>NW_027596182.1:0-701493 GCF_964194155.1 Cetorhinus maximus | reverse complement strand
AACCCTAACCCTAACCCTAACCCTAACCCTAACCCTAACCCTAACCCTAACCCTAACCCTAACCCTAACCCTAACCCTAACCCTAACCCTAACCCTAACCCTAACCCTAACCCTAACCCTAACCCTAACCCTAACCCTAACCCTAACCCTAACCCTAACCCTAACCCTAACCCTAACCCTAACCCTAACCCTAACCCTAACCCTAACCCTAACCCTAACCCTAACCCTAACCCTAACCCTAACCCTAACCCTAACCCTAACCCTAACCCTAACCCTAACCCTAACCCTAACCCTAACCCTAACCCTAACCCTAACCCTAACCCTAACCCTAACCCTAACCCTAACCCTAACCCTAACCCTAACCCTAACCCTAACCCTAACCCTAACCCTAACCCTAACCCTAACCCTAACCCTAACCCTAACCCTAACCCTAACCCTAACCCTAACCCTAACCCTAACCCTAACCCTAACCCTAACCCTAACCCTAACCCTAACCCTAACCCTAACCCTAACCCTAACCCTAACCCTAACCCTAACCCTAACCCTAACCCTAACCCTAACCCTAACCCTAACCCTAACCCTAACCCTAACCCTAACCCTAACCCTAACCCTAACCCTAACCCTAACCCTAACCCTAACCCTAACCCTAACCCTAACCCTAACCCTAACCCTAACCCTAACCCTAACCCTAACCCTAACCCTAACCCTAACCCTAACCCTAACCCTAACCCTAACCCTAACCCTAACCCTAACCCTAACCCTAACCCTAACCCTAACCCTAACCCTAACCCTAACCCTAACCCTAACCCTAACCCTAACCCTAACCCTAACCCTAACCCTAACCCTAACCCTAACCCTAACCCTAACCCTAACCCTAACCCTAACCCTAACCCTAACCCTAACCCTAACCCTAACCCTAACCCTAACCCTAACCCTAACCCTAACCCTAACCCTAACCCTAACCCTAACCCTAACCCTAACCCTAACCCTAACCCTAACCCTAACCCTAACCCTAACCCTAACCCTAACCCTAACCCTAACCCTAACCCTAACCCTAACCCTAACCCTAACCCTAACCCTAACCCTAACCCTAACCCTAACCCTAACCCTAACCCTAACCCTAACCCTAACCCTAACCCTAACCCTAACCCTAACCCTAACCCTAACCCTAACCCTAACCCTAACCCTAACCCTAACCCTAACCCTAACCCTAACCCTAACCCTAACCCTAACCCTAACCCTAACCCTAACCCTAACCCTAACCCTAACCCTAACCCTAACCCTAACCCTAACCCTAACCCTAACCCTAACCCTAACCCTAACCCTAACCCTAACCCTAACCCTAACCCTAACCCTAACCCTAACCCTAACCCTAACCCTAACCCTAACCCTAACCCTAACCCTAACCCTAACCCTAACCCTAACCCTAACCCTAACCCTAACCCTAACCCTAACCCTAACCCTAACCCTAACCCTAACCCTAACCCTAACCCTAACCCTAACCCTAACCCTAACCCTAACCCTAACCCTAACCCTAACCCTAACCCTAACCCTAACCCTAACCCTAACCCTAACCCTAACCCTAACCCTAACCCTAACCCTAACCCTAACCCTAACCCTAACCCTAACCCTAACCCTAACCCTAACCCTAACCCTAACCCTAACCCTAACCCTAACCCTAACCCTAACCCTAACCCTAACCCTAACCCTAACCCTAACCCTAACCCTAACCCTAACCCTAACCCTAACCCTAACCCTAACCCTAACCCTAACCCTAACCCTAACCCTAACCCTAACCCTAACCCTAACCCTAACCCTAACCCTAACCCTAACCCTAACCCTAACCCTAACCCTAACCCTAACCCTAACCCTAACCCTAACCCTAACCCTAACCCTAACCCTAACCCTAACCCTAACCCTAACCCTAACCCTAACCCTAACCCTAACCCTAACCCTAACCCTAACCCTAACCCTAACCCTAACCCTAACCCTAACCCTAACCCTAACCCTAACCCTAACCCTAACCCTAACCCTAACCCTAACCCTAACCCTAACCCTAACCCTAACCCTAACCCTAACCCTAACCCTAACCCTAACCCTAACCCTAACCCTAACCCTAACCCTAACCCTAACCCTAACCCTAACCCTAACCCTAACCCTAACCCTAACCCTAACCCTAACCCTAACCCTAACCCTAACCCTAACCCTAACCCTAACCCTAACCCTAACCCTAACCCTAACCCTAACCCTAACCCTAACCCTAACCCTAACCCTAACCCTAACCCTAACCCTAACCCTAACCCTAACCCTAACCCTAACCCTAACCCTAACCCTAACCCTAACCCTAACCCTAACCCTAACCCTAACCCTAACCTAACCCTAACCCTAACCCTAACCCTAACCCTAACCCTAACCCTAACCCTAACCCTAACCCTAACCCTAACCCTAACCCTAACCCTAACCCTAACCCTAACCCTAACCCTAACCCTAACCCTAACCCTAACCCTAACCCTAACCCTAACCCTAACCCTAACCCTAACCCTAACCCTAACCCTAACCCTAACCCTAACCCTAACCCTAACCCTAACCCTAACCCTAACCCTAACCCTAACCCTAACCCTAACCCTAACCCTAACCCTAACCCTAACCCTAACCCTAACCCTAACCCTAACCCTAACCCTAACCCTAACCCTAACCCTAACCCTAACCCTAACCCTAACCCTAACCCTAACCCTAACCCTAACCCTAACCCTAACCCTAACCCTAACCCTAACCCTAACCCTAACCCTAACCCTAACCCTAACCCTAACCCTAACCCTAACCCTAACCCTAACCCTAACCCTAACCCTAACCCTAACCCTAACCCTAACCCTAACCCTAACCCTAACCCTAACCCTAACCCTAACCCTAACCCTAACCCTAACCCTAACCCTAACCCTAACCCTAACCCTAACCCTAACCCTAACCCTAACCCTAACCCTAACCCTAACCCTAACCCTAACCCTAACCCTAACCCTAACCCTAACCCTAACCCTAACCCTAACCCTAACCCTAACCCTAACCCTAACCCTAACCCTAACCCTAACCCTAACCCTAACCCTAACCCTAACCCTAACCCTAACCCTAACCCTAACCCTAACCCTAACCCTAACCCTAACCCTAACCCTAACCCTAACCCTAACCCTAACCCTAACCCTAACCCTAACCCTAACCCTAACCCTAACCCTAACCCTAACCCTAACCCTAACCCTAACCCTAACCCTAACCCTAACCCTAACCCTAACCCTAACCCTAACCCTAACCCTAACCCTAACCCTAACCCTAACCCTAACCCTAACCCTAACCCTAACCCTAACCCTAACCCTAACCCTAACCCTAACCCTAACCCTAACCCTAACCCTAACCCTAACCCTAACCCTAACCCTAACCCTAACCCTAACCCTAACCCTAACCCTAACCCTAACCCTAACCCTAACCCTAACCCTAACCCTAACCCTAACCCTAACCCTAACCCTAACCCTAACCCTAACCCTAACCCTAACCCTAACCCTAACCCTAACCCTAACCCTAACCCTAACCCTAACCCTAACCCTAACCCTAACCCTAACCCTAACCCTAACCCTAACCCTAACCCTAACCCTAACCCTAACCCTAACCCTAACCCTAACCCTAACCCTAACCCTAACCCTAACCCTAACCCTAACCCTAACCCTAACCCTAACCCTAACCCTAACCCTAACCCTAACCCTAACCCTAACCCTAACCCTAACCCTAACCCTAACCCTAACCCTAACCCTAACCCTAACCCTAACCCTAACCCTAACCCTAACCCTAACCCTAACCCTAACCCTAACCCTAACCCTAACCCTAACCCTAACCCTAACCCTAACCCTAACCCTAACCCTAACCCTAACCCTAACCCTAACCCTAACCCTAACCCTAACCCTAACCCTAACCCTAACCCTAACCCTAACCCTAACCCTAACCCTAACCCTAACCCTAACCCTAACCCTAACCCTAACCCTAACCCTAACCCTAACCCTAACCCTAACCCTAACCCTAACCCTAACCCTAACCCTAACCCTAACCCTAACCCTAACCCTAACCCTAACCCTAACCCTAACCCTAACCCTAACCCTAACCCTAACCCTAACCCTAACCCTAACCCTAACCCTAACCCTAACCCTAACCCTAACCCTAACCCTAACCCTAACCCTAACCCTAACCCTAACCCTAACCCTAACCCTAACCCTAACCCTAACCCTAACCCTAACCCTAACCCTAACCCTAACCCTAACCCTAACCCTAACCCTAACCCTAACCCTAACCCTAACCCTAACCCTAACCCTAACCCTAACCCTAACCCTAACCCTAACCCTAACCCTAACCCTAACCCTAACCCTAACCCTAACCCTAACCCTAACCCTAACCCTAACCCTAACCCTAACCCTAACCCTAACCCTAACCCTAACCCTAACCCTAACCCTAACCCTAACCCTAACCCTAACCCTAACCCTAACCCTAACCCTAACCCTAACCCTAACCCTAACCCTAACCCTAACCCTAACCCTAACCCTAACCCTAACCCTAACCCTAACCCTAACCCTAACCCTAACCCTAACCCTAACCCTAACCCTAACCCTAACCCTAACCCTAACCCTAACCCTAACCCTAACCCTAACCCTAACCCTAACCCTAACCCTAACCCTAACCCTAACCCTAACCCTAACCCTAACCCTAACCCTAACCCTAACCCTAACCCTAACCCTAACCCTAACCCTAACCCTAACCCTAACCCTAACCCTAACCCTAACCCTAACCCTAACCCTAACCCTAACCCTAACCCTAACCCTAACCCTAACCCTAACCCCTAACCCTAACCCTAACCCTAACCCCTAACCCTAACCCTAACCCTAACCCCTAACCCTAACCCTAACCCTAACCCCTAACCCTAACCCTAACCCTAACCCCTAACCCTAACCCTAACCCTAACCCCTAACCCTAACCCTAACCCTAACCCCTAACCCTAACCCTAACCCTAACCCCTAACCCTAACCCTAACCCTAACCCCTAACCCTAACCCTAACCCTAACCCCTAACCCTAACCCTAACCCTAACCCCTAACCCTAACCCTAACCCTAACCCCTAACCCTAACCCTAACCCTAACCCCTAACCCTAACCCTAACCCTAACCCCTAACCCTAACCCTAACCCTAACCCCTAACCCTAACCCTAACCCTAACCCCTAACCCTAACCCTAACCCTAACCCCTAACCCTAACCCTAACCCTAACCCCTAACCCTAACCCTAACCCTAACCCCTAACCCTAACCCTAACCCTAACCCCTAACCCTAACCCTAACCCTAACCCCTAACCCTAACCCTAACCCTAACCCCTAACCCTAACCCTAACCCTAACCCCTAACCCTAACCCTAACCCTAACCCCTAACCCTAACCCTAACCCTAACCCCTAACCCTAACCCTAACCCTAACCCCTAACCCTAACCCTAACCCTAACCCCTAACCCTAACCCTAACCCTAACCCCTAACCCTAACCCTAACCCTAACCCCTAACCCTAACCCTAACCCTAACCCCTAACCCTAACCCTAACCCTAACCCCTAACCCTAACCCTAACCCTAACCCCTAACCCTAACCCTAACCCTAACCCCTAACCCTAACCCTAACCCTAACCCCTAACCCTAACCCTAACCCTAACCCCTAACCCTAACCCTAACCCTAACCCCTAACCCTAACCCTAACCCTAACCCCTAACCCTAACCCTAACCCTAACCCCTAACCCTAACCCTAACCCTAACCCCTAACCCTAACCCTAACCCTAACCCCTAACCCTAACCCTAACCCTAACCCCTAACCCTAACCCTAACCCTAACCCCTAACCCTAACCCTAACCCTAACCCCTAACCCTAACCCTAACCCTAACCCCTAACCCTAACCCTAACCCTAACCCCTAACCCTAACCCTAACCCTAACCCCTAACCCTAACCCTAACCCTAACCCCTAACCCTAACCCTAACCCTAACCCCTAACCCTAACCCTAACCCTAACCCCTAACCCTAACCCTAACCCTAACCCCTAACCCTAACCCTAACCCTAACCCCTAACCCTAACCCTAACCCTAACCCCTAACCCTAACCCTAACCCTAACCCCTAACCCTAACCCTAACCCTAACCCCTAACCCTAACCCTAACCCTAACCCCTAACCCTAACCCTAACCCTAACCCCTAACCCTAACCCTAACCCTAACCCCTAACCCTAACCCTAACCCTAACCCCTAACCC
The DNA here is from genome assembly GCF_964194155.1 of Cetorhinus maximus. Taxonomy (NCBI): domain Eukaryota; kingdom Metazoa; phylum Chordata; class Chondrichthyes; order Lamniformes; family Cetorhinidae; genus Cetorhinus; species Cetorhinus maximus. The sequence goes on along the minus strand of NW_027596182.1, from coordinate 695,191 downwards.
TAACCCTAACCCTAACCCTAACCCCTAACCCTAACCCTAACCCTAACCCCTAACCCTAACCCTAACCCTAACCCCTAACCCTAACCCTAACCCTAACCCCTAACCCTAACCCTAACCCTAACCCTAACCCTAACCCTAACAATTTGTGACAACCTACTCATATTAAAATGTAGATTTCTTTCAAGTATGGCTTCAATATTTCTATTCCTATATTTTGCATGTAATCAGATTTCTACATTCACCTGAATCTACAGTTTCTCAATTTATAACTTTGTAGGCAAATGTAGATCTATTTATCTATCAAATACTCCAATTCCACAAATCTGTTAGACTGAGCACATTTGCAGCATCTCCGCATTCACTGCACCTTCAATTTCTCCATTCCCTTCAGTTTCAGCGAACCAGGTTGTCTCTATCTCTCAAAATGACAATTATTAGCCATTCAGCAAGTTCAAGCATTTTCTCTATCAGCAGATACAACTCATTCCCAAAATTTGTAAAATCTCCCATTTCCAACAAAGTCGCTGCTTTCATGATCCGGTCGTTCAATGAATCTACAAGTTTCACCATTTCAATCAATTTCTCAATCTCCAATAATGTCTGCAGTCCAACAGCATAAATAGATCTATTTCTGACAGCCTACTCATTTTTCAAAGTTGATTTCGTTCAAGTATGCTTTCAATATTTCCATTCCTATATTTTGCAACTAATCAGGTTTCTACATTAACCTCAACCTTCAATTTCTCAATTTCTAACTATATCAGCAAATGTAGTTCTATTTATCTATCAAATACTCCAATTCCAGAAATCTGTTAGACTGAGCACATTTGCAGCTTCTTCGCATGCACTGCACCTTCAATTTCTCCATTCCCTTCAGTTTCAGCAAACCAGGTTGTCTATATCTCTCAAAATGTCAATTATTAGCAATTCAGCAAATTCAAGCATTTTCTCTATCAGCAGATATAACTCATTCCCAAAATGAGTGAAATCTCCCATTTCCAACAAATTCGCTGTTTGCATTATCCGCTCGTTCACTGAATCTACAAATTTCACCATTTCATTAAATTTCTCAATCTCCAATATTTTCTGAAATCCAACAACAAAAATAGATCTATTTCTGACAACCTACTCATTTCTCAATGTTGATTTCGCTCAAGTATGCCTTTAATTCCTATATTTTGCAGCGAATCACGTTTCTACATTCACCTGAACCTACAATTTCTCAATTTCTAACTTTATCAGCAAATGTAGTTCTATTTTTCTATCAAGTACTCCAAATCCAGTCATCTGATAGACTGAGCACATTTGCAGCTTCTCCGCATTCACTGCAACTTCAATTTCTCCATTCCCATCAGTTTTAGCAAACCTAGCTGTCTTTATCTCTCAAAATGTCAAATATTAGTTATTCATCAAATTCAAACATTTTCTCTATCAACAGATATAACTCATTTCCAAAATGAGTCAAATCTCCCATTTCCAACAAATTCGCTGTTTGCATGATCAGCTCGTTCATTGAATCTACAAGTTTCAGCATTTCAATAAATTTCTCAATCTCCAATTATTTCTGCAGTCCAACAACATAAATAGATCTATTTCTGACAACCTACTCATTTTTCAATGTTGATTTCGCTGAAGTATGCCTTCAATATCTCCATTCCTATTTTTTGCAACTAATCACGTTTCTACATACAGTTGAAACTACAATTTCTCAATTTCTAACTTTATCAGCAAATGTATTTCTATGTATCTCTCAAAATGTCAAATATTATCAATTCAGCAAATTCAAGCATTTTCTCTATCAGCAGATATAACTCATTCCCAAAATGAGTAAAATCTCCCATTTCCAACAAATTCGCTGTTTGCATTATCCGCTCGTTCACTGAATCTACAACTTTTTCCATTTCGATCACTTTCTCAATCTCCAATAATGTCTGCAGTCCAACAGCATAAATAGATCTATATCTGACAAACAACTAATTTTTCAACGTTGATGTCTTTCACGTATGCCTTCAATATCACCATTCCTATATTTAGCAACTAATCTATTTCATTCACCTGAACCTACAATTTCTCAATTTTTAACTTTATCAGCAAATGTAGTTCTATTTATCTATCAAATACTCGAATTCCAGAAATCTTTAAGACTGAGCACATTTCCAGCTACTCTGCATTCACTGCAACTTCAATTTCTCTATTGCCTTCAGTTCCAGCAAACCTGTGTGTATGTATCTCTCAAAGTGCCAAATATTAGCAATTCAGCAAATTCAAGCATTTTCTCTATCAGCAGATATAACTCATTCCCAAAGATTGTAAAACCTCCCATTTCCAACAAATTCGCTCTTTGCATTATCCGCTCGTTCACTGAATCCAGAAGTTTCTCCATTTCAATCATTTTGTCAAGCTCCAATATTTTCTGCTGTCCAACAACATAAATAGATGTATTACTGACAACCTAATCATATTTTCAACGTTGATCGTACAACTTTCCCTTCAATATCACCATTCCTATAATTTGCATCTAATCAGGTTTCTACATTCAGGAAGTACTCAGTTTCTTGTAATTAATCTAATTCTGCAGATTCCCAGCTTCTCTGCTTTGGCTACACTATCAATTTCTCCATATCCCGCAATTTAAGCAAACCTGGTTCGCTGCGGATAGCAAAATATCAATACCTAGCCATTGATAAAATTCTAACATTTTATCTATCTGCAGCTATTTCAGATTCCCAATATTTGTAAAATCTCCCATTTACACCAAATTCGCTGCTTGTAGCTTCTGCTCCATCTCTGAATGTACAAGTTTCTTACTTTCCACCAACATCGCTATCTCTATTAATATGCACTGCCTATCTAAATAAGTATCTCGAATTCTAACAGGCTCCACGTTTCGAGGTACTTATCATTCACCGGAACCTACAATTTCTCAATTTCTAACTGTATCAACAAATCTAGTTCTATTTACATGTCAAATACGCCATTTGCAGAAATCTGTTAGACTGAGCACATTTGCAGCTTCTGCGCATTCACATCAACTAAGATTTCTTCATTCCCTTCAGTTTCAGCAAACCTGCATCTCTCAAACTGCCAAATATTAGTAATTCAGCAAATTCAAGCATTTTCTCTATCAGCAGATATAACTCAGTCCCAAAATTCGTTAAATCTCCCATTTCCAACAAATTCGCTGTTTGCATGATCCGCTCGTTCACTGAATCTACGAGTTTCTCCATTTCAATCAATTTCTCAATCTCCAATAGTTTCTGCAGTCCAACAACATAAATAGATCTATTTCTGACAACCTACTCACTTTTCAATGTTGATCGTACAACTTTCCCTTCAACATCACCATTCCTATACTTTGCAACTAATCAAGTTTCTACATCCAGGAAGTACTCAGTTTCTTGTAATTAATCTACTTCTGCAGTTTCCCAGCTTCTCTGCTTTGGCTACACTATCAATTTCTCCATATCCTCTAATTTAAGCAAACCTGCTTCGCTGTGGATTGCAAAATATCAATAACTAGCCATTGATAAAATTTTGGCATTTTCTCTATCTGCAGAGATTTCTCATTCTACATATTTGTAAAATCTCCTATTTTCAAGAAATTCGCTGCTTGTAGCTTCTACTCCTTCTGTGAATGTACAAGGTTCTTCCTTTCCATCATCCTGGCTATCTCAATTAATTTCCACTGCCTATCTAAATATGTGTCTGTATTTCTAACACTCTCCACATTTCGAGTTACTTTTCATTCACCTGAACCTACAATTTCTCAATCTCCAATATTTTCTGCAGTCCAACAACATAAATAGATCTATTTCTGACAACCTACCCATTTTTCAATGTTGATTTCGTTCAAGTATGCCTTCAATATCTCCATTCCTATATTTTGCAGCAAATCAGGTTTTTACATTCACCTGAACCTACAATTTCTCAATTTCTAACTTTGTCAGCAACTGTAGTTCTATTTATCTTTCAACTACTCCAATTCCACAAATCTGTTGGACTGAGCACATTTGCAGCTTCTCCGCATTCACTGCAACTTCAATTTCTCCATTCCCTTCAGTTTTAGCAAACTTAGCTGTCTGTACCTCTCAAAATGTCAAATATTAGCAATTCAGCAAATTCAAGCATTTTCTCTATCAGCAGATATAACTCATTCTCAAAATTTGTAAATCCTCCCATTTCCAACAAATTCGCTCTTTGCATTATCCGCTCGTTCACTGAATCCAGAAGCTGCTCCATTTCAAGCAATTTGTCAAGCTCCAATATTTTCTGCAGTCCAACAACACAAATAGATCTATTTCTGACAACCTACTCATTATTCAATGTTGATTTCATTCAAGTATGCCTTCAATATCTCCATTCCTATACTTTGCAACTAATCAGGTTTCTACATCCAGGAAGTACTCAGTTTCTTGTAATTAATCTAATTCTGCAGATTCCCAGCTTCTCTGCTTTGGCTACACTATCAATTTCTCCATATCCCGCAATTTAAGCATATCTGGTTCGCTGTGGATAGCAAAATATCAATACCTAGCCATTGATAAAATTCTAGCATTTTATCTAACGGCAGCTATTTCAGATTCCCAATATTTGTAAAATCTCCCATTTTCACCAAATTGGCTGCTTGTAGCTTCTGCTCCTCTGAATGTCCAAGTTTCTTACTTTCCACCAACATCGCTATCTCTATTAATATGCACTGCCTATCTAAATAAATATCTCTAATTCTAACACTCTCCACGTTTCGAGTTAATTATGATTCACCTGAACCTACAATTTCTCAATTTCTAACTGAATCAGCAAATGTAGCGCGATTTACCTGTCAAATACTCCATTTCCAGAAATCGGTTACACTGAGCACATTTGCAGCTTCTGCGCGTTCACTGCAACTAAGATTTCTCCATTCCCTTCAGTTTCAGCAAACCTGGCTGTCTGTATCTTTCAAACTGTCAATTATTAGCAATTCAGCAAATTCAAGCATTTTCTCTATCCGCAGATATAACATTCCCAAAATTTGTAAAACCTCCCATTTCCAACAAATTCGCTCTTTGCATTATCCGCTCGTTCACTGATTCTACGAGTTTCTCCATTTCAATCAATTTCTCAATCTCCAATAGTTTCTGCAGTCCAACAACATAAATAGATGTATTTCTGACAACCTACTCACTTTTCAATGTTGATCGTACAACTTTCCCTTCAACATCACCATTCCTATACTTTGCAACTCATCAAGTTTCTACATCCAGGAAGTACTCAGTTTCTTGTAATTAATCTACTTCTGCAGTTTCCCAGCTTCGCTGCTTTGGCTACACTATCAATTTCTCCATATCCTCTAATTTAAGCAAACCTGCTTCGCTGTGGATAGCAAAATATCAATAACTAGCCATTGATAAAATTCTAGCATTTTATCTATCTGCAGATATTTCAATTTCCCAATATTTGTAAAATCCCCCATTTTAACAAAATTCGCTGCTTGTAGCTTGTGCCGCTTCTCTGAATGTACAAGTTTCTTACTTTCCACCAACATCGCTATCTCTATTAATATGCACTGCCTATCTAAATAAGTATCTCTAATTCTAACAGTCTCCACGTTTCGAGTTACTTTTCATTCACCTGAAGCTACAATTTCTCAATTTCTAACTTTATCAGCAAATGTAGTTCTATTTATCTCTCAACTACTCCAGTTCCAGAAATCTGTTAGACTGAGCACATTTGCAGCTTCTGCACATTCACTGCAACTAAGCTTTCTCCATTCCCTTTAGTTTGAGCAAACCTGGCTGTCTGTATCTCTCAAGATGTCAATTATTAGCAATTCAGCAAATTCAAGCATTTCTCTATCCGCAGACATAACTCATTCCAAAAATTTGCAAAACCTCCCATTTCAAACAAATTCGCTCTTTGCATTATCCGCTCGTTCACTGAATCTACAAGTTTCTCCATTTCCATCCATTTCTCAATCTACAATAATGTCTGCAGTCCAACAACATAAATTGTAATTTCTGACAACCAACTCTTTTTTCAATGTTGGTCGTACAAAGATGCCTTCAATATCACCATTCCTATATTCTTTCAACTAATCAGGTTTCCACATCCAGGAAGAACTCAGTTTCTTGTAATTAATCTACTTCTGCAAGATTCCCAGCTTCTCTGCGTTGGCTGCACTATCAATTTTTCCATATTTCTGAATATAAGCAAACACGTTTCGTAGTGGATAGCTTAATATCATTTTCTAACAATTGAATTCTAACAAACCTCCAACAAGTTCAACAACAACCTTAAACAATGAAAAACACCAAAAAAGATCAATAAAAACCTCAACATTGAAAAACACCAACAATTTCAACAACCTCAACATTGAAGAACTGCAAGAAATACAACAACAACCTCAACAATGAAAAACAGCAAAAAATTCAACAACAACCTCAATATTGAAAATCACCAACAAATTCAACAATGAAAAACATCCAAAAATTCAACAACAACAACCTCAACAATGAAAAACACCAAAAAATTCAACAACAAACTGAACATTGAAAATCAACAACAAATTCAACAACAACCTGAACTTTGAAAAACACCAACAAATTCAAAAACCTCAACATGGAAAAACACCAACAAATTCAACCACAACCTCAACATTGAAAATCACCAAAAAATTCAACAAGAACCTCAACATTCAATAACACCAAACAATAAAAACAACAACCTCAACATTCAAAAACACCAACAAATTCAACCAAAACCTCAACAATGAAAAACACCAAAAAAATCAACAAAAACCTCAACATTGAAAAATACAAAAAGATTCAAATAAAAACATTGAATACACCAAAAAATTCAACAACAATCTCAACATTGAAAATCAACAAAATATTCAATAACAACCTCAACTTTGAAAAGAACGATCCAATTACAAAACCTCAGCATTGAAAAGCACCAAAAAATTCAACTGCAACCTCAATATTGTTAATCACCAACAAATTCAACCACAACATCAACATTCAGAACCACCAACAAATTCAACAATAACCTCAACATTGGAAAATACCAACAAATTCATCAAAAACCTCAACAATGAAAAACACCAACAAATTCATCAACAACCTCAACATTAAAAAACACAAACAAATTCAACAAAAACCTCAACAATGGAAAACACCAACAAATTCATCAAAAACCTCAAAAATGAAAATCACCAAAAAATTCATCAACAACCTCAACATTCAATAACACAAACAAATTCATCAACAACCTCAAATATGAAAAACACCAAAAAATTCATCAACAACCTCAACATTCAAAAAGACCAACAAATTCAACAAAAACCTCAACAATGGAAAACACCAGCAAATTCATCAAAAAGCTCAAAAATGAAAAACACCAAAAAATTCATCAACAACCTGAACATTCAAAAGCACAAACAAATTCAACAACCTCAACATTGAAGAACTCCAAGAAGTACAACAACAACCTCAACAATGAAAAACACCAAAAAATTCAACAATGAAAAACATCCAAACATTCAACAACAACAACCTCAACAATGAAAAACACCAAAAAATTCAACAACAACCTCAACATTGAAAAAGACCTACAAATTCAACAACAACCTCAATATTGAAAATCACCATCTAATTCAACAACAACCTCAACAATGAAAAACATCCAAAACTTCAACAACAACAACCTCAACATTCAAAAACACCAACAAATTCAAAAACAACCTCAACAATGAATAACACCCAAAAATTCATCAACAATCACAACATTCAAAAAGACCAAAAAATTCAACGAAAACCTCAAAAATGAAAAACACCAAAAAATTCAAACAACAACCTCTACTTTGAAAAACACCAACAAATTCAACAGCCGCAACATTGAAAAAGACCAACATATTCAACAACAACCTCAAAAGTGAAAAGCACCAAAAAATTCAACAACAACCTCAGCATTCAAAAACACCAACAAATTCAACAACAATCTCAGCAATGAAAATCATCAAAAAATTCAACAACAACCTCAACAATGAAAAACACTAAAAAATTCAACAACAACCTCAACATTGAAAAACACCAACAAATTAAACAACAACCTCAAGATTCAAAAACTCCAACAAATTCAACAAAAACCTCAACAATGAAAATCACAAAAAAATTCAACAACAACCTCAACATTCAAAAACAAAAACAAATTCAACAAAAACCTCAACATTGGAAAATACCAACAAATTCATCAAAAACTTCAACAATGAAAAACACCAACAAATTCAACTACAACCTCAACATTCAAAAACACAAACAAATTCAACAAAAACCTCAACAATGAAATACACCAAAAAATTCATCAACAACCTCAACATTCAAAAACACAAACAAACTCAACAACAACCTCAAATATGAAAAACACCAAAAAAATCAACAACAACTTCAACTTTGAAAAACTCCAGCAAATTCAACAACCTCATCATTGAAAAACACCAACAAATTCAACAATAACCTCAACACTGAAAACCTCCATCAAGTTCAACAACAACCTCAACAATGAAAAACACCAAAAAATTCAACAACAACCGCAACATTCAAAAACATCAACAATTTCAACAACAACCACAGCAATGAAAAACATCAATAAATTCAACAACAACCTCAACAATGAAAAACACCAAAAAGATTCAATAACAACCTCAACAATGAAAAACACCAAAAAAGATCAATAAAAACCTCAACATTGAAAAACTCCAAGAATTTCAACAAGTACCACAAAAATTGAAAACACCAAAAAATTCAACAACAACCTCAATTTTGAAAAAAAACAACAGATTAAAGAACCTCAACATTCAAATACTCCAACAAATTCAACAACAACCTCAGCTTTGAAAACACCATCAAATTCAACAGCAACCTCAACATTGAAAAACTCCAACAATTTCAATAACAACCTCAACAATGAAAAAGACCAAGATATTCAACTGCAATCTCAATTTTTAAAAATACAAAAAGATTCAAAAAAGAACATTGAATGCACCAAATAATTCAACAACAACCTCAACATTGAAAAACACCAAAATATTCAACAACAACCTCAACCATGAAAAACACCAAAAAATTCAACAACAACCTCAACAATGAAAAACACCAAAATAGTCAACAAGAACCTCAACATTAAATAACACCAAAAAATATAAACAACAACCTCAACATTCAAAAAAACCAATAAATTCAACCAAAACCTCAACAATGAAATGCACCAAAAATATCAACAACAACCTCAACTTTGAAAAACTCCAACAAATTCAACAACCTCATCATTGAAAAACACAAACAAATTCAACAATAACCTCAACATTGAAAAACTTCCAACAAATTCAACAACAACCGCAACAATGAAAAACACCAAAAAATTCAACAACAACCTCAACATTCAAAAACACCAACAATTTCAACAACAACCACAGCAATGAAAAACATCAATAAATTCAACAACAACCTCAACAATGAAAAACACCAAAAATATCAATAAAAACCTCAACATTGAAAAACTCCAAGAATTTCAACAACTACCACATCAATGAAAAACACCAAAAAATTCAACACAAACTCAACATTGAAAATCACCATCAAATTCAACAACAACCTCAACAATGAAAAACACCAAAAAATTCAATAACAACCTCAACATTGAAAAACACCTACAAATTCAACAACAACCCCAATATTGAAAATCACTATCTAATTCAACAACAACCTCAACAATGAAAAACATCCAAAAATTCAACAACAACAACCTCAACATTCAAAAACACCAACAAATTCAAAAACAACCTCAACAATGAATAACACCAAAAAATTCATCAAAAATCACAACATTCAAAAAGACCAAAAAATTCAGCGAAAACCTCAAAAATGAAAAACACCAAAAAATTCAACAACAACCTCTACTTTGAAAAACACAAACAAATTCAACAGCCTCAACATTGAAAAAGACCAACATATTTAACAACAACCTCAAAAGTGAAAAGCACAAAAAAATTCAACAACAACCTCAGCATTCAAAAACACCAACAAATTCAACAACAACCTCAACCATGAAAAACACCAACAAATTCAACAACAACCTCAACATTCAAAAACACAAAGAAATTCAACAAAAACCTGCAACAATGGAAAACACAAACAAATTCATCAAAAACCTCAACAATGAAAAACACCAAAAAATTCAACAACAACCTCAACATTGAAAAACACCAACAAATTGAACAACAACCTCACTATTGAAAATCACCATCAAATTCAACAACAACCTCAACAATGAAAAACATCCAAAAATTCAATAACAACAACCTCAGCAATGAAAAACACCAAAACATTCAACAACAACCTCAACATTAATCAACACCAACAAATTCCACAACAACCTCCACAATGAAAAACACCAAAAAATTCAACAACAACCCCAACATTGAAAAACACCAACAAATTCAATAACAACCTCAACTTTGAAAAGCACGATCCAATTCCAAAACCTCAACATTGAAAAGCACCAAAAAATTCAACTACAACCTCAATATTGTTAATCACCAACAAATTCAACCACAACCTCAACATTCAAAAACACCAACAAATTCAACAAAAACCTCAACAATGGAAAACAACAGCAAATTCATCAAAAAGCTCAAAAATGAAAAACACCAAAAAATTCATCAACAACCTGAAAATTCAAAAGCACAAACAAATTCAACAACCTCAACATTGAAGAACTCCAAAAAATACAACAACAACCTCAACAATGAAAAACACCAAAATATTCAACAATGAAGAACATCCAAACATTCAACAACAACAACCTCAACAATGAAAAACACCAAAAAATTCAACAACAACCTCAGCATTGAAAAACACGTACAAATTCAACAACAACCGCAATATTGAAAGTCTCCATCAAATTCAACAACAACCTCAACAATGAAAAACATTCAAAAATTCAAAAACAACAACCTCAGCAATGAAAAACACCAAAACATTCAACAACAACGTCAACATTAATCTACTCCAACAAATTCCACAACAACCTCAACAATGAAAAACACCAACAAATTCAACTACAACCTCAATATTGTTAATCACCAACAAATTCAACAAAAACCTCAACAATGGAAACCACCAACAAATTCATCAAAAACCTCAAAAAAGAAAAATACCAACAAATTCAACTACAACCTCAACTTTCAAAAACAGCAACAAATTCAACAAAAACCTCAACAATGGGAAACAACAACATATTCTTCAAAATCCTCAAAAGTGAAAAACACCAAAAAATTCATCAACAACCTCAACATTCAAAAACACCAACAAATTCAACAACCTCAACATTGAAGAGCTCCAAGAAATTCCACAACAACTTCAACAATGAAGAACACCAAAAAATTCAACTACAACCCCAACATTGAAAAACACCAACAAATTCAACAACAACCTCAATATTGAAAGTCACCAACAAATTCAACAACAACCTCAACAATGAAAAACATGAAAAAATTCAACAATAACAACCTCAACAATGAAAAACACCAAAAAATTCAACAACAACCTCAACATTGAAAAACACCAACAAATTCAAAAACAACCTCAATATTGAAAATCACCATCAAATTCAACAACAACCTCAACAATGAAAAACATTCAAAAATACAAAAACAACAACCTCAACAATGAAAACTATCAAAACATTCAACAACAACCTCAACATTAATCAACACCAACAAATTCCACAACAACCTCAACAATGAAAAACACCAAAAAATTCAACAATGAAAAACATCCAAACATTCAACAACAACAACCTCAACAATGAAAAACACCAAAAAATTCAACAACAACCTCAACATTGAAAAAGACCTACAAATTCAACAACAACCTCAATATTGAAAATCACCATCTAATTCAACAACAACCTCAACAATGAAAAACATCCAAAACTTCAACAACAACAACCTCAACATTCAAAAACACCAACAAATTCAAAAACAACCTCAACAATGAATAACACCCAAAAATTCATCAACAATCACAACATTCAAAAAGACCAAAAAATTCAACGAAAACCTCAAAAATGAAAAACACCAAAAAATTCAAACAACAACCTCTACTTTGAAAAACACCAACAAATTCAACAGCCGCAACATTGAAAAAGACCAACATATTCAACAACAACCTCAAAAGTGAAAAGCACCAAAAAATTCAACAACAACCTCAGCATTCAAAAACACCAACAAATTCAACAACAATCTCAGCAATGAAAATCATCAAAAAATTCAACAACAACCTCAACAATGAAAAACACTAAAAAATTCAACAACAACCTCAACATTGAAAAACACCAACAAATTAAACAACAACCTCAAGATTCAAAAACTCCAACAAATTCAACAAAAACCTCAACAATGAAAATCACAAAAAAATTCAACAACAACCTCAACATTCAAAAACAAAAACAAATTCAACAAAAACCTCAACATTGGAAAATACCAACAAATTCATCAAAAACTTCAACAATGAAAAACACCAACAAATTCAACTACAACCTCAACATTCAAAAACACAAACAAATTCAACAAAAACCTCAACAATGAAATACACCAAAAAATTCATCAACAACCTCAACATTCAAAAACACAAACAAACTCAACAACAACCTCAAATATGAAAAACACCAAAAAAATCAACAACAACTTCAACTTTGAAAAACTCCAGCAAATTCAACAACCTCATCATTGAAAAACACCAACAAATTCAACAATAACCTCAACACTGAAAACCTCCATCAAGTTCAACAACAACCTCAACAATGAAAAACACCAAAAAATTCAACAACAACCGCAACATTCAAAAACATCAACAATTTCAACAACAACCACAGCAATGAAAAACATCAATAAATTCAACAACAACCTCAACAATGAAAAACACCAAAAAGATTCAATAACAACCTCAACAATGAAAAACACCAAAAAAGATCAATAAAAACCTCAACATTGAAAAACTCCAAGAATTTCAACAAGTACCACAAAAATTGAAAACACCAAAAAATTCAACAACAACCTCAATTTTGAAAAAAAACAACAGATTAAAGAACCTCAACATTCAAATACTCCAACAAATTCAACAACAACCTCAGCTTTGAAAACACCATCAAATTCAACAGCAACCTCAACATTGAAAAACTCCAACAATTTCAATAACAACCTCAACAATGAAAAAGACCAAGATATTCAACTGCAATCTCAATTTTTAAAAATACAAAAAGATTCAAAAAAGAACATTGAATGCACCAAATAATTCAACAACAACCTCAACATTGAAAAACACCAAAATATTCAACAACAACCTCAACCATGAAAAACACCAAAAAATTCAACAACAACCTCAACAATGAAAAACACCAAAATAGTCAACAAGAACCTCAACATTAAATAACACCAAAAAATATAAACAACAACCTCAACATTCAAAAAAACCAATAAATTCAACCAAAACCTCAACAATGAAATGCACCAAAAATATCAACAACAACCTCAACTTTGAAAAACTCCAACAAATTCAACAACCTCATCATTGAAAAACACAAACAAATTCAACAATAACCTCAACATTGAAAAACTTCCAACAAATTCAACAACAACCGCAACAATGAAAAACACCAAAAAATTCAACAACAACCTCAACATTCAAAAACACCAACAATTTCAACAACAACCACAGCAATGAAAAACATCAATAAATTCAACAACAACCTCAACAATGAAAAACACCAAAAATATCAATAAAAACCTCAACATTGAAAAACTCCAAGAATTTCAACAACTACCACATCAATGAAAAACACCAAAAAATTCAACACAAACTCAACATTGAAAATCACCATCAAATTCAACAACAACCTCAACAATGAAAAACACCAAAAAATTCAATAACAACCTCAACATTGAAAAACACCTACAAATTCAACAACAACCCCAATATTGAAAATCACTATCTAATTCAACAACAACCTCAACAATGAAAAACATCCAAAAATTCAACAACAACAACCTCAACATTCAAAAACACCAACAAATTCAAAAACAACCTCAACAATGAATAACACCAAAAAATTCATCAAAAATCACAACATTCAAAAAGACCAAAAAATTCAGCGAAAACCTCAAAAATGAAAAACACCAAAAAATTCAACAACAACCTCTACTTTGAAAAACACAAACAAATTCAACAGCCTCAACATTGAAAAAGACCAACATATTTAACAACAACCTCAAAAGTGAAAAGCACAAAAAAATTCAACAACAACCTCAGCATTCAAAAACACCAACAAATTCAACAACAACCTCAACCATGAAAAACACCAACAAATTCAACAACAACCTCAACATTCAAAAACACAAAGAAATTCAACAAAAACCTGCAACAATGGAAAACACAAACAAATTCATCAAAAACCTCAAAAATGAAAAACACCAAAAAATTCATCAACAACCTCAAAATTCAAAAACACAAACAAATTCAACAACAACCTCAAATATGAAAAACAACAAAAAATTCATCAACAACCTGAACATTCAGAAGCACAAACAAATTCAACAACCTCGACAATGAAAAACAACAAAAAATTCAACAATGAAAAACATCCAAACATTCAACAACAACAACCTCCACAATGAAAAACACCAAAAAATTCAACAACAACCTCAACATTGAAAAACACCTACAAATTCAACAACAACCTCAATATTGAAAATCACCATCTAATTCAACAACAACCTCAACAATGAAAAACATCCAAAAATTCAACAACAACAACCTCAACATTCAAAAACACAAACAAATTCAAAAACAACCTCAACAATGAATAACACCAAAAAATTCATCAACAATCACAACATTCAAAAAGACCAAAAAATTCAACGAAAACCTCAAAAATGAAGAACACCAAAAAATTCAAATCAACCTCTACTTTGAAAAACACATACAAATTCAACAGCCTCAACATTGAAAAAGACCAAGATATTCAACAACAACCTCAAAAGTGAAAAGCACCAAAAAATTCAACAACAACCTCAGCATTCAAAAACACCAACAAATTCAACAACAACCTCAACCATGAAAAACACCAAAAAATTCAACAACAACCTCAACATTGAAAAACACTAACAAATTCAACATAACCTCAACATTGAAGAACACCAAAAAATTCAGCAACAACCTCAACAATGAAAAACACGAAAAAGTACAACAAGAACCTCAACATTCAATAACACCAAAAGATAAAAACAACAACCTCAACATTCAAAAGCACCAACAAATTCAACCAAAACCTCAACAATGAAAAAACCAAAAAAATCAACAACAACCTCAACTTTGAAAAACTCCAGCAAATTCAACAACCTCATCTTTGAAAAACACCAACAAATTCAACAATAACCTCAACATTGAAAACCTCCAACAAGTTCAACAACAACCTCAACAATGAAAAACACCAAAAAATTCAACAACAACCTCAACATTCAAAAACACCAACAATTTCAACAACAACCACAGCAATGAAAAACATCAACAAATTCAACAACAACCACAACAATGGAAAACACCAAAAAAATTCAATAACAACGTCAACAATGAAAAACACCAAAAAAGATCAATAAAAACCTCAACATTGAAAAACACCAACAAATTCAACAACCTCAACATTGAAGAACTCCAAGAAATAGAACAACAACCTCAACAATGAAAAACACCAAAACATTCAACAACAACCCCAACATTGAAAAACACAAACAAATTCAACACTCAATATTGAAAATCACCAACAAATTCAACAATGAAAAACATCCAAAAATTCAACAACAAACTGAACATTGAAAATCACCAACAAATTCAACAACAACCTCAACTTTGAAAAACACCAACAAATTCAAAAACCTCAACATGGAAAAATACCAACAAATTCAACCACAACCTCAACATTGAAAATCACCAAAAAATTCAACAAGAACCTCAACATTCAATAACACCAAACAATAAGAACAACAACCTCAACATTCAAAAACACCAACAAATTCAACCAAAACCTCAACAATGAAAAATACAAAAAGATTAAAAAAAAAACATTGAATACACCAAAAAATTCAACAACAATCTCAACATTGAAAATCAACATAATATTCAAAAACAACCTCAACTTTGAAAAGCACGATCCAATTTCAAAACCTCAACATTGAAAAGCACCAAAAAATTCAACTACAACCACAATATTGTTAATCACCAACAAATTCAACCACAACCTCAACATTCAAAAACATCAACAAATTCAACAATAACCTCAACATTGGAAAATACCAACAAATTCATCAAAAACTTCAACAATGAAAATCACCAACAAATTCAACTACAACCACAACATTCAAAAACACAAACAAATTCAACAAAAACCTCAACAATGGAAAACACCAACAAATTCATCAAAAACCTCAAAAATGAAAAACACCAAAACATTCATCAACAACCTGAACATTCAAAAGCACAAACAAATTCAACAACCTCAACATTGAAGAACTCCAAGAAGTACAACAACAACCTCAACAATGAAAAACACCAAAAAATTCAACAATGAAAAACATCCAAACATTCAACAACAACAACCTCAACAATGAAATACACCAAAAAATTTAACAACAATCTCAACATTGAAAAAGACCTACAAATTCAACAACAACCTCAATATTGAAAATCACCATCTAATTCAACAACAACTTCAACAATGAAAAACATCCAAAAATTCAACAACAACCTCAACATTCAAAAACACCAACAAATTCAAAAACAACCTCAACAATGAATAACACTAAAAAATTCATCAACAATCACAACATTCAAAAAGACCAAAAAATTCAACGAAAACCTCAAAAATGAAAAACACCAAAAAAATCAACAACAACCTCAGCATTCAAAGACACCAACAAATTCAACAACAACCTCAGCAATGAAAATCATCAAAAAATTCAACAACAACCTCAACCATGAAAAACACCAAAAAATTCAACAACAACCTCAACAATGAAAAACACCAACAAATTCAACAACAACCTCAAAATTCAAAAACTCCAACAAATTCAACAAAAACCTCAACATTGAAAAACTCCAAAAAATTCAACAACAACCTCAACAATGAAAAACACCAAAAAATTCAACAACAACCGCAACATTCAAAAACACCAACAATTTCAACAACAACCACAGCAATGAAAAACATCAATAAATTCAACAACAACCTCAACAATGAAAAACACCAAAAAAATTCAATAACAACCTCAACAATGAAAAACACCAAAAAAGATCAATAAAAACCTCAACATTGAAAAACTCCAAGAATTTCAACAACAACCACAACATTCAATTACACCAAAAAATTCAACAACAACCTCAGATTTGAAAACACCATCAAATTCAACAGCAACCTCAACATTGAAAAAATCCAACAATTTCAATAACAACCACAACAATGAAAAACACCAAGATATTCAACTGCAATCTCAATTTTGAAAAATGCAAAAAGATTCAAAAAATTACATTGAATAAACCAAAAAATTCAACAACAACCTCAACATTGAAAAACACCAAAATATTCAACAACAACCTCAACCATGAAAAACACCAAAAAATTCAACAACAACCATAACATTGAAAAACACCAACAAATTCAACAACAACCTCAAAATTCAAAAACTCCAACAAATTCAACAAAAACCTCAACATTGAAAAACACCAAAAAATTCAACAACAACCTCAACAATGAAAAACACCAAAAAAGTCAACAAGAACCACAACATTAAATAACACCAAAAAATAAAAACAACAACGTCAACATTCAAAAACAACAATAAATTCAACCAAAACCTAAACAATGAAATGAACCAAAAATATTAACAACAACCTCAACTTTGAAAAATTCCAACAAATTCAACAACCTCATCATTGAAAAACACAAACGAATTCAACAACAACCTCAACAATGAAAAACACCAAAAAATTCAACAACAACCACAACATTCAAAAACACCAACAATTTCAACAACAACCACAGCAATGAAAAACATCAATAAATTCAACAACAACCTCAACAATGAAAAACACCAAAAATATCAATAAAAACCTCAACATTGAAAAACTCCAAGAATTTCAACACCTACCACATCAATGAAAAACACCAAAAAATTCAACACAAACTAAACATTGAAAATCACCATCAAATTCAACAAAAACCTCAACAATGAAAGCACCAAAAAATTCAACAACACCCTTAACATTGAAAAACACCAAAATATTCAAAAACAACCTCAACTTTGAAAAACACGATCCAATTCCTAAACCTCAACATTGAAAAGCACCAAAAAATTCAACTACCACCTCAATATTGTTAATCACCAACAAATTCAACAAAACCTTCAACAATGGAAACCATAAACAAATTCATCAAAAACCTCAACAATGGAAAATACCAACAAATTCAATTACAACCTCAACATTCAAAAACACCAAAAAATTCAACAAAAACCTCAACAATGGAAAACACCAACAAATTCATAAAAATCCTCAACAATTAAAAACACCACAAAATTCATTAACAACCTCAACATTCAAAAATACCAACAAATTCAACAAGCTCAACATTGAAGAACTCCATGAAATTCCACAACATCCTCAACAATGAAAAACACCAAAAAATTCAACAACAACACCAACATTGAAAAACACCAACAATTTCAACAACAAACTCAATATGATAATCACCAACAAATTCAACAACAACCTCAACAATGAAAAACATGAAAAAATTCAACAACAACAACCTCAACAATGAAAAACACAAAAAAATTCAACAACACCTCAAGATTGAAAAACACCAACAAATTCAACAACAACCTCACTATTGAAAGTCTCCATCAAATTCAACAACAACCTCAACAATGAAAAACATTCAAAAATTCAAAAACAACAACCTCAGCAATGAAAAACACCAAAACATTCAACAACAGCGTCAACATTAATCTACTCCAACAAATTCCACAACAACCTCAACAATGAAAAACACCAACAAATTCAACTACAACCTCAATATTGTTAATCACCAACAAATTCAACAAAAACCTCAACAATGGAAACCACCAATAAATTCATCAAAAACCTCAAAAAAGAAAAATACCAACAAAGTCAACTACAACCTCAACTTTCAAAAACAGCAACAAATTCAACAAAAACCTCAACAATGGGAAACAACAACATATTCTTCAAAATCCTCAAAAGTGAAAAACACCAAAAAATTCATCAACAACCTCAACATTCAAAAACACCAACAAATTCAACAACCTCAACATTGAAGAGCTCCAAGAAATTCCACAACAACTTCAACAATGAAGAACACCAAAAAATTCAACTACAACCCCAACATTGAAAAACACCAACAAATTCAACAACAACCTCAATATTGAAAGTCACCAACAAATTCAACAACAACCTCAACAATGAAAAACATGAAAAAATTCAACAATAACAACCTCAACAATGAAAAACACCAAAAAATTCAACAACAACCTCAACATTGAAAAACACCAACAAATTCAAAAACAACCTCAATATTGAAAATCACCATCAAATTCAACAACAACCTCAACAATGAAAAACATTCAAAAATACAAAAACAACAACCTCAACAATGAAAACTATCAAAACATTCAACAACAACCTCAACATTAATCAAAACCAACAAATTCCACAACAACCTCAACAATGAAAAACACCAAAAAATTCAACAACCACCCGAACATTGAAAAACACCAAAAAATTCAACAACAACCTCAATATTGAAAATCACCAACAAATTCAACAACAACCTCAACAATGAAAAACATAAAAAAATTCAACAACAACAACCTCAACAATGAAAAACACCAAAAAATTCAACAACAACCTGAACATTGAAAAACACCAACAAATTCAACAACAACCTCAATATTGAAAATCACCAACAAATTCAACAACAACCTCAACAATGAAAAACATCCAAAAATTCAAAAACAACAGCCTCAACAATGAAAAACACCAAAACATTCAACAACAACCTCAACATTAATCAACACCAACAAATTCAACAACAACCTCAAAAATGAAAAATAACAAAAAATTCAACAACAACAACCTCAACAATGAAAAACACCAAAAAATTCAACAACAAACTCATCTTTGAAAAATAACCAACAAATTCAACAACCTCAACATTAAAAAACACCAACAATTTCAACAACAACCTCAATAATGAAAAACATCAAAAAGTTCAACAACATCCTCAACAATGAAAAACACCAAAAAAATTCAACAACAACCTCAACGATGAAAAACAGGAAAAAAATCAATAAAAACCTCAACATTGAAAAACTCCAAGAATTTCAACAATTACCACAACAATGAAAAACACAAAAAATTCGACAACAAACTCAATATTGAAAATCACCATCAAATTCAACAAAAACCTCAACAATGAAAAACACCAATAAAATTCAAAAACAACCTCAATTTTGAAAAACACCAACAGATTTAACAACCTCAACATTCAAATACACCATCAAATTCAACAACAACCTCAGCTTTGAAAAACACCAACAAATTCAACTCCAACCTCAACATTCAAAACCTTCAACAATTTGAATAACAAACTCAACAATGAAAAACACCAACAAATTTAACTGTAACCACAATTTTGAAAAATATAAAAAGATTTAAAAAAAACATTGAATACACCAAAAAATTCAACAACAACCTCAACAATGAAAAACATTCAAAAATTCAAAAACAACAACCTCAGCAATGAAAAACACCAAAACATTCAACAACAGCGTCAACATTAATCTACTCCAACAAATTCCACAACAACCTCAACATTGAAAAGCATCAAAAAAATTCAACTACAACCTCAATATTGTTAATCACCAACAAATTCAACAAAACCTTCAACAATGGAAAAGAGCAACAAATTCTTCGAAAACCTCAACAATGAAAAATACCAACAAATTCAACTACAACCTCAACATTCAAAAAAACCAACAAATTCAACAAAAACGTCAACAATGGAAAACACCAACAAATTCATCAAAATCCTCAACAATGAAAAACACCACAAAATTCATTAACAACCTCAACATTCAAAAATACCAACAAATTCAACAACCTCAACATTGAAGAACTCCAAGAAATTCCACAACATCCTCAACAATGAAAAACACCAAAAAATTCAACAACAACACCAACATTGAAAAACACCAACAAATTCAACAACAACCTCAATATGAAAATCACCAATAAATTCAACAACAACCTCAACAATGAAAAACATGAAAAAATTCAACAACAACAACCTCAACAATGAAAAACACCAAAAAATTCAACAACAACCTCAACATTGAAAAACACCAACAAATTGAACAACAACCTCACTATTTAAAATCACCATCAAATTCAACAACAACCTCAACAATGAAAAACATCCAAAAATTCAATAACAACAACCTCAGCAATGAAAAACACCAAAACATTCAACAACAACCTCAACATTAATCAACACCAACAAATTCCACAACAACCTCCACAATGAAAAACACCAAAAAATTCAACAACAACCCCAACATTGAAAAACACCAACAAATTCAATAACAACCTCAACTTTGAAAAGCACGATCCAATTCCAAAACCTCAACATTGAAAAGCACCAAAAAATTCAACTACAACCTCAATATTGTTAATCACCAACAAATTCAACCACAACCTCAACATTCAAAAACACCAACAAATTCAACAAAAACCTCAACAATGGAAAACAACAGCAAATTCATCAAAAAGCTCAAAAATGAAAAACACCAAAAAATTCATCAACAACCTGAAAATTCAAAAGCACAAACAAATTCAACAACCTCAACATTGAAGAACTCCAAAAAATACAACAACAACCTCAACAATGAAAAACACCAAAATATTCAACAATGAAGAACATCCAAACATTCAACAACAACAACCTCAACAATGAAAAACACCAAAAAATTCAACAACAACCTCAGCATTGAAAAACACGTACAAATTCAACAACAACCGCAATATTGAAAGTCTCCATCAAATTCAACAACAACCTCAACAATGAAAAACATTCAAAAATTCAAAAACAACAACCTCAGCAATGAAAAACACCAAAACATTCAACAACAACGTCAACATTAATCTACTCCAACAAATTCCACAACAACCTCAACAATGAAAAACACCAACAAATTCAACTACAACCTCAATATTGTTAATCACCAACAAATTCAACAAAAACCTCAACAATGGAAACCACCAACAAATTCATCAAAAACCTCAAAAAAGAAAAATACCAACAAATTCAACTACCACCTCAACTTTCAAAAACAGCAACAAATTCAACAAAAACCTCAACAATGGGAAACAACAACATATTCTTCAAAATCCTCAAAAGTGAAAAACACCAAAAAATTCATCAACAACCTCAACATTCAAAAACACCAACAAATTCAACAACCTCAACATTGAAGAGCTCCAAGAAATTCCACAACAACTTCAACAATGAAGAACACCAAAAAATTCAACTACAACCCCAACATTGAAAAACACCAACAAATTCAACAACAACCTCAATATTGAAAGTCACCAACAAATTCAACAACAACCTCAACAATGAAAAACATGAAAAAATTCAACAATAACAACCTCAACAATGAAAAACACCAAAAAATTCAACAACAACCTCAACATTGAAAAACACCAACAAATTCAAAAACAACCTCAATATTGAAAATCACCATCAAATTCAACAACAACCTCAACAATGAAAAACATTCAAAAATACAAAAACAACAACCTCAACAATGAAAACTATCAAAACATTCAACAACAACCTCAACATTAATCAACACCAACAAATTCCACAACAACCTCAACAATGAAAAACACCAAAAAATTCAACAACCACCCGAACATTGAAAAACACCAACAAATTCAACAACAACCTCAATATTGAAAATCACCAACAAATTCAACAACAACCTCAACAATGAAAAACATAAAAAAATTCAACAACAACAACCTCAACAATGAAAAACACCAAAAAATTCAACAACAACCTGAACATTGAAAAACACCAACAAATTCAACAACAACCTCAATATTGAAAATCACCAACAAATTCAACAACAACCTCAACAATGAAAAACATCCAAAAATTCAAAAACAACAGCCTCAACAATGAAAAACACCAAAACATTCAACAACAACCTCAACATTAATCAACACCAACAAATTCAACAACAACCTCAAAAATGAAAAATAACAAAAAATTCAACAACAACAACCTCAACAATGAAAAACACCAAAAAATTCAACAACAAACTCATCCTTGAAAAATAACCAACAAATTCAACAACCTCAACATTAAAAAACACCAACAATTTCAACAACAACCTCAATAATGAAAAACATCAAAAAGTTCAACAACATCCTCAACAATGAAAAACACCAAAAAAAATCAACAACAACCTCAACGATGAAAAACAGGAAAAAAATCAATAAAAACCTCAACATTGAAAAACTCCAAGAATTTCAACAATTACCACAACAATGAAAAACACAAAAAATTCGACAACAAACTCAATATTGAAAATCACCATCAAATTCAACAAAAACCTCAACAATGAAAAACACCAATATAATTCAAAAACAACCTCAATTTTGAAAAACACCAACAGATTTAACAACCTCAACATTCAAATACACCAACAAATTCAACAACAACCTCAGCTTTGAAAAACACCAACAAATTCAACTCCAACCTCAACATTCAAAACCTTCAACAATTTGAATAACAAACTCAACAATGAAAAACACCAACAAATTTAACTGTAACCACAATTTTGAAAAATATAAAAAGATTTAAAAAAAACATTGAATACACCAAAAAATTCAACAACAACCTCAACATTGAAAAACACCAAAATATTCAAAAACAACCTCAACTTTGAAAAACACGATCCAATTCCTAAACCTCAACATTGAAAAGCACCAACAAATTCAACAAAACCTTCAACAATGGAAAAGAGCAACAAATTCTTCGAAAACCTCAACAATGAAAAATACCAACAAATTCAACTACAACCTCAACATTCAAAAACACCAACAAATTCAACAAAAACGTCAACAATGGAAAACACCAACAAATTCATCAAAATCCTCAACAATGAAAAACACCACAAAATTCATTAACAACCTCAACATTCAAAAATACCAACAAATTCAACAACCTCAACATTGAAGAACTCCAAGAAATTCCACAACAACCTCAACAATGAAAAACACCAAAAAATTCAACAACAACACCAACATTGAAAAACACCAACAAATTCAACAACAACCTCAATATGAAAATCACCAATAAATTCAACAACAACCTCAACAATGAAAAACATGAAAAAATTCAACAACAACAACCTCAACAATGAAAAACACCAAAAAATTCAACAACAACCTCAACATTGAAAAACACCAACAAATTGAACAACAACCTCACTATTGAAAATCACCATCAAATTCAACAACAACCTCAACAATGAAAAACATCCAAAAATTCAATAACAACAACCTCAGCAATGAAAAACACCAAAACATTCAACAACAACCTCAACATTAATCAACACCAACAAATTCCACAACAACCTCCACAATGAAAAACACCAAAAAATTCAACAACAACCCCAACAATGAAAAACACCAACAAATTCAATAACAACCTCAACTTTGAAAAGCACGATCCAATTCCAAAACCTCAACATTGAAAAGCACCAAAAAATTCAACTACAACCTCAATATTGTTAATCACCAACAAATTCAACCACAACCTCAACATTCAAAAACACCAACAAATTCAACAATAACCTCAACAATGGAAAACACCAACAAATTCATCAAAAACCTCAACAATGAAAAACACCAACAAATTCAATTACAACCTCAACATTCAAAAACACAAACAAATTCAACAAAATCCTCAACAATGGAAAACACAAAAAAATTCATCAAAAACCTCAAAAATGAAAAACACCAAAAAATTCATCAACAACCTCAACATTCAAAAACACAAACAAATTCAACAACAACCTCAAATATGAAAAACACCAAAAAATTCATCAACAACCTCAACATTCAAAAACACGAACAAATTCAACAAAAACCTCAACAATGGAAAACAACAGCAAATTCATCAAAAAGCTCAAAAATGAAAAACACCAAAAAATTCATCAACAACCTGAAAATTCAAAAGCACAAACAAATTCAACAACCTCAACATTGAAGAACTCCAAGAATTACAACAACAACCTCAACAATGAAAAACACCAAAAAATTCAACAATGAAGAACATCCAAACATTCAACAACAACAACCTCAACAATGAAAAACAACAAAAAATTCAACAACAACCTCAGCATTGAAAAACACGTACAAATTCAACAACAACCGCAATATTGAAAATCACCATCTAATTCAACAACAAATACAACAACAACCTCAACAATGAAAAACACCAAAAAATTCAACAATGAAGAACATCCAAACATTCAACAACAACAACCTCAACAATGAAAAACACCAAAAAATTCAACAACAACCTCAACAATGAAAAACATCCAAAAATTCAACAACAACGACCTCAACATTCAAAAACACCAACAAATTCAAAAACAACCTCAACAATGAATAACACCAAAAAATTCATCAACAATCACAACATTCAAAAAGACCAAAAAATTCAACGAAAACCTCAAAAATGAAAAACACCAAAAAATTCAACAACAACCTCTACTTTGAAAAACACAAACAAATTCAACAGCCTCAACATTGAAAAAGACCAACATATTCAACAACAACCTCAAAAGTGAAAAGCACCAAAAAATTTAACAACAACCTCAGCATTCAACAACACCAACAAATTCAACAACAACCTCAACCATGAAAAACACCAAAAAATTCAACAACAACCTCAACATTGAAAAACACCAACAAATTCAACAACAACCTCAAAATTCAAAAACTTCAACAAATTCAAGAAAAACCTCAACATTGAAAAACACCAAAAAATTCAACAACAACCTCAACAATGAAAAACACCAAAAAATTCAACAACCTCAACATTGAAGAGCTCCAAGAAATTCCACAACAACTTCAACAATGAAGAACACCAAAAAATTCAACTACAACCCCAACATTGAAAAACACCAACAAATTCAACAACAACCTCAATATTGAAAGTCACCAACAAATTCAACAACAACCTCAACAATGAAAAACATGAAAAAATTCAACAATAACAACCTCAACAATGAAAAACACCAAAAAATTCAACAACAACCTCAACATTGAAAAACACCAACAAATTCAAAAACAACCTCAATATTGAAAATCACCATCAAATTCAACAACAACCTCAACAATGAAAAACATTCAAAAATACAAAAACAACAACCTCAACAATGAAAACTATCAAAACATTCAACAACAACCTCAACATTAATCAACACCAACAAATTCCACAACAACCTCAACAATGAAAAACACCAAAAAATTCAACAACCACCCGAACATTGAAAAACACCAACAAATTCAACAACAACCTCAATATTGAAAATCACCAACAAATTCAACAACAACCTCAACAATGAAAAACATAAAAAAATTCAACAACAACAACCTCAACAATGAAAAACACCAAAAAATTCAACAACAACCTGAACATTGAAAAACACCAACAAATTCAACAACAACCTCAATATTGAAAATCACCAACAAATTCAACAACAACCTCAACAATGAAAAACATCCAAAAATTCAAAAACAACAGCCTCAACAATGAAAAACACCAAAACATTCAACAACAACCTCAACATTAATCAACACCAACAAATTCAACAACAACCTCAAAAATGAAAAATAACAAAAAATTCAACAACAACAACCTCAACAATGAAAAACACCAAAAAATTCAACAACAAACTCATCCTTGAAAAATAACCAACAAATTCAACAACCTCAACATTAAAAAACACCAACAATTTCAACAACAACCTCAATAATGAAAAACATCAAAAAGTTCAACAACATCCTCAACAATGAAAAACACCAAAAAAAATCAACAACAACCTCAACGATGAAAAACAGGAAAAAAATCAATAAAAACCTCAACATTGAAAAACTCCAAGAATTTCAACAATTACCACAACAATGAAAAACACAAAAAATTCGACAACAAACTCAATATTGAAAATCACCATCAAATTCAACAAAAACCTCAACAATGAAAAACACCAATATAATTCAAAAACAACCTCAATTTTGAAAAACACCAACAGATTTAACAACCTCAACATTCAAATACACCAACAAATTCAACAACAACCTCAGCTTTGAAAAACACCAACAAATTCAACTCCAACCTCAACATTCAAAACCTTCAACAATTTGAATAACAAACTCAACAATGAAAAACACCAACAAATTTAACTGTAACCACAATTTTGAAAAATATAAAAAGATTTAAAAAAAACATTGAATACACCAAAAAATTCAACAACAACCTCAACATTGAAAAACACCAAAATATTCAAAAACAACCTCAACTTTGAAAAACACGATCCAATTCCTAAACCTCAACATTGAAAAGCACCAACAAATTCAACAAAACCTTCAACAATGGAAAAGAGCAACAAATTCTTCGAAAACCTCAACAATGAAAAATACCAACAAATTCAACTACAACCTCAACATTCAAAAACACCAACAAATTCAACAAAAACGTCAACAATGGAAAACACCAACAAATTCATCAAAATCCTCAACAATGAAAAACACCACAAAATTCATTAACAACCTCAACATTCAAAAATACCAACAAATTCAACAACCTCAACATTGAAGAACTCCAAGAAATTCCACAACAACCTCAACAATGAAAAACACCAAAAAATTCAACAACAACACCAACATTGAAAAACACCAACAAATTCAACAACAACCTCAATATGAAAATCACCAATAAATTCAACAACAACCTCAACAATGAAAAACATGAAAAAATTCAACAACAACAACCTCAACAATGAAAAACACCAAAAAATTCAACAACAACCTCAACATTGAAAAACACCAACAAATTGAACAACAACCTCACTATTGAAAATCACCATCAAATTCAACAACAACCTCAACAATGAAAAACATCCAAAAATTCAATAACAACAACCTCAGCAATGAAAAACACCAAAACATTCAACAACAACCTCAACATTAATCAACACCAACAAATTCCACAACAACCTCCACAATGAAAAACACCAAAAAATTCAACAACAACCCCAACAATGAAAAACACCAACAAATTCAATAACAACCTCAACTTTGAAAAGCACGATCCAATTCCAAAACCTCAACATTGAAAAGCACCAAAAAATTCAACTACAACCTCAATATTGTTAATCACCAACAAATTCAACCACAACCTCAACATTCAAAAACACCAACAAATTCAACAATAACCTCAACAATGGAAAACACCAACAAATTCATCAAAAACCTCAACAATGAAAAACACCAACAAATTCAATTACAACCTCAACATTCAAAAACACAAACAAATTCAACAAAATCCTCAACAATGGAAAACACAAAAAAATTCATCAAAAACCTCAAAAATGAAAAACACCAAAAAATTCATCAACAACCTCAACATTCAAAAACACAAACAAATTCAACAACAACCTCAAATATGAAAAACACCAAAAAATTCATCAACAACCTCAACATTCAAAAACACGAACAAATTCAACAAAAACCTCAACAATGGAAAACAACAGCAAATTCATCAAAAAGCTCAAAAATGAAAAACACCAAAAAATTCATCAACAACCTGAAAATTCAAAAGCACAAACAAATTCAACAACCTCAACATTGAAGAACTCCAAGAATTACAACAACAACCTCAACAATGAAAAACACCAAAAAATTCAACAATGAAGAACATCCAAACATTCAACAACAACAACCTCAACAATGAAAAACAACAAAAAATTCAACAACAACCTCAGCATTGAAAAACACGTACAAATTCAACAACAACCGCAATATTGAAAATCACCATCTAATTCAACAACAAATACAACAACAACCTCAACAATGAAAAACACCAAAAAATTCAACAATGAAGAACATCCAAACATTCAACAACAACAACCTCAACAATGAAAAACACCAAAAAATTCAACAACAACCTCAACAATGAAAAACATCCAAAAATTCAACAACAACGACCTCAACATTCAAAAACACCAACAAATTCAAAAACAACCTCAACAATGAATAACACCAAAAAATTCATCAACAATCACAACATTCAAAAAGACCAAAAAATTCAACGAAAACCTCAAAAATGAAAAACACCAAAAAATTCAACAACAACCTCTACTTTGAAAAACACAAACAAATTCAACAGCCTCAACATTGAAAAAGACCAACATATTCAACAACAACCTCAAAAGTGAAAAGCACCAAAAAATTTAACAACAACCTCAGCATTCAACAACACCAACAAATTCAACAACAACCTCAACCATGAAAAACACCAAAAAATTCAACAACAACCTCAACATTGAAAAACACCAACAAATTCAACAACAACCTCAAAATTCAAAAACTTCAACAAATTCAAGAAAAACCTCAACATTGAAAAACACCAAAAAATTCAACAACAACCTCAACAATGAAAAACACCAAAAAATTCAACAAGAACCTCAACATTCAATAACACCAAAAGATAAAAACAACGTCAACCTTCAAAAACACCAACAAATTCAACCAAAACCGCAACAATGAAAAAACCAAAAAAATCAACAACAACCTCAACTTTGAAAAACTCCAGCAAATTCAACAACCTCATCATTGAAAAACACCAACAAATTCAACAATAACCTCAACATTGAAAACCTCCAACAAGTTCAACAAAAACCTCAACAATAAAAAACACCAAAAAAATTCAATAACAACCTCAACAATGAAAAACACCAAAAAAGATCAATAAAAACCTCAGCATTGAAAAACACCAACAAATTCAACAACCTCAACATTGAAGAACTCCATGAAATACAAGAACAACCTCAACAATGAAAAACACCAAAAAATTCAACAACTACCTCAATTTTGAAAAAAACCAACAGATTTAAGAACCTCAACATTGAAATAAACCAACAAATTCAACAACAACCTCAGCTTTGAAAACACCAACAAATTCAATGGCAACCTCAACATTGAAAAACTCCAACAATTTCAATAACAACCTCAACAATGAAAAACACCAAGATATTCAACCGCAATCTCAATTTTGAAAAATACAAAAAGATTCAAAAAAGAACATTGAATACACTAAAAAATTCAACAACAACCTCAACATTGAAAAACACTGAAATTTTCAACAACAACCTCAACATTCAAAAACACCAAAAAATTCAACAACAACCTCAACATTGAAAAACAACAACAAGTTCAAGGACAACATCAAAATTCAAAAACTCCAACAAATTCAACAAAAACCTCAACAATGGAAACCACCAACAAATTCATCAAAAACCTCAACAATGAAAAATACCAAAAAATTCAACTACAACCTCAACATTCAAAAACACCAACAAATTCAACAAAAACCTCAACAATGGAAAACACCAACAAATTCATCAAAATCTTCAACAATGAAACACATCACAAAATTCATTAACAACCTCAACATTCAAAAATACCAACAAATTCAACAACTTCAACATTGAAGAACTCCAAGAAATTCCACAACAACCTCAACAATGAAAAACACCAAAAAATTCAACAACAACACCAACATTGAAAAAAACCAACAAATTCAACAACAACATCAATATGAAAATCAACAACAAATTCAACAGCAACCTCAACAATGAAAAACATGAAAAAATTCAACAATAACAACCTCAACAATGAAAAACACCAAAATATTCAACAACAACCTCAACATTGAAAAAGACCAACAAATTCAACAACCACCTCAATATTGAAAATCACCATCAAATTCAACAACAACCTCAACAATGAGAAACATCCAAAAATTCAAAAACAACAACCGCAGCAATGAAAAACTCCAAAACATTTAACAACAACCTCAACATTAATCAACACCAACAAATTCCACAACAACCTCAACAATGAAAAACAACAAATAATTCAACAACAACCCCAATATTGAAAAACACCAACAACTTCAACAACAACCTCAATATTGAAAATCACCAACAAATTCAACAACAAGCTCAACAATGAAAAACATGAAAAAATTCATCAACAATAACCCCAACAATGAAAGACACCAAAAAATTCAACAACAACCTCAACATTGAAAAACACCAACAAATTCAACAACAACCTCAATATTGAAAATCACCATCAAATTCAACAACAACCTCAACAATGAAAAACATACAAAAATTCAAAAACAACAACCTCAACAATAAAAAACACCAAAACATTCAACAACAACCTCAACATTAATCAACACCAACAAATACAACAACAACCTCAACAATGAAAAACACCAAAAAATTCAACAACAACCCCAACATTGAAAAACACCAACAAATTCAACAACAACCACAATATTGAAAATCACCAACAAATTCAACAACAACCTCAACAATGAAAAACATCCAAAAATTCAACAGCAACAACCTCAACAATGAAAAACACCAAAAAATTCAACAACAAACTCATCTTTGAAAAAAACCAACAAATTCAACAACCTGAACATTAAAAAACACCAACAAATTCAACAACAACCTCAACATTGAAAATCTCTAACAAATTCAACAAAAACCTCAACAATGAAAAACACCGAAAAATAAAAAAAACAACCTCAACATTCAAAAACACCAACAAATTCAACAAAAACCTCAAAAATGAAAAACACCAAAAAATTCATCAAAAACCTCTACTTTGAAAAACACCAACAAATTCAACAACCTCAACATTGAAAAACACCAACTTATTCAACATCAACCTCAACAATGAAAAACACCAAAAAATTCAACAACAACCTCAGCATTCAAAAACACCAAAATATTCAAAAACAACCTCCACTTTGAAAAGCACGATCCAATTCCAAAACCTCAACATTGAAAAGCACAAAAAAATTCAACTACAACCACAATATTGTTAATCACCAACAAATTCTACAAAAACCTCAACAATGGAAACCACCAACAAATTCATCAAAAACCTCTAAAATGAAAAATACCAACAAATTCAATACAACCTCAACATTCAAAAACACCAACAAATTCAACAAAAACCTCAACATTCAAAAACACCAACAAATTCAACAACCTCAACATTGAAGAGCTCCAAGAAATTCCACAACAACCTCAACAATGAAAAACACCAAAAAATTCAACAACAACCCCAACATTGAAAAACACCAACAAATTCAACAACAACCTCAATATTGAAAAAAACCAACAAATTCAACAACAGCCTCAACAATGAAAAACATGAAAAAAATTCAACAACAACAACCTCAACAATGAAAAACACCAAAAAATTCAACAACAACCCCAACATTGAAAAACACCAACAAATTCAAAAACAACCTCAATATTGAAAATCACCAACAAATTCAACAACAACCTCAACAATGAAAAACATAAAAAAATTCAACAACAACAACCTCAACAATGAAAAACACTAAAAAATTCAGCAACAACCTGAACATTGAAAAACACCAACAAATTCAACAACAACCTCAATATTGAAAATCACCATCAAATTCAACAACAACCTCAACAATGAAAAACATCCAAAAATTCAAAAACAACAACATCAACAATGAAAAACTCGAAAACATTCAACAACAACCTCAACATTAATCAACACCAACAAATTCAACAACAACCTCAACAATGAAAAACACCAAAAAATTCAACAACAACCCCAACATTGAAAAACACCAACAAATTCAACAACAACCTCAACAATGAAAAACATCCAAAAATTCAACAACAACAACCTGAACAATGAAAAACACCAATAAATTCAACAACAAATTCATCTTTGTAAAAAACAGCAACAAATTCAACAACAGCCTCAACATTGAAAATCTCCAACAAAGTCAACAAAAACCTCAACAATGAAAAACACCGAAAAATAAAAAAAACAACCTCAACATTCAAAAACACCAACAAATTCAACGAAAACCTCAAAAATGAAAAACACCAAAAAATTCATCAAAAACCTCTACTTTGAAAAACACCAACAAATTCAACAACCTCAACTTTGAAAAACACCAACTTATTCAACAACAACCTCTACAATGAAAAACACCAAAAAATTCAACAACAACCTCAGCATTCAAAAACACCATCAAATTCAACAACAACCTCAGCAATGAAAATCGTCAAAAAATTCAACAACAACCTCAACAATGAAAAACACCAAAAAATTCAACAACAACCTCAACAATGAAACAAACCCAAAAAATCAATAACAACCTCAACATTGAATAACTCCAACAATTTCAACAACTAACGCAACAATGAAAAACACCAAAAAATTCGACAACAAACTCAACATTGAAAATCACCATCAAATTCAACAAAAACCTCAACAATGAAAAACACCAAAAAATTCAACAACAAACTCAACTTTGAAAAACACCAACGGATTTAACAACCTCAACATTCAAAAACAATAACAAATTTAACAACAACCTCAGCTTTTAACAACACCAACAGATTCAAGAACCTCAACATTGAAAAACACCATCAAATTCAACAACAACCTCAACTTTTCAAAATACAAAAAGGTTCAACAAAATAAAAATTGATAACACCAACAAATTCAACGGCAACCTCAACATTGAAAAACTCCAACAATTTCAATGACAACCTCAACAATGAAAAACACCAACAAATTCAACTGCAACCACAATTTTGAAAAATACAAAAAGATTCAAACAAAAACATTGAATACACCAAAAAATTCAACAACAAACTCAAAATTGAAAAACACCAAAATATTCAACAACAACCTCAACCATGAAAAACACCAAAAAATTCAACAACAACCTCAACATTGAAATACTACCACAAATTCAACAACAAACTCAAAATTCAAAAACTCCAACAAATTCAACAAAAACCTCAACATTGAAAAGCACCAAAAAATTCAACAACAACCTCAACAATGAAAAACACCAAAAAATTCAACAAGAACCTCAACATTCAATAACACGAAAAAATAAAAACAACTGCCTCAACATTCAAAAACACCAACAAATTCAAGCAAAACCTCAACAATCAAAAACACCTAAAAATCAACAACAACCTCATCATTGAAAAACACCACAAATTCAACAATAACCTCAACATTAAAATCCTCCAACAAGTTCAACTACAACCTCAACAATGAAAAACACCAAAAAATTCAACAACAACCTCAACATTCTAAAACACCAACAATTTCAACAACAACCACAGCAATGAAAAACATCAATAAATTCAACAACAACCTCAACAATGAAAAACACCAAAAAAATTCAACAACAACCTCAACAATGAAAAACACCAAAAAATTCGACAACAAAATCAACATTGAAAATCACCATCAAGTTCAACAAAAACCTCAACAATCAAAAACACCAAAAAATTCAACCCGAACCTCAGTATTGAAAAACACCAACAGATTTAACAACCTCAACATGCAAAACACCAACAAATTCAACAACAAACTCAGCTTTGAAAAACACCAACAAAATCAACGGCAACCTCAACATTGAAAAACTCCAACAATTCCAATTACAACCTCAACAATGAAAAACACCAACAAATTCAACTGCAAGCACAATTTTGAAAAATACAAAAAGATTCAAAAAAAAACATTGAATACACCAAAAAATTCAACAACAACCTCAACATTGAAAAACACCAATATATTCAACAACAACCTCAACTTTGAAAAACACGATCCAATTCCAAAACCTCAACATTGAAAAGCCCAAAAAAATTCAACTACAACCTCAAAATTGTTAATCAGCAACAAATTCAACAAAAACCTCAACAATGGAAAGCACCAACAAATTCATCAAAAACCTCAACAATGAAAAATACCAACAAATTCAACTACAACCTCAACATTCAAAAACACCAACAAATTCAACAAAAACCTCAACAATGGAAAACACCAACAAATTCATCAAATTCCTCAACAATGAAAAACACCAAAATATACATCAACAACTTCAACATTCAAAAACACCAACAAATTCATCAACCTCAACAATGAAGAACTTCAAGAAATTCCACAACAACCTCAACAATGAAAAACACCAACGAATTCAACAACAACCTCAACATTGAAAATCACCAACAAATTCAACAACAACCTCAACAATGAAAAACATCCAATAATTCAACAACAACAAACTCAACAATGAAAAACACCAAAAAATTCAACAAGAACCTCAACATTCAATAACACCAACAAATTCAAAAACAACCTCAATATTGAAAATCACCATCAAATTCAACAACAACCTCAACAATGAGAAACATCCAAAAATTCAAAAACAACAACCGCAGCAATGAAAAACTCCAAAACATTTAACAACAACCTCAACATTAATCAACACCAACAAATTCCACAACAACCTCAACAATGAAAAACAACAAATAATTCAACAACAACCCCAATATTGAAAAACACCAACAACTTCAACAACAACCTCAATATTGAAAATCACCAACAAATTCAACAACAAGCTCAACAATGAAAAACATGAAAAAATTCATCAACAATAACCCCAACAATGAAAGACACCAAAAAATTCAACAACAACCTCAACATTGAAAAACACCAACAAATTCAACAACAACCTCAATATTGAAAATCACCATCAAATTCAACAACAACCTCAACAATGAAAAACATACAAAAATTCAAAAACAACAACCTCAACAATAAAAAACACCAAAACATTCAACAACAACCTCAACATTAATCAACACCAACAAATACAACAACAACCTCAACAATGAAAAACACCAAAAAATTCAACAACAACCCCAACATTGAAAAACACCAACAAATTCAACAACAACCACAATATTGAAAATCACCAACAAATTCAACAACAACCTCAACAATGAAAAACATCCAAAAATTCAACAGCAACAACCTCAACAATGAAAAACACCAAAAAATTCAACAACAAACTCATCTTTGAAAAAAACCAACAAATTCAACAACCTGAACATTAAAAAACACCAACAAATTCAACAACAACCTCAACATTGAAAATCTCTAACAAATTCAACAAAAACCTCAACAATGAAAAACACCGAAAAATAAAAAAAACAACCTCAACATTCAAAAACACCAACAAATTCAACAAAAACCTCAAAAATGAAAAACACCAAAAAATTCATCAAAAACCTCTACTTTGAAAAACACCAACAAATTCAACAACCTCAACATTGAAAAACACCAACTTATTCAACATCAACCTCAACAATGAAAAACACCAAAAAATTCAACAACAACCTCAGCATTCAAAAACACCAAAATATTCAAAAACAACCTCCACTTTGAAAAGCACGATCCAATTCCAAAACCTCAACATTGAAAAGCACAAAAAAATTCAACTACAACCACAATATTGTTAATCACCAACAAATTCTACAAAAACCTCAACAATGGAAACCACCAACAAATTCATCAAAAACCTCTAAAATGAAAAATACCAACAAATTCAATACAACCTCAACATTCAAAAACACCAACAAATTCAACAAAAACCTCAACATTCAAAAACACCAACAAATTCAACAACCTCAACATTGAAGAGCTCCAAGAAATTCCACAACAACCTCAACAATGAAAAACACCAAAAAATTCAACAACAACCCCAACATTGAAAAACACCAACAAATTCAACAACAACCTCAATATTGAAAAAAACCAACAAATTCAACAACAGCCTCAACAATGAAAAACATGAAAAAATTCAACAACAACAACCTCAACAATGAAAAACACCAAAAAATTCAACAACAACCCCAACATTGAAAAACACCAACAAATTCAAAAACAACCTCAATATTGAAAATCACCAACAAATTCAACAACAACCTCAACAATGAAAAACATAAAAAAATTCAACAACAACAACCTCAACAATGAAAAACACTAAAAAATTCAGCAACAACCTGAACATTGAAAAACACCAACAAATTCAACAACAACCTCAATATTGAAAATCACCATCAAATTCAACAACAACCTCAACAATGAAAAACATCCAAAAATTCAAAAACAACAACATCAACAATGAAAAACTCGAAAACATTCAACAACAACCTCAACATTAATCAACACCAACAAATTCAACAACAACCTCAACAATGAAAAACACCAAAAAATTCAACAACAACCCCAACATTGAAAAACACCAACAAATTCAACAACAACCTCAACAATGAAAAACATCCAAAAATTCAACAACAACAACCTGAACAATGAAAAACACCAATAAATTCAACAACAAACTCATCTTTGTAAAAAACAGCAACAAATTCAACAACAGCCTCAACATTGAAAATCTCCAACAAAGTCAACAAAAACCTCAACAATGAAAAACACCGAAAAATAAAAAAAACAACCTCAACAT
The DNA here is from genome assembly GCF_964194155.1 of Cetorhinus maximus. Lineage (NCBI taxonomy): Eukaryota > Metazoa > Chordata > Chondrichthyes > Lamniformes > Cetorhinidae > Cetorhinus > Cetorhinus maximus. The sequence goes on along the minus strand of NW_027596182.1, from coordinate 657,316 downwards.
TCAAAAACACCAACAAATTCAACGAAAACCTCAAAAATGAAAAACACCAAAAAATTCATCAAAAACCTCTACTTTGAAAAACACCAACAAATTCAACAACCTCAACTTTGAAAAACACCAACTTATTCAACAACAACCTCTACAATGAAAAACACCAAAAAATTCAACAACAACCTCAGCATTCAAAAACACCATCAAATTCAACAACAACCTCAGCAATGAAAATCGTCAAAAAATTCAACAACAACCTCAACAATGAAAAACACCAAAAAATTCAACAACAACCTCAACAATGAAACAAACCCAAAAAATCAATAACAACCTCAACATTGAATAACTCCAACAATTTCAACAACTAACGCAACAATGAAAAACACCAAAAAATTCGACAACAAACTCAACATTGAAAATCACCATCAAATTCAACAAAAACCTCAACAATGAAAAACACCAAAAAATTCAACAACAAACTCAACTTTGAAAAACACCAACGGATTTAACAACCTCAACATTCAAAAACAATAACAAATTTAACAACAACCTCAGCTTTTAACAACACCAACAGATTCAAGAACCTCAACATTGAAAAACACCATCAAATTCAACAACAACCTCAACTTTTCAAAATACAAAAAGGTTCAACAAAATAAAAATTGATAACACCAACAAATTCAACGGCAACCTCAACATTGAAAAACTCCAACAATTTCAATGACAACCTCAACAATGAAAAACACCAACAAATTCAACTGCAACCACAATTTTGAAAAATACAAAAAGATTCAAACAAAAACATTGAATACACCAAAAAATTCAACAACAAACTCAAAATTGAAAAACACCAAAATATTCAACAACAACCTCAACCATGAAAAACACCAAAAAATTCAACAACAACCTCAACATTGAAATACTACCACAAATTCAACAACAAACTCAAAATTCAAAAACTCCAACAAATTCAACAAAAACCTCAACATTGAAAAGCACCAAAAAATTCAACAACAACCTCAACAATGAAAAACACCAAAAAATTCAACAAGAACCTCAACATTCAATAACACGAAAAAATAAAAACAACTGCCTCAACATTCAAAAACACCAACAAATTCAAGCAAAACCTCAACAATCAAAAACACCTAAAAATCAACAACAACCTCATCATTGAAAAACACCACAAATTCAACAATAACCTCAACATTAAAAACCTCCAACAAGTTCAACTACAACCTCAACAATGAAAAACACCAAAAAATTCAACAACAACCTCAACATTCTAAAACACCAACAATTTCAACAACAACCACAGCAATGAAAAACATCAATAAATTCAACAACAACCTCAACAATGAAAAACACCAAAAAAATTCAACAACAACCTCAACAATGAAAAACACCAAAAAATTCGACAACAAAATCAACATTGAAAATCACCATCAAGTTCAACAAAAACCTCAACAATCAAAAACACCAAAAAATTCAACCCGAACCTCAGTATTGAAAAACACCAACAGATTTAACAACCTCAACATGCAAAACACCAACAAATTCAACAACAAACTCAGCTTTGAAAAACACCAACAAAATCAACGGCAACCTCAACATTGAAAAACTCCAACAATTCCAATTACAACCTCAACAATGAAAAACACCAACAAATTCAACTGCAAGCACAATTTTGAAAAATACAAAAAGATTCAAAAAAAAAACATTGAATACACCAAAAAATTCAACAACAACCTCAACATTGAAAAACACCAATATATTCAACAACAACCTCAACTTTGAAAAACACGATCCAATTCCAAAACCTCAACATTGAAAAGCCCAAAAAAATTCAACTACAACCTCAAAATTGTTAATCAGCAACAAATTCAACAAAAACCTCAACAATGGAAAGCACCAACAAATTCATCAAAAACCTCAACAATGAAAAATACCAACAAATTCAACTACAACCTCAACATTCAAAAACACCAACAAATTCAACAAAAACCTCAACAATGGAAAACACCAACAAATTCATCAAATTCCTCAACAATGAAAAACACCAAAATATACATCAACAACTTCAACATTCAAAAACACCAACAAATTCATCAACCTCAACAATGAAGAACTTCAAGAAATTCCACAACAACCTCAACAATGAAAAACACCAACGAATTCAACAACAACCTCAACATTGAAAATCACCAACAAATTCAACAACAACCTCAACAATGAAAAACATCCAATAATTCAACAACAACAAACTCAACAATGAAAAACACCAAAAAATTCAACAAGAACCTCAACATTCAATAACACCAACAAATTCAAAAACAACCTCAATATTGAAAATCATCATCAAATTCAACAACAACCTCAACAATGAAAAACATCCAAAAATACAAAAACAACAACCTCAACAATGAAAACCACCAAAACATTCAACAACAACCTCAACATTAATCAACACCAACAAATTCCACAACAACCTCAACAATCAAAAACACCATCAAATTCAACAAAAACCTCAACAATGGAAAACAACAGCAAATTCATCAAAAAGCTCAAAAATGAAAAACACCAAAAAATTCATCAACAACCTGAAAATTCAAAAGCACAACCAAATTCAACAACCTCAACATTGAAGAACTCCAAGAAATACAACAACAACCTCAACAATGAAAAACACCAAAAAATTCAACAATGAAGAACATCCAAACATTCAACAACAACAACCTCAACAATGAAAAACACCAAAAAATTCAACAACAACCTCAGCATTGAAAAACACGTACAAATTCAACAACAACCGCAATATTGAAAATCACCATCTAATTCAACAACAACCTCAACAATGAAAAACATCCAAAAATTCAACAACAACGACCTCAACATTCAAAAACACCAACAAATTCAAAAACAACCTCAACAATGAATAACACCCAAAAATTCATCAACAATCACAACATTCAAAAAGACCAAAAAATTCAACGAAAACCTCAAAAATGAAAAACACCAAAAAATTCAACAACAACCTCTACTTTGAAAAACACAAACAAATTCAACAGCCTCAACATTGAAAAAGACCAACATATTCAACAACAACCTCAAAAGTGAAAAGCACCAAAAAATTTAACAACAACCTCAGCATTCAACAACACCAACAAATTCAACAACAACCTCAACCATGAAAAACACCAAAAAATTCAACAACAACCTCAACATTGAAAAACACCAACAAATTCAACAACAACCTCAAAATTCAAAAACTCCAACAAATTCAAGAAAAACCTCAACATTGAAAAACACCAAAAAATTCAACAACAACCTCAACAATGAAAAACACCAAAAAATTCAACAAGAACCTCAACATTCAATAACACCAAAAGATAAAAACAACGTCAACCTTCAAAAACACCAACAAATTCAACCAAAACCTCAACAATGAAAAAACCAAAAAAATCAACAACAACCTCAACTTTGAAAAACTCCAGCAAATTCAACAACCTCATCATTGAAAAACACCAACAAATTCAACAATAACCTCAACATTGAAAACCTCCAACAAGTTCAACAACAACCTCAACAATAAAAAACACCAAAAAAATTCAATAACAACCTCAACAATGAAAAACACCAAAAAAGATCAATAAAAACCTCAACATTGAAAAACACCAACAAATTCAACAACCTCAACATTGAAGAACTCCATGAAATACAAGAACAACCTCAACAATGAAAAACACCAAAAAATTCAACAACTACCTCAATTTTGAAAAAAACCAACAGATTTAAGAACCTCAACATTGAAATAAACCAACAAATTCAACAACAACCTCAGCTTTGAAAACACCAACAAATTCAATGGCAACCTCAACATTGAAAAACTCCAACAATTTCAATAACAACCTCAACAATGAAAAACACCAAGATATTCAACCGCAATCTCAATTTTGAAAAATACAAAAAGATTCAAAAAAGAACATTGAATACACCAAAAAATTCAACAACAACCTCAACATTGAAAAACACTGAAATTTTCAACAACAACCTCAACATTCAAAAACACCAAAAAATTCAACAACAACCTCAACATTGAAAAACAACAACAAGTTCAAGGACAACATCAAAATTCAAAAACTCCAACAAATTCAACAAAAACCTCAACAATGGAAACCACCAACAAATTCATCAAAAACCTCAACAATGAAAAATACCAAAAAATTCAACTACAACCTCAACATTCAAAAACACCAACAAATTCAACAAAAACCTCAACAATGGAAAACACCAACAAATTCATCAAAATCTTCAACAATGAAACACATCACAAAATTCATTAACAACCTCAACATTCAAAAATACCAACAAATTCAACAACTTCAACATTGAAGAACTCCAAGAAATTCCACAACAACCTCAACAATGAAAAACACCAAAAAATTCAACAACAACACCAACATTGAAAAAAACCAACAAATTCAACAACAACATCAATATGAAAATCAACAACAAATTCAACAGCAACCTCAACAATGAAAAACATGAAAAAATTCAACAATAACAACCTCAACAATGAAAAACACCAAAATATTCAACAACAACCTCAACATTGAAAAAGACCAACAAATTCAACAACCACCTCAATATTGAAAATCACCATCAAATTCAACAACAACCTCAACAATGAGAAACATCCAAAAATTCAAAAACAACAACCGCAGCAATGAAAAACTCCAAAACATTTAACAACAACCTCAACATTAATCAACACCAACAAATTCCACAACAACCTCAACAATGAAAAACAACAAATAATTCAACAACAACCCCAATATTGAAAAACACCAACAACTTCAACAACAACCTCAATATTGAAAATCACCAACAAATTCAACAACAAGCTCAACAATGAAAAACATGAAAAAATTCATCAACAATAACCCCAACAATGAAAGACACCAAAAAATTCAACAACAACCTCAACATTGAAAAACACCAACAAATTCAACAACAACCTCAATATTGAAAATCACCATCAAATTCAACAACAACCTCAACAATGAAAAACATACAAAAATTCAAAAACAACAACCTCAACAATAAAAAACACCAAAACATTCAACAACAACCTCAACATTAATCAACACCAACAAATACAACAACAACCCCAACATTGAAAAACACCAACAAATTCAACAACAACCACAATATTGAAAATCACCAACAAATTCAACAACAACCTCAACAATGAAAAACATCCAAAAATTCAACAGCAACAACCTCAACAATGAAAAACACCAAAAAATTCAACAACAAACTCATCTTTGAAAAAAACCAACAAATTCAACAACCTGAACATTAAAAAACACCAACAAATTCAACAACAACCTCAACATTGAAAATCTCTAACAAATTCAACAAAAACCTCAACAATGAAAAACACCGAAAAATAAAAAAAACAACCTCAACATTCAAAAACACCAACAAATTCAACAAAAACCTCAAAAATGAAAAACACCAAAAAATTCATCAAAAACCTCTACTTTGAAAAACACCAACAAATTCAACAACCTCAACATTGAAAAACACCAACTTATTCAACATGAACCTCAACAATGAAAAACACCAAAAAATTCAACAACAACCTCAGCATTCAAAAACACCAAAATATTCAAAAACAACCTCCACTTTGAAAAGCACGATCCAATTCCAAAACCTCAACATTGAAAAGCACAAAAAAATTCAACGACAACCACAATATTGTTAATCACCAACAAATTCTACAAAAACCTCAACAATGGAAACCACCAACAAATTCATCAAAAACCTCTAAAATGAAAAATACCAACAAATTCAATACAACCTCAACATTCAAAAACACCAACAAATTCAACAAAAACCTCAACATTCAAAAACACCAACAAATTCAACAACCTCAACATTGAAGAGCTCCAAGAAATTCCACAACAACCTCAACAATGAAAAACACCAAAAAATTCAACAACAACCCCAACATTGAAAAACACCAACAAATTCAACAACAACCTCAATATTGAAAAAAACCAACAAATTCAACAACAGCCTCAACAATGAAAAACATGAAAAAATTCAACAACAACAACCTCAACAATGAAAAACACCAAAAAATTCAACAACAACCCCAACATTGAAAAACACCAACAAATTCAAAAACAACCTCAATATTGAAAATCACCAACAAATTCAACAACAACCTCAACAATGAAAAACATAAAAAAATTCAACAACAACAACCTCAACAATGAAAAACACTAAAAAATTCAGCAACAACCTGAACATTGAAAAACACCAACAAATTCAACAACAACCTCAATATTGAAAATCACCATCAAATTCAACAACAACCTCAACAATGAAAAACATCCAAAAATTCAAAAACAACAACATCAACAATGAAAAACTCGAAAACATTCAACAACAACCTCAACATTAATCAACACCAACAAATTCAACAACAACCTCAACAATGAAAAACACCAAAAAATTCAACAACAACCCCAACATTGAAAAACACCAACAAATTCAACAACAACCTCAACAATGAAAAACATCCAAAAATTCAACAACAACAACCTGAACAATGAAAAACACCAATAAATTCAACAACAAACTCATCTTTGAAAAAAACCAACAAATTCAACAACCTCAACATTAAAAAACAGCAACAAATTCAACAACAGCCTCAACATTGAAAATCTCCAACAAATTCAACAAAAACCTCAACAATGAAAAACACCGAAAAATAAAAAAAACAACCTCAACATTCAAAAACACCAACAAATTCAACGAAAACCTCAAAAATGAAAAACACCAAAAAATTCATCAAAAACCTCTACTTTGAAAAACACCAACAAATTCAACAACCTCAACTTTGAAAAACACCAACTTATTCAACAACAACCTCTACAATGAAAAACACCAAAAAATTCAACAACAACCTCAGCATTCAAAAACACCATCAAATTCAACAACAACCTCAGCAATGAAAATCGTCAAAAAATTCAACAACAACCTCAACAATGAAAAACACCAAAAAATTCAACAACAACCTCAACAATGAAACAAACCCAAAAAATCAATAACAACCTCAACATTGAATAACTCCAACAATTTCAACAACTAACGCAACAATGAAAAACACCAAAAAATTCGACAACAAACTCAACATTGAAAATCACCATCAAATTCAACAAAAACCTCAACAATGAAAAACACCAAAAAATTCAACAACAAACTCAACTTTGAAAAACACCAACGGATTTAACAACCTCAACATTCAAAAACAATAACAAATTTAACAACAACCTCAGCTTTTAACAACACCAACAGATTCAACAACCTCAACATTGAAAAACACCATCAAATTCAACAACAACCTCAACTTTTCAAAATACAAAAAGGTTCAACAAAATAAAAATTGATAACACCAACAAATTCAACGGCAACCTCAACATTGAAAAACTCCAACAATTTCAATGACAACCTCAACAATGAAAAACACCAACAAATTCAACTGCAACCACAATTTTGAAAAATACAAAAAGATTCAAACAAAAACATTGAATACACCAAAAAATTCAACAACAAACTCAAAATTGAAAAACACCAAAATATTCAACAACAACCTCAACCATGAAAAACACCAAAAAATTCAACAACAACCTCAACATTGAAATACTACCACAAATTCAACAACAAACTCAAAATTCAAAAACTCCAACAAATTCAACAAAAACCTCAACATTGAAAAGCACCAAAAAATTCAACAACAACCTCAACAATGAAAAACACCAAAAAATTCAACAAGAACCTCAACATTCAATAACACGAAAAAATAAAAACAACTGCCTCAACATTCAAAAACACCAACAAATTCAAGCAAAACCTCAACAATCAAAAACACCTAAAAATCAACAACAACCTCATCATTGAAAAACACCACAAATTCAACAATAACCTCAACATTAAAAACCTCCAACAAGTTCAACTACAACCTCAACAATGAAAAACACCAAAAAATTCAACAACAACCTCAACATTCTAAAACACCAACAATTTCAACAACAACCACAGCAATGAAAAACATCAATAAATTCAACAACAACCTCAACAATGAAAAACACCAAAAAAATTCAACAACAACCTCAACAATGAAAAACACCAAAAAATTCGACAACAAAATCAACATTGAAAATCACCATCAAGTTCAACAAAAACCTCAACAATCAAAAACACCAAAAAATTCAACCCGAACCTCAGTATTGAAAAACACCAACAGATTTAACAACCTCAACATGCAAAACACCAACAAATTCAACAACAAACTCAGCTTTGAAAAACACCAACAAAATCAACGGCAACCTCAACATTGAAAAACTCCAACAATTCCAATTACAACCTCAACAATGAAAAACACCAACAAATTCAACTGCAAGCACAATTTTGAAAAATACAAAAAGATTCAAAAAAAAACATTGAATACACCAAAAAATTCAACAACAACCTCAACATTGAAAAACACCAATATATTCAACAACAACCTCAACTTTGAAAAACACGATCCAATTCCAAAACCTCAACATTGAAAAGCCCAAAAAAATTCAACTACAACCTCAAAATTGTTAATCAGCAACAAATTCAACAAAAACCTCAACAATGGAAAGCACCAACAAATTCATCAAAAACCTCAACAATGAAAAATACCAACAAATTCAACTACAACCTCAACATTCAAAAACACCAACAAATTCAACAAAAACCTCAACAATGGAAAACACCAACAAATTCATCAAATTCCTCAACAATGAAAAACACCAAAATATACATCAACAACTTCAACATTCAAAAATACCAACAAATTCATCAACCTCAACAATGAAGAACTTCAAGAAATTCCACAACAACCTCAACAATGAAAAACACCAACGAATTCAACAACAACCTCAACATTGAAAATCACCAACAAATTCAACAACAACCTCAACAATGAAAAACATCCAATAATTCAACAACAACAAACTCAACAATGAAAAACACCAAAAAATTCAACAAGAACCTCAACATTCAATAACACCAACAAATTCAAAAACAACCTCAATATTGAAAATCATCATCAAATTCAACAACAACCTCAACAATGAAAAACATCCAAAAATACAAAAACAACAACCTCAACAATGAAAACCACCAAAACATTCAACAACAACCTCAACATTAATCAACACCAACAAATTCCACAACAACCTCAACAATCAAAAACACCATCAAATTCAACAACAACCTCAGCAATGAAAATCGTCAAAAAATTCAACAACAACCTCAACAATGATAAACACCAAAAAATTGAACAACAATCTCAACAATGAAACAAACTCAAAAAATCAATAACAACCTCAACATTGAAAAACAACCTCAACATTCGACAACAAACTCAACATTGAAAATCACCATCAAATTCAACAAAAACCTCAACAATGAAAAACAACAAAAAATTCAACAACAACCTCAACTTTGAAAAACACCAACAGATTTAACAACCTCAACATTCAAAAACACCAACAAATTTAAGAACAACCTCAGCTTTTAAAAACACCAACAGATTCAACAACCTCCACTTTGAAAAACACCATCAAATTCAACAACAACCTCAACTTTTAAAAATACAAAAAGGTTCAACAAAATAAAAATTGATAACACCAACACATTCAACGGCAACCTCAACATTGAAAAACTCCAACAATTTCAATAACAACCTCAACAATGAAAAACACCAACAAATTCAACTGCAATCTCAATTTTGAAAAATACAAAAAGATTCAAACAAAAACATTGAATACACCAAAAAATTCAACAACAAACTCAAAATTGAAAAACACCAAAATATTCAACAACCTCAACCATGAGAAACACAAAAGAATTCAACAACAACCTCAACATTGAAAAACAACAACAAATTCAACAACAACCTCAAAATTGGAAAACTCCAACATATTCAACAAAAACCTCAACATTGAAAAACACCAAAAAATTCATCAAGAACGTCAACATTCATTAACACCAAAAAATAAAAACAACAGCCTCAACATTCAAAAACACCTACAAATTCAGCCAAAACCTCAACAATCAAAAACACCAAAAAAATCAACAACAACCTCAACTTTGAAAAACTCCAACAAATTCAAGAACCTCATCATTGAAAAACACCACAAATTCAACAATAGCCTCAACATTGAAAACCTCCAACAAGTTGAAAAACAACCTCAACATTCAAAAACACCAACAATTTCAACAACAACCACAGCAATGAAAAACATCAATAAATTCAACAACAACCTCAACAATGAAAAACACCAAAAAAATTCAACAACAACCTCAACAATGAAAAACACCAATTAATTCGACAACAAACTCAACATTGAAAATCACCATCAAGTTCAACAAAACCTCAACAATGAAAAACACCAATAAATTCAACCAGAACCTCAGTTTTGAAAAACACCAACAGATTTAACAACCTCAACTTTCAAATACACCAACAAATTCAACAACAAGCTCAGCTTTGAAAAACACCAACAAATTCAACGGCAACCTCAACATTGAAAAACTCCAACAATTTCAATAACAACCTCAACAATGAAAAACACCAACAGATTCAACTGCAACCACAATTTTGAAAAATACAAAAAGATTAAAAAAAAAACATTGAATACACCAAAAAATTCAACAACAACCTCAACATTGAAAAACACCAAAATATTCAACAACAACCTCAACTTTGAAAAACACGATCCAATTCCAAAACCTTAACATTGAAAAGCCCAAAAAAATTCAACTACAACCTCAATATTGTTAATCACCAACAACTTCATCAAAAACCTCAACAATGAAAAATACCAACAAATTCAACTATAACCTCAACATTCAAAAACACCAACAAATTCAAGAAAAACCTCAACAATGGAAAACACCAACAAATTCATCAAAATCCTCAACAATGAAAAACACCAAAAAATACATCAGCAACCTCAACATTCAAAAACACCAACAAATTCATCAACCTCAACAATGAAGAACTCCATAAAATTCCACAACAACCTCAACAATGAAAAACACCAAAAAATTCAACAACAACCTCAGCATTCAAAAACACCAAAATATTCAAAAACAACCTCCACTTTGAAAAGCACGATCCAATTCCAAAACCTCAACATTGAAAAGCACAAAAAAATTCAACTACAACCACAATATTGTTAATCACCAACAAATTCTACAAAAACCTCAACAATGGAAACCACCAACAAATTCATCAAAAACCTCTAAAATGAAAAATACCAACAAATTCAACAAAAACCTCAACATTCAAAAACACCAACAAATTCAACAACCTCAACATTGAAGAGCTCCAAGAAATTCCACAACAACCTCAACAATGAAAAACACCAAAAAATTCAACAACAACCCCAACATTGAAAAACACCAACAAATTCAACAACAACCTCAATATTGAAAAAAACCAACAAATTCAACAACAGCCTCAACAATGAAAAACATGAAAAAATTCAACAACAACAACCTCAACAATGAAAAACACCAAAAAATTCAACAACAACCCCAACATTGAAAAACACCAACAAATTCAAAAACAACCTCAATATTGAAAATCACCAACAAATTCAACAACAACCTCAACAATGAAAAACATAAAAAAATTCAACAACAACAACCTCAACAATGAAAAACACTAAAAAATTCAGCAACAACCTGAACATTGAAAAACACCAACAAATTCAACAACAACCTCAATATTGAAAATCACCATCAAATTCAACAACAACCTCAACAATGAAAAACATCCAAAAATTCAAAAACAACAACATCAACAATGAAAAACTCGAAAACATTCAACAACAACCTCAACATTAATCAACACCAACAAATTCAACAACAACCTCAACAATGAAAAACACCAAAAAATTCAACAACAACCCCAACATTGAAAAACACCAACAACTTCAACAACAACCTCAACAATGAAAAACATCCAAAAATTCAACAACAACAACCTGAACAATGAAAAACACCAATAAATTCAACAACAAACTCATCTTTGAAAAAAACCAACAAATTCAACAACCTCAACATTAAAAAACAGCAACAAATTCAACAACAGCCTCAACATTGAAAATCTCCAACAAATTCAACAAAAACCTCAACAATGAAAAACACCGAAAAATAAAAAAAACAACCTCAACATTCAAAAACACCAACAAATTCAACGAAAACCTCAAAAATGAAAAACACCAAAAAATTCATCAAAAACCTCTACTTTGAAAAACACCAACAAATTCAACAACCTCAACTTTGAAAAACACCAACTTATTCAACAACAACCTCTACAATGAAAAACACCAAAAAATTCAACAACAACGTCAGCATTCAAAAACACCATCAAATTCAACAACAACCTCAGCAATGAAAATCGTCAAAAAATTCAACAACAACCTCAACAATGAAAAACACCAAAAAATTCAACAACAACCTCAACAATGAAACAAACCCAAAAAATCAATAACAACCTCAACATTGAATAACTCCAACAATTTCAACAACTAACGCAACAATGAAAAACACCAAAAAATTCGACAACAAACTCAACATTGAAAATCACCATCAAATTCAACAAAAACCTCAACAATGAAAAACACCAAAAAATTCAACAACAAACTCAACTTTGAAAAACACCAACGGATTTAACAACCTCAACATTCAAAAACAATAACAAATTTAACAACAACCTCAGCTTTTAACAACACCAACAGATTCAACAACCTCAACATTGAAAAACACCATCAAATTCAACAACAACCTCAACTTTTCAAAATACAAAAAGGTTCAACAAAATAAAAATTGATAACACCAACAAATTCAACGGCAACCTCAACATTGAAAAACTCCAACAATTTCAATGACAACCTCAACAATGAAAAACACCAACAAATTCAACTGCAACCACAATTTTGAAAAATACAAAAAGATTCAAACAAAAACATTGAATACACCAAAAAATTCAACAACAAACTCAAAATTGAAAAACACCAAAATATTCAACAACAACCTCAACCATGAAAAACACCAAAAAATTCAACAACAACCTCAACATTGAAATACTACCACAAATTCAACAACAAACTCAAAATTCAAAAACTCCAACAAATTCAACAAAAACCTCAACATTGAAAAGCACCAAAAAATTCAACAACAACCTCAACAATGAAAAACACCAAAAAATTCAACAAGAACCTCAACATTCAATAACACGAAAAAATAAAAACAACTGCCTCAACATTCAAAAACACCAACAAATTCAAGCAAAACCTCAACAATCAAAAACACCTAAAAATCAACAACAACCTCATCATTGAAAAACACCACAAATTCAACAATAACCTCAACATTAAAAACCTCCAACAAGTTCAACTACAACCTCAACAATGAAAAACACCAAAAAATTCAACAACAACCTCAACATTCTAAAACACCAACAATTTCAACAACAACCACAGCAATGAAAAACATCAATAAATTCAACAACAACCTCAACAATGAAAAACACCAAAAAAATTCAACAACAACCTCAACAATGAAAAACACCAAAAAATTCGACAACAAAATCAACATTGAAAATCACCATCAAGTTCAACAAAAACCTCAACAATCAAAAACACCAAAAAATTCAACCCGAACCTCAGTATTGAAAAACACCAACAGATTTAACAACCTCAACATGCAAAACACCAACAAATTCAACAACAAACTCAGCTTTGAAAAACACCAACAAAATCAACGGCAACCTCAACATTGAAAAACTCCAACAATTCCAATTACAACCTCAACAATGAAAAACACCAACAAATTCAACTGCAAGCACAATTTTGAAAAATACAAAAAGATTCAAAAAAAAACATTGAATACACCAAAAAATTCAACAACAACCTCAACATTGAAAAACACCAATATATTCAACAACAACCTCAACTTTGAAAAACACGATCCAATTCCAAAACCTCAACATTGAAAAGCCCAAAAAAATTCAACTACAACCTCAAAATTGTTAATCAGCAACAAATTCAACAAAAACCTCAACAATGGAAAGCACCAACAAATTCATCAAAAACCTCAACAATGAAAAATACCAACAAATTCAACTACAACCTCAACATTCAAAAACACCAACAAATTCAACAAAAACCTCAACAATGGAAAACACCAACAAATTCATCAAATTCCTCAACAATGAAAAACACCAAAATATACATCAACAACTTCAACATTCAAAAACACCAACAAATTCATCAACCTCAACAATGAAGAACTTCAAGAAATTCCACAACAACCTCAACAATGAAAAACACCAACGAATTCAACAACAACCTCAACATTGAAAATCACCAACAAATTCAACAACAACCTCAACAATGAAAAACATCCAATAATTCAACAACAACAAACTCAACAATGAAAAACACCAAAAAATTCAACAAGAACCTCAACATTCAATAACACCAACAAATTCAAAAACAACCTCAATATTGAAAATCATCATCAAATTCAACAACAACCTCAACAATGAAAAACATCCAAAAATACAAAAACAACAACCTCAACAATGAAAACCACCAAAACATTCAACAACAACCTCAACATTAATCAACACCAACAAATTCCACAACAACCTCAACAATCAAAAACACCATCAAATTCAACAACAACCTCAGCAATGAAAATCGTCAAAAAATTCAACAACAACCTCAACAATGATAAACACCAAAAAATTGAACAACAATCTCAACAATGAAACAAACTCAAAAAATCAATAACAACCTCAACATTGAAAAACAACCTCAACATTCGACAACAAACTCAACATTGAAAATCACCATCAAATTCAACAAAAACCTCAACAATGAAAAACAACAAAAAATTCAACAACAACCTCAACTTTGAAAAACACCAACAGATTTAACAACCTCAACATTCAAAAACACCAACAAATTTAAGAACAACCTCAGCTTTTAAAAACACCAACAGATTCAACAACCTCCACTTTGAAAAACACCATCAAATTCAACAACAACCTCAACTTTTAAAAATACAAAAAGGTTCAACAAAATAAAAATTGATAACACCAACACATTCAACGGCAACCTCAACATTGAAAAACTCCAACAATTTCAATAACAACCTCAACAATGAAAAACACCAACAAATTCAACTGCAATCTCAATTTTGAAAAATACAAAAAGATTCAAACAAAAACATTGAATACACCAAAAAATTCAACAACAAACTCAAAATTGAAAAACACCAAAATATTCAACAACCTCAACCATGAGAAACACAAAAGAATTCAACAACAACCTCAACATTGAAAAACAACAACAAATTCAACAACAACCTCAAAATTGGAAAACTCCAACATATTCAACAAAAACCTCAACATTGAAAAACACCAAAAAATTCATCAAGAACGTCAACATTCATTAACACCAAAAAATAAAAACAACAGCCTCAACATTCAAAAACACCTACAAATTCAGCCAAAACCTCAACAATCAAAAACACCAAAAAAATCAACAACAACCTCAACTTTGAAAAACTCCAACAAATTCAAGAACCTCATCATTGAAAAACACCACAAATTCAACAATAGCCTCAACATTGAAAACCTCCAACAAGTTGAAAAACAACCTCAACATTCAAAAACACCAACAATTTCAACAACAACCACAGCAATGAAAAACATCAATAAATTCAACAACAACCTCAACAATGAAAAACACCAAAAAAATTCAACAACAACCTCAACAATGAAAAACACCAATTAATTCGACAACAAACTCAACATTGAAAATCACCATCAAGTTCAACAAAACCTCAACAATGAAAAACACCAATAAATTCAACCAGAACCTCAGTTTTGAAAAACACCAACAGATTTAACAACCTCAACTTTCAAATACACCAACAAATTCAACAACAAGCTCAGCTTTGAAAAACACCAACAAATTCAACGGCAACCTCAACATTGAAAAACTCCAACAATTTCAATAACAACCTCAACAATGAAAAACACCAACAGATTCAACTGCAACCACAATTTTGAAAAATACAAAAAGATTAAAAAAAAAACATTGAATACACCAAAAAATTCAACAACAACCTCAACATTGAAAAACACCAAAATATTCAACAACAACCTCAACTTTGAAAAACACGATCCAATTCCAAAACCTTAACATTGAAAAGCCCAAAAAAATTCAACTACAACCTCAATATTGTTAATCACCAACAACTTCATCAAAAACCTCAACAATGAAAAATACCAACAAATTCAACTATAACCTCAACATTCAAAAACACCAACAAATTCAAGAAAAACCTCAACAATGGAAAACACCAACAAATTCATCAAAATCCTCAACAATGAAAAACACCAAAAAATACATCAGCAACCTCAACATTCAAAAACACCAACAAATTCATCAACCTCAACAATGAAGAACTCCATAAAATTCCACAACAACCTCAACAATGAAAAACACCAAAAAATTCAACAACAACCCCAACATTGAAAAACACCAACGAATTCAACGACAACCTCAACATTAAAAATCACTAACAAATTCAACAACAACCTCAACAATGAAAAACAACCATAAATTCAACAACAACAACCTCAACAATGAAAAACACCAAAAAATTCAACAAGAACCTCAACATTCAATAACACCAAAAAATAAAAACAACAACCTGAACATTCAATAACACCAAGAAATTCAACCAAAACCTCAACAATCAAAAGCCCCCAAAAAATCACAACAACCTCAACTTTGAAAACCTCCAACAAATTCAACAACCTCATCATTGAAAAACAACAACAAATTCAACAATAACCTCAACATTGAAAACCTCCAACAAATTCAACAACAACCTCAGCAATGAAAAACACCAAATAATTCAACAACAACCCCAACATTGCAAAACACCAACGAATTCAACAACAACCTCACATTGAAAATCACCAACAAATTCAACAACAACCTCAACAATGAAAAACATCCACAAATTCAACAACAACAACCTCAACAATGAAAAACAGCAAAAAATAAAACAACAAACTCATCTTTGAAAAAAACCAACAAATTCAACAACCCCAACATTAAAAATCACCATCAAAATCAACAAAAACCTCAACAATGAAAAACACCGAAAAATAAAGACAACAACCTCAACATTCATAAACACCAACAAATTCAACGAAAACCTCAAAAATGATAAACACCAAAAAATTCATTAAAAACCTCTACTTTGAAAAACACCAACAAATTCAACAACCTCAACATTGAATAACACCAACTTATTCAAAAACAAATTCAACAATGAAAAACACCAAAAAATTCAACAACAACCTCAGCATTCAAAAACACCATCAAATTCAACAACAACCTCAGCAATGAAAATCGTCAAAAATTCAACACCAACCTCAGCAATGAAAAACGCAAAAAAATTCAACAACAACCTCAACAATGAAACACACCCAAAAATTCAATAACAACCTCAACATTGAAAAACTCCAATAATGTCAACAACTACCGCAACAATGAAAACCAGCAAAAATTCGACAACAAACTCAACATTGAAAATCACCATCATATTCAACAAAAATCTCAACAATAAAAAGCACCGAAAAATTCAACAACAACCTCAACTTTGAAAAACACCAACAGATTTAACAACCTCAACATTCAAAGACTCCAACAGATTTAACAACAAGCTCAGCTTTGAAAAACACCAACAAATTCAACAACCTCAACATTGAAAAACACCATCAAATTCAACAACAACCTCAACTTTTAAAAATACAAAAAGGTTCAACAAAATAAAAATTGATAACACCAACAAATTCAACGAAAACCACAACATTGAAAAACTCCAACCATTTCAATAACAACCTCAAAAATGAAAAACACCAACAAATTCAACTGCAATCTCAATTTTGAAAACAACAAAAAGATTTAAAAAAAAACATTGAATACACCAAAAAATTCAACAACAACCTCAACATTGAAAAACACCAAAATATTCAACAACATCCTCAACCATGAAAAACACCAAAAAATTCAACAACAACCTGAACATTGAAAAACACCAATAAATTCAACAACAACCTCAATATTGAAAATCACCATCAAATTGAACAACAACCTCAACAATGAAAAACATCCAAAAATTCAAAAACAACAACCTCAACAATGAAAAACACCAAAACATTAAACAACAACCTCAACATTAATCAACACCAACAAATTCAACAACAACCTCAAGAATGAAAAACACCAAAAAATTCAAGAACAACCACAACATTCAAAAACACCAACAATTTCAACAACAACCACAGCAATGAAAAACATCAATAAAATCAACAACAACCTCAACAATGAAAAACACCAAAAAAATTAAACAACAACCTCAACAACGAAAAACACAAAAAAAAATCAATAAAACCATCAACATTGAAAACTCCATGAATTTCAACAACTACCACAACAATGAAAAACAGCAAAAAATTCGACAACAAACTCAACATTGAAAAACACCAACAAATTAAACAACAACCTCAACAATGAAAAACATAAAAAAAATCAACAACAACAACCTCAACAATGAAAAACACTAAAAAATTCAGCAACAACCTGAACATTGAAAAACACCAACAAATTCAACAACAACCTCAATATTGAAAATCACCATCAAATTCAACAACAACCTCAACAATGAAAAACATCCAAAAATTCAAAAACAACAACCTCAACAATGAAAAACACCAAAACATTCAACAACAACCTCAACATTAATCAACACCAACAAATTCAACAACAACCTCAACAATGAAAAACACCAAAAAATAAAACAACAAACTCATCTTTGAAAAAACCAACATATTCAACAACCCCAACATTAAAAATCACCATCAAATTCAACAGAAACCTCAACAATGAAAAACACCGAAAAAATAAAAAAAACAACCTCAACATTCAAAAACACCAACAAATTCAACGAAAACTTCAAAAATGATAAACACCAAAAAATTAATTAAAAACCTCTACTTTGAAAAACACCAACAAATTCAACAACCTCAACATTGAAAAACACCAACTTATTCAACAACAAATTCAACAATGAAAAACACCAAAAAATTCAACAACAACCTCAACATTGAAAAACTCCAACAATGTCAACAACTACCGCAACAATGAAAAACTCCAAAAAATTCGACAACAAACTCAACATTGAAAATCACCATCATATTCAACAAAAATCTCAACAATAAA
This sequence comes from Cetorhinus maximus, assembly GCF_964194155.1. Taxonomy (NCBI): domain Eukaryota; kingdom Metazoa; phylum Chordata; class Chondrichthyes; order Lamniformes; family Cetorhinidae; genus Cetorhinus; species Cetorhinus maximus. The sequence continues at coordinate 637,892 of NW_027596182.1, read as the reverse complement.
AAGCACCGAAAAATTCAACAACAACCTCAACTTTGAAAAACACCAACAGATTTAACAACCTCAACATTCAAAGACTCCAACAGATTTAACAACAAGCTCAGCTTTGAAAAACACCAACAAATTCAACAACCTCAACATTGAAAAACACCATCAAATTCAACAACAACCTCAACTTTTCAAAATACAAAAAGGTTCAACAAAATAAAAATTGATAACACCAACAAATTCAACGAAAACCTCAACATTGAAAAACTCCAACAATTTCAATAACAACCTCAAAAATGAAAAACACCAACAAATTCAACTGCAATCTCAATTTTGAAAACAACAAAAATATTTAAAAACAAACATTGAATACACCAAAAAATTCAACAACAACCTCAACATTGAAAAACACCAAAATATTCAACAACGTCCTCAACCATGAAAAACACCAAAAAATTCAACAACAACCTCAATATTGAAAATCACCATGAAATTGAACAACAACCTCAACAATGAAAAACATACAAAAATTCAAAAACAACAACCTCAACAATGAAAAACACCAAAACATTCAACAACAACCTCAACATTAATCAACACCAACAAATTCAACAACAACCTCAAGAATGAAAAACACCAAAAAATTCAACAACAACCGCAACATTCAAAAACACCAACAATTTCAACAACAACCACAGCAATGAAAAACATCAATAAATTCAACAACAACCTCAACAATGAAAAACACCAAAACATTCAACAACAACCTCAACATTAATCAACACCAACAAATTCAACAACAACCTCAAGAATGAAAAACATCAAAACATTCAACAACAACCGCAACATTCAAAAACACCAACAATTTCAACAACAACCACAGCAATGAAAAACATCAATAAATTCAATAACAACCTCAACAATGAAAAACACCAAAAAAAATTAAACAACAACCTCAACAACGAAAAACACCAAAAAAATCAATAAAAACATCAACATTGAAAAACTCCATGAATTTCAACAACTACCACAACAATGAAAAACAGCAAAAAATTCGACAACAAACTCAACATTGAAAAACACCAACAAATTAAACAACAACCTCAATATTGAAAATCACCAACAAATTCAACAACAACCTCAACAATGAAAAACACCAAAACATTCAACAACAACCTCAACATTAATCAACACCAACAAATTAAACAACAACCTCAACAATGAAAAACACCAAAAAATTCAACAACAACCCAAACATTGAAAAACACCAACAAATTCAACAACAACCTAAATATTGAAAATCACCAACAAATTCAACAACAACCTCAACATTGAAAAACATGAAAAAATTCAACAACAACAACCTCAACAATGAAAAACACCAAAAAATTCAACAACAACCTCAACATTAAAAAACACCAACAAATTCAACAACCTCAACATTGAAAAACACCAACTTATTCAACAACAACCTCAACAATGAAAAACACCAAAAAATTCAACAACAACCTCAGCATTCAAAAACACCATCAAATTCAACAACAACCTCAGCAATGAAAATCGTCAAAAAATTCAACAACAACCTCAACAATGATAAACACCAAAAAATTCAACAACAACCTCAACAATGAAACAAACCCACAAAACCAATAACAGCCTCAACATTGAAAAATTCCAACAATTTCAACAACTACCGCAACAATGAAAAACTCCAAAAAATTCGACAACAAACTCAACATTGAAAATCATCATCAAATTCAACAAAAACCCCAACAATGAAAAACAACAAAAAATTCAACAACAACCTCAACTTTGAAAAACACCAACAGATTTAACAACCTCAACATTCAAAAACACCAACAAATTTAACAACAACCTCAGCTTTGAAAAACACCAACAGATTCAACAACCTCAGCATTGAAAAACTCCATCAAATTCAACAACAACCTCAACTTTTAAAAATACAAAAAGGTTCAACAAAATAAAAATTGATAACACCAACACATTCAACGGCAACCTCAACATTGAAAAACTCCAACAATTTCAATAACAACCTCAACAATGAAAAACACCAACAAATTCAACTGCAATCTCAATTTTGAAAAATACAAAATGATTCAAAAAAAAGCATTGAATACACCGAAAAATTCAACAACAACCTCAACATTGAAAAACTCCAGCAAATTCAACAACAACCTCAAAATTCAAAAACTCCAATAAATTCAACAAAAACCTCAAAATTGAAAAACACCAAAAAATTCATTAAAAACCTCTACTTTGAAAAACACCAACAAATTCAACAACCTCAACATTGAAAAACACCAACTTTTTCAACAACAACTTCAACAATGAAAAACACCAAAAAATTCAACAACAACCTCAGCATTCAAAAACACCATCAAATTCAACAACAACCTCAGCAATGAAAATCGTCAAAAAATTCAACACCAACCTCAGCAATGATAAACGCAAAAAAATTCAACAACAACCTCAACAATGATAAACACCAAAAAATTCAATAACAACCTCAACATTGAAAAACTCCAACAATTTCAACAACTACCGCAACAATGAAAACCAGCAAAAAATTCGACAACAAACTCAACATTGAAAATCACCATCATATTCAATAAAAATCTCAACAATGAAATGCACCGAAAAATTCAACAACAACCTCAACTTTGAAAAACACCAACAGATTTAACAACCTCAACATTCAAAGACTCCAACAGATTTAACAACAAGCTCAGCTTTGAAAAACACCAACAAATTCAACAACCTCAACATTGAAAAACACCATCAAATTCAACAACAACCTCAACTTTTCAAAATACAAAAAGGTTCAACAAAATAAAAATTGATAACACCAACAAATTCAACGAAAACCTCAACATTGAAAAACTCCAACAATTTCAATAACAACCTCAAAAATGAAAAACACCAACAAATTCAAGTGCAATCTCAATTTTGAAAACAACAAAAAGATTTAATAAAAAACATTGAATACGCCAAAAAATTCAACAACAACCTCAACATTGAAATACACCAAAATATTCAACAACATCCTCAACCATGAAAAAGACCAAAAAATTCAACAACAATATCAACATTTAAAAACAACAACAAATTCAACAAAAACCTCAAAATTCAAAAACTCCAAAAAATTCAACAAAACCTCAACATTGAAAAACACCAAAAAATTCAACAACATCAACAATGAATAACACCAAAAAATTCAACAAGACCCTCAACATTCAATAACACCAAAACATAGAAACAACAACCTCAACATTCAAAAACAACAACAATTTCAATCAAAACCTCAACAATGAAAAACACCAAAAAACTCAACAGCAACCTCAACATTGAAAAACACCAACAAATTCAACAACATCCTAAATATTGAAAATCACCAACAAATTCAACAACAACCTCAACAATGAAAAACATGAAAAAATTCAACAACAACAACCTCAACAATGAAAAACACCAAAACATTCAACAACAACCTCAACATTAAAAAACACCAACAAATTCAACAACCTCAACATTGAAAAACACCAACTTATTCAACAACAACCTCAACAATGAAAAACACCAAAAAATTCAACAACAACTTCAGCATTCAAAAACACCATCAAATTCAACAACAACCTCAGCAATGAAAATCGTCAAAAAATTCAACAACAACCTCAACAATGAAAAACACCAAAAAATTCAACAACAACCTCAACAATGAAACAAACCCAAAAAATCAATAACATCCTCAACATTGAAAAATTCCAACAATTTCAACAACTAACGCAACAATGAAAAACACCAAAAAATTCGACAACAAACTCAACATTGAAAATCATCATCAAATACAACAAAAACCCCAACAATGAAAAAGAACAAAAAATTCAACAACAACCACAACTTTGAAAAACAACAACAAATTTAACAACCTCAACATTCAAAAACACCAACAAATTTAACAACAACCTCAACATTGATAAACTCCAACAATTTCAATAACAACCTCAACAATGAAAAACACCAACAAATTCAACTGCAATCTCAATTTTGAAAAATACAAAATGATTCAAAAAAAAACATTGAATACACCGAAAAATTCAACAACAAACTCAACATTGAAAAACACCAAAATATTCAACAACAACCTCAACCATGAAAAACACCAAAAAATTCAACAACAACCTCAACATTGAAAAACATGAAAAAATTCAACAACAACAACCTCAACAATGAAAAACACCAAAACATTCAACAACAACCTCAACATTAAAAAACACCAACAAATTCAACAACCTCAACATTGAAAAACACCAACTTATTCAACAACAACCTCAACAATGAAATCACCAAAAAATTCAACAACAACTTCAGCATTCAAAAACACCATCAAATTCAACAACAACCTCAGCAATGAAAATCGTCAAAAAATTCAACAACAACCTCAACAATGAAAAACACCAAAAAATTCAACAACAACCTCAACAATGAAACAAACCCAAAAAATCAATAACATCCTCAACATTGAAAAATTCCAACAATTTCAACAACTAACGCAACAATGAAAAACACCAAAAAATTCGACAACAAACTCAACATTGAAAATCATCATCAAATACAACAAAAACCCCAACAATGAAAAAGAACAAAAAATTCAACAACAACCACAACTTTGAAAAACAACAACAAATTTAACAACCTCAACATTCAAAAACACCAACAAATTTAACAACAACCTCAACATTGATAAACTCCAACAATTTCAATAACAACCTCAACAATGAAAAACACCAACAAATTCAACTGCAATCTCAATTTTGAAAAATACAAAATGATTCAAAAAAAAACATTGAATACACCGAAAAATTCAACAACAAACTCAACATTGAAAAACACCAAAATATTCAACAACAACCTCAACCATGAAAAACACCAAAAAATTCAACAACAACCTCAACATTGAAAAACTCCAGCAAATTCAACAACAACCTCAAAATTCAAAAACTCCAACATATTCAACAAAAACCTCAACATTGAAAAACACCAAAAAATTCAACAACAACCTCAACAATGAAAAACACCAAAAAATTCAACAAGAACCTCAACATTCAATAACACCAAAAAATAAAAACAACAACCTCAACATTCAGAAACACCAACAACTTCAACCAAAACCTCAACAATCAAAAACACCAAAAAAATCAACAACAACGTCAACTTTGAAAAACTCCAACAAATTCAACAACCTCATCATTGAAAAACACCAACAAATTCAACAATAAACTCAACATTGAAACCTCCAACAAATTCAACAACAACCTCAACAATGAAAAACACCAAAAAATTCAACAACAACCTCAACATTCAAAAACACCAACAATTTCAACAACAACAACAGCAATGAAAAACATCAATAAATTCAACAACAACCTCAACAAGGAAAAACACCAAAAAAATTCAACAACAACCTCAACAATGAAAAACACCAAAAAAATCAATAAAAACCTCAACATTGAAAAACTCCCAGAATTTCAACAACTACCACAATGAAAAACACCAAAAAATTCCACAACAAACTCAACATTGAATATCACCATCAAATTCAACAAAAACCTCAACAATGAAAAACACCAAAAAATTCAACCAGAACCTCAATTTTGAAAAAGACCAACAGATTTAACAACCTCAACATTCAAATTCACCAACAAATTCAACAACAACCTCAGCTTTTAAAAACACCAACAAATTCAACGGCAACCTCAACATTGAAAAACTCCAACAATTTCAATAACAACCTCAACAATGAAAAACACCAACAAATTCAACTGCAACCACAATTTTGAAAAATACAAAAAGATTAAAAAAAAAACATTGAATACACCAAAAAATTCAACAACAACCTCAACTTTGAAAAACACGATCCAATTCCAAAACCTCAACATTGAAAAGCACAAAAAAATTACACTGCAACCTCAATATTGTTAATCAGCAACAAATTCAACAAAAACTTCAACAATGGAAAGCACCAACAAATTCATCAAAAACCTCAACAATGAAAATACCAACAAATTCAACAAAAACCTCAACAATGGAAAACACCAACAAATTCATCAAAATCCTCAACAATGAAAAACACCAAAAAATACATCAACAACCTCAACATTCAAAAACAGCAACAAATTCAACAACCTCAACAATGAAGAACTCCAATAAATTCCACAACAACCTCAACAATGAAGAACACCAAAAAATTCAACAACAACCCCAACATTGAAAAACACCAACGAATTCAACAACAACCTCAACAATGAAAATCACCAACAAATTCAACAACAACCTCAACTTTTAAAAATACAAAAAGGTTCAACAAAATAAAAATTGATAACACCAACAAATTCAACGGCAACCTCAACATTGAAAAACTCCAACAATTTTAATAACAACCTCAACAATGAAAAACACCAACAAATTGAACTGCAATCTCAATTTTGAAAAATACAAAAAGATTAAAAAAAAAACATTGAATACACCAAAAAATTCAACAACAACCTCAACATTGAAGAACACCAACAAATTCAACAACAACCTCAAAGTTCAAAAACTCCAACAAATTCAACAAAAACTTCAACATTGAAAAACACCAAAAAATTCAACAACAACCTCAACAATGAAAAACACCAAAAAATTCAACAAGATCCTCAACATTCAATAACAGCAAAAAATAAAAACAACAACCTCAACATTCAAAAACACCAACAAATTCAACCAAAACCTCAAAAGTGAAAAACACCAAAAAAATCAACAACAACCTCAACTTTGAAAAACTCCAACAAATTCAACAACCTCATCATTGAAAAACACCAACAAATTCAACAATAACCTCAACATTGAAAACCTCCAACAAATTCAACAACAACCTCAACAATGAAAAACACCAAAAAATTCAACAACAACCTCAACATTCAAAAACTCCAACAATTTCAACAACAACCACAGCAATGAAAATCATCAATAAATTCAACAAAAACCTCAACAATGAAAAACACCAAAAAAATTCAACAACAACCTCAACAACGAAACACACCAAAAAAATCAATAAAAACCTCAACATTGAAAAACTCCAAGAATTTCAACAACTACCACAACAATGAAAAACACCAAAATATTCGACAACAAACTCAACATTGAAAATCACAATCAAATTCAACAACAACCTCAATATTGAAAATCACCAACAAATTCAACATCAACCTCAACAATGAAAAACATCCAAAAATTCAAAAACAACAACCTCAACAATGAAAAACACCAAAACATTCAACAACAACCTCAACATTAATCAACACCAACAAATTCAACAACAACCTCAACAATGAAAAACAACAAAAAATTTAACAACAAACTCATCTTTAAAAAAACCCAACAAATTCAACAGCCTCAACATTAAAAAACACCAACAAATTCAACAACAACCTCAACATTCAAAATCTCCAACAAATTCAACAAAAACCTCAACAATGAAAAGCACATTGAAAATCAAAATCAAATTCAACAAAAATCTCAACAATGAAAAACAACAAAAAATTCATCAACAACCTCAACTTTTAAAAACACCAACATATTTAACAACCTCAACATTCAAAAACTCCAACAAATTTAACAACAACCTCAGCTTTGAAAAACACCAACAAATTCAACAACCTCAACATGGAAAAACACCATCAAATTCAACAAAAACCTCAACTTTTAAAAATACAAAAACGTTCAACAAAATAAAAATTGATAACAGCAACAAATTCAACGGCAACCTCAACATTAAAAAACTCCAACAATTTCAATAACAACCTCAACAATGAAAAAAACCAACAAATTCAACTGCAATCTTAATTTTGAAAAATACAAAAAGATTCAAAAAAAAACATTGAATACTCCAAAAAATTCAACAACAACCACAACATTGAAAAACACCAAAATATTCAACAACAACCTCAAACATGAAAAACACCAAAAAATTCAACAACAACTCCAAATTCAAAAACTCCAACAAATTCAACAAAAACCTCAACATTGAAAAACACCAAAAAATTCAACAACAACCTCAACAATGAAAAACACCAAAAAATTCAACAATAACCTCAACATTCAATAACACTAAAAAATAAAAACAACAACCTCAACATTCAAAAACACCAACAAATTCAACGAAAACCACAAAAATGAAAAACACCAAAAAACTCATTAAAAACCTCTACTTTGAAAAACACCAACAAATTCAACAAGCACAACATTGAAAAACACCAACTTATTCAGCAACAACTTCAACAATGAAAAACACCATAAAATTCATCAACAAACTCATCATTCAAAAACACCAAAATATTCAACAACAACCTCAACAATGAAAAAGACCAACAAATTCAACAACCACAATATTGAAGAACAACAACAAATTCAACGACAACCTCAACATTCAACACACCAACAAATTCAACAAAAACCTCAACAATGAAACACACCAAAAAATTCAACAAGAACCTCAACTTTGAAAAACACCAACAAATTCAACAACCTCAACATTGAAAAACACCAATAATTTCAATTTCAACCTCAACTTTGAAAAATACAAAAAAGTTCAATAAATGCCATTGATCACACCAATAAATTCAACAACCTCAACATTGAAAATCACCAACAAATTCAACAACAACCTCAACAATGAAAAACATCAAAAAATTCAACAACAACCTCAACAATGAAAAACACCAAAAAATTCGACAACAAACTCAACAACGAAACACACCCAAATAATCAATAACAACCTCAACATTGAAAAACTCGAAGAATTTCAATAACTACCACAACAATGAAAAACACCAAAAAATTCGACAACAAACTCAACATTGAAAATCACCATCAAATTCAACAATAACCTCAACAATGAAAAACACCAAAAAATTCAACCAGAACCTCAATTTTGAAAAACACCAACAGATTTAAAAACCGCAACATTCAAATACACCAACAAATCCAACAAAAACCTCAACAATGGAAAACACAAACAAATTCATCAAAATCCTCAACAATGAAAAACACCAAAAAATACATCAGCAACCTCAACATTCAAAAACACCAACAAATTCAACAACCTCAACATTGAAGAACTCCAAGAAATTCCACAACAACCTCAACAATGAAAAACACCAAAAAATTCAACAACAACACCAACATTGAAAAACACCAACAAATTCAACAACAACCTCAACGTTGAAAATCACCATCAAATTCGACAACAACCTCAACAATGAAAAGCATCCAAAAATTCAAAAACAACAACCTCAACAATGAAAAACACCAAAACATTCAACAACAACCTCAACATTAATCAACACCAACAAACTCAACAACAACCTCAACAATGAAAAACACCAGAAAATTCAACAACAAACTCATCTTTGAATAAAACCATCGAATTCAACAACCTCAACATTCAAAAACACCAACAAATTCAACGAAAACCTGAAAAAATGAAAAACACCAAAAAAATAATTAAAATCCTCTTCTTTGAAAAACACCAACAAATTCAACAACCTCAACATTGAAAAACACCAACTTATTTAACAACAACTTCAACAATGAAATACACCAAAAAAATCAAGAACAACCTCAGCATTCAAAAACACCATCAAATTCAACAACAACCTCAGCAATGAAAATCGTCAAAAAATTCAACAACAATCTCAACAATGAAACACACCCAAAAAATCAATAACAACCTCAACATTGAAAAACTTCAACAATTTCAACAACTACCGCAACAATGAAAAACACCAAAAAATTCGACAACAAACTCAACATTGAAAATCAAAATCAAATTCAACAAAAATCTCAACAATGAAAACCAACAAAAAATTCATCAACAACCTCAACTTTGAAAAACACCAACAGATTTAACAACCTCAACATTCAAAAACTCCAACAAATTTAACAACAACCTCAGCTTTGAAAAACACCAACAAATTCAACAACATCAACATGGAAAAACACCATCAAATTCAACAATAACCTCAACTTTTAAAAATACAAAAACGTTCAACAAAATAAAAATTGATAACAGCAACAAATTCAACGGCAACCTCAACATTGAAAAACTCCAACAATTTCAATAACAACCTCAACAATTAAAAAAACCAACAAATTCAACTGCAATCTCAATTTTGAAAAATACAAAAAGATTAAAAAAAAAACATTGAATACTACAAAAAATTCAACAACAACCACAACATTGAAAAACACCAAAATATTCAACAACAACCTCAAACATGAAAAACACCAACAAATTCAACAACAACCTCCAAATTCAAAAACTCCAACAAATTCAACAAAAACCTCAACATTGAAAAACACCAAAAAATCCAACAACAACCACAACAATGAAAAACACCAAAAAATTCAACAAGAACCTCAACATTCAATAACACCAAAAAATAAATACAACAACCTCAACATTCAAAAACACCAACAAATTCAACGAAAACCACAAAAATGAAAAACACCAAAAAACTCATTAAAAACCTCTACTTTGAAAAACATCAACAAATTCAACAAGCTCAACATTGAAAAACACCAACTTATTCAACAACAACTTCAACAATGAAAAACACCAAAAAATTCATCAACAACCTCATCATTCAAAAACACCAAAATATTCAACAACAACCTCAACAATGAAAAAGACCAACAAATTCAACAACCACAATATTGAAGAACAACAACAAATTTAACGACAACCTCAACATTCAACAAACCAACAAATTCAACAAAAACCTCAACAATGAAACACACAAAAAAATTCAACAAGAACCTCAACTTTGAAAAACACCAACAAATTCAACAACCTCAACATTGAAAAACACCAATAATTTCAATTTCAACCTCAACTTTGAAAAATACAAAAAAGTTCAATAAAAGCCATTGATCAAACTAATAAATTCAACAACCTCAACATTGAAAATCACCAACAAATTCAACAACAACCTCAACAATGAAAAACACCAAATAATTCGACAACAAACTCAACATTGAAAATCACCATCAAATTCAACAAAAACCTCTACAATGAAAAACACCAAAAAATTCAACCAGAACCTCAATTTTGAAAAACACCAACAGATTTAACAACCGCAACATTCAAATACACCAACAAATTCAACAAAAACCTCAACAATGGAAAACACCAACAAATTCATCAAAATCCTAAACAATGAAAAACACCAAAAAATACATCAACAACCTCAACATTCAAAAACACCAACAAATTCAACAACAACCTCAACAATGGAAACCACCAACAAATTCATCAAAAACCTCAACAATGAAAAATACCAACAAATTCAACTACAACCTCAACATTCAAAATCAACAACAAATTCAATAAAAACCTCAACAATGGAAAACACCAACAAATTCATCAAAATCCAAAACAATGAAAAGCACCAAAAAATACATCAACAACCTCAACATTCAAAAACACCAACAAATTCAACAACAACCTCAACAATGAAAAACACCAAAAAATTCAACAACAACCTTAACAAAGAAAAACACCAAAAAATTCAACAACAACCTCAACAATGAAACACACCCAAAAAATCAATAACAACCTCAACATTGAAAAACTCCAACAATTTCAACAACTACCGCAACAATGAAAAACACCAAAAAATTCGGCAACAAACTCAACATTGAAAATCACCATCAAATTCAACAACAAACTCAACTTTTAAAAATACAAAAAGGTTCAACAAAATAAAAATTGATAACACCAACAAATTCAACAACAACATCAACAATGAATAACATCAATAAATTCAACAACAACAACAACCTCAACAACGAAAAAAAAAGAAAAACTCAATAACAACCTCAACATTCAAAAACACCAAGATATTCAACCTCAACAATGAAAAACACCAAAAAATTCAACAAGAACCTCAACATTCAAAAACCCCATCAAATTCAACCAAAACCTCAACATTGAAAAACATCAAAAAATTCAACATAAAACATCACCTTTGAAAAACAACAATAAATTCAAAAACCTCAACATTGAAAAATTGCAACAAATTCAACAACCTCAACACTGAAAAACACCAAAAAATTCAACAACAACCTCAACATTCAAAAACACCAACAAATTCAACAAAAACATCAACAATGAAAAACACCAAACAATTCAACAACAACCTCAACATTGAAAAACACCAAAATATTCAACAACAACCTCAACTTTGAAAAACAACAACAAATTCAACTACAACTTCAAGATTGTTAATCACCAACAAATTCAACTACAACCTCAACATTGAAAAACACCAACAAATTCAACAAAAACCTCAACAATGGAAAACACCAACAAATTCATCAAAAATCTCAACAATGAAAAACACCAAAAAATTCATCGACAACCTCATCATTCAAAAACACCAAAATATTCAACAACAACCTCAACAATGAAAAACACCAACAAATTCAACAACCACAATATTGAAGAACAACAACAAATTCAACGACAACCTCAACATTTAAAAACACCAACAATTTCAACAAAAACCTCAACAATGAAATACACCAAAAATTCAACAATAACCTCAACTTTGAAAAACACCAACAAATTCAACAACCTCAACATTGAAAAACACCAACAATTTCAACTTCATCCTGAACTTTGAAAAATACAAAAAAGTTCAATAAAAGCCATTGATCACACCAATAAATTCAACAACCTCAATATTGAAAATCACCATCAAATTCAACAAAAACCTCAACAATAAAAAACACCAGAAAATTCAACCAGAAACTCAATTTTGAAAAACACCAACAGATTTAACAACCTCAACATTCAAATACACCAACAAATTCAACAACAACCTCAGGTTCGAGAAACACCAACAAATTCAACGGCAACCTCAACATTGAAAAACTCCAACAATTTCAATAACAACCTCAGCAATGAAAAACACCAACAAATTCAAATGCACCCTCAATTTTGAAAAATACAAAAAGATTCAAAAAAAATACATTGAATACACCAAAAAATTCAACAACAACCTCAACATTGAAAAACACCAAAATATTCAACAACAACCTCAACTTTGAAAAACACGATCCAATTCCAAAACCTCAACATTGAAAAGCACCAAAAAATTCAACTACAACCTCAATATTGTTAATCACCAACAAATTCAACAAAAACCTCAACAATGGAAACCACCAACAAATTCATCAAAAACCTCAACAATGAAAAATACCAACAAATTCAACTGCAACCTCAACATTCAAAAACACCAACAAATTCAACAAAAACCTCAACAATGGAAAACACCAACAAATTCATCAAAATCCTCAACAATGAAAAACAGCAAAAAATACATCAACAACCTCAACATTCAAAAACACCAACACATTCAACAACCTCAACATTGAAGAACTCCAAGAAATTCCACAACAACCTCAACAATGGAAAACACCAAAAAATTCAACAACAACACCAACATTGAAAAACACCAACAAATTCAACAACAACCTCAATATTGAAAATCACCAACAAATTCAACAACAAACTCAACAATGAAAAATATCCAAAAATTCAGCAACAACAACCTCAACAATGAAAAACGCCAAAAAATTCAACAACTACCTCAACATTGAAAAACACCAAAAAATTCAACAACAATCTTAACAAAGAAAAACACCAAAAAATTCAACAACAACCTCAACAATGAAACACACCCAAAAAATCAATAACAACCTCAACATTGAAAAACTCCAACAATTTCAACAACTACCGCAACAATGAAAAACACCAAAAAATTCGGCAACAAGCTCAACATTGAAAATCACCATCAAATTCAACAACAACCTCAACTTTTAAAAATACAAAAAGGTTCAACAAAATAAAAATTGATAACACCAACAAATTCAACAACAACCTCAACAATGAATAACATCAAAAAATTCAACAACAACAACAACCTCAACAACGAAAAAAAAAAAACTCAATAACAACCTCAACATTCAAAAACACCAAGATATTCAACCTCAACAATGAAAAACACCAAAAAATTCAACAAGAACCTCAACATTCAAAAACCCCATCAAATACAACCAAAACCTCAACAATGAAAAACATCAAAAAATTCAACATAAAACATCACCTTTGAAAAACAACAATAAATTCAAGAACCTCAACTTTGAAAAACGCCAACAAATTCAACAACAACCTCAACATTGAAAAATTGCAACAAATTCAACAACCTCAACACTGAAAAACGCCAACAAATTCAACAACAACCTCAACATTCAAAAACACCAACAAATTCAACAAAAACATCAACAATGAAAAACACCAAACAATTCAAAAACAACCTCAACATTGAAAAACACCAAAATATTCAACAACAACCTCAACTTTGAAAAACAACAACAAATTCAAAAACCTCTACAATGAAAAACACAAACAAATTCAACTACAACTTCAAGATTGTTAATCACCAACAAATTCAACTACAACCTCAACATTCAAAAACACCAACAAATTCAACAAAAACCTCAACAATGGAAAACACCAACAAATTCATCAAAATCCTAAACAATGAAAAACACCAAAAAATACATCAACAACCTCAACATTCAAAAACACCAACAAATTCAACAACAACCTCAACAATGGAAACCACCAACAAATTCATCAAAAACCTCAACAATGAAAAATACCAACAAATTCAACTACAACCTCAACATTCAAAATCAACAACAAATTCAATAAAAACCTCAACAATGGAAAACACCAACAAATTCATCAAAATCCAAAACAATGAAAAGCACCAAAAAATACATCAACAACCTCAACATTCAAAAACACCAACAAATTCAACAACAACCTCAACAATGAAAAACACCAAAAAATTCAACAACAACCTTAACAAAGAAAAACACCAAAAAAATCAACAACAACCTCAACATTGAAAAACTCCAACAATTTCAACAACTACCGCAACAATGAAAAACACCAAAAAATTCGGCAACAAACTCAACATTGAAAATCACCATCAAATTCAACAACAAACTCAACTTTTAAAAATACAAAAAGGTTCAACAAAATAAAAATTGATAACACCAACAAATTCAACAACAACCTCAACAATGAATAACATCAAAAAATTCAACAACAACAACCTCAACAAAGAAAAAAAAAAGAAAAACTCAATAACAACCTCAACATTCAAAAACACCAAGATATTCAACCTCAACAATGAAAGACACCAAAAAATTCAACAAGAACCTCAACATTCAAAAACCCCATCAAATTCAACCAAAACCTCAACAATGAAAAACATCAAAAAATTCAACATAAAACATCACCTTTGAAAAACAACAATAAATTCAACAACCTCAACATTGAAAAATTGCAACAAATTCAACAACCTCAACACTGAAAAACGCCAAAAAATTCAACAACAACCTCAACATTCAAAAGCACCAACAAATTCAACAAAAACATCAACAATGAAAAACACCAGACAATTAAACAACAACCTCAACATTGAAAAACACCAAAATATTCAACAACAACCTCAACTTTGAAAAACAACAACAAATTCAACTACAACTTCAAGATTGATAATCACCAACAAATTCAACTACAACCTCAACATTCAAAAACACCAACAAATTCAACAACCACAATACTGAAGAACAACAACAAATTCAACGACAACCTCAACATTCAAAAACACCAACAAATTCAACAAAAACCTCAACAATGAAATACACCAAAAATTTCAACAACAACCTCAACTTTGAAAAACACCAACATAATTCAACAACCTCAACATAGAAAAACACCAACAATTTCAACTTCAACCTCAACTTTGAAAAATACAAAAAAGTTCAATAAAAGCCATTGATCACACCAATAAATTCAACAACCTCAACATTGAAAATCACCATCAAATTCAACAAAAACCTCAACAATGAAAAACACCAGAAAATTCAACCAGAACCTCAATTTCGAAAAACACCAACAGATTTAACAACCTCAACATTCAAATACACAAACAAATTCAACAACAACCTCAGCTTTGAAAAACACCAACAAATTCAACGGCAACCTCAACATTGAAAAACTCCAACAATTTCTATAACAACCTCAGCAATGAAAAACACCAACAAATTCAACTACACCCTCAGTTTTGAAAAATACAAAAAGATTAAAATAAAATACATTGAATACACCAAAATATTCAACAACAACCTCAACTTTGAAAAACACGATCCAATTCCAAAACCTCAACATTGAAAAGCACCAAAAAATTCAACTACAACCTCAATATTGTTAATCACCAACAAATTCAACAAAAACCTCAACAATGGAAACCACCAACAAATTCATCAAAAACCTCAACAATGAAAAATACCAACAAATTCAACTGCAACCTCAACATTCAAAAACACCAACAAATTCAACAAAAACCTCAACAATGGAAAACACCAACAAATTCATCAAAATCCTCAACAATGAAAAACAGCAAAAAATACATCAACAACCTCAACATTCAAAATCACCAACAAATTCAACAACCTCAACATTGAAGAACTCCAAGAAATTCCACAACAACCTCAACAATGAAAAACACCAAAAAATTCAACAACAACCCCAACATTGAAAAACACCAACAAATTCAACAACAACCTCAATATTGAAAATCACCAACAAATTCAACAACAACCTCAACAATGAAAAACATGAAAAAATTCAACAACAACAACCTCAACAATGAAAAACACCAAAAAATTCAACAACAACCTCAACATTGAAAAACACCAACAAATTCAACAACAACCTCAATATTGAAAATCACCATCAAATTCAACAACAACCTCAACAATGAAACACATCCAAAAATTCAAAAACAACAACCGCAACAATGAAAAACACCAAAAAATTCAACAACAACATCAACTTTGAAAAACACCAACAAATTCAACAACAACCTCAATATTGAAAATCACCATCAAATTCAACAACAACCTCAAAAATGAAAAACATCCAAAAATTCAAAAATAACAACCTGAACAATGAAAAACAACAAAACATTCATCAACAACCAAAATATTCATAAACACCAACAAATTCAACAACAACCTCAACAATGAAAAAAAAAATTCAACAACAAACTCATCTTTGAAAAAAACCAGCAAATTCAACAACCTCAACATTAAAAAACACCAACAAATGCAACAACAAACTCAACATTGAAAATCTCCAACAAATTCAACAAAAACCTCAACAATGATAAACACCGAAAAATAAAAACAACAACCTCAACATTCAAAAACACCAACAAATTGAACGAAAACCTCAAAAATGAAAAACACCAAATAATTCATCAAAAACCTCTACTTAGAAAAACACCAACAAATTCAACAACAACCTCAACAATGAAAAACACCAAAAAATTCAACAACAACCTTAACAAAGAAAAACACCAAAAAATTCAACAACAACCTCAACAATGAAACACACCCAAATAATCAATAACAACCTCAACATTGAAAAACTCCAACAATTTCAACAAATACTGCAACAATGAAAAACACCAAAAAGTTCGACAACAAACTCAACATTGAAAGTCACCATCCAATTCAACAAAAACCTCAACAATGAAAAACACCAAAAAATTCAACAACAACCTCAACTTTGAAAAACACCAACAGATTTAACAACCTCAACATTCAAAAACAACAACAAATTTAACAACAACCTCAGCTTTGAAAAACACCAACAATTTCAACAACCTCAACATTGAAAAACACATCAAATTCAACAACAACCTCAACTTTTAAAAATTCAAAAAGGTTCAACAAAATAAAAATTGATAACACCAACAAATTCAACAACAACCTCAACAATGAATAACATCAAAAAATTCAACAACATCAACAACCTCAACAACGAAAAAAAAAGAAAAGCTCAATAACAACCTCAACATTCAAAAACACAAAGATATTCAACCTCAACAATGAAAGACACCAAAAAATTCAACAACAACCTCAACATTCAAAAACACCAACAAATTCATCCAAAACCTCAACAATGAAAAACATCAAAAAATTCAACATAAAACATCACCTTTGAAAAACAACAATAATTTCAACAACCTCAACATTGAAAAACACCAACAAATTCAACAACAACCTCAACATTGAAAAATTGCAACAAATTCAACAACCTCAACACTGATAAACACCAAAAAATTCAACAACAACTTCAAAATTGAAAAATCACCAAACAATTCAACAACAACCTCAACATTGAAAAACACCCAAATATTCAACAACAACCTCAACTTTGAAAAACAACAAATTCAAAAACCTCTACATTGAAAAACACCAACAAATGCAACTACAACTTCAAGATTGTTAATCTCCAACAAATTCAACTGCAACCTCAACATTCAAAAACACCAGCAAATTCAACAAAAACCTCAACAACGGAAAACACCAACAAATTCATTAAAAATCTCCACAATGAAAGACACCAAAAAATTCAGCAACAACCTCATCATTCAAAAACAGCAAAATATTCAACAGCAACCTCAACAATGAAAAACACCAACAAATTCAACAACCACAATATTGAAGAACAACAACAAATTCAACGACAACCTCAACATTCAAAAACACCAACAAATTCAACAAAAACCTCAACAATGAAATACACCAAAAAATTCAACAACAACCTCAACTTTGAAAAACACCAACAAATTCAACAACCTCAACATTGAAAAACACCAACAATTTCAATTTCAACCTCAACTTTGAAAAATACAAAGAAGTTCAATAAAAGCCATTGATCACACCAATAAATTCAACAACCTCAACATTGAAAATCACCAACAAATTCTACAACAACCTCAACAATGAAAAAAACCAAAAAATTCAACAACAACCTCAACAATGAAAAACACCAAAAAATTCAACAACAACCTCAACAACGAAACACACCCAAAAAACCAATAACAACCTCAACATTGAAAAACTCCAACAATTTCAACAAATACCGCAACAATGAAAAACACGAAAAAATTCGACAACAAACTCAACATTGAAAATTACCATCAAATTCAACAAAAACCTCAACAATGAAAAACACCAAAACATTCAACAACAACGTCAACTTTAAAAACACCAAGAAATTCAACAACCTCAACATTGAAAAACACCATCAAATTCAACAACAACCTCAACTATTAAAAATACAAAAAGGTTCAACAAAATAAAATTGATAACACCAACAAATTCAACAACGACCTCAATATTGCAAATGACCAACAAATTCAACAACAACCTCAACAATGAATAACATCAATAAATTCAACAACAACAACCACAACAATGAAAAAAAAACTCAATAACAACCTCAACATTCAAAAACATCAAGATATTCAACAACAACCTTAACAATGAAAAACACCAACAAATTCAACAACAACCTCAATATTGAAAAATACCAAAAAAAAACAACAACCTCAACATTCAAAAACCCCAACAAATTCAAACAAAACCTCAACAATCAAAAACATCAAAAAATTCAACAACAACCTCACCTTTGAAAAACACCAATAAATTCAACAACCTCAACATTGAAAAACACTAACAAATTCAACAACAACCTCAACATTGAAAATCTGCAACAAATTCAACAACAACCTCAACACTGAAAAACACCAAAAAATTCAACAACAACCTCAACATTCAAAAACACCAACAAATTCAACAAAAACCTCAACAATGAAAAACACCAAAAAATTCAACTACATCCTCAACTTTGAAAAGCACCAACAAATTCAACAACCTCAACATTGAAGAACTCCAAGAAATTCAACAACAACCTCAACAATGAAAAACACTAAAAATTCAACAACAACCCCAACATTGAAAAACACCAACAAATTCAACATCAACCTCAATATTGAAAATCACCAACAAATTCAACGACAACCTCGACAATGAAAAACAACCAAAAATTCAACAACAACAACCCCAATATTGAAAATCACCGTCAAATTCAACAACAACCTCAACAATGAAAAACATCCAAAAATTCAAAAACAACAACCTCAACAATGAAAAACACCAAAACATTCAACAACAACCTCATCCTTCAAAAACACCAGCAAATTCAACAACAACCTCAACAATCAAAAACACCATAAAATTCAACAACAAACTCATCTTCAAAAAAAACCAACAAATTCAACAACCTCAACATTAAAAAACAAAAACAAATTCAACAACAACCTCAACATTGAAAATCTGCAACAAATTCAACATAAACCTCAACAATGAAAAACAACGAAAAAAAAACAACAGCCTCAACATTCAAAAACACCAGCAAATTCAACAAAAACCTCAACCATGAAAAACACCATAAAATTCAACAACAACCTCTACTTTGAAAACCCCCAACAAATTCAACAACGTCAACATTGAATAACACCAACATATTCAAGAAGAACCTCAACATTGGAAAACTCCAACAAATTCAACGACAACCTCAACAATGAAAAACACCAAAAAATTCTACAACAACCTCAGCAATCAAAAACACCAACAAATTCAACAACAACATCAGCAATGAAAATCATCAAAAAATTCAACAACAACCTCAACAATGAAAAACACCAAATAATTCAACAACCAGCTCAACAATGAAACACATCAAAAAAATCAATAACAACCTCAACATTGAATAACTCCAACAATTTCAACAAATACCGCAACAATGAAAAACACCAAAAAGTTCGACAACAAACTCAACATTGAAAATCACCATCAAATTCAACAAAATCCTCAACAATGAAAACACCAAAAAATTCAACAACAACCTCAACGTTGAAAAACACCAACAGATTTAACAACCTCAACATTCAAAAACACCAACAAATTTAACAACAACCTCAGCTTTGAAAAACACCAACAAATTCAACAACCTCAACATTGAAAAACACCATCAAATTCAACAACAACCTCAACTATTAAAAATACAAAAAGGTTCAACAAAATAAAATTGATAACACCAACAAATTCAACAACGACCTCAATATTGCAAATGACCACCAAATTCAACAACAACCTCAACAATGAATAACATCAATAACTTCAACAACAACCACAACAATGAAAAAAAAACAAAAACGCAATAACAACCTCAACATTCAAAAACATCAAGATATTCAACAACAATCTTAACAATGAAAAACACCAACAAATTCAACAACAACCTCAATATTGAAAAATACCAAAAAATAAAAACAACAACCTCAACATTCAAAAACCCCAACAAATTCAAACAAAACCTCAACAATGAAAAACATCAAAAAATTCAACAACAACCTCACCTTTGAAAAACACCAAAAAATTCAACAACCTCAACATTGAAAAACACTAACAAATTCAACAACAACCTCAACATTGAAAATCGGCAACAAATTCAACAACAACCTCAACACTGAAAAACACCAAAAAATTCAACAACCTCAACATTCAAAAACACCAACAAATTCAACAACAACCTCAACATTGAAAATCTGCAACAAATTCAACAACAACCTCAACACTGAAAAACACCAAAAAATTCAACAACAACCTCAACATTCAAAAACACCAACAAATTCAACAAAAACCTCAACAATGAAAAACACCAAAAAATTCAACAACATCCTCAACTTTGAAAAACACCAACAAATTCAACAACCTCAACATTGAAGAACTCCAAGAAATTCAACAACAACCTCAACAATGAAAAACACTAAAAATTCAACAACAACCCCAACGTTGAAAAACACCAACAAATTCAACAACAACCTCAATATTGAAAATCACCAACAAATTCAACGACAACCTCGACAATGAAAAACAACCAAAACTTCAACAACAAGAACCTCAATATTGAAAATCACCATCAAATTCAATAACAACCTCAACAATGAAAAACACCAAAACATTCAACAACAACCTCAACCTTCAAAAACACCAACAAATTCAACAACCTCAACATTGAAGAACTCCAAGAAATTCAACAACAACCTCAACAATGAAAAACACTAAAAATTCAACAACAACCCCAACATTGAAAAACACCAACAAATTCAACATCAACCTCAATATTGAAAATCACCAACAAATTCAACGACAACCTCGACAATGAAAAACAACCAAAAATTCAACAACAACAACCCCAATATTGAAAATCACCGTCAAATTCAACAACAACCTCAACAATGAAAAACATCCAAAAATTCAAAAACAACAACCTCAACAATGAAAAACACCAAAACATTCAACAACAACCTCATCCTTCAAAAACACCAGCAAATTCAACAACAACCTCAACAATCAAAAACACCATAAAATTCAACAACAAACTCATCTTCAAAAAAAACCAACAAATTCAACAACCTCAACATTAAAAAACAAAAACAAATTCAACAACAACCTCAACATTGAAAATCTGCAACAAATTCAACATAAACCTCAACAATGAAAAACAACGAAAAAAAACAACAGCCTCAACATTCAAAAACACCAGCAAATTCAACAAAAACCTCAACCATGAAAAACACCATAAAATTCAACAACAACCTCTACTTTGAAAACCCCCAACAAATTCAACAACGTCAACATTGAATAACACCAACATATTCAAGAAGAACCTCAACATTGGAAAACTCCAACAAATTCAACGACAACCTCAACAATGAAAAACACCAAAAAATTCTACAACAACCTCAGCAATCAAAAACACCAACAAATTCAACAACAACATCAGCAATGAAAATCATCAAAAAATTCAACAACAACCTCAACAATGAAAAACACCAAATAATTCAACAACCAGCTCAACAATGAAACACATCAAAAAATCAATAACAACCTCAACATTGAATAACTCCAACAATTTCAACAAATACCGCAACAATGAAAAACACCAAAAAGTTCGACAACAAACTCAACATTGAAAATCACCATCAAATTCAACAAAATCCTCAACAATGAAAACACCAAAAAATTCAACAACAACCTCAACGTTGAAAAACACCAACAGATTTAACAACCTCAACATTCAAAAACACCAACAAATTTAACAACAACCTCAGCTTTGAAAAACACCAACAAATTCAACAACCTCAACATTGAAAAACACCATCAAATTCAACAACAACCTCAACTATTAAAAATACAAAAAGGTTCAACAAAATAAAATTGATAACACCAACAAATTCAACAACGACCTCAATATTGCAAATGACCACCAAATTCAACAACAACCTCAACAATGAATAACATCAATAACTTCAACAACAACCACAACAATGAAAAAAAAAACAAAAACGCAATAACAACCTCAAAATTCAAAAACATCAAGATATTCAACAACAATCTTAACAATGAAAAACACCAACAAATTCAACAACAACCTCAATATTGAAAAATACCAAAAAATAAAAACAACAACCTCAACATTCAAAAACCCCAACAAATTCAAACAAAACCTCAACAATGAAAAACATCAAAAAATTCAACAACAACCTCACCTTTGAAAAACACCAAAAAATTCAACAACCTCAACATTGAAAAACACTAACAAATTCAACAACAACCTCAACATTGAAAATCGGCAACAAATTCAACAACAACCTCAACACTGAAAAACACCAAAAAATTCAACAACCTCAACATTCAAAAACACCAACAAATTCAACAACAACCTCAACATTGAAAATCTGCAACAAATTCAACAACAACCTCAACACTGAAAAACACCAAAAAATTCAACAACAACCTCAACATTCAAAAACACCAACAAATTCAACAAAAACCTCAACAATGAAAAACACCAAAAAATTCAACAACATCCTCAACTTTGAAAAACACCAACAAATTCAACAACCTCAACATTGAAGAACTCCAAGAAATTCAACAACAACCTCAACAATGAAAAACACTAAAAATTCAACAACAACCCCAACGTTGAAAAACACCAACAAATTCAACAACAACCTCAATATTGAAAATCACCAACAAATTCAACGACAACCTCGACAATGAAAAACAACCAAAACTTCAACAACAAGAACCTCAATATTGAAAATCACCATCAAATTCAATAACAACCTCAACAATGAAAAACACCAAAACATTCAACAACAACCTCAACCTTCAAAAACACCAACAAATTCAACAACACCCTCAACAATCAAAAACACCATAAAATTCAACAACAAACTCATCTTTGAAAAAAACCAACAAATTCAACAACCTCAACATTAAAAAATAAAAACAAATTCAACAACAACCTCAACATTGAAAATCTGCAACAAATTCAACAAAAACCTCAACAATGAAAAACAGCGAAAAAAAAACAACAGCCTCAACATTCAAAAACACCATAAATTCAACAAAAACCTCAACAATGAAAAACACTATAAAATTCAACAACAACCTCTACTTTGAAAACCCGCAACAAATTCAACAACGTCAACATTGAATAACACCAACATATTCAAGAACAACCTCAACATTGAAAAACTCCAACAAATTCAACGACAACCTCAACCTTGAAAAGCACCAAAAAATTCTACAACAACCTCAGCAATCAAAAACACCAACAAATTCAACAACAACCTCAGCAATGAAAATCATCAAAAAATTAAACAACAACCTCAACAATGAAAAACACCAAAAAATTCAACAACAACCTCAACAATGAAAAACACCAAAAAAATCAATAACTACCTCAATATTGAATAACTCCAACAATTTCAGCAACTACCGCAAAAATGAAAAACACCAAAAAATTCAACAACAACCACAATTTTGAAAAACACCAACAGATTAACAACCTCAACATTCAAATACAACAACAAATTCAACAACTACCTCACCTTAAATACACCAAACTCAACATTGAAAAACTCCAACAAATTCAACAACATCCTCAACAATGAAATACACCAAAAAAATCAATAAAAACCTCAACATTGAAAAACTCCAAGAATTTGAACAATTACAACAACAATGAAAAGGATCAAAGAATTAGACAACAAACTCAACATTGAAAATCACCAACACATTTAACAACTGCAACATTCAAAAACACCAACAAATTCAACAAAAACCTCAACATTGAAAATCACCAAAAAATTCCACAACAACCTCAACAATGAAAAACACCAACAAATTCAAGAACAACCTCAACATTGAAAAACTCCAACAAATTCAACAACATCCTCAACAATGAAAAACATCAAAAAATTCAAAAACAACCTCAACAATGAATAACACCAAAAAAATTCAACAACAACCACAACAATGAAATACACCAAAAAAATCAATAAAAACCTCAACATTGAAAAACTCCAAGAATTTGAACAATTACCACAACAATGAAAAGCACCAAAAAATTCAACAACAACCTCAATTTTGAAAAACACCAACAGATGAAACAACCGGAATAGTCAAATACACCAACAAATTCAACAACACCCTTGGCATTGACAAACACCAACAAATTCAACAACCTCAAAATTGAAAATCACCAACAAATTCAACAACAACCTCAGGAATGAAAAACATTAAAAAATTCAACAACAACCTCAACAATGAAAAACACCAACAAATGCAACAAAAACCTCAATTTTGAAAAACACCAACTGATATAACAACCTCAACATTCAAATACACCAACAAATTCAATAACAACCGCACCTTTGAATAACACCAACAAATCCTCAACATTGAAAACCACTAACAAATTCAACAACAACCTCAACTATTAAAAATACAAAAAGGTTCAACAAAATAAAAATTGTCAAAATTGTCAAAAAAAAGTCAAAAAATTCAACAACAACAACCTCAACAATGAAAAACACCGAACAATTCAACAACAACCTCAGCAATGAAAAATATTTAAAAATTCAACAACAACCTCAACTTTGAAAAACACCAACAATTCAACAACCTCAACTTTGAAAAACACCGACAAATTCAACTGCAACCTCAACTTTGAAAACTACAACAAAGTTCAAGCAAAATCATTGATAACACCAATAAATTCAATAAGAACATTAACATTGAAAAACACCAAAAAATTCAACAACAACATCAACTTTGAAAAACACGAACTAATTCAACAACCTCAACATTGAAAAACACCAACAATTTCAACAAGAACCTCAACAATGAAAAACACCAAAAAAATTCAAAAGCAACCTCAACATTCAAAAACACCAAAAAATAAAAACTACAACCTCAACAATCAAAAACACCAACAAATTCAACCAAAACCTCAACAATGAAAAATATCCAAAAAATTCAACGACAACCTCAACTTTGAAACTCACGAACAAATTCAACAACCTCAACATTGAAAAACACCAACAAATTCAACAACAACCTCAACATTGAAAATCTCCAACAAATTCAACAACATCCTCAACAATGAAAAACATCAAAAAATTCAACAACAACCTCAACAATGAAAAACACCAAAAAAATTCAACAACAACCTCAACAATGAAATACACCAAAAAAATCAATAAAAACCTCAACATTGAAAAACTCCAAGAATTTGAACAATTACCACAACAATGAAAAACACCAAAAAATTCGACAACAAACTCAACATTGAAAATCACCAACAGATTTAACAACCGCAACATTCAAATACACCAACAAATTCAACAACACCCTCGGCATTGAAAAACACCAACAAATTCAACAACCTCAACATTGAAAATCACCAACAAATTCAACAACAACCTCAGGAATGAAAAACATCAAAAAATTAAACAACAACCTCAACAATGAAAAACACCAACAAATTCAACAAGTACTGCAACAATGAATAACACCAAAAAATTCAACAACAACCTCAATTTTGAAAAACACCAACAGATTTAACAACCTCAACATTCAAATACACCAACAAATTCAACAACAACCTCACCTTTGAATACACCAACAAATTCAACAACCTCAACATTGAAAAACTCCAACAAATTCAACAACATCCTTAACAATGAAAAACATCAAAAAATTCAACAACAACCTCAACAATAAAAAACATCAAAAAATTTAAACAACAACCTCAACAATGAAATACACCAAAAAAATCGATAAAAACCTTAACATTGAAAAACTCAAAGAATTTGAACAATTACCACAACAATGAAAAACACCAACAAATTCAACAACAACCTCAATTTTGAAAAACACCAACAGATTTAACAACCTCAACATTCAAATACACCAACAAATTCAACAACAACCTCACCTTTGAATACACCAACAAAGTCAACAACCTCAACATTGAAAATCACCAACAAATTCAACATCAACCTCAATATTGAAAATCACCATCAAATTTAACAACAACCTCAACAATGAAAAACGTCAAAAAATTCAACAACAACCTCAACAATGAAAAACACCGAACAATTCAACAACAACCTCAACATTCAAATACACCAACAAATTCAACTACAACCTCAACAATGAAAAACACCTAAAAATTCAACAACAACCACAACATCAAAAACACCAACAAATTAAACAAAAAGCTCAACAATTAAAAACACCAAAAAATTCAACAACAACGTAAACTTTGAATAACACCAACAAATTCAACAACTTCAACATTGAAAAACACCAACAAATTCAACAACAACCTCAACATTGAAAAACTCCAACATATTCAACAACAACCTCTAAAATGAAAAATACCAGAAAATTCAACAACAACCTCAACATTCAAAAACACCAACAAATTAAAGAAAAACCTCAACAATGAAAAATACGAAAAAATTCAACTACAACCTCAACTTTGAAAAACACCAACAAATTCAAGAACCTCAACATTGAAAACCACCAACAAATCCAACTGCAACCTCAACTTTGAAAAATACAATAAAGATCAAAAAAAAACCATTGGTAACATCAATAAATTCAACAACCTCAACATTGAATTTCACCAACAAATTCAACAACAACCTCAGCAATGGAAAATATCAAAAAATTCAACAACAACCTCAACAATGAAAAACACCAACAAATTCAACAAGTACCGCAGCAATGAAAAATACCAAAAAAATTCAACAACAAACTCAAAATTGAAAATCACCATCAAATTCAACAAAAATCTCAACATTGAAAAGCATCCAAAATTACAACACCAACCTCAACATTCCAAAACACCAACAAATTCAACAAAAACCTCAACAATGAAAGCCCCAAAAAACTCAACAAAAATCACAACTTTGAAAAACACCAACAAATTTAGCAACATCAACATTGAAAAACACGAACAATTTAAAGTGCAAACTCAACTTCGAAAAATATAAAAAATTTAAAAAATAACATTGATAACACCAATAAATTCAACAACAACCTCAATATTGAAAATCACCAACAAATTCATCAACAACCTCAACAATGAAAAACAGCAAACAATTCAACAACTACGACCTCAACAATGAAAATCACCAAAACATTCAACAACAACCTCAACATTGAAAAACTCCAACAAATTCAAAAACATCCTCAACAATGAAAAACACCAAAAAATTCAACAACAACCTCAACATTCAAAAACACCAACAATTTCGACAACAACCTCAGCAATGAAAAACATCAAAAAATTCAACGACAACCTCAACAATGAAAAACACCAAAAAAATTTAGCAACAACCTCAACAATGAAATACACGAAAAAATCAATAAAAACCTCAACATTGAAAAACTCCAAGAATTTGAATAATTACCACAACAATGAAAAGCACCAAATAATTCGACAACAAACTCAACATTGAATATCACCATCAAATTCAACAAAAACCTCAACAATGAAAAACACCAAAAAATTCAACAACAACCTCAATTTTGAAAAACACCAACAGATGAAACAACCGGAATATTCAAATACACCAACAAATTCAACAACACCCTCGGCATTGACAAACACCAACAAATTCAACAACCTCAAAATTGAAAATCACCAACAAATTCAACAACAACCTCAGGAATGAAAAACATCAAAAAATTCAACAACAACCTCAACAATGAAAAGCACCAACAAATTCAACAAAAACCTCAATTTTGAAAAACACCAACAGATATAACAACCTCAACATTCAAATACACCAACAAATTCAATAACAACCGCACCTTTGAATAACACCAACAAATCCTCAACATTGAAAACCACTAACAAATTCAACAACAACCTCAACTATTAAAAATACAAAAAGGTTCAACAAAATAAAAATTGTCAAAATTGTCAAAAAAAAGTCAAAAAATTCAACAACAACAACCTCAACAATGAAAAACACCGAACAATTCAACAACAACCTCAGCAATGAAAAATATTTAAAAATTCAACAACAACCTCAACTTTGAAAAACACCAACAATTCAACAACCTCAACTTTGAAAAACACCGACAAATTCAACTGCAACCTCAACTTTGAAAACTACAACAAAGTTCAAGCAAAATCAATGATTACACCAATAAATTCAACAAGAACATTAACATTGAAAAACACCAAAATATTCAACAACTACCTCAACTTTGAAAAACATCAACAAATTTAAAAACCTCAACATGGAAATACACCAACAAATTCAACTACAACCTCAATATTGAGAATCACCAACAAATTCAACAACAACCTCAACATTCGAAAACACCAACAAATTCAACACCAATCTCAACAATGAAAAACACCAAAGAATTCATCAACAACCTCAACATTCAAAAACACCAACAAATTCAACAACAACCTCAACAATGAAGAGCACCAAAAAATTCAACAAGAACCTCAACATTCAAACACAACAACAAATTCAACAAAAACCTCAACAATTAAAAACACCAAAAAAATCAACAACAACGTCAACTTTGAAAAACACCAACAAATTCAACAATAACCTCAACAATGAACAACACCAAAAATATTCAACAACAACCTCAACATTCAAAAACACCCAAAAATTCAACAACAACCTCAACAATGAAAAACACCAAAAAATTCAACAACAACCTCAACTTTGATAAACACCCACAAATTCAACAACCTCAACATTGAAAATCAGCAACAAATTCAACAACAACCTCAGCAATGAAAAACATCAAAAAATTCAACAAGAACCTCAAGAATGAAAAACACCAAAATATTCAACAACAACCCCAACAATGAAAAACACCAACAAATTCAAAAACCTCAACATGGAAAAACACCAACAAATTCAATTACAACTTCAATATTGAAAATCACGAACAAATTCAACAACAACCTCAACAATGAAAAACACCAACATAATCAACAAAAACGTCAACAATGAAAAACACCAAAAAATTCAACAACAACCTCAATTTTGAAAAACGCCATTAGATTTAATAACCTCAAAATTTAAATACACAAACAAATTCAACAACAACCTCAGCCTTGAAAATCACCAACAAATTTAACAACAACCTCAACAATGAAAAACACCAAAAAATTCAGCAACAACCTCAACTTGGAAAAACACCAACAAATTCAACAACCACAACATTGAAAAACACCAACAAATTCAACAACAACCTCAACATTGAAAAACTGCAACAAATTCAACAACAACCTCAACAATGAAAAACACCAAATAATGCAACAACAATCTCAACATTCAAAAACACCAACAAATTCAACTACAACCTCAACAATGAAAAACACCTAAAAATTCAACAACAACCACAACATCAAAAACACCAACAAATTAAACAAAAAGCTCAACAATTAAAAACACCAACAAATTCAACAACAACGTAAACTTTGAATAACACCAACAAATTCAACAACTTCAACATTGAAAAACACCAACAAATTCAACAACAACCTCAACATTGAAAAACTCCAACATATTCAACAACAACCTCTAAAATGAAAAATACCAGAAAATTCAACAACAACCTCAACATTCAAAAACACCAACAAATTAAACAAAAACCTCAACAATGAAAAATACGAAAAAATTCAACCACAACCTCAACTTTGAAAAACACCAACAAATTCAAGAACCTCAACATTGAAAACCACCAACAAATCCAACTGCAACCTCAACTTTGAAAAATACAATAAAGATCAAAAAAAACCATTGGTAACATCAATAAATTCAACAACCTCAACATTGAATTTCACCAACAAATTCAACAACAACCTCAACAATGGAAAATATCAAAAAATTCAACAACAACCTCAACAATGAAAAACACCAACAAATTCAACAAGTACCGCAGCAATGAAAAATACCAAAAAAATTCAAAAACAAACTCAAAATTGAAAATCACCATCAAATTCAACAAAAATCTCAACATTGAAAAGCATCCAAAATTACAACACCAACATCAACATTCCAAAGCACCAACAAATTCAACAAAAACCTCAACAATGAAAGCCCCAAAAAACTCAACAACAATCACAACTTTGAAAAACACCAACAAATTTAGCAACATCAACATTGAAAAACACGAACAATTTAAAGTGCAAACTCAACTTCGAAAAATATAAAAAATTTAAAAAATAACATTGATAACACCAATAAATTCAACAACAACCTCAATATTGAAAATCACCAACAAATTCATCAACAACCTCAACAATGAAAAACAGCAAACAATTCAACAACTACGACCTCAACAATGAAAATCACCAAAACATTCAACAACAACCTCAACATTAAAAAACGCCAACAATTTCAACAACAACCTCAACAATGAAAAAACACCAAAAAATTCAACAACAAACTCAACATTGAAAATCACCAACAAATTCAACAACAACCTCAACACCGAAAAACATCAAAAAATACAACAAGAACATCAACATTCAAAAACAACAACAAATTCAACAAAAAACTCAACAATGAAAGCACCAAAACATTCAACAACAACCTCAACATTGAAAAACTCCAACAAATTCAAAAACATCCTCAACAATGAAAAACACCAAATAATTCAACAACAACCTCAACATTCAAAAACACCAACAATTTCGACAACAACCTCAGCAATGAAAAACATCAAAAAATTCAACGACAACCTCAACAATGAAAAACACCAAAAAAATTCAACAACAACCTCAACAATGAAATACACGAAAAAATCAATAAAAACCTGAACATTGAAAAACTCCAAGAATTTGAACAATTACCACAACAATGAAAAGCACCAAATAATTCGACAACAAACTCAACATTGAAAATCACCATCAAATTCAACAAAAACCTCAACAATGAAAAACACCAAAAAATTCAACAACAACCTCAATTTTGAAAAACACCAACAGATGAAACAACCGGAATAGTCAAATACACCAACAAATTCAACAACTCCCTCGGCATTGACAAACACCAACAAATTCAACAACCTCAAAATTGAAAATCACCAACAAATTCAACAACATCCTCAGGAATGAAAAACATCAAAAAATTCAACAACAACCTCAACAATGAAAAACACCAACAAATGCAACAAAAACCTCAATTTTGAAAAACACCAACTGATATAACAACCTCAACATTCAAATACACCAACAAATTCAATAACAACCGCACCTTTGAATAACACCAACAAATCCTCAACATTGAAAACCACTAACAAATTCAACAACAACCTCAACTATTAAAAATACAAAAAGGTTCAACAAAATAAAAATTGTCAAAATTGTCAAAAAAAAGTCAAAAAATTCAACAACAACAACCTCAACAATGAAAAACACCGAACAATTCAACAACAACCTCAGCAATGAAAAATATTTAAAAATTCAACAACAACCTCAACTTTGAAAAACACCAACAATTCAACAACCTCAACTTTGAAAAACACCGACAAATTCAACTGCAACCTCAACTTTGAAAACTACAACAAAGTTCAAGCAAAATCATTGATAACACCAATAAATTCAATAAGAACATTAACATTGAAAAACACCAAAATATTCAACAACTACCTCAACTTTGAAAAACATCAACAAATTTAAAAACCTCAACATGGAAAAACACCAACAAATTCAACTACAACCTCAATATTGAGAATCACCAACAAATTCAACAACAACCTCAACATTCGAAAACACCAACAAATTCAACAACAACCTCAACAATGAAAAGCACCAAAAAATTCAACAAGAACCTCAACATTCAAACACAACAACAAATTCAACAAAAACCTCAACAATTAAAAACACCAAAAAAACCAACAACAACGTCAACTTTGAAAAACACCAACAAATTCAACAACAACCTCAACAATGAACAACACCAAAAAATTCAACAACAACCTCAACATTCAAAAACACCCAAAAATTCAACAAAAACCTCAACAATGAAAAATACCAAAAAATTCAACAACAACCTCAACATTCAAAAACACCCAAAAATTCAACAACAACCTCAACAATGAAAAACACCAAAAAATTCAACAACAACCTCAACTTTGATAAACACCAATAAATTCAACAGCCTCAACATTGAAAATCAGCAACAAATTCAACAACAACCTCAGCAATGAAAAACATCAAAAAATTCAACAAGAACCTCAAGAATGAAAAACACCAAAATATTCAACAACAACCTCAACAATGAAAAACACCAACAAATTCAAAAACCTCAACATGGAAAAACACCAACAAATTCAATTACAACTTCAATATTGAAAATCACGAACAAATTCAACAACAACCTCAACAATGAAATACACGAAAAAATCAATAAAAACCTGAACATTGAAAAACTCCAAGAATTTGAACAATTACCACAACAATGAAAAGCACCAAATAATTCGACAACAAACTCAACATTGAATATCACCATCAAATTCAACAAAAACCTCAACAATGAAAAACACCAAAAAATTCAACAACAACCTCAATTTTGAAAAACACCAACAGATGAAACAACCGGAATATTCAAATACACCAACAAATTCAACAACACCCTCGGCATTGACAAACACCAACAAATTCAACAACCTCAAAATTGAAAATCACCAACAAATTCAACAACAACCTCAGGAATGAAAAACATTAAAAAATTCAACAACAACCTCAACAATGAAAAGCACCAACAAATGCAACAAAAACCTCAATTTTGAAAAACACCAACAGATATAACAACCTCAACATTCAAATACACCAACAAATTCAATAACAACCGCACCTTTGAATAACACCAACAAATCCTCAACATTGAAAACCACTAACAAATTCAACAACAACCTCAACTATTAAAAATACAAAAAGGTTCAACAAAATAAAAATTGTCAAAATTGTCAAAAAAAAGTCAAAAAATTCAACAACAACAACCTCAACAATGAAAAACACCGAACAATTCAACAACAACCTCAGCAATGAAAAATATTTAAAAATTCAACAACAACCTCAACTTTGAAAAACACCAACAATTCAACAACCTCAACTTTGAAAAACACCGACAAATTCAACTGCAACCTCAACTTTGAAAACTACAACAAAGTTCAAGCAAAATCATTGATAACACCAATAAATTCAATAAGAACATTAACATTGAAAAACACCAAAATATTCAACAACTACCTCAACTTTGAAAAACATCAACAAATTTAAAAACCTCAACATGGAAAAACACCAACAAATTCAACTACAACCTCAATATTGAGAATCACCAACAAATTCAACAACAACCTCAACATTCGAAAACACCAACAAATTCAACAACAACCTCAACAATGAAAAGCACCAAAAAATTCAACAAGAACCTCAACATTCAAACACAACAACAAATTCAACAAAAACCTCAACAATTAAAAACACCAAAAAAACCAACAACAACGTCAACTTTGAAAAACACCAACAAATTCAACAACAACCTCAACAATGAACAACACCAAAAAATTCAACAACAACCTCAACATTCAAAAACACCCAAAAATTCAACAAAAACCTCAACAATGAAAAATACCAAAAAATTCAACAACAACCTCAACATTCAAAAACACCCAAAAATTCAACAACAACCTCAACAATGAAAAACACCAAAAAATTCAACAACAACCTCAACTTTGATAAACACCAATAAATTCAACAGCCTCAACATTGAAAATCAGCAACAAATTCAACAACAACCTCAGCAATGAAAAACATCAAAAAATTCAACAAGAACCTCAAGAATGAAAAACACCAAAATATTCAACAACAACCTCAACAATGAAAAACACCAACAAATTCAAAAACCTCAACATGGAAAAACACCAACAAATTCAATTACAACTTCAATATTGAAAATCACGAACAAATTCAACAACAACCTCAACAATGAAATACGCGAAAAAATCAATAAAAACCTGAACATTGAAAAACTCCAAGAATTTGAACAATTACCACAACAATGAAAAGCACCAAATAATTCGACAACAAACTCAACATTGAATATCACCATCAAATTCAACAAAAACCTCAACAATGAAAAACACCAAAAAATTCAACAACAACCTCAATTTTGAAAAACACCAACAGATGAAACAACCGGAATATTCAAATACAC
This sequence comes from Cetorhinus maximus, assembly GCF_964194155.1. Taxonomy (NCBI): domain Eukaryota; kingdom Metazoa; phylum Chordata; class Chondrichthyes; order Lamniformes; family Cetorhinidae; genus Cetorhinus; species Cetorhinus maximus. Next base: position 602,217 of record NW_027596182.1, on the reverse strand, counting down.
CAACAAATTCAACAACACCCTCAGCATTGACAAACACCAACAAATTCAACAACCTCAAAATTGAAAATCACCAACAAATTCAACAACAACCTCAGGAATGAAAAACATTAAAAAATTCAACAACAACCTCAACAATGAAAAGCACCAACAAATGCAACAAAAACCTCAATTTTGAAAAACACCAACAGATATAACAACCTCAACATTCAAATACACCAACAAATTCAATAACAACCGCACCTTTGAATAACACCAACAAATCCTCAACATTGAAAACCACTAACAAATTCAACAACAACCTCAACTATTAAAAATACAAAAAGGTTCAACAAAATAAAAATTGTCAAAATTGTCAAAAAAAAGTCAAAAAATTCAACAACAACAACCTCAACAATGAAAAACACTGAACAATTCAACAACAACCTCAGCAATGAAAAATATTTAAAAAATCAACAACAACGTCAACTTTGAAAAACACCAACAAATTCAACAATAACCTCAACAATGAACAACACCAAAAAATTCAACAACAACCTCAACATTCAAAAACACCCAAAAATTCAACAAAAACCTCAACAATGAAAAATACCAAAAAATTCAACAACAACCTCAACATTCAAAAACACCCAAAAATTCAACAACAACCTCAACAATGAAAAACACCAAAAAATTCAACAACAACCTCAACTTTGATAAACACCCACAAATTCAACAACCTCAACATTGAAAATCAGCAACAAATTCAACAACAACCTCAGCAATGAAAAACATCAAAAAATTCAACAAGAACCTCAAGAATGAAAAACACCAAAATATTCAAACAACAACCTCAACAATGAAAAACACCAACAAATTCAAAAACCTCAACATGGAAAAACACCAACAAATTCAATTACAATTTCAATATTGAAAATCACGAACAAATTCAACAACAACCTCAACAATGAAAAACACCAACATAATCAACAAAAACGTCAACAATGAAAAACACCACAAAATTCAACAACAACCTCAATTTTGAAAAACGCCATTAGATTTAATAACCTCAACATTTAAATACACAAACAAATTCAACAACAACCTCAGCCTTGAAAATCACCAACAAATTTAACAACAACCTCAACAATGAAAAACACCAAAAAATTCAGCAACAACCTCAACTTGGAAAAACACCAACAAATTCAACAACAACAACATTGAAAAACACCAACAAATTGAACAACAACCTCAACATTGAAAAACTGCAACAAATTCAACAACAACCTCAACAATGAAAAACACCAAAAAATTCAACAACAATCTCAACATTCAAAACACCAACAGATTCAACAACAACCACAACATTCGAAAATATCCAAAAAATTCAACAACAACCTCAACTTTGAAAAACGCCAACAAATTCAACAACCTCAACATTGAGAAACACGAACAAATTCAACTGCAAGCTCAACTTTGAAAAATACAAAAAAGATCAAAAAAACCATTGATAACACCAATAAATTCAACAACCTCAACATTGAAAATCGCCAACAAATTCAACTACAACTTCAATATTGAAAATCACCAACAAATTCAACAACAACCTCAACAATGAAAAACACCAACAAATTCAACTAAAACCTCAACAATGAAAAACACCAAAAAATTCAGCAACAACCTCAACATTGAAAACTCCAACAGATTTAACAACCTCAACATTCAAATAAACCAACAAATTCAACAACAAACTCAGCTTTGAAAAACACAAACAATTTCAACAACCTCAACATTGGAAAACACCAACAAACTCAACAACAAACTCAAAATTGAAAATTATCATCAAATTCAACAAATAATCTCAACACTGAAAACATCAAAAAATGCAACAACAATTGAACATTCCAAAAGAGCAACAAATTCAACAAAAACCTCAACAATGAGAACACCAAAAAATTCAACAAGCACAACTTTGAAAAGAACCAACAAATTCAACAACATCAACATTGAAAAACACCAACAAATTAAAGTACAAACACAACTTTGAAAAATACAAAAAAGTTTAAAAAAAAACATTGATAACACCAATAAATTCAACAACAACCTCAATATTGAAAATCACCAACAAATTCATCAACAACCTCAAAAATGTAAACAGGCAAACAATTCAACAACAACGACCTCAACAATGAAAAACACCAAAAAATTCAACAACAACCTCAACATTGAAAAACTCCAACAATTTCAAAAACAATCTCAACAATGAAAAACACCAAAAAATTCAACAACAAACTCAACATTCAAAATCACCAACAAATTCAACAACAACTTCAACAATGAAAAAATTTAAAAAATCAACAACAACCTGAACATTCAAAAACAACAACACATTCAACAAAAATCTCAGCAAAGAAAAACACCAAAAAATTCAACAACAACCTCAATATTGAAAATCACCAACAAATTCATCAACAACCTCAACAATGAAAACAAGCAAACAATTCAACAACAACGACCTCAACAATGAAAAACACCAAAAAATTCAACAACAACCTCAACATTGAAAAACTCCAACAATTTCAACAACAACCTCAACAATGAAAAACACCAAAAAATTCATCAACAACCTCAACATTCAAAAACACCAACAAATTCAACAAAAACCTCAACAATGAAAAACAACAAAAAATTGAACAACAAACTCAACATTGAAAAACACCAACAAATTCAACAACAACCTCAACATTCAAAAACACAAACAAATTGAACAAAAACCACAAGATTGAAAAACATCAAAAAATTCAACAACAACCTCAACTTTGAAAAACACCAACAAATTCAACTGCAACCTCAAATTTGAAAAATACAAAAAAGTTCAAGAAAAATCATTGATTACATCAATAAATTCAACAAGATCCTTAATATTGAAAATCACTAATAAATTCAACAGCAACCTCAACAATGAAAAACATCAAAAAATTCAACAACAACAACAACCTCAACAATGAAAAACACCGAATAATTCAACAAAAATCTCAATATTAAAAACACCAACAAATTCAACAACAACATCAACAATCGAAAATAACAACAAATTCAACAACAACCTCAACTTTGAAAAACACCAAAAAATTCAACAACCTCAACATTGAGAAACACCAACTAATTCAAATGCAACCTCAACATTGAAAAATGCAATAAGATTCAAAAAAGATAATTGAATACACCAACAAATTCAACAACAACCTCAACACTGAAAACCAGCAACAAATTCAACAAAAACCTCAACAACGAAAAACACCAAAAAATTCATTAACAACCTCAACATTCAAAAACACCAACAAATTCAACAGCAACCTCAGCAATGAAAAACAGGAATAAATTCAACAACAACGATCTCATCAATGAAAAATACCAAAAGATTCAACAACAACCTCAACATTGAAAAACTCCAACAATTTCAACAACAACCTCAACAATGAAAAACATCAATAAATTCAACAACAACCGCAACATTCAAAAACACCAACAAATTCAACAACAAACTCAAAATTGAAAATTATCATCAAATTCAACAAATAATCTCAACACTGAAAACATCAAAAAATGCAACAACAATTGAACATTCCAAAAGAGCAACAAATTCAACAAAAACCTCAACAATGAGAACACCAAAAAATTCAACAAGCACAACTTTGAAAAGAACCAACAAATTCAACAACATCAACATTGAAAAACACCAACAAATTAAAGTGCAAACACAACTTTGAAAAATACAAAAAAGTTTAAAAAAAAACATTGATAACACCAATAAATTCAACAACAACCTCAATATTGAAAATCACCAACAAATTCATCAACAACCTCAAAAATGTAAACAGGCAAACAATTCAACAACAACGACCTCAACAATAAAAAACACCAAAAAATTCAACAACAACCTCAACATTGAAAAACTCCAACAATTTCAAAAACAATCTCAACAATGAAAAACACCAAAAAATTCAACAACAAACTCAACATTCAAAATCACCAACAAATTCAACAACAACTTCAACAATGAAAACATTTAAAAATTCAACAACAACCTGAACATTCAAAAACAACAACACATTCAACAAAAATCTCAGCAAAGAAAAACATCAAAAAATTCAACAAGAACCTCAAGAATGAAAAACAGCAACAAATTCAACTACAACCTCAATATTGAAAATCACCAAAAAATTCATCAACAACCTCAACAATGAAAACAAGCAAACAATTCAACAACAACGACCTCAACAATTAAAAACACCAAAAAATTCAACAACAACCTCAACATTGAAAAACTCCAACAATTTCAACAACAACCTCAACAATGAAAAACACCAAAAAATTCAACAACAAACTCAACATTGAAAAATTTCCAACAAATTCAACAACAACCTCAACAATGAAAACCGTCAAAAAATTGAACGACAACCGAAACATTCAAAAACAACAACAAATTCAACAAAAAACTCAACAATGAAAAACACCAAAAAATTCAACAACAACCTCAACTTTGAAAAACACCAAAAAATTCAACAACCTCAACATTGAGAAACAGCAACAAATTCAACTGCAACCTCAACTTTGAAAAATACAATAAGATTCAAAAAAAAAATTGAAAACACCAACAAATTCAACAAAAAACTCAACAATGAAAAACACCAAAAAATTCAACAACAACCTCAACTTTGAAAAACACCAAAAAATTCAACAACCTCAACATTGAGAAACAGCAACAAATTCAACTGCAACCTCAACTTTGAAAAATACAATAAGATTCAAAAAAAAAATTGAAAACACCAATAAATTCAACAAAAACCTCAATATTGAAAATCACCAAAAATTTCAAGAACAACCTCAACATTGAAGAAAACCAAAATATTCAACAAGAACCTCAACTTTGAAAAACACCAACAAATTCAAAAACCCCAACATGGAAAAACACTAACAAATTCAACTACAACCTCAATATTAAAAATCACCAACAAATTCAACAACAACCTCAACAAAGAAAAACACCAACAAATTCAACAAAAACCTCAACAATGAAAAACAGCAAAAAATTCATCAACATCCTCAACATTCAAAAACAACAACAAATTCAACAAAAGCCTCAACAATTGAAAACACCGAAAAATTCAACAACAACCTCAACATTGAAAAACACCAACAAATTCAACAACAACCTCAACATTGAAAAACTCCAACAATTTCAAAAACAATCTCAACAATGAAAAACACCAAAAAATTCAACAACAAACTCAACATTCAAAATCACCAACAAATTCAACAACAACTTCAACAATGAAAACATTTAAAAATTCAACAACAACCTGAACATTCAAAAACAACAACACATTCAACAAAAATCTCAGCAAAGAAAAACATCAAAAAATTCAACAAGAACCTCAAGAATGAAAAACAGCAACAAATTCAACTACAACCTCAATATTGAAAATCACCAAAAAATTCATCAACAACCTCAACAATGAAAACAAGCAAACAATTCAACAACAACGACCTCAACAATTAAAAACACCAAAAAATTCAACAACAACCTCAACATTGAAAAACACCAACAAATTCAACAACAACCTCAACATTCAAAAACACCAACAAATTCAACAAAAACCACAAGATTGAAAAACATCAAAAAATTCAACAACAACCTCAACTTTGAAAAACACCAACAAATTCAACTGCAACCTCAAATTTGAAAAATACAAAAAAGTTCAAGAAAAATCATTGATTACATCAATAAATTCAACAAGATCCTTAATATTGAAAATCACTAATAAATTCAACAACAACCTCAACAATGAAAAACATCAAAAAATTCAACAACAACAACAACCTCAACAATGAAAAACACCGAATAATTCAACAAAAATCTCAATATTAAAAACACCAACAAATTCAACAACAACATCAACAATCGAAAATAACAACAAATTCAACAACAACCTCAACTTTGAAAAACACCAAAAAATTCAACAACCTCAACATTGAGAAACACCAACTAATTCAAATGCAACCTCAACATTGAAAAATGCAATAAGATTCAAAAAAGATAATTGAATACACCAACAAATTCAACAACAACCTCAACACTGAAAACCAGCAACAAATTCAACAAAAACCTCAACAACGAAAAACACCAAAAAATTCATTAACAACCTCAACATTCAAAAACACCAACAAATTCAACAGCAACCTCAACAATGAAAAACACCAAAATATTCAACAACAACCTCAACATTCAAAAACACCAACAAATTCAACAACAACCTCAGCAAGGAAAAACAGCAAACAATTCAACAACAACGACCTCAACAATCAAAAACACCAAAAAAATTCATCACCAACCTCAGCAATGAAAAACAGGAATAAATTCAACAACAACGATCTCATCAATGAATAATACCAAAAGATTCAACAACAACCTCAACATTGAAAAACTCCAACAATTTCAACAACAACCTCAACAATGAAAAACATCAATAAATTCAACAACAACCTCAACATTCAAAAACAACAACAAATTCAACAAAAAACTCATCAATGAAAACCACCAAAAAATTCAACAACCTCAACATTGAGAAACACCAACAATTTCAAATGCAACCTCAACTTTGAAAACTGCGAAAAGATTCAAAAAAAAATTGAATACACCAATAAATTGAACAACAACCTCAATATTGAAAATCAGCAAAAAATTCAACAACGACCTCAACAATGAAAAACACCAACAAAATCAAGAACCTCAACATGGAAAAACACCAACAAATTCAACTACAACCTCAATATTGAAAATCACCAAAAAATTCAACAACAACCTCAACACTGAAAACCAGCAACAAATTCAACAAAAACCTCAACAACGAAAAACACCAAAAAATTCATCAACAACCTCAACATTCAAAAACAACAACAAATTCAACAACAACCTCAACAATGAAAAACACCAAAAAATTCAACAACAACCTCAACATTCAAAAACACCAGCAAATTCAACAACCTCAACATTGAAAAACACCAACAAATTCAAAAACAACCGCAACTTTGAAAAATACAAAAATGATCAAAAAAAACTATTGATGAGAACAATAAATTCAACAACCTCAACATTGAAAATCACCAACAAATTCAACAACAACCTCAGCAAAGAAAAACATCAAAAAATTCAACAAGAACCTCAAGAATGAAAAACAGCAACAAATTCAACTACAACCTCAATATTGAAAATCAACAACAAATTCATCAACAACATCAACAATGAAAAACACCAACGTATTCAACAAAAACGACAACAATGAAAAACACCAAAAAATTCAACAACCTCAATTTTGAAAAACCCCATTAGGTTTAACATCCTTAACATTCAAATACACCAACAAATTCAACAACAACCTCAGCTTTGAAAATCACCAACAAATTTAACAACAACCTCAACTTTGAAAAACATCAAAAAATTGAACAACAACAACCTCAACAATGAAAAACACCTAGCAATTCAACACCAACCTCAACATTCAAAAACAAAAAAAAATTCAACAACAACCTCAACAATGAAAAACACCAAAAAATTCAACAACAATCTCAACATTCAAAAACACCAACAAATTCACCAAAAACCTCAACAATTAAAAACCCCAAAAAATTCAACAACAAAGTCAACTTTAAAAACACCAACAAATTCAACAACCTCAACATTGAAAAATACCAACAAATTCAACAAAACATCAACATTGAAAAACTCCAACAAATTCAACAACAACCACAACAATGAACAGCACCAAAAAATTCAACAACAACCTCAACATTCAGAAACACCATCAAATTCAACAATAAACTCAACAATGAAAAACACCAAAAAATTCATCAACAACCTCAAAATTCAAAAACACCAAATAATTCAACAATAAACTCAACAATGAAAAACACCAAAAAATTCATCAACAACCTCAAAATTCAAAAACACCAAATAATTCAACAAAAACCTCAACAATGAAAAACACCAAAAAATTCAACTACAACCTCAACTTTGGAAAGCACCAACAAATTCAACAACCTCAACATTGAGAAACACAACAAATTCAACTGCAACCTCAACTTTGAAAAATACAAAATAGATAAAAAAAACCATTGACAACACCAATAAATTCAACAACCTCAACATTGAAAATCACCAACAAATTCAACATCAACCTCAGCAATGAAAAAAACCAACAATTCAACAACAACCTCAAAAATGAAAAACACCAACAAATTCAACAAGTGCCGCAACAATGAAAAACACCAAAAAATTCAACAACACACTCAAAATTGAAAATCACCATCAAATTCAACAAAAATCTGAACATTGAAAAACATCAAAAAATACAACAACAACCTTGACATTCCAAAACACCAACAAATTCAATAAAAACCTCAACATTCAAAAACACCAACAAATTCAACAGAAACCTTAACATGAAAAACATCACAAAATTCAACAACAACCTCAACTTTGAAAAACAACAACAAATTCAACTGCAACCTCAACTTTGAAAAATACAAAAAAGTTCAAGAAAAATCATTGATAACACCAATAAATACAACAATATCCTTAATATTGAAAATCACCAATAAATTCAAAAACAACCTCAACAATGAAAAGCATCAAAAAATTCAACAACAATCTCAATATTCAAAACACCAAAAATTTCAAAAACAACATCAACATTCGAAAATACCAACAAATTCAACAACAACCTCAGCAATGAAAAACAGCAAACAATTCAACAACAACGAACTCAACAATGAAAAACACCAAAAAATTCATCAACAACCTCAGCAATGAAAAACAGGAATAAATTCAACAACAACGATCTCATCCATGAAAAATACCAAAAGATTGAACAACAACTTCAACATTGAAAAACTCCAACAATTTCAACAACAACCTCAACAATGAAAAACACCAAAAAATTCAACAACAACCTCAACATTGAAAAACACCAAAATATTCAACACCAACCTCAACAATGAAAAACACCAACAAATTCAAAAACCTCAACATGGAAAAACACCACCAAATTCAACTACAACCTCAATATTGAAAATCACCAACAAATTCAACAATAACCTCAACACTGAAAACCAGCAACTAATTCAACAAAAACCTCAACAACGAAAAACACCAAAAAATTCATCAACAACCTCAACGTTCAAAAACAACAACAAATTCAACAACAACCTCAACAATGAAAAACACCAAGAAATTCATCAACAACCTCAACATTCAAAAACAATAACAAATTCAACAACAACCTCAACAATGAAAAACACCAAAAAATTCAACAACAACCTCAACATTCAAAAACACCAGCAAATTCAACAACCTCAACATTGAAAAACACCAACAAATTCAAAAACAACCTCAACTTTGAAAAATACAAAAATGATCAAAAAAAACCATTGCTGAGACCAATAAATTCAACAACCTCAACATTGAAAATTACCAACAAATTCAACAACAACCTCAGCAATGAAAAACATCAAAAAATTCAACAACAAAGTCAACTTTAAAAACACCAACAAATTCAACAACCTCAACATTGAAAAATACCAACAAATTCAACAAAACCTCAACATTGAAAAACTCCAACAAATTCAACAACAACCACAACAATGAACAGCACCAAAAAATTCAACAACAACCTCAACATTCAGAAACACCATCAAATTCAACAATAACCTCAACAATGAAAAACACCAAAAAAATCAACAACCTCAATTTTGAAAAACGCCATTAGATTTAACATCCTCAACATTCAAATGCACCAACAAATTCAACAACAACCTCAGCTTTGAAAATCACCAACAAATTTAACAACAACCTCAACTTTGAAAAAAAATCAAAAAATTGAACAACAACAACCTCAACAATGAAAAACACCTAGCAATTCAACACCAACCTCAACATTCAAAAACAAAAAAAAATTCAACAACAATCTCAACATTCAAAAACACCAACAAATTCAACAAAAACCTCAACAATTAAAAACAACAAAAAATTCAACAACAAAGTCAACTTTAAAAACACCAACAAATTCAACAACCTCAACATTGAAAAACACCAACAAATTCAACAAAACCTCAACATTCAAAACCACCAACAAATTCATAAGAAACCTTAACATGAAAAACATCACAAAATATTCAACAAGAACCTCAACTTTGAAAAACACCAACAAATTCAACTGCAACCTCAACTTTGAAAAATACAAAAAAGTTTAAGAAAAATCAATGATAACACCAATAAATTCAACAAGATCCTTAATATTGAAAATCAACAATAAATTCAAAAACAACCTCAACAATGAAAAGCATCAAAAAATTCAACAACAACAACCTCAACAATGAAAAACACCAAATAATTCAACAACAATCTCAATATTCAAAACACCAACAAATTCAAAAACAACATCAACATTCGAAAATACCAACAAATTCAACAACAACCTCAACAATGAAAAACACCAACAAATTCAACAACAACCTCAGCAATGAAAAACAGGAATAAATTCAACAAGAACGATCTCATCCATGAAAAATACCAAAAGATTCAACAACAACCTCAACATTGAAAAACTCCAACAATTTCAACAACAACCTCAACAATGAAAAACACCAAAAAAATTCAACAACAAACTCAACATTCAAAAGAACCAAAAAATTCAACAAAAACCTCAACATTGAAAAACACCAAAAAATTCAACAACAACCTCAACTTTGAAAATCACCAAAAAATTCAACAACCTCAACATTGAGAAACACCAACAAATTGAACTGCTACCTCAAATTTGAAAAATTCAATAAGATTAAAAAAAAATCATTGAATACACTAATAAATTCAACAACAACCTCAACATTGAAAATCCGCAAGAAATTCAAGAACAACCTCAATATTGAAAAACACCAAAATATTCAACAACAACCTCAACAATGAAAAACACCAACAAATTCAAAAACCTCAACATGGAAAATCACCAACAAATTCAACTACAACCTCAATATTGAAAATCAGCAAATAATTCAACAACAACCTCAACACTGAAAACCAGCAACAAATACAACAAAAACCTCAACAACGAAAAACACCAAAAAATTCATCAAAAACCTCAACATTCAAAAACACCAACAAATTCAAGAACAACCTCAACAATGAAAAACACCAAAAAATTCAACAACAACCTCAACGTTCAAAAACACCAACAAATTCAACAAAAACCTCCACAATTAAAAACACCAAATAATTCAACAACAACGTCAACTTTGAAAAACACCTACAAATTCAACAACCCCAACGTTGAAAAACACTTACAAATTCAACAACAACCTCAAAATTGAAATACTCCAACAAATTCAACAACAACCTCAACAATGAAAAACACCATAAAATTCAACAGCAACCTCAACATTCAAAAACACCAAAAAATTCAACAAATACCTCAACAATGAAAAACACCAAAAAATTCAACGACAACCTCAACATTGAAAAACACCAACAAATTCAACAACCTCAAAATTGAAAAACGCCAACAAATTGAAATGCAACCTCAACTTTGAAAATTACAAAAAAGATCAAAAATAACCATTGATAACACCAATAAATTCAGCGACCTGAACATTGAAAATCATCAACAAGTTCAACTACAACCTCAGCAACGAAAAACATCAAAAAATTCAACAAGAACCTCAAAAACTCAAAATTGAAAATCACCATCAAATTCAACAGAAATCTCAACATTGAAAAACATCAAGAAATGCAACAACAACCTCAACATTCCAAAACACCAACAAATTCAACAAAAACCTCAACAATGAAAACACCAAAAAATTCAACAACAATCTCAACTTTGAAAAAAACCAACAAATTCAACAACATCAACATTGAAAAACACCAACAAATTAAATTGCAAAATAAACTTTAAAAATACAAAAAAGTTTTAAAAAAAACATTGGTAACACCAATAAATTCAACAACAACCTCTATATTGAAAATCACCAACAAATTCATCAACAACCTCAGCAATGAAAACAGGCAAACAATTCAACAACAACGACCTCAACAATGAAAAACACCAAATAATTCAACAAGTACCTCAACATTGAAAAACTCCAACAATTTCAACAACAACCTCAACAATGAAAAACACAAAAAAATTCAACAACAACCTCAGTATTGAAAATCACCATCAAATTGAACAACAACCTCAACTTTGAAAACATAAACAAATTCAAAAACCTCAACGTAGAAAAACACCAAATAATTCAACAACAACCTCAATATTGAAAATCATCAACAAATTTAACAACAACCTCAACAATGAAAAACATCAAAAAAATTCAACAACAACGTCAACAATGGAAAACACCAAACAATTCAACACCAACCTCAAGATTCAAAAACAACAACAAATTCAACAACAACCTCAACAATGAAAAACACCAAAAAATTCAACAACAACCTCAACATTGAAAAACACCAACAATTTCAACAAAAACCTCAACAAAACATAAGCAAATTCAAAAACCTCAACATGGAAAAGCACCAAAAATTCATCAACAACCGCAACTTTGAAAAACACCAACAAATTCAACAATCACTACTTTGAAAAACACCAACATATCCAACTGCAACCTCAACTTTGAAAAATACAAAAAAGTTCAAGAAAAATCATTGATAACACCAATAAATTCAAGAAGATCCTTAATATTGAGAATCACCAATAAATTCAACAACAACCTCAACAATGAAAAGCACCAACAAATTGAAGAACAACCTCAACATTGAGAAACACCAACAAATTCAACATAAACCTCAACAATGAAAAACGCCAAAAAATTCAACAACAACGTCAACTTTAAAAACACCAACAAATTCAACAACCTCAACATTGAAAAACACCAACAAATACAACAACAACCTCAAAATTGAAAAACTCCAACAAATTCAACAACAACCTCATCAATGAAAAGCACCAAAAAATTCAACAACAACCTCAACATTCAGAAACACCAACAAATTCAACAAAAACCTCAGCAATGAAAAAAACCCAAAATTCATCAACAACCTCAAGAATGAAAAACACCAACAAATTCAACAAGTATCGCAACAATTAAAAACACCAAAAAATTGAACAACAAACACAAAATTGAAAATAACCATCAAATTCAACCAAAATCTCTGCATTGAAAAACATCAAAAAATACAACAACAACCTCAACATTCCAAAAAACCAAAAAATTCAACTAAAACCTCAACAATGAAAACACCAAAAAATTCAACAACAATCACAACTTTGAAAAACACCAACAAATTCAACAATATCAACATTGAAAAACACCAACAAATTAAAATGCAAACTCAACTTTGAAAAATACAAAAAAGTTTAAAAAAAAACATTGATAACACCAATAAATTCAACAACAACCTCAATATTGAAAATCACCCGCAAATTCATCAACAACCTCAACAATGAAAAACAGCAAACAATTCAACAACACCGATCTCAACAATGAAAAATAACAAAAAATTCAACAACAACCTCAACATTGAAAAACTCCAACAATTTCAACAACAACTCAACAATGAAACATACCAAAAAATTCAGCAACAAACTCAACATTGAAAATCACCAACAAATTCAATAACAACCTCAACAATGAAAAACATGAACAAATTCAACAACAACCTCAACATTCAAAATCAACAACAAATTCAACAAAAAACTGATCAATGAAAAACACCAAAAAATTCAACAACAACCTCAACTTTGAAAATCACCAGAAAAATCAACAAAAACCTCAACAATGAAAAATACCAAAAAATTCATCAACAACCTCAACATTCAAAATCAACAACAAATTCAACAAAAAACACAACAATGAAAAACACCAAAAAATTCAACAACAACCTCGAAAAACACCAACAAATTCAACAACAACGTCAACATTCAAAAACACGAACAAATTCAACAAAAACCTCAACATTGAAAATCACCAAAAAATTCAACAACAACCTCAACTTTGAAAAATACAAAAAAGTTCAAGAAAAATCATTGTCAACACCAAAAATTCAACAAGAACCTCAATAATGAAAATCAACAATAAATTCATCAAAAACCTCAACAACGAAAAACATCACAAAATTCAACAACAACCTCAACAATGAAAAACGCCAAATAATTCAACAACAATCTCAACATTCAAAACACCAACAAATTGAACAACAACCTCAACATTCGAAAACACCAACAAATTCAACAACAACCTCAACAATGAAAGCAACAAAAAATTCAACAACAACCTCAACATTCAATAACACCAACAAATTCAACAACAACCTCAGCAATGATGAACAGCAAACAATTCAACACAACGACCTCAACATTGAAAAATACCAAAAAATTCAACAACAACCTCAACATTGAAAAACTCCAACAATTTCAACAACAACCTCAACAATGAAAAACACCAAAAAATTCAACGGCAAACCTCAACATGGAAAAACACCAACAATTTCAACCACAACCTCAATATTGAAAATCACCAACAAATTCAACAAAAACCACAACAATGAAAAACACCAAATAATTCAACAACAATCTCAACTTTTAAAACACCAACAAATTCAACAACAACGTCAACAATGAAAAACAACAAAAAATTCAACAACAACCTCAACATTCAAAAACACCGACAAATTCAACATCAACCTCAGCAATGAAAAACAGTAAACAATTCAACAACAACGACCTCAACAATGAAAAACACCAAAAAAATTCATCAACAACCTCAGCAATGAAAAACAGGAATAAATTCAAAAACAACGATCTCAACAATGAAAAATACCAAAAGATTCAACAACAAACTCAACATTGAAAATCACCAACAAATTCAAAAACAACCTCAACAATGAAGAACACCAATAAATTCAACAACAAACTCAACATTGAAATTCACCAACAAATTCAACAACAACCTCAACAAGGAAAAACATCAATAAATTCAACAACAACCTCAACATTCAAAAACAACAACAAATTCAACATAAAACTCAACAATGAGATACACCAAAAAATTCAATAACCTCAACATTGAGAAACACCAACAAATTCAACTGCAACCTCAACTATGAAAAATGCAAAAGATTAAAAAAAAAACATTGAATACACTAAGAAATTCAACAGCAACCTCAATATTGAAAATCAGCAAAAAATTCAACAACAACCTCAACATTGAAAAACACCAAAATATTCAACAACATCCTCAACTTTGAAAAACACCAACAAATTCAAAAACTTCAACATGGAAAAACAACCAACAAATTCAACTATAACCTCAATATTGAAAATCACCAACAAATTCAACAATAACCTCTAAAATGAAAAACATCAACAAATTCAACAAAAACCTCAACAATGAAAAACACCAAAATATTCAACAACAACCTCATTTTTGAAAAACACCAACAGATTTAACAACCTCAACATTCAAATACACCAACAAATTCAACATGAAACTCAGCTTTGAAAAACACCAGCAAAATCAACAACATAAACATTGAAAAACACCATCAAATTCAACAACAACCTCAATATTGAAAATCACCAACAAATTTAACAACAACCTCAACAATTAAAAACATCAAAAAATTCAACAACAACAACAACAACAATGAAAAACACCAAACAATTCAACAACAACCTCAACATTCAAAAACACCAACAATTTCAACCACAACCTCGTCAATGAAAAACATCAAAAAATTCATCAACAACCTCAACATTCAAAAACACTAACAAATTCAACAAAAACCTCAACAATTAAAAAAACCAAAAAATTCAACAAAAACGTCAACTTTGAAAAATACCAACAAGTTCAACAGCCTCAACATTGAAAAACACCAACAAATTCAACAACAACCTCAGCAATCAAAAACAGCAACAAATTCAATTACAACCTCTGCAATGAAAAACACACAAAAATTCAACAACAACCTCAACATTCAAAAACACCAACAGTTTCAACAAAAACCTCAACAATGAAAAACACCAAAAAAATCAACAACAACCTCAACATTGAAAAACTCCAACAATTTCATAAAACAAACTCAACATTGAAAATCACCAACAAATTCAACAACAACCTCAACAATGAAAAACACCAAAAAATTCAACAACAAACTCAACATTGAAAAATTTCCAACAAATTCAACAACAACCTCAACAATGAAAACCATCAAAAAATTGAACGACAACCGAAACATTCAAAAACAACAACAAATTCAACAAAAAACTCAACAATGAAAAACACCAAAAAATTCAACAACAACCTCAACTTTGAAAAACACCAAAAAATTCAACAACCTCAACATTGAGAAACAGCAACAAATTCAACTGCAACCTCAACTTTGAAAAATACAATAAGATTCAAAAAAAAAATTGAAAACACCAATAAATTCAACAAAAACCTCAATATTGAAAATCACCAAAAATTTCAAGAACAACCTCAACATTGAAGAAAACCAAAATATTCAACAAGAACCTCAACTTTGAAAAACACCAACAAATTCAAAAACCCCAACATGGAAAAACACTAACAAATTCAACTACAACCTCAATATTAAAAATCACCAACAAATTCAACAACAACCTCAACAAAGAAAAACACCAACAAATTCAACAAAAACCTCAACAATGAAAAACAGCAAAAAATTCATCAACATCCTCAACATTCAAAAACAACAACAAATTCAACAAAAGCCTCAACAATTGAAAACACCGAAAAATTCAACAACAACCTCAACATTGAAAAACACCAACAAATTCAACAACAACCTCAACATTGAAAAACTCCAACAATTTCAAAAACAATCTCAACAATGAAAAACACCAAAAAATTCAACAACAAACTCAACATTCAAAATCACCAACAAATTCAACAACAACTTCAACAATGAAAACATTTAAAAATTCAACAACAACCTGAACATTCAAAAACAACAACACATTCAACAAAAATCTCAGCAAAGAAAAACATCAAAAAATTCAACAAGAACCTCAAGAATGAAAAACAGCAACAAATTCAACTACAACCTCAATATTGAAAATCACCAAAAAATTCATCAACAACCTCAACAATGAAAACAAGCAAACAATTCAACAACAACGACCTCAACAATTAAAAACACCAAAAAATTCAACAACAACCTCAACATTGAAAAACACCAACAAATTCAACAACAACCTCAACATTCAAAAACACCAACAAATTCAACAAATACATCAACATTCAAAAACATCAAAAAATTCAACAACAATCTCAACTTTCAAAAACACCAACAAATTCAACAAAATCCTCAACAATGAAAAACAACAAAAAATTCAACAACAACCTCAATATTGAAAATCACCAACAAATTCATCAACAACCTCAACAATGAAAACAAGCAAACAATTCAACAACAACGACCTCAACAATTAAAAACACCAAAAAATTCAACAACAACCTCAACATTGAAAAACACCAACAAATTCAACAACAACCTCAACATTCAAAAACACCAACAAATTCAACAAATACATCAACATTCAAAAACATCAAAAAATTCAACAACAATCTCAACTTTCAAAAACACCAACAAATTCAACAAAATCCTCAACAATGAAAAACAACAAAAAATTCAACAACAACCTCAACAATGAAAAACACCAAATAATTCAACAACAATCTCAATATTCAAAACACCAAAAAAATCAACAACAACATCAACATTCGAAAATACCAACAAATTCAACAACAACCTCAGCAATGAAAAACAACAAACAATTCAACAACAAAGACCTAAACAATGAAAAACACCAAAAAATTCATCCACAAACTCAGCAATGAAAAACAGGAATAAATTCAACAACAAAGACCTAAACATTGAAAAACACCAAAAATTTCAACAACAAACTCAGCAATGAAAAAGAGGAATAAATTCAACAACAACGATCTCATCAATGAAAAATACCAAAAGATTCAACAACAACCTCAACATTGAAAAACTCCACCAATTTCAACAACAACCTCAACAATGAAAAACACCAAAAAATTCAACAACAAAATCAACATTGAAAATTACGAACAAATTCAAACACAACCTCAACAATGAAAAACATCAATAAATTAAACAACAACCTCAACATTCAAAAACAACAACAAATTCAACATAAAACTCAACAACGAAAAACACCAAAAAATTCAACAACAACCTCAACTTTGAAAAACACCAACAAATTCAAAAACCTCAACATGGAAAAACACCAACAAATTCAACTACAACCTCAATATTGAAAATCACAAACAAATTCAACAACAACCTCAACAATGAAAAACACCAACAAATTCAACAAAAACCTCAACAATGAAAAACACCAAAACATTCATCAACAACCTCAACATTCAAAAACACCAACAAATTCAACATAATCCTCAACAATGAAAAACAACAAAAAATTCAACAACAACCTCAACATTGAAAAACACCAACAAATTCAACAACAACCTCAACATTCAAAAACACAAACAAATTGAACAAAAACCACAAGATTGAAAAACATCAAAAAATTCAACAACAACCTCAACTTTGAAAAACACCAACAAATTCAACTGCAACCTCAAATTTGAAAAATACAAAAAAGTTCAAGAAAAATCATTGATTACATCAATAAATTCAACAAGATCCTTAATATTGAAAATCACTAATAAATTCAACAACAACCTCAACAATGAAAAACATCAAAAAATTCAACAACAACAACAACCTCAACAATGAAAAACACCGAATAATTCAACAAAAATCTCAATATTAAAAACACCAACAAATTCAACAACAACATCAACAATCGAAAATAACAACAAATTCAACAACAACCTCAACTTTGAAAAACACCAAAAAATTCAACAACCTCAACATTGAGAAACACCAACTAATTCAAATGCAACCTCAACATTGAAAAATGCAATAAGATTCAAAAAAGATAATTGAATACACCAACAAATTCAACAACAACCTCAACACTGAAAACCAGCAACAAATTCAACAAAAACCTCAACAACGAAAAACACCAAAAAATTCATTAACAACCTCAACATTCAAAAACACCAACAAATTCAACAGCAACCTCAACAATGAAAAACACCAAAATATTCAACAACAACCTCAACATTCAAAAACACCAACAAATTCAACAGCAACCTCAGCAAGGAAAAACAGCAAACAATTCAACAACAACGACCTCAACAATCAAAAACACCAAAAAAATTCATCACCAACCTCAGCAATGAAAAACAGGAATAAATTCAACAACAACGATCTCATCAATGAATAATACCAAAAGATTCAACAACAACCTCAACATTGAAAAACTCCAACAATTTCAACAACAACCTCAACAATGAAAAACATCAATAAATTCAACAACAACCTCAACATTCAAAAACAACAACAAATTCAACAAAAAACTCATCAATGAAAACCACCAAAAAATTCAACAACCTCAACATTGAGAAACACCAACAATTTCAAATGCAACCTCAACTTTGAAAACTGCGAAAAGATTCAAAAAAAAATTGAATACACCAATAAATTGAACAACAACCTCAATATTGAAAATCAGCAAAAAATTCAACAACGACCTCAACAATGAAAAACACCAACAAAATCAAGAACCTCAACATGGAAAAACACCAACAAATTCAACTACAACCTCAATATTGAAAATCACCAAAAAATTCAACAACAACCTCAACACTGAAAACCAGCAACAAATTCAACAAAAACCTCAACAACGAAAAACACCAAAAAATTCATCAACAACCTCAACATTCAAAAACAACAACAAATTCAACAACAACCTCAACAATGAAAAACACCAAAAAATTCAACAACAACCTCAACATTCAAAAACACCAGCAAATTCAACAACCTCAACATTGAAAAACACCAACAAATTCAAAAACAACCGCAACTTTGAAAAATACAAAAATGATCAAAAAAAACTATTGATGAGAACAATAAATTCAACAACCTCAACATTGAAAATCACCAACAAATTCAACAACAACCTCAGCAAAGAAAAACATCAAAAAATTCAACAAGAACCTCAAGAATGAAAAACAGCAACAAATTCAACTACAACCTCAATATTGAAAATCAACAACAAATTCATCAACAACATCAACAATGAAAAACACCAACGTATTCAACAAAAACGACAACAATGAAAAACACCAAAAAATTCAACAACCTCAATTTTGAAAAACCCCATTAGGTTTAACATCCTCAACATTCAAATACACCAACAAATTCAACAACAACCTCAGCTTTGAAAATCACCAACAAATTTAACAACAACCTCAACTTTGAAAAACATCAAAAAATTGAACAACAACAACCTCAACAATGAAAAACACCTAGCAATTCAACACCAACCTCAACATTCAAAAACAAAAAAAAATTCAACAACAACCTCAACAATGAAAAACACCAAAAAATTCAACAACAATCTCAACATTCAAAAACACCAACAAATTCACCAAAAACCTCAACAATTAAAAACCCCAAAAAATTCAACAACAAAGTCAACTTTAAAAACACCAACAAATTCAACAACCTCAACATTGAAAAATACCAACAAATTCAACAAAACATCAACATTGAAAAACTCCAACAAATTCAACAACAACCACAACAATGAACAGCACCAAAAAATTCAACAACAACCTCAACATTCAGAAACACCATCAAATTCAACAATAAACTCAACAATGAAAAACACCAAAAAATTCATCAACAACCTCAAAATTCAAAAACACCAAATAATTCAACAAAAACCTCAACAATGAAAAACACCAAAAAATTCAACTACAACCTCAACTTTGGAAAGCACCAACAAATTCAACAACCTCAACATTGAGAAACACAACAAATTCAACTGCAACCTCAACTTTGAAAAATACAAAATAGATAAAAAAAACCATTGACAACACCAATAAATTCAACAACCTCAACATTGAAAATCACCAACAAATTCAACATCAACCTCAGCAATGAAAAAAACCAACAATTCAACAACAACCTCAAAAATGAAAAACACCAACAAATTCAACAAGTGCCGCAACAATGAAAAACACCAAAAAATTCAACAACAAACTCAAAATTGAAAATCACCATCAAATTCAACAAAAATCTGAACATTGAAAAACATCAAAAAATACAACAACAACCTTGACATTCCAAAACACCAACAAATTCAATAAAAACCTCAACATTCAAAAACACCAACAAATTCAACAGAAACCTTAACATGAAAAACATCACAAAATTCAACAACAACCTCAACTTTGAAAAACAACAACAAATTCAACTGCAACCTCAACTTTGAAAAATACAAAAAAGTTCAAGAAAAATCATTGATAACACCAATAAATACAACAATATCCTTAATATTGAAAATCACCAATAAATTCAAAAACAACCTCAACAATGAAAAGCATCAAAAAATTCAACAACAATCTCAATATTCAAAACACCAAAAATTTCAAAAACAACATCAACATTCGAAAATACCAACAAATTCAACAACAACCTCAACAATGAAAAACACCAACAAATTCAACAACAACCTCAGCAATGAAAAACAGCAAACAATTCAACAACAACGAACTCAACAATGAAAAACACCAAAAAATTCATCAACAACCTCAGCAATGAAAAACAGGAATAAATTCAACAACAACGATCTCATCCATGAAAAATACCAAAAGATTGAACAACAACTTCAACATTGAAAAACTCCAACAATTTCAACAACAACCTCAACAATGAAAAACACCAAAAAATTCAACAACAACCTCAACATTGAAAAACACCAAAATATTCAACACCAACCTCAACAATGAAAAACACCAACAAATTCAAAAACCTCAACATGGAAAAACACCACCAAATTCAACTACAACCTCAATATTGAAAATCACCAACAAATTCAACAATAACCTCAACACTGAAAACCAGCAACTAATTCAACAAAAACCTCAACAACGAAAAACACCAAAAAATTCATCAACAACCTCAACGTTCAAAAACAACAACAAATTCAACAACAACCTCAACAATGAAAAACACCAAGAAATTCATCAACAACCTCAACATTCAAAAACAATAACAAATTCAACAACAACCTCAACAATGAAAAACACCAAAAAATTCAACAACAACCTCAACATTCAAAAACACCAGCAAATTCAACAACCTCAACATTGAAAAACACCAACAAATTCAAAAACAACCTCAACTTTGAAAAATACAAAAATGATCAAAAAAAACCATTGCTGAGACCAATAAATTCAACAACCTCAACATTGAAAATTACCAACAAATTCAACAACAACCTCAGCAATGAAAAACATCAAAAAATTCAACAACAAAGTCAACTTTAAAAACACCAACAAATTCAACAACCTCAACATTGAAAAATACCAACAAATTCAACAAAACCTCAACATTGAAAAACTCCAACAAATTCAACAACAACCACAACAATGAACAGCACCAAAAAATTCAACAACAACCTCAACATTCAGAAACACCATCAAATTCAACAGTAACCTCAACAATGAAAAACACCAAAAAAATCAACAACCTCAATTTTGAAAAACGCCATTAGATTTAACATCCTCAACATTCAAATGCACCAACAAATTCAACAACAACCTCAGCTTTGAAAATCACCAACAAATTTAACAACAACCTCAACTTTGAAAAAAATCAAAAAATTGAACAACAACAACCTCAACAATGAAAAACACCTAGCAATTCAACACCAACCTCAACATTCAAAAACAAAAAAAAATTCAACAACAATCTCAACATTCAAAAACACCAACAAATTCAACAAAAACCTCAACAATTAAAAACAACAAAAAATTCAACAACAAAGTCAACTTTAAAAACACCAACAAATTCAACAACCTCAACATTGAAAAACACCAACAAATTCAACAAAACCTCAACATTCAAAACCACCAACAAATTCATAAGAAACCTTAACATGAAAAACATCACAAAATATTCAACAAGAACCTCAACTTTGAAAAACACCAACAAATTCAACTGCAACCTCAACTTTGAAAAATACAAAAAAGTTTAAGAAAAATCAATGATAACACCAATAAATTCAACAAGATCCTTAATATTGAAAATCAACAATAAATTCAAATACAACCTCAACAATGAAAAGCATCAAAAAATTCAACAACAACAACCTCAACAATGAAAAACACCAAATAATTCAACAACAATCTCAATATTCAAAACACCAACAAATTCAAAAACAACATCAACATTCGAAAATACCAACAAATTCAACAACAACCTCAACAATGAAAAACACCAACAAATTCAACAACAACCTCAGCAATGAAAAACAGGAATAAATTCAACAACAACGATCTCATCCATGAAAAATACCAAAAGATTCAACAACAACCTCAACATTGAAAAACTCCAACAATTTCAACAACAACCTCAACAATGAAAAACACCAAAAAAATTCAACAACAAACTCAACATTCAAAAGAACCAAAAAATTCAACAAAAACCTCAACATTGAGAAACACCAACAAATTGAACTGCTACCTCAAATTTGAAAAATTCAATAAGATTAAAAAAAAATCATTGAATACACTAATAAATTCAACAACAACCTCAACATTGAAAATCCGCAAGAAATTCAAGAACAACCTCAATATTGAAAAACACCAAAATATTCAACAACAACCTCAACAATGAAAAACACCAACAAATTCAAAAACCTCAACATGGAAAATCACCAACAAATTCAACTACAACCTCAATATTGAAAATCAGCAAATAATTCAACAACAACCTCAACACTGAAAACCAGCAACAAATACAACAAAAACCTCAACAACGAAAAACACCAAAAAATTCATCAAAAACCTCAACATTCAAAAACACCAACAAATTCAAGAACAACCTCAACAATGAAAGCAACAAAAAATTCAACAACAACCTCAACATTCAATAACACCAACAAATTCAACAACAACCTCAGCAATGATGAACAGCAAACAATTCAACACAACGACCTCAACATTGAAAAATACCAAAAAATTCAACAACAACCTCAACATTGAAAAACTCCAACAATTTCAACAACAACCTCAACAATGAAAAACACCAAAAAATTCAACGGCAAACCTCAACATGGAAAAACACCAACAATTTCAACCACAACCTCAATATTGAAAATCACCAACAAATTCAACAAAAACCACAACAATGAAAAACACCAAATAATTCAACAACAATCTCA
This sequence comes from Cetorhinus maximus, assembly GCF_964194155.1. Classification (NCBI taxonomy): domain Eukaryota; kingdom Metazoa; phylum Chordata; class Chondrichthyes; order Lamniformes; family Cetorhinidae; genus Cetorhinus; species Cetorhinus maximus. The sequence goes on along the minus strand of NW_027596182.1, from coordinate 577,774 downwards.
ACTTTTAAAACACCAACAAATTCAACAACAACGTCAACAATGAAAAACAACAAAAAATTCAACAACAACCTCAACATTCAAAAACACCGACAAATTCAACATCAACCTCAGCAATGAAAAACAGTAAACAATTCAACAACAACGACCTCAACAATGAAAAACACCAAAAAAATTCATCAACAACCTCAGCAATGAAAAACAGGAATAAATTCAAAAACAACGATCTCAACAATGAAAAATACCAAAAGATTCAACAACAAACTCAACATTGAAAATCACCAACAAATTCAAAAACAACCTCAACAATGAAGAACACCAATAAATTCAACAACAAACTCAACATTGAAATTCACCAACAAATTCAACAACAACCTCAACAAGGAAAAACATCAATAAATTCAACAACAACCTCAACATTCAAAAACAACAACAAATTCAACATAAAACTCAACAATGAGATACACCAAAAAATTCAATAACCTCAACATTGAGAAACACCAACAAATTCAACTGCAACCTCAACTATGAAAAATGCAAAAGATTAAAAAAAAAACATTGAATACACTAAGAAATTCAACAGCAACCTCAATATTGAAAATCAGCAAAAAATTCAACAACAACCTCAACATTGAAAAACACCAAAATATTCAACAACATCCTCAACTTTGAAAAACACCAACAAATTCAAAAACTTCAACATGGAAAAACAACCAACAAATTCAACTATAACCTCAATATTGAAAATCACCAACAAATTCAACAATAACCTCTAAAATGAAAAACATCAACAAATTCAACAAAAACCTCAACAATGAAAAACACCAAAATATTCAACAACAACCTCATTTTTGAAAAACACCAACAGATTTAACAACCTCAACATTCAAATACACCAACAAATTCAACATGAAACTCAGCTTTGAAAAACACCAGCAAAATCAACAACATAAACATTGAAAAACACCATCAAATTCAACAACAACCTCAATATTGAAAATCACCAACAAATTTAACAACAACCTCAACAATTAAAAACATCAAAAAATTCAACAACAACAACAACAACAATGAAAAACACCAAACAATTCAACAACAACCTCAACATTCAAAAACACCAACAATTTCAACCACAACCTCGTCAATGAAAAACATCAAAAAATTCATCAACAACCTCAACATTCAAAAACACTAACAAATTCAACAAAAACCTCAACAATTAAAAAAACCAAAAAATTCAACAAAAACGTCAACTTTGAAAAATACCAACAAGTTCAACAGCCTCAACATTGAAAAACACCAACAAATTCAACAACAACCTCAGCAATCAAAAACAGCAACAAATTCAATTACAACCTCTGCAATGAAAAACACACAAAAATTCAACAACAACCTCAACATTCAAAAACACCAACAGTTTCAACAAAAACCTCAACAATGAAAAACACCAAAAAAATCAACAACAACCTCAACATTGAAAAACTCCAACAATTTCATAAAACAAACTCAACATTGAAAATCACCAACAAATTCAACAACAACCTCAACAATGAAAAACACCAAAAAATTCAACAACAAACTCAACATTGAAAAATTTCCAACAAATTCAACAACAACCTCAACAATGAAAACCATCAAAAAATTGAACGACAACCGAAACATTCAAAAACAACAACAAATTCAACAAAAAACTCAACAATGAAAAACACCAAAAAATTCAACAACAACCTCAACTTTGAAAAACACCAAAAAATTCAACAACCTCAACATTGAGAAACAGCAACAAATTCAACTGCAACCTCAACTTTGAAAAATACAATAAGATTCAAAAAAAAAATTGAAAACACCAATAAATTCAACAAAAACCTCAATATTGAAAATCACCAAAAATTTCAAGAACAACCTCAACATTGAAGAAAACCAAAATATTCAACAAGAACCTCAACTTTGAAAAACACCAACAAATTCAAAAACCCCAACATGGAAAAACACTAACAAATTCAACTACAACCTCAATATTAAAAATCACCAACAAATTCAACAACAACCTCAACAAAGAAAAACACCAACAAATTCAACAAAAACCTCAACAATGAAAAACAGCAAAAAATTCATCAACATCCTCAACATTCAAAAACAACAACAAATTCAACAAAAGCCTCAACAATTGAAAACACCGAAAAATTCAACAACAACCTCAACATTGAAAAACACCAACAAATTCAACAACAACCTCAACATTGAAAAACTCCAACAATTTCAAAAACAATCTCAACAATGAAAAACACCAAAAAATTCAACAACAAACTCAACATTCAAAATCACCAACAAATTCAACAACAACTTCAACAATGAAAACATTTAAAAATTCAACAACAACCTGAACATTCAAAAACAACAACACATTCAACAAAAATCTCAGCAAAGAAAAACATCAAAAAATTCAACAAGAACCTCAAGAATGAAAAACAGCAACAAATTCAACTACAACCTCAATATTGAAAATCACCAAAAAATTCATCAACAACCTCAACAATGAAAACAAGCAAACAATTCAACAACAACGACCTCAACAATTAAAAACACCAAAAAATTCAACAACAACCTCAACATTGAAAAACACCAACAAATTCAACAACAACCTCAACATTCAAAAACACCAACAAATTCAACAAATACATCAACATTCAAAAACATCAAAAAATTCAACAACAATCTCAACTTTCAAAAACACCAACAAATTCAACAAAATCCTCAACAATGAAAAACAACAAAAAATTCAACAACAACCTCAATATTGAAAATCACCAACAAATTCATCAACAACCTCAACAATGAAAACAAGCAAACAATTCAACAACAACGACCTCAACAATTAAAAACACCAAAAAATTCAACAACAACCTCAACATTGAAAAACACCAACAAATTCAACAACAACCTCAACATTCAAAAACACCAACAAATTCAACAAATACATCAACATTCAAAAACATCAAAAAATTCAACAACAATCTCAACTTTCAAAAACACCAACAAATTCAACAAAATCCTCAACAATGAAAAACAACAAAAAATTCAACAACAACCTCAACAATGAAAAACACCAAATAATTCAACAACAATCTCAATATTCAAAACACCAAAAAAATCAACAACAACATCAACATTCGAAAATACCAACAAATTCAACAACAACCTCAGCAATGAAAAACAACAAACAATTCAACAACAAAGACCTAAACAATGAAAAACACCAAAAAATTCATCCACAAACTCAGCAATGAAAAACAGGAATAAATTCAACAACAAAGACCTAAACATTGAAAAACACCAAAAATTTCAACAACAAACTCAGCAATGAAAAAGAGGAATAAATTCAACAACAACGATCTCATCAATGAAAAATACCAAAAGATTCAACAACAACCTCAACATTGAAAAACTCCACCAATTTCAACAACAACCTCAACAATGAAAAACACCAAAAAATTCAACAACAAAATCAACATTGAAAATTACGAACAAATTCAAACACAACCTCAACAATGAAAAACATCAATAAATTAAACAACAACCTCAACATTCAAAAACAACAACAAATTCAACATAAAACTCAACAACGAAAAACACCAAAAAATTCAACAACAACCTCAACTTTGAAAAACACCAACAAATTCAAAAACCTCAACATGGAAAAACACCAACAAATTCAACTACAACCTCAATATTGAAAATCACAAACAAATTCAACAACAACCTCAACAATGAAAAACACCAACAAATTCAACAAAAACCTCAACAATGAAAAACACCAAAACATTCATCAACAACCTCAACATTCAAAAACACCAACAAATTCAACATAATCCTCAACAATGAAAAACAACAAAAAATTCAACAACAACCTCAACATTGAAAAACACCAACAAATTCAACAACAACCTCAACATTCAAAAACACAAACAAATTGAACAAAAACCACAAGATTGAAAAACATCAAAAAATTCAACAACAACCTCAACTTTGAAAAACACCAACAAATTCAACTGCAACCTCAAATTTGAAAAATACAAAAAAGTTCAAGAAAAATCATTGATTACATCAATAAATTCAACAAGATCCTTAATATTGAAAATCACTAATAAATTCAACAACAACCTCAACAATGAAAAACATCAAAAAATTCAACAACAACAACAACCTCAACAATGAAAAACACCGAATAATTCAACAAAAATCTCAATATTAAAAACACCAACAAATTCAACAACAACATCAACAATCGAAAATAACAACAAATTCAACAACAACCTCAACTTTGAAAAACACCAAAAAATTCAACAACCTCAACATTGAGAAACACCAACTAATTCAAATGCAACCTCAACATTGAAAAATGCAATAAGATTCAAAAAAGATAATTGAATACACCAACAAATTCAACAACAACCTCAACACTGAAAACCAGCAACAAATTCAACAAAAACCTCAACAACGAAAAACACCAAAAAATTCATTAACAACCTCAACATTCAAAAACACCAACAAATTCAACAGCAACCTCAACAATGAAAAACACCAAAATATTCAACAACAACCTCAACATTCAAAAACACCAACAAATTCAACAGCAACCTCAGCAAGGAAAAACAGCAAACAATTCAACAACAACGACCTCAACAATCAAAAACACCAAAAAAATTCATCACCAACCTCAGCAATGAAAAACAGGAATAAATTCAACAACAACGATCTCATCAATGAATAATACCAAAAGATTCAACAACAACCTCAACATTGAAAAACTCCAACAATTTCAACAACAACCTCAACAATGAAAAACATCAATAAATTCAACAACAACCTCAACATTCAAAAACAACAACAAATTCAACAAAAAACTCATCAATGAAAACCACCAAAAAATTCAACAACCTCAACATTGAGAAACACCAACAATTTCAAATGCAACCTCAACTTTGAAAACTGCGAAAAGATTCAAAAAAAAATTGAATACACCAATAAATTGAACAACAACCTCAATATTGAAAATCAGCAAAAAATTCAACAACGACCTCAACAATGAAAAACACCAACAAAATCAAGAACCTCAACATGGAAAAACACCAACAAATTCAACTACAACCTCAATATTGAAAATCACCAAAAAATTCAACAACAACCTCAACACTGAAAACCAGCAACAAATTCAACAAAAACCTCAACAACGAAAAACACCAAAAAATTCATCAACAACCTCAACATTCAAAAACAACAACAAATTCAACAACAACCTCAACAATGAAAAACACCAAAAAATTCAACAACAACCTCAACATTCAAAAACACCAGCAAATTCAACAACCTCAACATTGAAAAACACCAACAAATTCAAAAACAACCGCAACTTTGAAAAATACAAAAATGATCAAAAAAAACTATTGATGAGAACAATAAATTCAACAACCTCAACATTGAAAATCACCAACAAATTCAACAACAACCTCAGCAAAGAAAAACATCAAAAAATTCAACAAGAACCTCAAGAATGAAAAACAGCAACAAATTCAACTACAACCTCAATATTGAAAATCAACAACAAATTCATCAACAACATCAACAATGAAAAACACCAACGTATTCAACAAAAACGACAACAATGAAAAACACCAAAAAATTCAACAACCTCAATTTTGAAAAACCCCATTAGGTTTAACATCCTCAACATTCAAATACACCAACAAATTCAACAACAACCTCAGCTTTGAAAATCACCAACAAATTTAACAACAACCTCAACTTTGAAAAACATCAAAAAATTGAACAACAACAACCTCAACAATGAAAAACACCTAGCAATTCAACACCAACCTCAACATTCAAAAACAAAAAAAAATTCAACAACAACCTCAACAATGAAAAACACCAAAAAATTCAACAACAATCTCAACATTCAAAAACACCAACAAATTCACCAAAAACCTCAACAATTAAAAACCCCAAAAAATTCAACAACAAAGTCAACTTTAAAAACACCAACAAATTCAACAACCTCAACATTGAAAAATACCAACAAATTCAACAAAACATCAACATTGAAAAACTCCAACAAATTCAACAACAACCACAACAATGAACAGCACCAAAAAATTCAACAACAACCTCAACATTCAGAAACACCATCAAATTCAACAATAAACTCAACAATGAAAAACACCAAAAAATTCATCAACAACCTCAAAATTCAAAAACACCAAATAATTCAACAAAAACCTCAACAATGAAAAACACCAAAAAATTCAACTACAACCTCAACTTTGGAAAGCACCAACAAATTCAACAACCTCAACATTGAGAAACACAACAAATTCAACTGCAACCTCAACTTTGAAAAATACAAAATAGATAAAAAAAACCATTGACAACACCAATAAATTCAACAACCTCAACATTGAAAATCACCAACAAATTCAACATCAACCTCAGCAATGAAAAAAACCAACAATTCAACAACAACCTCAAAAATGAAAAACACCAACAAATTCAACAAGTGCCGCAACAATGAAAAACACCAAAAAATTCAACAACAAACTCAAAATTGAAAATCACCATCAAATTCAACAAAAATCTGAACATTGAAAAACATCAAAAAATACAACAACAACCTTGACATTCCAAAACACCAACAAATTCAATAAAAACCTCAACATTCAAAAACACCAACAAATTCAACAGAAACCTTAACATGAAAAACATCACAAAATTCAACAACAACCTCAACTTTGAAAAACAACAACAAATTCAACTGCAACCTCAACTTTGAAAAATACAAAAAAGTTCAAGAAAAATCATTGATAACACCAATAAATACAACAATATCCTTAATATTGAAAATCACCAATAAATTCAAAAACAACCTCAACAATGAAAAGCATCAAAAAATTCAACAACAATCTCAATATTCAAAACACCAAAAATTTCAAAAACAACATCAACATTCGAAAATACCAACAAATTCAACAACAACCTCAACAATGAAAAACACCAACAAATTCAACAACAACCTCAGCAATGAAAAACAGCAAACAATTCAACAACAACGAACTCAACAATGAAAAACACCAAAAAATTCATCAACAACCTCAGCAATGAAAAACAGGAATAAATTCAACAACAACGATCTCATCCATGAAAAATACCAAAAGATTGAACAACAACTTCAACATTGAAAAACTCCAACAATTTCAACAACAACCTCAACAATGAAAAACACCAAAAAATTCAACAACAACCTCAACATTGAAAAACACCAAAATATTCAACACCAACCTCAACAATGAAAAACACCAACAAATTCAAAAACCTCAACATGGAAAAACACCACCAAATTCAACTACAACCTCAATATTGAAAATCACCAACAAATTCAACAATAACCTCAACACTGAAAACCAGCAACTAATTCAACAAAAACCTCAACAACGAAAAACACCAAAAAATTCATCAACAACCTCAACGTTCAAAAACAACAACAAATTCAACAACAACCTCAACAATGAAAAACACCAAGAAATTCATCAACAACCTCAACATTCAAAAACAATAACAAATTCAACAACAACCTCAACAATGAAAAACACCAAAAAATTCAACAACAACCTCAACATTCAAAAACACCAGCAAATTCAACAACCTCAACATTGAAAAACACCAACAAATTCAAAAACAACCTCAACTTTGAAAAATACAAAAATGATCAAAAAAAACCATTGCTGAGACCAATAAATTCAACAACCTCAACATTGAAAATTACCAACAAATTCAACAACAACCTCAGCAATGAAAAACATCAAAAAATTCAACAACAAAGTCAACTTTAAAAACACCAACAAATTCAACAACCTCAACATTGAAAAATACCAACAAATTCAACAAAACCTCAACATTGAAAAACTCCAACAAATTCAACAACAACCACAACAATGAACAGCACCAAAAAATTCAACAACAACCTCAACATTCAGAAACACCATCAAATTCAACAGTAACCTCAACAATGAAAAACACCAAAAAAATCAACAACCTCAATTTTGAAAAACGCCATTAGATTTAACATCCTCAACATTCAAATGCACCAACAAATTCAACAACAACCTCAGCTTTGAAAATCACCAACAAATTTAACAACAACCTCAACTTTGAAAAAAATCAAAAAATTGAACAACAACAACCTCAACAATGAAAAACACCTAGCAATTCAACACCAACCTCAACATTCAAAAACAAAAAAAAATTCAACAACAATCTCAACATTCAAAAACACCAACAAATTCAACAAAAACCTCAACAATTAAAAACAACAAAAAATTCAACAACAAAGTCAACTTTAAAAACACCAACAAATTCAACAACCTCAACATTGAAAAACACCAACAAATTCAACAAAACCTCAACATTCAAAACCACCAACAAATTCATAAGAAACCTTAACATGAAAAACATCACAAAATATTCAACAAGAACCTCAACTTTGAAAAACACCAACAAATTCAACTGCAACCTCAACTTTGAAAAATACAAAAAAGTTTAAGAAAAATCAATGATAACACCAATAAATTCAACAAGATCCTTAATATTGAAAATCAACAATAAATTCAAATACAACCTCAACAATGAAAAGCATCAAAAAATTCAACAACAACAACCTCAACAATGAAAAACACCAAATAATTCAACAACAATCTCAATATTCAAAACACCAACAAATTCAAAAACAACATCAACATTCGAAAATACCAACAAATTCAACAACAACCTCAACAATGAAAAACACCAACAAATTCAACAACAACCTCAGCAATGAAAAACAGGAATAAATTCAACAACAACGATCTCATCCATGAAAAATACCAAAAGATTCAACAACAACCTCAACATTGAAAAACTCCAACAATTTCAACAACAACCTCAACAATGAAAAACACCAAAAAAATTCAACAACAAACTCAACATTCAAAAGAACCAAAAAATTCAACAAAAACCTCAACATTGAGAAACACCAACAAATTGAACTGCTACCTCAAATTTGAAAAATTCAATAAGATTAAAAAAAAATCATTGAATACACTAATAAATTCAACAACAACCTCAACATTGAAAATCCGCAAGAAATTCAAGAACAACCTCAATATTGAAAAACACCAAAATATTCAACAACAACCTCAACAATGAAAAACACCAACAAATTCAAAAACCTCAACATGGAAAATCACCAACAAATTCAACTACAACCTCAATATTGAAAATCAGCAAATAATTCAACAACAACCTCAACACTGAAAACCAGCAACAAATACAACAAAAACCTCAACAACGAAAAACACCAAAAAATTCATCAAAAACCTCAACATTCAAAAACACCAACAAATTCAAGAACAACCTCAACAATGAAAAACACCAAAAAATTCAACAACAACCTCAACGTTCAAAAACACCAACAAATTCAACAAAAACCTCCACAATTAAAAACACCAAATAATTCAACAACAACGTCAACTTTGAAAAACACCTACAAATTCAACAACCCCAACGTTGAAAAACACTTACAAATTCAACAACAACCTCAAAATTGAAATACTCCAACAAATTCAACAACAACCTCAACAATGAAAAACACCATAAAATTCAACAGCAACCTCAACATTCAAAAACACCAAAAAATTCAACAAATACCTCAACAATGAAAAACACCAAAAAATTCAACGACAACCTCAACATTGAAAAACACCAACAAATTCAACAACCTCAAAATTGAAAAACGCCAACAAATTGAAATGCAACCTCAACTTTGAAAATTACAAAAAAGATCAAAAATAACCATTGATAACACCAATAAATTCAGCGACCTGAACATTGAAAATCATCAACAAGTTCAACTACAACCTCAGCAACGAAAAACATCAAAAAATTCAACAAGAACCTCAAAAACTCAAAATTGAAAATCACCATCAAATTCAACAGAAATCTCAACATTGAAAAACATCAAGAAATGCAACAACAACCTCAACATTCCAAAACACCAACAAATTCAACAAAAACCTCAACAATGAAAACACCAAAAAATTCAACAACAATCTCAACTTTGAAAAAAACCAACAAATTCAACAACATCAACATTGAAAAACACCAACAAATTAAATTGCAAAATAAACTTTAAAAATACAAAAAAGTTTTAAAAAAAACATTGGTAACACCAATAAATTCAACAACAACCTCTATATTGAAAATCACCAACAAATTCATCAACAACCTCAGCAATGAAAACAGGCAAACAATTCAACAACAACGACCTCAACAATGAAAAACACCAAATAATTCAACAAGTACCTCAACATTGAAAAACTCCAACAATTTCAACAACAACCTCAACAATGAAAAACACAAAAAAATTCAACAACAACCTCAGTATTGAAAATCACCATCAAATTGAACAACAACCTCAACTTTGAAAACATAAACAAATTCAAAAACCTCAACGTAGAAAAACACCAAATAATTCAACAACAACCTCAATATTGAAAATCATCAACAAATTTAACAACAACCTCAACAATGAAAAACATCAAAAAATTCAACAACAACGTCAACAATGGAAAACACCAAACAATTCAACACCAACCTCAAGATTCAAAAACAACAACAAATTCAACAACAACCTCAACAATGAAAAACACCAAAAAATTCAACAACAACCTCAACATTGAAAAACACCAACAATTTCAACAAAAACCTCAACAAAACATAAGCAAATTCAAAAACCTCAACATGGAAAAGCACCAAAAATTCATCAACAACCGCAACTTTGAAAAACACCAACAAATTCAACAATCACTACTTTGAAAAACACCAACATATCCAACTGCAACCTCAACTTTGAAAAATACAAAAAAGTTCAAGAAAAATCATTGATAACACCAATAAATTCAAGAAGATCCTTAATATTGAGAATCACCAATAAATTCAACAACAACCTCAACAATGAAAAGCACCAACAAATTGAAGAACAACCTCAACATTGAGAAACACCAACAAATTCAACATAAACCTCAACAATGAAAAACGCCAAAAAATTCAACAACAACGTCAACTTTAAAAACACCAACAAATTCAACAACCTCAACATTGAAAAACACCAACAAATACAACAACAACCTCAAAATTGAAAAACTCCAACAAATTCAACAACAACCTCATCAATGAAAAGCACCAAAAAATTCAACAACAACCTCAACATTCAGAAACACCAACAAATTCAACAAAAACCTCAGCAATGAAAAAAACCCAAAATTCATCAACAACCTCAAGAATGAAAAACACCAACAAATTCAACAAGTATCGCAACAATTAAAAACACCAAAAAATTCAACAACAAACACAAAATTGAAAATAACCATCAAATTCAACCAAAATCTCTGCATTGAAAAACATCAAAAAATACAACAACAACCTCAACATTCCAAAAAACCAAAAAATTCAACTAAAACCTCAACAATGAAAACACCAAAAAATTCAACAACAATCACAACTTTGAAAAACACCAACAAATTCAACAATATCAACATTGAAAAACACCAACAAATTAAAATGCAAACTCAACTTTGAAAAATACAAAAAAGTTTAAAAAAAAACATTGATAACACCAATAAATTCAACAACAACCTCAATATTGAAAATCACCCGCAAATTCATCAACAACCTCAACAATGAAAAACAGCAAACAATTCAACAACACCGATCTCAACAATGAAAAATAACAAAAAATTCAACAACAACCTCAACATTGAAAAACTCCAACAATTTCAACAACAACTCAACAATGAAACATACCAAAAAATTCAGCAACAAACTCAACATTGAAAATCACCAACAAATTCAATAACAACCTCAACAATGAAAAACATGAACAAATTCAACAACAACCTCAACATTCAAAATCAACAACAAATTCAACAAAAAACTGATCAATGAAAAACACCAAAAAATTCAACAACAACCTCAACTTTGAAAATCACCAGAAAAATCAACAAAAACCTCAACAATGAAAAATACCAAAAAATTCATCAACAACCTCAACATTCAAAATCAACAACAAATTCAACAAAAAACACAACAATGAAAAACACCAAAAAATTCAACAACAACCTCGAAAAACACCAACAAATTCAACAACAACGTCAACATTCAAAAACACGAACAAATTCAACAAAAACCTCAACATTGAAAATCACCAAAAAATTCAACAACAACCTCAACTTTGAAAAATACAAAAAAGTTCAAGAAAAATCATTGTCAACACCAAAAATTCAACAAGAACCTCAATAATGAAAATCAACAATAAATTCATCAAAAACCTCAACAACGAAAAACATCACAAAATTCAACAACAACCTCAACAATGAAAAACGCCAAATAATTCAACAACAATCTCAACATTCAAAACACCAACAAATTGAACAACAACCTCAACATTCGAAAACACCAACAAATTCAACAACAACCTCAACAATGAAAGCAACAAAAAATTCAACAACAACCTCAACATTCAATAACACCAACAAATTCAACAACAACCTCAGCAATGATGAACAGCAAACAATTCAACACAACGACCTCAACATTGAAAAATACCAAAAAATTCAACAACAACCTCAACATTGAAAAACTCCAACAATTTCAACAACAACCTCAACAATGAAAAACACCAAAAAATTCAACGGCAAACCTCAACATGGAAAAACACCAACAATTTCAACCACAACCTCAATATTGAAAATCACCAACAAATTCAACAAAAACCACAACAATGAAAAACACCAAATAATTCAACAACAATCTCAACTTTTAAAACACCAACAAATTCAACAACAACGTCAACAATGAAAAACAACAAAAAATTCAACAACAACCTCAACATTCAAAAACACCGACAAATTCAACATCAACCTCAGCAATGAAAAACAGTAAACAATTCAACAACAACGACCTCAACAATGAAAAACACCAAAAAAATTCATCAACAACCTCAGCAATGAAAAACAGGAATAAATTCAAAAACAACGATCTCAACAATGAAAAATACCAAAAGATTCAACAACAAACTCAACATTGAAAATCACCAACAAATTCAAAAACAACCTCAACAATGAAGAACACCAATAAATTCAACAACAAACTCAACATTGAAATTCACCAACAAATTCAACAACAACCTCAACAAGGAAAAACATCAATAAATTCAACAACAACCTCAACATTCAAAAACAACAACAAATTCAACATAAAACTCAACAATGAGATACACCAAAAAATTCAATAACCTCAACATTGAGAAACACCAACAAATTCAACTGCAACCTCAACTATGAAAAATGCAAAAGATTAAAAAAAAAACATTGAATACACTAAGAAATTCAACAGCAACCTCAATATTGAAAATCAGCAAAAAATTCAACAACAACCTCAACATTGAAAAACACCAAAATATTCAACAACATCCTCAACTTTGAAAAACACCAACAAATTCAAAAACTTCAACATGGAAAAACAACCAACAAATTCAACTATAACCTCAATATTGAAAATCACCAACAAATTCAACAAAAACCTCAACAATGAAAAACACCAAAATATTCAACAACAACCTCATTTTTGAAAAACACCAACAGATTTAACAACCTCAACATTCAAATACACCAACAAATTCAACATGAAACTCAGCTTTGAAAAACACCAGCAAAATCAACAACATAAACATTGAAAAACACCATCAAATTCAACAACAACCTCAATATTGAAAATCACCAACAAATTTAACAACAACCTCAACAATTAAAAACATCAAAAAATTCAACAACAACAACAACAACAATGAAAAACACCAAACAATTCAACAACAACCTCAACATTCAAAAACACCAACAATTTCAACCACAACCTCGTCAATGAAAAACATCAAAAAATTCATCAACAACCTCAACATTCAAAAACACTAACAAATTCAACAAAAACCTCAACAATTAAAAAAACCAAAAAATTCAACAAAAACGTCAACTTTGAAAAATACCAACAAGTTCAACAGCCTCAACATTGAAAAACACCAACAAATTCAACAACAACCTCAGCAATCAAAAACAGCAACAAATTCAATTACAACCTCTGCAATGAAAAACACACAAAAATTCAACAACAACCTCAACATTCAAAAACACCAACAGTTTCAACAAAAACCTCAACAATGAAAAACACCAAAAAAATCAACAACAACCTCAACATTGAAAAACTCCAACAATTTCATAAAACAAACTCAACATTGAAAATCACCAACAAATTCAACAACAACCTCAACAATGATAAACATCAAAAAATTCAACAACAACTTCAACATTCAAAAACAACAACAAATTCAACAAAAAACTCAACAATGAAAAACACCAAAAAATTCAACAACAACCTCAACTTTGAAAAACACCAAAAAATTCAACAACCTCAACATTGAGAAACAGCAACAAATTGAACTGCAACCTCAACTTAGAAAAATACAAAAAGATTCAAAAAAAACAGTGAATACAACAATGAATTGAACCACAACCTCAATATTGAAAATCACCAAAAAATTCAACAACAACCTCAACATTGAAAAACACCAATAAATTCAACAACAAACTCAACATTGAAAATCACCAACAAATTCAACTACAACCTCAACAAGGAAAAACATCAATAAATTCAACAACAAACTCAACATTGAGAATCACCAACAAATTCAACAACAACCAGAACAAGGAAAAACATCAATAAATTCAACAACAACCTCAACATTCAAAAACAACAACAAATTCAACAAAAAACTCAACTATGAAAAACACCAAAAAATTCAACAAAAACCTCAACATTGAAAAACACCAAAAAATTCAACAACCTCAACATTGAGAAACACCAACAAATTCAACTGCAACCTCAACTATGAAAAATGCAAAAGATTCAAAAAAAAACATTGAATACACTAAGAAATTCAACAACATCCTCAATATTGAAAATCAGCAAAAAATTCAACAACAACCTCAACATTGAATAACACCAAAATATTCAACAACATCCTCAACTTTGAAAAACACCAACAAATTCAAAAACCTCAACATGGAAAAACAACCAACAAATTCAACTACAACCTCAATATTGAAAATCACCAACAAATTCAACAACAACCTCAACATTCAAAAACACCAACAAATTCAACAAAAACCTCAACATTGAAAAACATCAAAAAATTCAACAACAACCTCAACTTTGAAAAACACCAGCAAATTCAACTGCAACCACAACTTTGAAAAATACGAAAAAGTTCAAGATAAATCATTGATAACACCAATAAATTCAACAACATCCTTAATTTTGAAAATCACCAATAAATTCAACAACAACCACAACAATGAAAATCATCAAAAAATTCAACAACAACCTCAACAATGAAAAACACCAAATAATTCAACAACAATGTCAATATTCAAAACACCAACAAATTCAACAACAACCTCAGCATTCGAAAATACCAACAAATTCAACAACAACGTCAACAATGAAAAACCACAAAAAATTCAACAACAACCTCAACATTCAAAAACACCAACAAATTCAACATCAACCTCAGCAATGAAAAACAGTAAACAATTCAACAAAAACGACCTCAACAATGAAAAACACCAAAAAAATTCATCAACAACCTCAGCAATGAAAAACAGGAATAAATTCAAAAACAACGATCTCAACAATGAAAAATACCAAAAGATTCAAAAAGAAACTCAACATTGAAAATCACCAACTAATTCAAAAACAACCTCAACAATGAAGAACACCAATAAATTCAACAACAAACTCAACATTGAAATTCACCAACAAATTCAACAACAACCTCAACAAGGAAAAACATCAATAAATTCAACAACAACCTCAACATTCAAAAACAACAACAAATTCAACAAAAAACTCAACAATGAGAAACACCAAAAAATTCAACAACAACCTCAACTTTGAAAAACACCAAAAAATTCAACAACCTCAACATTGAGAAACACCAACAAATTCAACTGCAACCTCAACTATGAAAAATGCAAAAGATTCAAAAAAAAACATTGAATACACTAAGAAATTCAACAACAACCTCAATATTGAAAATCAGCAAAAAATTCAACAACAACCTCAACATTGAAAAACACCAAAATATTCAACAACATCCTCAACTTTGAAAAACACCAACAAATTCAAAAACTTCAACATGGAAAAACAACCAACAAATTCAACTATAACCTCAATATTGAAAATCACCAACAAATTCAACAATAACCTCTAAAATGAAAAACACCAGCAAATTCAACAACAACATCAACATTCAAAAACACCAACAATTTCAACAACAACCTCGTCAATGAAAAACATCAAAAAATTCATCAACAACCTCTACATTCAAAAACACTAACAAATTCAACAAAAACCTCAACAATTAAAAAAACCAAAAAATTCAACAAAAACGTCAACTTTGAAAAATACCAACAAGTTCAACAACCTCAACATTGAAAAACACCAACAAATTCAACAACAACCTCAGCAATCAAAAACAGCAACAAATTCAATTACAACCTCAGCAATGAAAAACACACAAAAATTCAACAACAACCTCAAAATTCAAAAACACCAACAGATTCAACAAAAACCTCAACAATGAAAAACACCAAAAAAATCAACAACAACCTCAACATTGAAGAACTCCAACAATTTCAACAACAAACTCAACATTGAAAATCACCAACAAATTCAGCAACAACCTCAACAATGATAAACATCAAAAAATTCAACAACAACTTCAACATTCAAAAACAACAACAAATTCAACAAAAAACTCAACAATGTAAAACACCAAAAAATTCAACAACAAACTCAACTTTGAAAAAAACCAAAAAATTCAACAACCTCAACATTGAGAAACAGCAACAAATTGAACTGCAACCTCAACTTAGAAAAATACAGAAAGATTCAAAAAAAACAGTGAATACAACAGTGAATTGAACAACAACCTCAATATTGAAAATCACCAAAAAATTCAACAACAACCTCAACATTGAAAAACACCAATAAATTCAACAACAAACTCAACATTGAGAATCACCAACAAATTCAACAACAACCTCAACAAGGAAAAACATCAATAAATTAAACAACAACCTCAACATTCAAAAACAAAAACAAATTCAACAAAAAACTCAACAATGAGAAACACCAAAAAATTCAACAACAACCTCAACTTTGAAAAACACCAAAAAATTCAACAACCTCAACATTGAGAAACACCAACAAATTCAACTGCAACCTCAACTATGAAAAATGCAACAGATTCAAAAAAAAACATTGAATACACTAAGAACTTCAACATCAACCTCAATATTGAAAAACACCAAAATATTCAACAACATCCTCAACTTTGAAAAACACCAACAAATTCAAAAACCTCAACATGGAAAAACAACCAACAAATTCAACTACAACCTCAATATTGAAAATCACCAACAAATTCAAACAACAACCTCTAAAATGAAAAACACCAACAAATTCAACAAAAACCTCAACAATGAAAAACACCAAAAAATTCAACAACAACCTCAATTTGAAAAACACCAACAGATTTAACCACCTCAACATTCAAATACACCAACAAATTCAACACGAATCTCAGCTTTGAAAAAACCCAGCAAATTCAACAACCTAAACATTGAAAAACACCATCAAATTCAACAACAACCTCAATATTGAAAATCACCAACAAATTTAACAACAACCTCAACAATGAAAAACATCAAAAAATTCAACAACAACAACCACAACAATAAAAAACACCAAACAATTCAACAACAACCTCAACATTCAAAAACACCAACAATTTCAACAACAACCTCGTCAATGAAAAACATTAAAAAATTCGTCAACAACCTCAACATTCAAAAACACTAACAAATTCAACAAAAACCTCAACAATTAAACAAACCAAAAAATTCAACAAAAACGTCAACTTTGAAAAATACCAACAAGTTCAACAGCCTCAACATTGAAAAACAACAACAAATTCAACAACAACCACAGCAATCAAAAACAGCAACAAATTCAATAACAACCTCAGCAATGAAAAACACACAAAAATTCAACAACAGTCTCAACATTCAAAAACACCAACAGATTCAACAAAAACCTCAACAATGAAAAACACCAAAAAAATCAACAACAACTTCAACATTGAAAAACTCCAACAATTTCAACAATAAACTCAACGTTGAAAATCACCAACAAATTCAACAACAACCTCAACAATGATAAACATCAAAAAATTCAACAACAACTTCAACATTCAAAAACAACAACAAATTCAACAAAACTCTCAACAATGAAAAACACCGAAAAATTCAACAACAACCTCAACTTTGAAAAAAACCAAAAAATTCATCAACCTCAACATTGAGAAACAGCAACAAATTGAACTGCAACCTCAACTTAGAAAAATACAAAAAGATTAAAAAAAAACCATTGAATGCAACAATGAATTGAACAACAACCTCAACATTGAAAATCACCAAAAAATTCAACAACAACCTCAACATTGAAAAACACCAAAATATTCAACAACAACCTCAACTTTGAAAAACACCTACAAATTCAGAAACCTCAACGTGGAAAAACACCATCAAATTAAACTACAACCTCAATATTGAAAATCACCAACAAATTCAACAACAACCTCAACATTCGAAAACACCAACAAAATCAACAACAACCTCAACAATGAAAAACACCAAAGAATTCATCAACAACCTCAACATTCAAAAACACCAACAAATTCAACAACAACCTCAACAATGAAAAACACCAAAAAATGCAACAACAACCTCAACATTCAAAAACAACAACAAATTCAACAAAAACCTCAACAATTAAAAAACCAAAAAATTCAACAACAACGTCAACTTTGAAAAACAGCAGCAAATTCAACAATCTCAACAGTGATAAACACCAACAAATTCAACAACAACCTCAACATGGAAAAACTCTGACAAATGCAACAACAACCTCAACAATGAAAAACAGCAAAAAATTCAACAACAACCTCAAAATTCAAAAACACCAACAAATTCCACTGCAACCTCAACTTTGAAAAATACAAAAAAGATCATACAAAACCATTGATAACACCAATTAATTCAACAACCTGAAGAATCAAAATCACCAACAAATTCAACAAGAACCTCAGCAAGGAAAAACATGAATAAATCGAACAAGAACCTCAACAATGAAAAACACCAACAAATTCAACAAGTACCGCAACAATGAAAAACACCAAAAAATTCAACAACAAACTCAACATTGAAAATCACCAACAAATTCAACAACAACCTCAGCAATGAAAAACATCAAAAAAATTCAACAAAAACCTCAACTTTGAAAAACACCATAAAATTCAACAACCTCAACTTTGAGAAAGAGCAACAAAGTCAACTGCAACATCAACTTTGAAAAATACAAAAAGATTCAAAAAAAAACATTGAATACATCAATAAATTCAACAACAACCTCAACTTTGAAAAACACCAACAAATTCAACTGCAACTACAACTTTGAAAAATACGAAAAAGTTCAAGAAAAATCATTGATAACACCAATAAATTCAACAAGATCCTTAATTTTGAAAATCACCAATAAATTCAACAACAAACACAACAATGAAAATCATCAAAAAATTCAACAAAAACAACCTCAACAATGAAAAACACCAAAATATTGAACAACAAAGTCAACATTGAGAATCTCCAACAAATTCAACAACAACCTGAACAATGAAAAACATCAAAAAATTCAACAACAACTTCAACATTCAAAAACTACAACAAATTCAACATAAACCTCAACAATGAAAAACAACAATAAATTCAACAACAACCTCAACTTTCAAAAACTTCAACAAATTCAACAACCTCAAGATTGAAAAACTCCAACAAATTCAACAACAACATCAACAATGAAAATTACCAAATATTTCAACGACAACGTCAACATTCAAAAACACCAACAAATTCAATAACAACCTCAACAATTAAAAACACGAAAAAATTCAACAACAACATCAACTTTAATAAACATCAACAAATTAAACAACATCAACATTGAAAAACACCAACAAATTCAACTGCAACCTCAACTTTGAAAAATACAAAAAAGATCAAAATAAACCATTGATAACACCATGAAATGCAACAACCTTGAAAATCACCTACAAAATTCAACAACAACCTCAGCAATGAAAAACATCAAAAAATTCAACAACAGCCTCAACAATGAAAAACACCAACAAATTCAACAAGTACCGCAACAATGAAAAAAACCAAAAAATTCAACAACAACCTCAACAATGAAATACACCAAAAAATTCAACAACAAACTCAACATTGAAAATCAATAACAAATTCAACATCAACCTCAACAATGAAAAACATCAAAAAATTCAACAAAAAAACTCAACAATGAAAAACACCAAAAAATTCAACAACAACCTCAACTTTGAAAAACAACTTTGAAAAACACCAAAAGATTCAACAACCTCAACATTGATAAACAGCAACCTCAACAATGAAAAACACCCAGAAATTCAACAAGTACCGCAACAATGAAAAACACCAAAAAATTCAACAACAAACTCAACATTGAAAATCATCAACAAAATCAACATCAACCTCAACAATGAAAAACATCAAAAAATTCAACAACAACCTCAACATTCAAAAACAACAACAAATTCAACAAAAAAAGTCAACATTGAAAAACACCAAAAAATTCAACAACAACCTCAACTTTGAAAAACACCAAAAAATTCAACAACCTCAACATTGAGAAACAGCAACAAATTCAACTGCAACCTCAACTTTGAAAAATACAAAAAGATTCAAAAAAAAACATTGAATGCACCAATATTTTCAAAAACAACCTCAATATTGAAAATCACCAAAAAATTCAACAACAACCTCAACTTTGCTAAACACCAACAAATTCAAAATCCTCAACATGGAAAAACACCAACGAATTCAACTGCAACCTCAACATTGAAAATCACCAACAAATTCAACAACAACCTCATTAATGAAAAACACCAACAAATTCATCAAAAAACCTCAACAATGAAAAACCCCAAAAAATTCATCAACATCCTCAACATTCAAAAACATCAACAAATTCAACAACAACCTCAACACTCAAAAACACCAACGAATTCAACAAAAACCTCAACATTGAATAACAACAAAAAATTCAACAACAACCTCAACAATGAAAAACACCAAAAAGTTCAACAACATCCTCAACATTCAAAAACACCAAAAAATAAAAAAAACAACCTCAACATTCAAAAACACCAAAAAATTCAACCAAAATCTCAGCAATGAAAAACACCAAAAATTTCGACAACAACCTCAACTTTGAAAAACACCAACAATTTCAACATCCTCAACATTGAAAAACACCAAAAAATTCAACAACAACCTCAACTTTGAAAAACAACTTTGAAAAACACCAAAAGATTCAGCAACCTCAACATTGATAAACAGCAACCTCAACAATGAAAAACACCCACAAATTCAACAAGTACTGCAACAATGAAAAACACAAAATAATTCAACAACGACCTCCACAATGAAAAACACCAAAAAATTCAACAACAAACTCAACATTGAAAATCATCAACAAAATCAACATCAACCTCAACAATGAAAAACATCAAAAAATTCAACAACAACCTCAACATTCAAAAACAACAACAAATTCAACAAAAAAAGTCAACAATGAAAAACACCAAAAAATTCAACAACAACCTCAACTTTGAAAAACACCAAATAATTCAACAACCTCAACATTGAGAAACAGCAACAAATTCAACTGCAACCTCAACTTTGAAAAATACAAAAAGATTCAAAAAAAAACATTGAATGCACCAATATTTTCAAAAACAACCTCAATATTGAAAATCACCAAAAAATTCAACAACAACTTCAACATTGCAAAACATCAAAATATTCAACAACAACCTCAACTTTGCTAAACACCAACAAATTCAAAATCCTCAACATGGAAAAACACCAACGAATTCAACTACAACCTCAACATTGAAAATCACCAACAAATTCAACAACAACCTCATTAATGAAAAACACCAACAAATTCATCAAAAAACCTCAACAATGAAAAATCCCAAAAAATTCATCAACATCCTCAACATTCAAAAACATCAACAAATTCAACAACAACCTCAACACTCAAAAACACCAACGAATTCAACGAAAACCTCAACATTGAATAACAACAAAAAATTCAACAACAACCTCAACAATGAAAAACACCAAAAAATTCAACAACATCCTCAACATTCAAAAACACCAAAAAATAAAAAAAACAACCTCAACATTCAAAAACACCAAAAAATTCAACCAAAATCTCAGCAATGAAAAACACCAAAAATTTCGACAACAACCTCAACTTTGAAAAACACCAACAATTTCAACATCCTCAACATTGAAAAACACCAACAAATTCAACAACAACCTCAACATTGAAAAACCCCAACCAATTCAACAACAACCTCAACAATGAAAAACACCTAAAAATTCAACAACAACCACAACGTTCAAAAACAACAACAAATTCAACAAAAAAACTCAACAATGAAAAACACCAAAAAATTCAACAACAACCTCAACTTTGAAAAACAACTTTGAAAAACACCAAAAGATTCAGCAACCTCAACATTGATAAACAGCAACCTCAACAATGAAAAACACCCACAAATTCAACAAGTACCGCAACAATGAAAAACACAAAATAATTCAACAACAACCTCCACAATGAAAAACACCAAAAAATTCAACAACAAACTCAACATTGAAAATCATCAACAAAATCAACATCAACCTCAACAATGAAAAACATCAAAAAATTCAACAACAACCTCAACATTCAAAAACAACAACAAATTCAACAAAAAAAGTCAACAATGAAAAACACCAAAAAATTCAACAACAACCTCAACATTGAAAATCATCAACAAATTCAACATAAACCTCAACAATGAAAAACAACAATAAATTCAACAACAACCTCAACAATGAAAAACACCAACAAATTCAACAACAAACTCAGCAATGATAAATATCAAAATATTCAACAACAACAACCTCAACAATGATAAACACCAAAAATTCAACAACAACCTCAACTTTGAAAAACAACTTTGAAAAACACCAAAAGATTCAGCAACCTCAACATTGATAAACAGCAACCTCAACAATGAAAAACACCCACAAATTCAACAAGTATCGCAACAATGAAAAACACAAAATAATTCAACAACAACCTCAACAATGAAAAACACCAAAAAATTCAACAACAAACTCAACATTGAAAATCATCAACAAAATCAACATCAACCTCAACAATGAAATAAATCAAAAAATTCAACAAAACCCCAAGATTCAAAAACAACAACAAATTCAACAAAAAAAGTCAACAATGAAAAACACCAAAAAATTCAACAACAACCTCAACTTTGAAAAACACCAAATAATTCAACAACCTCAACATTGAGAAAAAGCAACAAATTCAACTGCAACCTCAACTTTGAAAAATACAAAAAGATTCAAAAAAAACATTGAATGCACCAATATTTTCAACAACAACCTCAATACTGAAAATCACCAAAAAATTCAACAACAACCTCAACATTGCAAAACACCAAAATATTCAACAACAACCTCAACTTTGCTAAACACCAACATATTCAAAATCCTCATCATGGAAAAAAAACAACAAATTCAACTACAACCTCAATATTGAAAATCACCAACAAATTCAACAACAACCTCATTAATGAAAAACACCAACAAATTCAAAATCCTCAGCATGGAAAAACACCAACAAATTCAACTACAACCTCAACAATGAAAAATCCCAAAAAATTCATCAACATCCTCAACATTCAAAAACATCAACAAATTCAACAATAACCTCAACACTCAAAAACACCAACGAATTCAACAAAAACCTCAACTTTGAATAACAACAAAAAATTCAACAACAACCTCAACAATGAAAAACACCAAAAAATTCAACAACAACCTCAACATTCAAAAACACCAAAAAATAAAAAAAACAACCTCAACATTCAAAAACACCAACAAATTCAACCAAAATCTCAGCAATGAAAAACACCAAAAAATTCAACAACAACCTCAACTTTGTAAAACACCAACAATTTCAACATCCTCAACATTGAAAAACACCAACAAATTCAACAACAACCTCAACATTGAAAAACCCCAACCAATTCAACAACAACCTCAACAATGAAAAACACCAACAAATTCAACAACAACCTCAACATTCAAAAACAACAACAATTTCAAGAACATCCTGAGCAATGAAAAACATCAAAAAATTCAACATCAACCTGAACATTCCAAAACACCAACAAATACAACAAAAACCTCAACAATGAAAACACCAAAAATTCAACAACAACCACAACTTTGAAAAACACCAACAAATTCATCAACAACCTCAACAATGAAAAACAGCAAAAAATTCAACAACAACGACCACAACAATGAAAAACACCATAAAATTCAACAACAACCTCAACATTGAAAATCTCCAACAATTTCAAAAACAACCTCAACAATTAAAAACACCAAAATATTGAACAACAATCTCAACATTGAAATTCACCAACAAATTCAACAACAACCTCAACAATGAAAGACATCAAAAAATTCAACAACAACTTCAACATTCAAAAACTACAACAAATTCAACATAAACCTCAACAATGAAAAACAACAATAAATTCAACAACAACCTCAACTTTCAAAAACTTCAACAAATCCAACAACCTCAAGAATGAAAAACTCCAACACATTCAACAACAACCTCAACAATGAAAATCACCAAATAATTCAACGACAACCTCAACATTCAAAAACACCAACAAATTCAACAAAAACCTCAACAATTAAAAACACGAAAAAATTCAGCAACAACATCAACTTTGAAAAACACCAACAAATTCAACAACTTCAACATTGAAAAACACCAACAAATTCAACTGCAACCTCAACTTTGAAAAATACAAAAAAGATCAAAAAAAACCATTGATAACACCAATAAATGCAATAACCTCAACTTTGAAAATCACCAACAAATTCAACAACAACCTCAGCAATGAAAAACATCAAAAAATTCAACGACAACCTCAACATTCAAAATCACCAAAAAATTCAACAACAACCTCAACATTGAAAAACACCAAAATATACAACAACAACCTTAACTTTGAAAAACACCAACAAATTCAAAAACCTCAACAATGATAAACACCAAAAAATTCAATAACAACCTCAACTTTGAAAAACACCAACAAATTCAACAACAACCTCAGCAAGGATAAATATCAAAAAATTCAACAACAACAACCTCAACAATGATAAACACCAAAAAATTCAACAACAACCTCAACAATGAAAAGCAGCGAAATAATCAATAAAAACCTCAACATTTAAAAACTCCAACAATTTCAACAACTACCGCAAAAATGAAAATCCCCAAAGAATTCAACAACAAACTCAACATTGCAAATCAGCATCAAATTCAACAAAATATCAACAATGATAAACATCAATAAATTCAAAATCAACCACAACATTCCAAAACAATAACAAATTCAACAACAATCTCAACAATGAAAAACATCAAAAAATTCAACATCAACCTGAACATTCCAAAACACCAACAAATACAACAAAAACCTCAACAATGAAAACACCAAAAAATTCAACAACAACCACAACTTTGAAAAACACCAACAAATTCAACAAACTCAATATTGAAAGTCACCAACAAATTCATCAACAACCTCAACAATGAAAAACAGCAAAAAATTGAACAAATCCCTCAACTTTCAAAAACACCAACAAATTCAACAACCTCAACATTGAAAAACATCAACAAATTCAATGACAACCTCAACAATGAAAATCACAAAAAAATTCAACGATAACCTCAACATTCAAAAACACCAACAAATTCAACATAAACCTCAACAAATAAAAACAGGAAAAAATTCAACAACAACATCCACATTGAAAAATACCAACCAATTCAACAACCTCAACATTGAAAAACACCAACAAATTCAACTGCAACCTCAACTTTGAAAAATACAAAAATGATCAAAAAAAAACACCAATAAATGCAACAACCTCAACATTGAAAATCACCAACAAATTCAGCAACAACCTCAGCAATGAAAAACATCAAAAAATTCAACAACAACCTCAACAATGAAATACACCAACAAATTCAACAAATACCGCAACAATGAAAAACACCAAATAATTCAAAAACAAACTCAACAATGAATAACACCAAAAAAATCAACAACAAACTCAACATTGAAAATCATCAACAAATTCAACATCAACCTCAACAATGAAAAACTTCATAAAATTCAACAACAACCTCAACATTCAAAAACAACAATAAATTCAACAAAAAAACTCAACAATGAAAAACACCAAAAAATTCAACAACAACCTCAACTTTGAAAAACACCAAAAAATGCATAACCTCAACATTGAGAAACATCAACAAATTCAACTGCAACCTCAACTTTGAAAAATAAAAAAAGATTAAAAAAAAACATTGAATGCACCAATAATTTCATCAACATCCTCAATATTGAAAATCACCAAAAAATTCAACAACAACCTCAACATTGAAAAACACCAAAATATTCAACAACAACCTCAACTTTGAAAAACACCAACAAATTCAAAAACCTCAACATGGAAAAACACGAACAAATTCAACTACAACCTCAATATTGAAAATCACCAACAAATTCAACAACAACCTCATAAATGAAAAACGCCAACAAATTCAACATAAACCTCAACAATGAAAAATCCAAAAAATTCATCAAAATCCTCAACATTCAAAAACACCAAGCAATTCCACAAAAATCTCAAAAATGAAAAACACCAAATAATTCAACAACACCATCAACATTGAAAAACATCAACAAATTCAACAACAACCTCAACATTAAAAAACACCAACAAATTCAACAAAAACCTCAACATTGAATAACAACAAAAAATTCAACAACAACGTCAACAATGAAAAACACCAAAAAATTCAACAACAACCGCAACATTGAAAAACACCAAAAAATAAAAACAACAACCTCAACATTTAAAAACACCAACAAATTCAACCAAAACCTCAACACTGAAAAACACCAAAAAATTCAGCAACATCCTCAACATTCAAAAACACCAACAAATTCAACAACAACATCAACAATGAAAAACACCAAAAAATTCAACATCACCCTCAACTTTGAAAAACAACAACAAAATCAACAAAAACATCAACAATGAAAAACACCCAAAAATTCAACAACAACATCAACAATGAAAAACACCAACAAATTCAACATCAACCTCAACTTTGAAAAACACCAAAAAATTCAACAACAACCTCAACTTTGAAAAAAAACAACAAATTCAACAACCTCACCAATGAAAAACTCCAACAAATTCAACAACAACCTCAACAATGAAAAACACCAAAAAATTCAAGAACCTCAACATTGAGAAACAGCAACAAATTCAACTGCAACCTCAACTTTGAAAAATAAAAAAAGATTCAAAAAAAAACATTGAATGCACCAATAATTTCAACAACATCCTCAATATTGAAAATCACCAAAAAATTCAACAACAACCTCAACATTGAAAAACACCAAAATATTCAACAACAACCTCAACTTTGAAAAACACCAACAAATTCAAAAACCTCAACATGGAAAAACACCAACAAATTCAACTACAACCTCAATATTGAAAATCACCAACAAATTCAACAACAACCTCATAAATGAAAAACGCCAACAAATTCAACATAAACCTCAACAATGAAAAATCCCAAAAATTCGTCAAAATCCTCAACATTCAAAAACACCAAGCAATTCCACAAAAATCTCAAAAATGAAAAACACCAAATAATTCAACAACACCATCAACATTGAAAAACATCAACAAATTCAACAACAACCACAACAATGAAAAACACCAAAAAATTCAACAACAACCGCAACATTGAAAAACACCAAAAAATAAAAACAACAACCTCAACATTCAAAAACACCAACAAATTCAACCAAAACCTCGACAATGAAAAACACCAAAAAATTCAGCAACATCCTCAACATTCAAAAACACCAACAAATTCAACAACAACATCAACAATGAAAAACACCAACAAATTCATAATCACCCTCAACTTTGAAAAACTCCAACAAATTCAACAACAACCTCAACAATGAAAAACACCAAAAAATTCAACAACAAAGTCAACAATGAAAAACATCAAAAAATTCAACAACAACCTCAACAATGAAAAACACCAAAAAAAATTCAACAACAACCTCAACATTCAAAAACACCAAAAAATAAAACCAACAACTTCAACATTCAAAAACTCCAACAAATTCAACCAAAACCTCAACAATGAAAAATACCAAAAAATTCAACAACAGCCTCAACAATGAAATACACCAGCAAATTCAACAAGTACCGCAACAATGAAAAACATCAAAAAATTCAACAACAAACTCAACAATGAAAAACACCAAAAAAATCAACAACAAACTAAACATTGAAAATCATCAACAAATTCAACATCAACCTCAACAATGAAAAACATCATAAAATTCAACAACAACCTCAACATTCAAAAACAACAATAAATTCAACAAAAAAACACAACAATGAAAAACACCAAAAAATTCAACAACAACTTCAACTTTGAAAAACACCAAAAAATTCAAGAACCTCAACATTGAGAAACAGCAACAAATTCAACTGCAACCTCAACTTTGAAAAATAAAAAAAGATTCAAAAAAAACATTGAATGCACCAATAATTTCAACAACATCCTCAATATTGAAAATCACCAAAAAATTCAACAACAACCTCAACATTGAAAAACACCAAAATATTCAACAACAACATCAACTTTGAAAAACACCAACAAATTCAAAAACCTCAACATGGAAAAACACGAACAAATTCAACTACAACCTCAATATTGAAAATCACCAACAAATTCAACAACAACCTCATAAATGAAAAACGCCAACAAATTCAACATAAACCTCAACAATGAAAAATCCCAAAAATTCATCAATATCCTCAACATTCAAAAACACCAAGCAATACCACAAAAATCTCAAAAATGAAAAACACCAAATAATTCAACAACACCATCAACATTGAAAAACATCAACAAATTCAACAACAACCTCAACATTCAAAAACACCAACAAATTCAACAAAAACCTCAACATTGAATAACAACAAAAAATTCAACAACAACCACAACAATGAAAAACACCAAAAAATTCAGCAACATCCTCAACATTCAAAAACACCAACAAATTCAACAACAACATCAACAATGAAAAACACCAACAAATTCAACAACACCCTCAACTTTGAAAAACAACAACAAAATCAACAAAAACATCAACAATGAAAAACACCCAAAAATTCAACAACAACATCAACAATGAAAAACACCACCAAATTCAACATCAACCTCAACTTTGAAAAACACCAAAAAATTCAACAACAACCTCAACTTTGAAAAAAAACAACAAATTCAACAACCTCAACATTGAAAAACTCCAACAAATTCAACAACAACCTCAACAATGAAAAACACCAAAAAATTCAACAACAAAGTCAACAATGAAAAACATCAAAAAATTCAACAACAACCTCAACAATGAAAAACACCAAAAAAAATTCAACAACAACCTCAACATTCCAAAACACCAAAAAATAAAACCAACAACTTCAACATTCAAAAACTCCAACAAATTCAACCAAAACCTCAACAATGAAAAATACCAAAAAATTCAACGACAACCTCAACATTCAAAAACACCTACAAATTCAACAAAAACCTCAACAAATAAAAACAGGAAAAAATTCAACAACAACATCCACATTGTAAAATACCAACAAATTCAAGAACTACAACATTGAAAAACACCAACAAATTCAACTGCAACCTCAACTTTGAAAAATACAAAAAAGATCAAAATAAAACACCAATAAATGCAACAACCTCAACATTGAAAATCACCATCAAATTCAGCAACAACCTCAGCAATGAAAAACATCAAAAAATTCAACAACAACCTCAACAATGAAAAACACCAACAAATTCAACAAGTACCGCAACAATGAAAAACTCCAAAAAATTCAACAATAAACTCAACAATGAATAACACCAAAAAATTCAACAACAAACTCAACATTGAAAATCATCGACAAATTCAACATCAACCTCAACAATGAAAAGCATCAAAAAATTCAACAACAACCTCAACATTCAAAAACAACAACAAATTCAACAAAAAAACTCAACAATGAAAAACACCAAAAAATTCAACAATAACCTCAACTTTGAAAAACACCAAAAAATTCAAGAACTTCAACATTAAGAAACAGCAACAAATTCAACTGCAACCTCAACTTTGAAAAATACAAAATGATTCAAAAAAAAACAATTGAATGCACCAATATTTTCAACAACAACCTCAATATTAAAAATCACCAAAAAATTCAACAACAACCTCAACATTGAAAAACACCAACATATTCAACAACAACCTCAACTTTGAAAAACACCAACAAACTCAAAAACATCAACATTGAAAAACACCAAAAAATTCAACTACAACCTCAATATTGAAAATCACCAACAAATTCAACAACAACCTCATTAATGAAAAACACCAACAAATTCAACCAAAACCTCAACAATGAAAAATGCCAAAAATTCATCAAAATCCTCAACATTCAAAAAAACCAACCAATTCCACAAAAATCTCAAAAATGAAAAACACCAAATAATTCAACAACACCATCAACATTGAAAAACATCAACAAATTCAACAACAACCTCAACATTCAAAAACACCAACAAATTCAACAAAAACCTCAACATTGAATAGCAACAAATAATTCAACAACAACCTCAACAATGAAAAACACCAAAAAATTCAACAACAACCTCAACATTGAAAAACACCAAAAAATAAAAACAACAACCTCAACATTCAAAAACACCAACAAATTCAACCAAAACCTCAACAATGAAAAACACCAAAAAATTCAGCAACATCCTCAACATTCAAAAACACCAACAAATTCAACAACAACATCAACAATGAAAAACACCAACAAATTCAACATCAACCTCAACTTTGAAAAACAACAACAAAATCAACAAAAACATCAACAATGAAAAACACCCAAAAATTCAACAACAACATCAACAATGAAAAACACCAACAGATTCAACATCAACCTCAACTTTGAAAAACACCAACAAATTCAGCAACAACCTCAACATTGAAAATCACCATCAAATTCAACAAAGACCTCAACAATGAAAAACACCAGAAAATTCAACCAGAACCTCAATTTTGAAAAACACCAACAGATTTAACAACCTCAACATTCAAATACACCAACAAATTCAATAACAACCTCAACAATGAATAACATCAAAAAATTCAACAACAACAACCTCAACAACGAAAAAAAAAAGGAAAAACTCAATAACAACCTCAACATTCGAAAACACCAAGAAATTCAACCTCAAGAATGAAAGACACCAAAAAAATCAACAACAACCTCAACATTCAAAAACGCCAACAAATTCAACCAAAACCTCAACAATGAAAAACATCAAAAAATTCAACAACAACCTCACCTTTGAAAAACAACAATAAATTCAACAACCTCAACATTGAAAAATAGCAACAAATTCAACAACAACATCAACAATGAAAACTGCAACAAATTCAACAACGTCAACACTGAAAAACACCAAAAAATTCAACAATAACCTCAACATTCAAAAACATCAACAAATTCAACAAAAACATCAACAATGAAAAACACCAAAAAATTCAACAACAACTTCAAAATTGAAAAATCACCAAACAATTCAACAACAACCTCAACATTGAGAAACATCAAAATATTCAACAACAACCTCAACTTTGAAAAACAACAACAAATTCAAAAACCTCTACATTGAAAAACACCAACAAATTCAACTACAACTTCAAGATTGTTAATCACCAACATATTCAACTACAACCTCAACATTCAAAAACACCAGCAAATTCAACAAAACTCTCAACAATGGAAAACACCAACAAATTCATCAAAAATCTCAACACTGAAAAACACCAAAAAATTGATCGACAACCTCATCTTTCAAAAGCACCAAAATATTCAACAACAACCTCAACAATGAAAAACACCAACAAATTCGACAACCACAATATTGAAGAACAACAACAAATTCAACGACAACCTCAACATTCAAAAACACCAACAAATTCAACAAAAACCTCAACAATGAAATACACCAAAAATTTCAACAACAACCTCAACTTTGAAAAACACCAACATATTTCAACAACCTCAACATTGAAAAACACCAACAATTTCAACTTCAACCTCAACTTTGAAAAATACAAAAAAGTTCAATAAAAGCCATTGATCACACCAATAAATTCAACAACCTCAACATTGAAAATCACCATCAAATTCAACAAAAACCTCAACAATGAAAAACACCAGAAAATTCAACCAGAACCTCAATTTCGAAAAACACCAACAGATTTAACAACCTCAGCATTCAAATACACAAACAAATTCAACAACAACCTCAGCTTTGAAAAACACCAACAAATTCAACGGCAACCTCAACATTGAAAAACTCCAACAATTTCAATAACAACCTCAGCAATGAAAATCACCAACAAATTCAACTGCACCCTCAATTTTGAAAAATACAAAAAGATTCAAAAAAAATACATTGAATACACCAAAAAATTCAACAACAACCTCAACATTGAAAAACACCAAAAAATTCAACAACAACCTCAACATTGAAAAACACCAAAATATTCAACAACAACCTCAACTTTGAAAAACACGAGCCAATTCCAAAACCTCAACATTGAAAAGCACCAAAAAATTCAACTACAACCTCAATATTGTTAATCACCAACAATTTCAACAAAAACCTCAACAATGGAAACCACCAACAAATTCATCAAAAACCTCAACAATGAAAAATACCAACAAATTCAACTGCAACCTCAACATTCAAAAACACCAACAAATTCAACGAAAACCTCAACAATGGAAAACACCAACAAATTCATCAAAATCCTCAACATTCAAAAACACCAAGCAATTCCACAAAAATCTCAAAAATGAAAAACACCAAATAATTCAACAACACCATCAACATTGAAAAACATCAACAAATTCAACAACAACCACAACAATGAAAAACACCAAAAAATTCAACAACAACCGCAACATTGAAAAACACCAAAAAATAAAAACAACAACCTCAACATTCAAAAACACCAACAAATTCAACCAAAACCTCGACAATGAAAAACACCAAAAAATTCAGCAACATCCTCAACATTCAAAAACACCAACAAATTCAACAACAACATCAACAATGAAAAACACCAACAAATTCATAATCACCCTCAACTTTGAAAAACTCCAACAAATTCAACAACAACCTCAACAATGAAAAACACCAAAAAATTCAACAACAAAGTCAACAATGAAAAACATCAAAAAATTCAACAACAACCTCAACAATGAAAAACACCAAAAAAAATTCAACAACAACCTCAACATTCAAAAACACCAAAAAATAAAACCAACAACTTCAACATTCAAAAACTCCAACAAATTCAACCAAAACCTCAACAATGAAAAATACCAAAAAATTCAACAACAGCCTCAACAATGAAATACACCAGCAAATTCAACAAGTACCGCAACAATGAAAAACATCAAAAAATTCAACAACAAACTCAACAATGAAAAACACCAAAAAAATCAACAACAAACTAAACATTGAAAATCATCAACAAATTCAACATCAACCTCAACAATGAAAAACATCATAAAATTCAACAACAACCTCAACATTCAAAAACAACAATAAATTCAACAAAAAAACACAACAATGAAAAACACCAAAAAATTCAACAACAACTTCAACTTTGAAAAACACCAAAAAATTCAAGAACCTCAACATTGAGAAACAGCAACAAATTCAACTGCAACCTCAACTTTGAAAAATAAAAAAAGATTCAAAAAAAACATTGAATGCACCAATAATTTCAACAACATCCTCAATATTGAAAATCACCAAAAAATTCAACAACAACCTCAACATTGAAAAACACCAAAATATTCAACAACAACATCAACTTTGAAAAACACCAACAAATTCAAAAACCTCAACATGGAAAAACACGAACAAATTCAACTACAACCTCAATATTGAAAATCACCAACAAATTCAACAACAACCTCATAAATGAAAAACGCCAACAAATTCAACATAAACCTCAACAATGAAAAATCCCAAAAATTCATCAATATCCTCAACATTCAAAAACACCAAGCAATACCACAAAAATCTCAAAAATGAAAAACACCAAATAATTCAACAACACCATCAACATTGAAAAACATCAACAAATTCAACAACAACCTCAACATTCAAAAACACCAACAAATTCAACAAAAACCTCAACATTGAATAACAACAAAAAATTCAACAACAACCACAACAATGAAAAACACCAAAAAATTCAGCAACATCCTCAACATTCAAAAACACCAACAAATTCAACAACAACATCAACAATGAAAAACACCAACAAATTCAACAACACCCTCAACTTTGAAAAACAACAACAAAATCAACAAAAACATCAACAATGAAAAACACCCAAAAATTCAACAACAACATCAACAATGAAAAACACCACCAAATTCAACATCAACCTCAACTTTGAAAAACACCAAAAAATTCAACAACAACCTCAACTTTGAAAAAAAACAACAAATTCAACAACCTCAACATTGAAAAACTCCAACAAATTCAACAACAACCTCAACAATGAAAAACACCAAAAAATTCAACAACAAAGTCAACAATGAAAAACATCAAAAAATTCAACAACAACCTCAACAATGAAAAACACCAAAAAAAATTCAACAACAACCTCAACATTCCAAAACACCAAAAAATAAAACCAACAACTTCAACATTCAAAAACTCCAACAAATTCAACCAAAACCTCAACAATGAAAAATACCAAAAAATTCAACGACAACCTCAACATTCAAAAACACCTACAAATTCAACAAAAACCTCAACAAATAAAAACAGGAAAAAATTCAACAACAACATCCACATTGTAAAATACCAACAAATTCAAGAACTACAACATTGAAAAACACCAACAAATTCAACTGCAACCTCAACTTTGAAAAATACAAAAAAGATCAAAATAAAACACCAATAAATGCAACAACCTCAACATTGAAAATCACCATCAAATTCAGCAACAACCTCAGCAATGAAAAACATCAAAAAATTCAACAACAACCTCAACAATGAAAAACACCAACAAATTCAACAAGTACCGCAACAATGAAAAACTCCAAAAAATTCAACAATAAACTCAACAATGAATAACACCAAAAAATTCAACAACAAACTCAACATTGAAAATCATCGACAAATTCAACATCAACCTCAACAATGAAAAGCATCAAAAAATTCAACAACAACCTCAACATTCAAAAACAACAACAAATTCAACAAAAAAACTCAACAATGAAAAACACCAAAAAATTCAACAATAACCTCAACTTTGAAAAACACCAAAAAATTCAAGAACTTCAACATTAAGAAACAGCAACAAATTCAACTGCAACCTCAACTTTGAAAAATACAAAATGATTCAAAAAAAAACAATTGAATGCACCAATATTTTCAACAACAACCTCAATATTAAAAATCACCAAAAAATTCAACAACAACCTCAACATTGAAAAACACCAACATATTCAACAACAACCTCAACTTTGAAAAACACCAACAAACTCAAAAACATCAACATTGAAAAACACCAAAAAATTCAACTACAACCTCAATATTGAAAATCACCAACAAATTCAACAACAACCTCATTAATGAAAAACACCAACAAATTCAACCAAAACCTCAACAATGAAAAATGCCAAAAATTCATCAAAATCCTCAACATTCAAAAAAACCAACCAATTCCACAAAAATCTCAAAAATGAAAAACACCAAATAATTCAACAACACCATCAACATTGAAAAACATCAACAAATTCAACAACAACCTCAACATTCAAAAACACCAACAAATTCAACAAAAACCTCAACATTGAATAGCAACAAATAATTCAACAACAACCTCAACAATGAAAAACACCAAAAAATTCAACAACAACCTCAACATTGAAAAACACCAAAAAATAAAAACAACAACCTCAACATTCAAAAACACCAACAAATTCAACCAAAACCTCAACAATGAAAAACACCAAAAAATTCAGCAACATCCTCAACATTCAAAAACACCAACAAATTCAACAACAACATCAACAATGAAAAACACCAACAAATTCAACATCAACCTCAACTTTGAAAAACAACAACAAAATCAACAAAAACATCAACAATGAAAAACACCCAAAAATTCAACAACAACATCAACAATGAAAAACACCAACAGATTCAACATCAACCTCAACTTTGAAAAACACCAACAAATTCAGCAACAACCTCAACATTGAAAATCACCATCAAATTCAACAAAGACCTCAACAATGAAAAACACCAGAAAATTCAACCAGAACCTCAATTTTGAAAAACACCAACAGATTTAACAACCTCAACATTCAAATACACCAACAAATTCAATAACAACCTCAACAATGAATAACATCAAAAAATTCAACAACAACAACCTCAACAACGAAAAAAAAAAGGAAAAACTCAATAACAACCTCAACATTCGAAAACACCAAGAAATTCAACCTCAAGAATGAAAGACACCAAAAAAATCAACAACAACCTCAACATTCAAAAACGCCAACAAATTCAACCAAAACCTCAACAATGAAAAACATCAAAAAATTCAACAACAACCTCACCTTTGAAAAACAACAATAAATTCAACAACCTCAACATTGAAAAATAGCAACAAATTCAACAACAACATCAACAATGAAAACTGCAACAAATTCAACAACGTCAACACTGAAAAACACCAAAAAATTCAACAATAACCTCAACATTCAAAAACATCAACAAATTCAACAAAAACATCAACAATGAAAAACACCAAAAAATTCAACAACAACTTCAAAATTGAAAAATCACCAAACAATTCAACAACAACCTCAACATTGAGAAACATCAAAATATTCAACAACAACCTCAACTTTGAAAAACAACAACAAATTCAAAAACCTCTACATTGAAAAACACCAACAAATTCAACTACAACTTCAAGATTGTTAATCACCAACATATTCAACTACAACCTCAACATTCAAAAACACCAGCAAATTCAACAAAACTCTCAACAATGGAAAACACCAACAAATTCATCAAAAATCTCAACACTGAAAAACACCAAAAAATTGATCGACAACCTCATCTTTCAAAAGCACCAAAATATTCAACAACAACCTCAACAATGAAAAACACCAACAAATTCGACAACCACAATATTGAAGAACAACAACAAATTCAACGACAACCTCAACATTCAAAAACACCAACAAATTCAACAAAAACCTCAACAATGAAATACACCAAAAATTTCAACAACAACCTCAACTTTGAAAAACACCAACATATTTCAACAACCTCAACATTGAAAAACACCAACAATTTCAACTTCAACCTCAACTTTGAAAAATACAAAAAAGTTCAATAAAAGCCATTGATCACACCAATAAATTCAACAACCTCAACATTGAAAATCACCATCAAATTCAACAAAAACCTCAACAATGAAAAACACCAGAAAATTCAACCAGAACCTCAATTTCGAAAAACACCAACAGATTTAACAACCTCAGCATTCAAATACACAAACAAATTCAACAACAACCTCAGCTTTGAAAAACACCAACAAATTCAACGGCAACCTCAACATTGAAAAACTCCAACAATTTCAATAACAACCTCAGCAATGAAAATCACCAACAAATTCAACTGCACCCTCAATTTTGAAAAATACAAAAAGATTCAAAAAAAATACATTGAATACACCAAAAAATTCAACAACAACCTCAACATTGAAAAACACCAAAAAATTCAACAACAACCTCAACATTGAAAAACACCAAAATATTCAACAACAACCTCAACTTTGAAAAACACGAGCCAATTCCAAAACCTCAACATTGAAAAGCACCAAAAAATTCAACTACAACCTCAATATTGTTAATCACCAACAATTTCAACAAAAACCTCAACAATGGAAACCACCAACAAATTCATCAAAAACCTCAACAATGAAAAATACCAACAAATTCAACTGCAACCTCAACATTCAAAAACACCAACAAATTCAACGAAAACCTCAACAATGGAAAACACCAACAAATTCATCAAAATCCTCAACAATGAAAAACAGCAAAAAATACATCAACAACCTCAACATTCAAAAACACCAACAAATTCAACAACCTCAACATTGAAGAACTCCAAGAAATTCCACAACAACCTCAACAATGAAAAACACCAAAAAATTCAACAACAACCCCAACATTCAAAAACACCAACAAATTCAACAACAACCTCAATATTGAAAATCACCAACAAATTCAACAACAAACTCAACAATGAAAAATTTCCAAAAATTCAACAACAACCTCAACAATGAAAAACACCAAAAAATTCAACAACAACCTCAGCACTGAAAAACACAAACAAATTCAACAACAACCTTAATATTGAAAATCACCATCAAATTCAACAACAACCTCAACAATGAAACACATCCAAAAATTCAAAAACAACAACCTCAACAATGAAAAACACCAAAAAATTCAACAACAACATCAACTTTGAAAAACACCAACAAATTCAACAACAACCTCAATATTGAAAATCACCATCAAATTCAACAACAACCTCAACAATGAAAAACATCCAAAAATTAAAAAACAACAGTTTGAACAATGTAAAACAGCAAAACATTCAACAACAACCAAAACATTCATAAACACCAACAAATTCAACAACAACCTCAACAATGAAAAACACCATAAAATTCAACAACAAACTCAGCTTTGAAAAAAACCAACAAATTCAACAACCTCAACATTAAAAAACACCAACAAATGCAACAACAACCTCCACATTGAAAATCTCCAACAAATTCAACAAAAACCTCAACAATGAAAAACACCAAAAAATTCATCGACAACCTCATCTTTCAAAAACACCAAAATATTCAACAACAACCTCAACAATGAAAAACACCAACAAATTCAACAACCACAATATTGAAGAACAACAACAAATTCAACGACAACCTCAACATTCAAAAACACCAACAATTTCAACAAAAACCTCAACAATGAAATACACCAAAAATTTCAACAACAACCTCAACTTTGAAAAACACCAACATAATTCAACAACCTCAACATTGAAAAACACCAACAATTTCAACTTCAACCTCAACTTTGAAAAAGACAAAAAAGTTCAATAAAAGCCATTGATCACACCAATAAATTCAACAACCTCAACATTGAAAATCACCATCAAATTCAACAAAGACCTCAACAATGAAAAACACCAGAAAATTCAACCAGAACCTCAATTTCGAAAAACACCAACAGATTTAACAACCTCAACATTCAAATACACAAACAAATTCAACAACAACCTCAGCTTTGAAAAACACCAACAAATTCAACGGCAACCTCAACATTGAAAAACTCCAACAATTTCAATAACAACCTCAGCAATGAAAAACACCAACAAATTCAACTGCACCCTCAATTTTGTAAAATACAAAAAGATTCAAAAAAAATACATTGAATACACCAAAAAATTCAACAACAACCTCAACATTGAAAAACACCAAAATATTCAACAACAACCTCAACTTTGAAAAACACGATCCAATTCCAAAACCTCAACATTGAAAAGCACCAAAAAATTCAACTACAACCTCAATATTGTTAATCACCAACAATTTCAACAAAAACCTCAACAATGGAAACCACCAACAAATTCATCAAAAACCTCAACAATGAAAAATACCAACAAATTCAACTGCAACCTCAACATTCAAAAACACCAACAAATTCAACGAAAACCTCAACAATGGAAAACACCAACAAATTCATCAAAATCCTCAACAATGAAAAACAGCAAAAAATACATCAACAACCTCAACATTCAAAAACACCAACAAATTCAACAACCTCAACATTGAAGAACTCCAAGAAATTCCACAACAACCTCAACAATGAAAAACACCAAAAAATTCAACAACAACCCCAACATTCAAAAACACCAACAAATTCAACAACAACCTCAATATTGAAAATCACCAACAAATTCAACAACAAACTCAACAATGAAAAATATCCAAAAATTCAACAACAACCTCAACAATGAAAAACACCAAAAAATTCAACAACAACCTCAGCACTGAAAAACACCAACAAATTCAACAACAACCTTAATATTGAAAATCACCATCAAATTCAACAACAACCTCAACAATGAAACACATCCAAAAATTCAAAAACAACAACCTCAACAATGAAAAACACCAAAAAATTCAACAACAACATCAACTTTGAAAAACACCAACAAATTCAACAACAACCTCAATATTGAAAATCACCAACAAATTCAACAACAACCTCAACAATGAAAAACATCCAAAAATTAAAAAACAACAGTTTGAACAATGTAAAACAGCAAAACATTCAACAACAACCAAAACATTCATAAACACCAACAAATTCAACAACAACCTCAACAATGAAAAACACCATAAAATTCAACAACAAACTCAGCTTTGAAAAAAACCAACAAATTCAACAACCTCAACATTAAAAAACACCAACAAATGCAACAACAACCTCCACATTGAAAATCTCCAACAAATTCAACAAAAACCTCAACAATGAAAAACACCAAAAAATTCATCGACAACCTCATCTTTCAAAAACACCAAAATATTCAACAACAACCTCAACAATGAAAAACACCAACAAATTCAACAACCACAATATTGAAGAACAACAACAAATTCAACGACAACCTCAACATTCAAAAACACCAACAATTTCAACAAAAACCTCAACAATGAAATACACCAAAAATTTCAACAACAACCTCAACTTTGAAAAAC
The DNA here is from genome assembly GCF_964194155.1 of Cetorhinus maximus. Classification (NCBI taxonomy): domain Eukaryota; kingdom Metazoa; phylum Chordata; class Chondrichthyes; order Lamniformes; family Cetorhinidae; genus Cetorhinus; species Cetorhinus maximus. The sequence goes on along the minus strand of NW_027596182.1, from coordinate 536,229 downwards.
ACCAACATAATTCAACAACCTCAACATTGAAAAACACCAACAATTTCAACTTCAACCTCAACTTTGAAAAAGACAAAAAAGTTCAATAAAAGCCATTGATCACACCAATAAATTCAACAACCTCAACATTGAAAATCACCATCAAATTCAACAAAGACCTCAACAATGAAAAACACCAGAAAATTCAACCAGAACCTCAATTTCGAAAAACACCAACAGATTTAACAACCTCAACATTCAAATACACAAACAAATTCAACAACAACCTCAGCTTTGAAAAACACCAACAAATTCAACGGCAACCTCAACATTGAAAAGCTCCAACAATTTCAATAACAACCTCAGCAATGAAAAACACCAACAAATTCAACTGCACCCTCAATTTTGTAAAATACAAAAAGATTCAAAAAAAATACATTGAATACACCAAAAAATTCAACAACAACCTCAACATTGAAAAACACCAAAATATTCAACAACAACCTCAACTTTGAAAAACACGATCCAATTCCAAAACCTCAACATTGAAAAGCACCAAAAAATTCAACTACAACCTCAATATTGTTATTCACCAACAATTTCAACCAAAACCTCAACAATGGAAACCACCAACAAATTCATCAAAAACCTCAACAATGAAAAATACCAACAAATTCAACTGCAACCTCAACATTCAAAAACACCAACAAATTCAACAAAAACATCAACAATGGAAAACACCAACAAATTCATCAAAATCCTCAACAATGAAAAACAGCAAAAAATACATCAACAACCTCAACATTCAAAAACACCAACAAATTCAACAACCTCAACATTGAAGAACTCCAAGAAATTCCACAACAACCTCAACAATGAAAAACACCAAAAAATTCAACAACCCCAACATTGAAAAACACCAGCAAATTCAACAACAACCTCAATATTGAAAATCACCAACAAATTCAACAACAAACTCAACAATGAAAAATATCCAAAAATTCAACAACAACAACCTCAACAATGAAAAACACCAAAAAATTCAACAACAACCTCAGCACTGAAAAACACCAACAAATTCAACAACAACATCAATATTGAAAATCACCATCAAATTCAACAACAACCTCAACAATGAAACACATCCAAAACTTCAAAAACAACAACCTCAACAATGAAAAACACCAAAAAATTCAACAACAACATCAACATTGAAAAACGCCAACAAATTCAACAACAACCTCAATATTGAAAATCACCATCAAATTCAACAACAACCTCAACAATGAAAAACATCCAAAAATTCAAAAACAACAGTTTGAACAATGTAAAACAACAAAACATTCAACAACAACCAAAACATTCATAAACACCAACAAATTCAACAACAACCTCAACAATGAAAAACACCATAAAATTCAACAACAAACTCATCTTTGAAAAAAACCAACAAATTCAACAACCTCAACATTAAAAAACACCAACAAATGCAACAACAACCTCCACATTGAAAATCTCCAACAAATTCAACAAAAACCTCAACAATGAAAAACACCGAAAAATAAGAACAACAACCTCAACATTCAAAAACACCAACAAATTGAACGAAAACCTCAAAAATGAAAAACACCAAAAAATTCATCAAAAACCTCTACTTTGAAAAACACCAACAAATTCAACAACTTCAACATTGAAAAACACCAACTTTTCAACAACAACCTCAACAATGAAAAACACCAAAAAATTCAACAATAACCTTAACAAAGAAAAACACCAAAAAATTCAACAACAACCTCAACAATGAAACACACCCAAAAAATCAATAACAACCTCAACATTGAAAAACTCCAACAATTTCAACAACTACCGCAACAATGAAAAACACCAAAAAATTCGGCAACAAACTCAACATTGAAAATCACCATCAAATTCAACAACAAACTCATTTTTTAAAAATACGAAAACGTTCAACAAAATATAAATTGATAACACCAACAAATTCAACAACAACCTCAACAAGGAATAACATCAAAAAATTCAACAACAACAACAACAACCTCAACAACGAAAAAAAAAAGAAAAACTCAATAACAACCTCAACATTCAAAAACACCAAGATATTCAACCTCAACAATGAAAAACACCAAAAAATTCAACAAGAACCTCAACATTCAAAAACCCCATCAAATTCAACCAAAACCTCAACAATGAAAAACATCAAAAAATTCAACATAAAACATCACCTTTGAAAAACAACAATAAATTCAACAACCCCAACATTGAAAAACACCAACAAATTCAACCACAACCTCAACATTGAAAAATTGCAACAAATTCAACAACCTCAACACTGAAAAACACCAAAAAATTCAACAACAACCTCAACATTCAAAAACACCAACAAATTCAACAAAAACATCAACAATGAAAAACACCAAAAAATTCAACAACAACTTCAAAATTGAAATATCACCAAACAATTCAATAACAACCTCAACATTGAAAAACACCAAAATATTCAACAACAACCTCAACTTTGAAAAACAACAACAAATTAAAAAATTCTACATTGAAAAACACCAACAAATTCAACTACAACTTCAAGATTGTTAATCACCAACAAATTCAACTATTACCTCAACATTCAAAAACACCAGCAAATTCAACAAAATCCTCAACAATGGAAAACACCAACAAATTCATCAAAAATCTCAACAATGAAAAACACCAAAAAATTCATCAACTACCTCATCATTCAAAAACACAAAAATATTGGACAACAACCTCAACAATGAAAAACACCAACAAATTCAACAACCACAATATTGAAGGACAACAACAAATTCAACGACAACCTCAACATTCAAAAACACCAACAATTTCAACAACAACCTCAATATTGAAAATCACCAACAAATTCAACAACAAACTCAACAATGAAAAATTTCCAAAAATTCAACAACAACAACTTCAACAATGAAAAACACCAAAAAATTCAACAACAACCTCAACACTGAAAAACACCAACAAATTCAACAACAACCTCAATATTGAAAATCACCATCAAATTCAACAACAACCTCAACAATGAAACACATCCAAAAATTCAAAAACAACAACCTCAACAATGAAAAACACCAAAAAATTCAACAGCAACATCAACTTTGAAAAACACCAACAAATTCAACAACCTCAACATTGAAAAACACCAACAATTTCAACTTCAACCTCAACTTTGAAAAAGACAAAAAAGTTCAATAAAAGCCATTGATCACACCAATAAATTCAACAACCTCAACATTGAACATCACCATCAAATTCAACAAAAACCTCAACAATGAAAAACACCAGAAAATTCAACCAGAACCTCAATTTTGAAAAACACCAACAGATTTAACAACCTCAACATTCAAATACACAAACAAATTCAACAACAACCTCAGCTTTGAAAAACACCAACAAATTCAACGGCAACCTCAACATTGAAAAACTCCAACAATTTCAATAACAACCTCAGCAATGAAAATCACCAACAAATTCAACTGCACCCTCAATTTTGAAAAATACAAAAAGATTCAAAAAAAATACATTGAATACACCAAAAAATTCAACAACAACCTCAACATTGAAAAACACCAAAATATTCAACAACAACCTCAACTTTGAAAAACACGATCCAATTCCAAAACCTCAACATTGAAAAGCACCAAAAAATTCAACTACAACCTCAATATTGTTAATTACCAACAATTTCAACAAAAACCTCAACAATGGAAACAACCAACAAATTCATCAAAAACCTCAACAATGAAAAATACCAACAAATTCAACTGCAACCTCAACATTCAAAAACACCAACAAATTCAACAAAAACCTCAACAATGGAAAACACCAACAAATTCATCAAAATCCTCAACAATGAAAAACAGCAAAAAATACATCAACAACCTCAACATTCAAAAACACCAACAAATTCAACAACCTCAACATTGAAGAACTCCAAGAAATTCCACAACAACCTCAACAATGAAAAACACCAAAAAATTCAACAACAACCCCAACATTCAAAAACACCAACAAATTCAACAACAACCTCAATATTGAAAATCACCAACAAATTCAACAACAAACTCAACAATGAAAAATTTCCAAAAATTCAACAACAACAACCTCAACAATGAAAAACACCAAAAAATTCAACAACAACCTCAGCACTGAAAAACACCAACAAATTCAACAACAACCTCAATATTGAAAATCACCATCAAATTCAACAACAACCTCAACAATGAAACACATCCAAAAATTCAAAAACAACAACCTCAACAATGAAAAACACCAAAACATTCAACAACAACCTCAACATTAATCAACACCAATAATTCCACAACAACCTCTACAATGAAAAACACCAAAAAATTCAACAACAACCCCTACATTGAAAAACACCAAAAAATGCAACAACAACCTCAATATTGAAAATCACCAACAATTTCAACAACAAGCTCAACAATGAAAAACATGAAAAAATTCAACAACAACCTCAACATTGAAAAGCACCAACAAATTCAACAACAACCTCAATATTGAAAATCACCATCAAATTCAACAACAACCTCAACAATGAAAAACATCCAAAAATTAAAAAACAACAGTTTGAACAATGTAAAACAAGAAAACATTCAACAACAACCAAAACATTCATAAACAGCAACAAATTCAACAATAACCTCAACAATGAAAAACACCAAAAAATTCAACAACAAACTCATCTTTGAAAAAAAACCAACAAATTCAACAACATCAACATTAAAAAACACCAACAAATGCAACAACAACCTCAACATTGAAAATCTCCAACCAATTCAACAAAAACCTCAACAATGAAAAACACCAAAAAATTCATGGACAACCTCATCTTTCAAAAACACCAAAATATTCAACAACAACCTCAACAATGAAAAACACCAACAAATTCAACAACCACAATATTGAAGAACAACAACAAATTCAACGACAACCTCAACATTCAAAAACACCAACAAATTCAACAAAAACCTCAACAATGAAATACACCAAAAATTTCAACAACAACCTCAACTTTGAAAAACACCAACATAATTCAACAACATCAACATTGAAAAACACCAACAATTACAACTTCAACCTCAATTTTGAAAAATACAAAAAAGTTCAATAAAAGCCATTGATCACACCAATAAATTCAACAACCTCAACATTGAAAATCACCATCAAATTCAACAAAGACCTCAACAATGAAAAACACCAGAAAATTCAACCAGAACCTCAATTTTGAAAAACACCAACAGATTTAACAACCTCAACATTCAAATACACCAACAAATTCAATAACAACCTCAACAATGAATAACATCAAAAAATTCAACAACAACAACCTCAACAACGAAAAAAAAAAGAAAAACTCAATAACAACCTCAACATTCGAAAACACCAAGAAATTCAACCTCAAGAATGAAAGACACCAAAAAAATCAACAACAACCACAACATTCAAAAACGCCAACAAATTCAACCAAAACCTCAACAATGAAAAACATCAAAAAATTCAACAACAACATCACCTTTGAAAAACAACAATAAATTTAACAACCTGAACATTGAAAAATAGCAACAAATTCAACAACAACATCAACATTGAAAAACTGCAACAAATTCAACAACCTCAACACTGAAAAACACCAAAAAATTCAACAATAACCTCAACATTCAAAAATATCAACAAATTCAACAAAAACATCAACAATGAAAAACACCAAAAAATTCAACAACAACTTCAAAATTGAAAAATCACCAAACAATTCAACAACAACCTCAACATTGAAAAACATCAAAATATTCAACAACAACCTCAACTTTGAAAAACAACAACAAATTCAAAAACCTCTACATTGAAAAACACCAACAAATTCAACTACAACTTCAAGATTGTTAATCACCAACATATTCAACTACAATCTCAACATTCAAAAACACCAGCAAATTCAACAAAATCCTCAACAATGGAAAACACCAACAAATTCATCAAAAATCTCAACAATGAAAAACACCAAAAAATTGATCGACAACCTCATCTTTCAAAAGCACCAAAATATTCAACAACAACCTCAACAATGAAAAACACCAACAAATTCGACAACCACAATATTGAAGAACAACAACAAATTCAACGACAACCTCAACATTCAAAAACACCAACAAATTCAACAAAAACCTCAACAATGAAATACACCAAAAATTTCAACAACAACCTCAACTTTGAAAAACACCAACATATTTCAACAACCTCAACATTGAAAAACACCAACAATTTCAACTTCAACCTCAACTTTGAAAAATACAAAAAAGTTCAATAAAAGCCATTGATCACACCAATAAATTCAACAACCTCAACATTGAAAATCACCATCAAATTCAACAAAAACCTCAACAATGAAAAACACCAGAAAATTCAACCAGAACCTCAATTTCGAAAAACACCAACAGATTTAACAACCTCAACATTCAAATACACAAACAAATTCAACAACAACCTCAGCTTTGAAAAACACCAACAAATTCAACGGCAACCTCAACATTGAAAAACTCCAACAATTTCAATAACAACCTCAGCAATGAAAACCACCAACAAATTCAACTGCACCCTCAATTTTGTAAAATACAAAAAGATTCAAAAAAAATACATTGAATACACCAAAAAATTCAACAACAACCTCAACATTGAAAAACACCAAAATATTCAACAACAACCTCAACTTTGAAAAACACGATCCAATTCCAAAACCTCAACATTGAAAAGCACCAAAAAATTCAACTACAACCTCAATATTATTAATTACCAACAATTTCAACAAAAACCTCAACAATGGAAACCACCAACAAATTCATCAAAAACCTCAACAATGAAAAATACCAACAAATTCAACTGCAACCTCAACATTCAAAAACACCAACAAATTCAACAAAAACCTCAACAATGGAAAACACCAACAAATTCTTCAAAATCCTCAACAATGAAAAACAGCAAAAAATACATCAACAACCTCAACATTCAAAAACACCAACAAATTCAACAACCTCAACACTGAAGAACTCCAAGAAATTCCACAACAACCTCAACAATGAAAAACACCAAAAAATTCAACAACAACCCCAACATTCAAAAACACCAACAAATTCAACAACAACCTCAATATTGAAAATCACCAACAAATTCAACAACAAACTCAACAATGAAAAATTTCCAAATATTCAACAACAACAACCTCAACAATGAAAAACACCAAAAAATTCAACAACAACCTCCGCACTGAAAAACACCAACAAATTCAACAACAATCTCAATATGGAAAATCACCATCAAATTCAACAACAACCTCAACAATGAAACACATCCAAAAATTCAAAAACAACAACCTCAACAATGAAAAACACCAAAAAATTCAACAACAACATCAACTTTGAAAAACACCAACAAATTCAACAACAACCTCAATATTGAAAATCATCATCAAATTCAACAACAACCTCAACAATGAAAAACATCCAAAAATTCAAAAACAACAGTTTGAACAATGTAAAACAACAAAACATTCAACAACAACCAAAACATTCATAAACACCAACAAATTCAACAACAACCTCAACAATGAAAAACACCATAAAATTCAACAACAAACTCAGCTTTGAAAAAAACCAACAAATTCAACAACCTCAACATTAAAAAACACCAACAAATTCAACAACAACCTCCACATTGAAAATCTCCAACAAATTCAACAAAAACCTCAACAATGAAAAACACCAAAAAATTCATCGACAACCTCATCTTTCAAAAACACCAAAATATTCAACAACAACCTCAACAATGAAAAACACCAAAAAATTCACCAACAACATCAACTTTGAAAAACACCAACAAATTCAACAACAACCTCAATATTGAAAATCATCATCAAATTCAACAACAACCTCAACAATGAAAAACATCCAAAAATTCAAAAACAACAGTTTGAACAATGTAAAACAACAAAACATTCAACAACAACCAAAACATTCATAAACACCAACAAATTCAACAACAACCGCAACAATGAAAAACACCATAAAATTCAACAACAAACTCAGCTTTGAAAAAAACCAACAAATTCTACAACCTCAACATTAAAAAACACCAACAAATTCAACAACATCCTCCACATTGAAAATCTCCAACAAATTCAACAAAAACCTCAACAATGAAAAACACCAAAAAATTCATCGACAACCTCATCTTTCAAAAACACCAAAATATTCAACAACAACCTCAACAATGAAAAACACCAACAAATTCAACAACCACAATATTGAAGAACAACAACAAATTCAACGACAACCTCAACATTCAAAAACACCAACAATTTCAACAAAAACCTCAACAATGAAATACACCAAAAATTTCAACAACAACCTTAACTTTGAAAAACACCAACATAATTCAACAACCTCAACATTGAAAATCACCATCAAATTCAACAAAGACCTCAACAATGAAAAACACCAGAAAATTCAACCAGAACCTCAATTTTGAAAAACACCAACAGATTTAACAACCTCAACATTCAAATACACCAACAAATTCAATAACAACCTCAACAATGAATAACATCAAAAAATTCAACAACAACAACCTCAACAACGAAAAAAAAAAGAAAAACTCAATAACAACCTCAACATTCGAAAACACCAAGAAATTCAACCTCAAGAATGAAAGACACCAAAAAAATCAACAACAACCTCAACATTCAAAAACGCCAACAAATTCAACCAAAACCTCAACAATGAAAAACATCAAAAAATTCAACAACAACCTCACCTTTGAAAAACAACAATAAATTCAACAACCTGAACATTGAAAAATAGCAACAAATTCAACAACAACATCAACATTGAAAAACTGCAACAAATTCAACAACCTCAACACTGAAAAACACCAAAAAATTCAACAATAACCTCAACATTCAAAAACATCAACAAATTCAACAAAAACATCAACAATGAAAAACACCAAAAAATTCAACAACAACTTCAAAATTGAAAAATCACCAAACAATTCAACAACAACCTCAACATTGAAAAATATCAAAATATTCAACAACAACCTCAACTTTGAAAAACAACAACAAATTCAAAAACCTCTACATTGAAAAACACCAACAAATTCAACTACAACTTCAAGATTGTTAATCACCAACATATTCAACTACAATCTCAACATTCAAAAACACCAGCAAATTCAACAAAATCCTCAACAATGGAAAACACCAACAAATTCATCAAAAATCTCAACAATGAAAAACACCAAAAAATTGATCGACAACCTCATCTTTCAAAAGCACCAAAATATTCAACAACAACCTCAACAATGAAAAACACCAACAAATTCGACAACCACAATATTGAAGAACAACAACAAATTCAACGACAACCTCAACATTCAAAAACACCAACAAATTCAACAAAAACCTCAACAATGAAATACACCAAAAATTTCAACAACAACCTCAACTTTGAAAAACACCAACATATTTCAACAACCTCAACATTGAAAAACACCAACAATTTCAACTTCAACCTCAACTTTGAAAAAGACAAAAAAGTTCAATAAAAGCCATTGATCACACCAATAAATTCAACAACCTCAACATTGAAAATCACCATCAAATTCAACAAAGACCTCAACAATGAAAAACACCAGAAAATTCAACCAGAACCTCAATTTCGAAAAACACCAACAGATTTAACAACCTCAACATTCAAATACACAAACAAATTCAACAACAACCTCAGCTTTGAAAAACACCAACAAATTCAACGGCAACCTCAACATTGAAAAACTCCAACAATTTCAATAACAACCTCAGCAATGAAAACCACCAACAAATTCAACTGCACCCTCAATTTTGTAAAATACAAAAAGATTAAAAAAAAAATACATTGAATACACCAAAAAATTCAACAACAACCTCAACATTGAAAAACACCAAAATATTCAACAACAACCTCAACTTTGAAAAACACGATCCAATTCCAAAACCTCAACATTGAAAAGCACCAAAAAATTCAACTACAACCTCAATATTATTAATTACCAACAATTTCAACAAAAACCTCAACAATGGAAACCACCAACAAATTCATCAAAAACCTCAACAATGAAAAATACCAACAAATTCAACTGCAACCTCAACATTCAAAAACACCAACAAATTCAACAAAAACCTCAACAATGGAAAACACCAACAAATTCTTCAAAATCCTCAACAATGAAAAACAGCAAAAAATACATCAACAACCTCAACATTCAAAAACACCAACAAATTCAACAACCTCAACACTGAAGAACTCCAAGAAATTCCACAACAACCTCAACAATGAAAAACACCAAAAAATTCAACAACAACCCCAACATTCAAAAACACCAACAAATTCAACAACAACCTCAATATTGAAAATCACCAACAAATTCAACAACAAACTCAACAATGAAAAATTTCCAAATATTCAACAACAACAACCTCAACAATGAAAAACACCAAAAAATTCAACAACAACCTCCGCACTGAAAAACACCAACAAATTCAACAACAATCTCAATATGGAAAATCACCATCAAATTCAACAACAACCTCAACAATGAAACACATCCAAAAATTCAAAAACAACAACCTCAACAATGAAAAACACCAAAAAATTCAACAACAACATCAACTTTGAAAAACACCAACAAATTCAACAACAACCTCAATATTGAAAATCATCATCAAATTCAACAACAACCTCAACAATGAAAAACATCCAAAAATTCAAAAACAACAGTTTGAACAATGTAAAACAACAAAACATTCAACAACAACCAAAACATTCATAAACACCAACAAATTCAACAACAACCGCAACAATGAAAAACACCATAAAATTCAACAACAAACTCAGCTTTGAAAAAAACCAACAAATTCAACAACCTCAACATTAAAAAACACCAACAAATTCAACAACAACCTCCACATTGAAAATCTCCAACAAATTCAACAAAAACCTCAACAATGAAAAACACCAAAAAATTCATCGACAACCTCATCTTTCAAAAACACCAAAATATTCAACAACAACCTCAACAATGAAAAACACCAACAAATTCAACAACCACAATATTGAAGAACAACAACAAATTCAACGACAACCTCAACATTCAAAAACACCAACAATTTCAACAAAAACCTCAACAATGAAATACACCAAAAATTTCAACAACAACCTCAACTTTGAAAAACACCAACATAATTCAACAACCTCAACATTGAAAAACACCAACAATTTCAACTTCAACCTCAACTTTGAAAAAGACAAAAAAGTTCAATAAAAGCCATTGATCACACCAATAAATTCAACAACCTCAACATTGAAAATCACCATCAAATTCAACAAAGACCTCAACAATGAAAAACACCAGAAAATTCAACCAGAACCTCAATTTCGAAAAACACCAACAGATTTAACAACCTCAACATTCAAATACACAAACAAATTCAACAACAACCTCAGCTTTGAAAAACACCAACAAATTCAACGGCAACCTCAACATTGAAAAACTCCAACAATTTCAATAACAACCTCAGCAATGAAAAACACCAACAAATTCAACTGCACCCTCAATTTTGTAAAATACAAAAAGATTCAAAAAAAATACATTGAATACACCAAAAAATTCAACAACAACCTCAACATTGAAAAACACCAAAATATTCAACAACAACCTCAACTTTGAAAAACACGATCCAATTCCAAAACCTCAACATTGAAAAGCACCAAAAAATTCAACTACAACCTCAATATTGTTAATCACCAACAATTTCAACCAAAACCTCAACAATGGAAACCACCAACAAATTCATCAAAAACCTCAACAATGAAAAATACCTAAATTCAACTGCAACCTCAACATTCAAAAACACCAACAAATTCAACAAAAACCTCAACAATGGAAAACACCAACAAATTCATCAAAATCCTCAACAATGAAAAACAGCAAAAAATACATCAACAACCTCAACATTCAAAAACACCAACAAATTCAACAACCTCAACATTGAAGAACTCCAAGAAATTCCACAACAACCTCAACAATGAAAAACACCAAAAAATTCAACAACAACCCCAACATTCAAAAACACCAACAAATTCAACAACAACCTCAATATTGAAAATCACCAACAAATTCAACAACAAACTCAACAATGAAAAATATCCAAAAATTCAACAACAACCTCAACAATGAAAAACACCAAAAAATTCAACAACAACCTCAGCACTGAAAAACACCAACAAATTCAACAACAACCTCAATATTGAAAATCACCATCAAATTCAACAACAACCTCAACAATGAAACACATCCAAAAATTCAAAAACAACAACCTCAACAATGAAAAACACCAAAAAATTCAACAACAACATCAACTTTGAAAAACACCAACAAATTCAACAACAACCTCAATATTGAAAATCACCATCAAATTCAACAACAACCTCAACAATGAAAAACATCCAAAAATTAAAAAACAACAGTTTGAACAATGTAAAACAGCAAAACATTCAACAACAACAAAAACATTCATAAACACCAACAAATTCAACAACAACCTCAACAATGAAAAACAGCATAAAATTCAACAGCAAACTCAGCTTTGAAAAAAACCAACAAATTCAACAACCTCAACATTAAAAACACCAACAAATGCAACAACAACCTCCACATTGAAAATCTCCAACAAATTCAACAAAAACCTCAACAATGAAAAACACCAAAAAATTCATCGACAACCTCATCTTTCAAAAACACCAAAATATTCAACAACAACCTCAACAATGAAAAACACCAACAAATTCAACAACCACAATATTGAAGAACAACAACAAATTCAACGACAACCTCAAAATTCAAAAACACCAACAATTTCAACAAAAACCTCAACAATGAAATACACCAAAAATTACAACAACAACCTCAACATTGAAAAACACCAACAATTTCAACTTCAACCTCAACTTTGAAAAAGACAAAAAAGTTCAATAAAAGCCATTGATCACACCAATAAATTCAACAACCTCAACATTGAAAATCACCATCAAATTCAACAAAGACCTCAACAATGAAAAACACCAGAAAATTCAACCAGAACCTCAATTTCGAAAAACACCAACAGATTTAACAACCTCAACATTCAAATACACAAACAAATTCAACAACAACCTCAGCTTTGAAAAACACCAACAAATTCAACGGCAACCTCAACATTGAAAAGCTCCAACAATTTCAATAACAACCTCAGCAATGAAAAACACCAACAAATTCAACTGCACCCTCAATTTTGTAAAATACAAAAAGATTCAAAAAAAATACATTGAATACACCAAAAAATTCAACAACAACCTCAACATTGAAAAACACCAAAATATTCAACAACAACCTCAACTTTGAAAAACACGATCCAATTCCAAAACCTCAACATTGAAAAGCACCAAAAAATTCAACTACAACCTCAATATTGTTAATCACCAACAATTTCAACCAAAACCTCAACAATGGAAACCACCAACAAATTCATCAAAAACCTCAACAATGAAAAATACCAACAAATTCAACTGCAACCTCAACATTCAAAAACACCAACAAATTCAACGAAAACCTCAACAATGGAAAACACCAACAAATTCATCAAAATCCTCAACAATGAAAAACAGCAAAAAATACATCAACAACCTCAACATTCAAAAACACCAACAAATTCAACAACCTCAACATTGAAGAACTCCAAGAAATTCCACAACAACCTCAACAATGAAAAACACCAAAAAATTCAACAACAACCCCAACATTCAAAAACACCAACAAATTCAACAACAACCTCAATATTGAAAATCACCAACAAATTCAACAACAAACTCAACAATGAAAAATATCCAAAAATTCAACAACAACCTCAACAATGAAAAACACCAAAAAATTCAACAACAACCTCAGCACTGAAAAACACCAACAAATTCAACAACAACCTTAATATTGAAAATCACCATCAAATTCAACAACAACCTCAACAAAAAAACACATCCAAAAATTCAAAAACAACAACCTCAACAATGAAAAACACCAAAAAATTCAACAGCAACATCAACTTTGAAAAACACCAACAAATTCAACAACAACCTCAATATTGAAAATCACCATCAAATTCAACAACAACCTCAACAATGAAAAACATCCAAAAATTAAAAAACAACAGTTTGAACAATGTAAAACAGCAAAACATTCAACAACAACCAAAACATTCATAAACACCAACAAATTCAACAACAACCTCAACAATGAAAAACACCATAAAATTCAACAACAAACTCAGCTTTGAAAAAAACCAACAAATTCAACAACCTCAACATTAAAAAACACCAACAAATGCAACAACAACCTCCACATTGAAAATCTCCAACAAATTCAACAAAAACCTCAACAATGAAAAACACCAAAAAATTCATCGACAACCTCATCTTTCAAAAACACCAAAATATTCAACAACAACCTCAACAATGAAAAACACCAACAAATTCAACAACCACAATATTGAAGAACAACAACAAATTCAACGACAACCTCAACATTCAAAAACACCAACAATTTCAACAAAAACCTCAACAATGAAATACACCAAAAATTTCAACAACAACCTCAACTTTGAAAACCACCAACATAATTCAACAACCTCAACATTGAAAAACACCAACAATTTCAACTTCAACCTCAACTTTGAAAAAGACAAAAAAGTTCAATAAAAGCCATTGATCACACCAATAAATTCAACAACCTCAACATTGAAAATCACCATCAAATTCAACAAAGACCTCAACAATGAAAAACACCAGAAAATTCAACCAGAACCTCAATTTCGAAAAACACCAACAGATTTAACAACCTCAACATTCAAATACACAAACAATTTCAATAACAACCTCAGCAATGAAAAACACCAACAAATTCAACTGCACCCTCAATTTTGTAAAATACAAAAAGATTCAAAAAAAATACATTGAATACACCAAAAAATTCAACAACAACCTCAACATTGAAAAACACCAAAATATTCAACAACAACCTCAACTTTGAAAAACACGATCCAATTCCAAAACCTCAACATTGAAAAGCACCAAAAAATTCAACTACAACCTCAATATTGTTAATCACCAACAATTTCAACAAAAACCTCAACAATGGAAACCACCAACAAATTCATCAAAAACCTCAACAATGAAAAATACCAACAAATTCAACTGCAACCTCAACATTCAAAAACACCAACAAATTCAACGAAAACCTCAACAATGGAAAACACCAACAAATTCATCAAAATCCTCAACAATGAAAAACAGCAAAAAATACATCAACAACCTCAACATTCAAAAACACCAACAAATTCAACAACCTCAACATTGAAGAACTCCAAGAAATTCCACAACAACCTCAACAATGAAAAACACCAAAAAATTCAACAACAACCCCAACATTCAAAAACACCAACAAATTCAACAACAACATCAATATTGAAAATCACCAACAAATTCAACAACAAACTCAACAATGAAAAATATCCAAAAATTCAACAACAACCTCAACAATGAAAAACACCAAAAAATTCAACAACAACCTCAGCACTGAAAAACACCAACAAATTCAACAACAACCTTAATATTGAAAATCACCATCAAATTCAACAACAACCTCAACAATGAAACACATCCAAAAATTCAAAAACAACAACCTCAACAATGAAAAACACCAAAAAATTCAACAACAACATCAACTTTGAAAAACACCAACAAATTCAACAACAACCTCAATATTGAAAATCACCATCAAATTCAACAACAACCTCAACAATGAAAAACATCCAAAAATTAAAAAACAACAGTTTGAACAATGTAAAACAGCAAAACATTCAACAACAACCAAAACATTCATAAACACCAACAAATTCAACAACAACCTCAACAATGAAAAACACCATAAAATTCAACAACAAACTCAGCTTTGAAAAAAACCAACAAATTCAACAACCTCAACATTAAAAACACCAACAAATGCAACAACAACCTCCACATTGAAAATCTCCAACAAATTCAACAAAAACCTCAACAATGAAAAACACCAAAAAATTCATCGACAACCTCATCTTTCAAAAACACCAAAATATTCAACAACAACCTCAACAATGAAAAACACCAACAAATTCAACAACCGCAATATTGAAGAACAACAACAAATTCAACGACAACCTCAAAATTCAAAAACACCAACAATTTCAACAAAAACCTCAACAATGAAATACACCAAAAATTTCAACAACAACCTCAACATTGAAAAACACCAACAATTTCAACTTCAACCTCAACTTTGAAAAAGACAAAAAAGTTCAATAAAAGCCATTGATCACACCAATAAATTCAACAACCTCAACATTGAAAATCACCATCAAATTGAACAAAAACCTCGACAATGAAAAACACCAGAAAATTCAACCAGAACCTCAATTTTGAAAAACACCAACAGATTTAACAACCTCAACATTCAAATACACAAACAAATTCAACAACAACCTCAGCTTTGAAAAACACCAACAAATTCAACGGCAACCTCAACATTGAAAAACTCCAACAATTTCAATAACAACCTCAGCAATGAAAAACACCAACAAATTCAACTGCACCCTCAATTTTGAAAAATACAAAAAGATTCAAAAAAAATACATTGAATACACCAAAAAATTCAACAACAACCTCAACATTGAAAAACACCAAAATATTCAACAACAACCTCAACTTTGAAAAACACGATCCAATTCCAAAACCTCAACATTGAAAAGCACCAAAAAATTCAACTACAACCTCAATATTGTTATTCACCAACAATTTCAACCAAAACCTCAACAATGGAAACCACCAACAAATTCATCAAAAACCTCAACAATGAAAAATACCAACAAATTCAACTGCAACCTCAACATTCAAAAACACCAACAAATTCAACGAAAACCTCAACAATGGAAAACACCAACAAATTCATCAAAATCCTCAACAATGAAAAACAGCAAAAAATACATCAAAAACCTCATCCTCCAAAAACACCAACAAATTCAACAACCTCAACATTGAAGAACTCCAAGAAATTCCACAACAACCTCAACAATGAGAAACACCAAAAAATTCAACAACAACCCCAACATTGAAAAACACCATCAAATTCAACAACAACCTCAATATTGAAAAACACCAACAATTTCAACTTCAACCTCAACTTTGAAAAAGACAAAAAAGTTCAATAAAAGCCATTGATCACACCAATAAATTCAACAACCTCAACATTGAAAATCACCATCAAATTCAACAAAAACCTCGACAATGAAAAACACCAGAAAATTCAACCAGAACCTCAATTTTGAAAAACACCAACAGATTTAACAACCTCAACATTCAAATACACAAACAAATTCAACAACAACCTCAGCTTTGAAAAACACCAACAAATTCAACGGCAACCTCAACATTGAAAAACTCCAACAATTTCAATAACAACCTCAGCAATGAAAAACACCAACAAATTCAACTGCACCCTCAATTTTGAAAAATACAAAAAGATTCAAAAAAAATACATTGAATACACCAAAAAATTCAACAACAACCTCAACATTGAAAAACACCAAAATATTCAACAACAACCTCAACTTTGAAAAACACGATCCAATTCCAAAACCTCAACATTGAAAAGCACCAAAAAATTCAACTACAACCTCAATATTGTTATTCACCAACAATTTCAACCAAAACCTCAACAATGGAAACCACCAACAAATTCATCAAAAACCTCAACAATGAAAAATACCAACAAATTCAACTGCAACCTCAACATTCAAAAACACCAACAAATTCAACGAAAACCTCAACAATGGAAAACACCAACAAATTCATCAAAATCCTCAACAATGAAAAACAGCAAAAAATACATCAAAAACCTCATCCTCCAAAAACACCAACAAATTCAACAACCTCAACATTGAAGAACTCCAAGAAATTCCACAACAACCTCAACAATGAGAAACACCAAAAAATTCAACAACAACCCCAACATTGAAAAACACCAACAAATTCAACAACAACCTCAATATTGAAAATCACCAACAAATTCAACAACAACCTCAACAATGAAAAACATCAAAAAATTCAACAACAACAACCTCAACAATGAAAAACACCAAAAAATTCAACAACAACCTCAACATTGAAAAACACCAACAAATTCAACAACAACCTCAATATTGAAAATCACCATCAAATTCAACAACAACCTCAACAATGAAAAACATCCAAAAATTCATAAATAACAACCTGAACAATTATAAACAACAAAACATTCATCAACAACCAAAACATTCATAAACACCAACAAATTCAACAACAACCTCAACAATGGAAAACACCAACAAATTCATCAAAATCCTCAACAATGAAAAACAGCAAAAAATACATCAACAACCTCAACATTCAAAAACACCAACAAATTCAACAACCTCAACATTGAAGAACTCCAAGAAATTCCACAACAACCTCAACAATGAAAAACACCAAAAAATTCAACAACAACCCCAACATTCAAAAACACCAACAAATTCAACAACAACCTCAATATTGAAAATCACCAACAAATTCAACAACAAACTCAACAATGAAAAATATCCAAAAATTCAACAACAACCTCAACAATGAAAAACACCAAAAAATTCAACAACAACCTCAGCACTGAAAAACACCAACAAATTCAACAACAACCTTAATATTGAAAATCACCA
This sequence comes from Cetorhinus maximus, assembly GCF_964194155.1. Classification (NCBI taxonomy): domain Eukaryota; kingdom Metazoa; phylum Chordata; class Chondrichthyes; order Lamniformes; family Cetorhinidae; genus Cetorhinus; species Cetorhinus maximus. The sequence continues at coordinate 517,283 of NW_027596182.1, read as the reverse complement.
TCAAATTCAACAACAACCTCAACAATGAAACACATCCAAAAATTCAAAAACAACAACCTCAACAATGAAAAACACCAAAAAATTCAACAACAACATCAACTTTGAAAAACACCAACAAATTCAACAACAACCTCAATATTGAAAATCACCATCAAATTCAACAACAACCTCAACAATGAAAAACATCCAAAAATTAAAAAACAACAGTTTGAAGAATGTAAAACAGCAAAACATTCAACAACAACCAAAACATTCATAAACACCAACAAATTCAACAACAACCTCAACAATGAAAAACACCATAAAATTCAACAACAAACTCAGCTTTGAAAAAAACCAACAAATTCAACAACCTCAACATTAAAAACACCAACAAATGCAACAACAACCTCCACATTGAAAATCTCCAACAAATTCAACAAAAACCTCAACAATGAAAAACACCAAAAAATTCATCGACAACCTCATCTTTCAAAAACACCAAAATATTCAACAACAACCTCAACAATGAAAAACACCAACAAATTCAACAACCGCAATATTGAAGAACAACAACAAATTCAACGACAACCTCAAAATTCAAAAACACCAACAATTTCAACAAAAACCTCAACAATGAAATACACCAAAAATTTCAACAACAACCTCAACATTGAAAAACACCAACAATTTCAACTTCAACCTCAACTTTGAAAAAGACAAAAAAGTTCAATAAAAGCCATTGATCACACCAATAAATTCAACAACCTCAACATTGAAAATCACCATCAAATTCAACAAAAACCTCGACAATGAAAAACACCAGAAAATTCAACCAGAACCTCAATTTTGAAAAACACCAACAGATTTAACAACCTCAACATTCAAATACACAAACAAATTCAACAACAACCTCAGCTTTGAAAAACACCAACAAATTCAACGGCAACCTCAACATTGAAAAACTCCAACAATTTCAATAACAACCTCAGCAATGAAAAACACCAACAAATTCAACTGCACCCTCAATTTTGAAAAATACAAAAAGATTCAAAAAAAATACATTGAATACACCAAAAAATTCAACAACAACCTCAACATTGAAAAACACCAAAATATTCAACAACAACCTCAACTTTGAAAAACACGATCCAATTCCAAAACCTCAACATTGAAAAGCACCATAAAATTCAACTACAACCTCAATATTGTTATTCACCAACAATTTCAACCAAAACCTCAACAATGGAAACCACCAACAAATTCATCAAAAACCTCAACAATGAAAAATACCAACAAATTCAACTGCAACCTCAACATTCAAAAACACCAACAAATTCAACGAAAACCTCAACAATGGAAAACACCAACAAATTCATCAAAATCCTCAACAATGAAAAACAGCAAAAAATACATCAAAAACCTCATCCTCCAAAAACACCAACAAATTCAACAACCTCAACATTGAAGAACTCCAAGAAATTCCACAACAACCTCAACAATGAGAAACACCAAAAAATTCAACAACAACCCCAACATTGAAAAACACCAACAAATTCAACAACAACCTCAATATTGAAAAACACCAACAATTTCAACTTCAACCTCAACTTTGAAAAAGACAAAAAAGTTCAATAAAAGCCATTGATCACACCAATAAATTCAACAACCTCAACATTGAAAATCACCATCAAATTCAACAAAAACCTCGACAATGAAAAACACCAGAAAATTCAACCAGAACCTCAATTTTGAAAAACACCAACAGATTTAACAACCTCAACATTCAAATACACAAACAAATTCAACAACAACCTCAGCTTTGAAAAACACCAACAAATTCAACGGCAACCTCAACATTGAAAAACTCCAACAATTTCAATAACAACCTCAGCAATGAAAAACACCAACAAATTCAACTGCACCCTCAATTTTGAAAAATACAAAAAGATTCAAAAAAAATACATTGAATACACCAAAAAATTCAACAACAACCTCAACATTGAAAAACACCAAAATATTCAACAACAACCTCAACTTTGAAAAACACGATCCAATTCCAAAACCTCAACATTGAAAAGCACCAAAAAATTCAACTACAACCTCAATATTGTTATTCACCAACAATTTCAACCAAAACCTCAACAATGGAAACCACCAACAAATTCATCAAAAACCTCAACAATGAAAAATACCAACAAATTCAACTGCAACCTCAACATTCAAAAACACCAACAAATTCAACGAAAACCTCAACAATGGAAAACACCAACAAATTCATCAAAATCCTCAACAATGAAAAACAGCAAAAAATACATCAAAAACCTCATCCTCCAAAAACACCAACAAATTCAACAACCTCAACATTGAAGAACTCCAAGAAATTCCACAACAACCTCAACAATGAGAAACACCAAAAAATTCAACAACAACCCCAACATTGAAAAACACCAACAAATTCAACAACAACCTCAATATTGAAAATCACCAACAAATTCAACAACAACCTCAACAATGAAAAACATCAAAAAATTCAACAACAACAACCTCAACAATGAAAAACACCAAAAAATTCAACAACAACCTCAACATTGAAAAACACCAACAAATTCAACAACAACCTCAATATTGAAAATCACCATCAAATTCAACAACAACCTCAACAATGAAAAACATCCAAAAATTCATAAATAACAACCTGAACAATTATAAACAACAAAACATTCATCAACAACCAAAACATTCATAAACACCAACAAATTCAACAACAACCTCAACAATGAAAAAAAAAATTCAACAACAAACTAATCTTTGAAAAAAACCAACAAATTCAACAACCTCAACATTAAAAAACACCAACAAATGCAACAACAACCTCAACATTGAAAATCTCCAACAAATTCAACAAAAACCTCAACAATGAAAAACACCGAAAAATAAAAACAACAACCTCAACATTCAAAAACACCAACAAATTGAACGAAAACCTCAAAAATTGAAAACACCAAATAATTCATCAAAAACCTCTACTTTGAAAAACACCAACAAATTCAACAACCTCAACATTGAAAAACACCAACTTATTCAACAACAACCTCAACAATGAAAAACACCAAAAAATTCAACAACAACCTTAACAAAGAAAAACACCAAAAAATTCAACAACAACCTCAACAATGAAACACACCCAAAAAATCAATAACAACCTCAACATTGAAAAACTCCAACAATTTCAACAACTACCGCAACAATGAAAAACACCAAAAAATTCGGCAACAAACTCAACATTGAAAATCACCATCCAATTCAACAAAAACATCAAAAATGAAAAACACCAAAAAATTCAACAACAACCTCAGCTTTGAAAAACACCAACAATTTCAACAACCTCAACATTGAAAAACACATCAAATTCAACAACAACCTCAACTTTTAAAAATTCAAAAATGTTCAACAAAATAAAAATTGATAACACCAACAAATTCAACAAGAACCTCAACAATGAATAACATCAAAAAATTCAACAACAACAACAACCTCAACAACGAAAAAAAAAAGAAAAGCTCAATAACAACCTCAACATTCAAAAACACCAAGATATTCAACCTCAACAATGAAAGACACCAAAAAATTCAACAACAACCTCAACATTCAAAAACACCAACAAATTCAACCAAAACCTCAACAATGAAAAACATCAATAAATTCAACATAAAACATCACCTTTGAAAAACAACATTAATTTCAACAACCTCAACATTGAAAAACACCAACAAATTCAACAACAACCTCAACATTGAAAAATTGCAACAAATTCAACAACCTCAGCACTGATAAACACCAAAAAATTCAACAACAACTTCAAAATTGAAAAATCACCAAACAATTCAACAATAACCTCAACATTGAAAAACACCCAAATATTCAACAACAACCTCAACTTTGAAAAACAACAAATTCAAAAACCTCTACATTGAAAAACACCAACAAATGCAACTACACCTTCCAGATTGTTAATCTCCAACAAATTCAACTACAACCTCAACATTCAAAAACACCAGCAAATACAACAAAAACCTCAACAACGGAAAACACCAACAAATTCATCAAAAATCTCCACAATGAAAAACACCAAAAAATTCAGCAACAACCTCATCATTCAAAAACAGCAAAATATTCAACAGCAACCTCAACAATGAAAAACACCAACAAATTCAACAACCACAATATTGAAGAACAACAACAAATTCAACGACAACCTCAACATTCAAAAATACCAACAAATTCAACAAAAACCTCAACAATGAAATACACCAAAAAATTCAACAACAACCTCAACTTTGAAAAACACCAACAATTTCAATTTCAACCTCAACTTTGAAAAATACAAAAAAGTTCAATAAAAGCCATTGATCACACCAATAAATTCAACAACCTAAACATTGAAAATCACCAACAAATTCAACAACAACCTCAACAATGAAAAACACCAAAAAATTCAACAATAACCTCAACAATGAAAAACACCAAAAAATTCAACAACAACCTCAACAACGAAACACACACAAAAAACCAATAACAACCTCAACATTGAAAAATTCCAACAATTTCAACAAATACCGCAACAATGAAAAACACGAAAAAATTCGACAACAAACTCAACATTGAAAATTACCATCAAATTCAACAAAAACCTCAACAATGAAAAACACCAAAAAATTCAACAACAACCTCAACTTTGAAAAACACCAACAGATATAACAACCTCAACATTCAAAAACACCAACAAATTTAACAACAACCTCAGCTTTGAAAAACACCAACAAATTCAACAACCTGAACATTGAAAAACACCATCAAATTCAACAACAACCTCAACTATTAAAAATACAAAAAGGTTCAACAAAATAAAATTGATAACACCAACAAATTCAACAACGACCTCAATATTGCAAATGACCAACAAATTCAACAACAACCTCAATATTGAAAAATTCCAAAAAATAAAAACAACAACCTCAACGTTCAAAAACCCCAACAAATTCAAACAAAACCTCAACAATGAAAAACATCAAAAAATTCAACAACAACCTCACCTTTGAAAAACACCAATAAATTCAACAACCTCAACATTGAAAAACACTAACAAATTCAACAACAACCTCAACATTGAAAATCTGCAACAAATTCAACAACAACCTCAACAATGAAAAACACCAAAAAATTCAACAACAACCTCAACATTCAAAAACACCAACAAATTCAACAAAAACCTCAACAATGAAAAACACCAAAAAATTCAACTACATCCTCAACTTTGAAAAACACCAACAAATTCAACAACCTCAACATTGAAGAACTCCAAGAAATTCAACAACAACCTCAACAATGAAAAACACTAAAAATTCAACAACAACCCCAACATTGAAAAACACCAACAAATTCAACATCAACCTCAATATTGAAAATCACCAACAAATTCAACGACAACCTCGACAATGAAAAACAACCAAAAATGCAACAACAACAACCCCAATATTGAAAATCACCGTCAAATTCAACAACAACCTCAACAATGAAAAACATCCAAAAATTCAAAAACAACAACCTCAACAATGAAAAACACCAAAACATTCAACAACAACCTCAACCTTCAAAAACACCAGCAAATGCAACAACAACCTCAACAATCAAAAACACCATAAAATTCAACAACAAACTCATCTTTGAAAAAAACCAACAAATTCGACAACCTCAACATGAAAAAACAAAAACAAATTCAACAACAACCTCAACATTGAAAATCTGCAACAAATTCAACAAAAACCTCAACAATGAAAAACAACGAAAAAAAAACAACAGCCTCAACATTCAAAAACACCAGCAAATTCAACAAAAACCTCAACAATGAAAAGCAGCGAATAAAAAACAACAGCCTCAACATTCAAAAACACCAGCAAATTCAACAAAAACCTCAACAATGAAAAACACTATAAAATTCAACAACAACCTCTACTTTGAAAACCCCCAACAAATTCAACAACGTCAACATTGAATAACACCAACATATTCAAGAACAACCTCAACATTGAAGATCTCCAAGAAATTCAACAACAACCTCAACAATGAAAAACACTAAAAATTCAACAACAACCCCAACGTTGAAAAACACCAACAAATTCAACAACAACCTCAATATTGAAAATCACCAACAAATTCAATAACAACCTCAACAATGAAAAACACCAAAACATTCAACAACAACCTCAACCTTCAAAAACACCAACAAATTCAACAACAACCTCAACAATCAAAAACACCATAAAATTCAACAACAAACTCTTCTTTGAAAAAAACCAACAAATTCAACAACCTCAACATTAAAAGACAAAAACAAATGCAACAACAACCTCAACATTGAAAATCTGCAACAAATTCAACAAAAACCTCAACAATGAAAAACAGCGAAAAAAAAACAACAGCCTCAACATTCAAAAACACCAGCAAATTCAACAAAAACCTCAACAATGAAAAACACTATAAAATTCAACAACAACCTCTACTTTGAAAACCCCCAACAAATTCAACAACGTCAACATTGAATAACACCAACATATTCAAGAACAACCTCAACATTGAAAAACTCCAACAAATTCAACGACAACCTCAACCTTGAAAAGCACCAAAAAATTCTACAACAAACTCAGCAATCAAAAGCACCAACAAATTCAACAACAACCTTAGCAATGAAACACACCAAAAAAATCAATAACAACCTCAATATTGAATAACTCCAACAATTTCAGCAACTACCGCAAAAATGAAAAACACCAAAAAATTCAACAACAACCTCAACAATGAAAAACACCAACAAATTCAACAAGTACTGCAACAATGAAAAACAACAAAAAATTCAACAACAACCACAATTTTTAAAAACACCAACAGATTAACAACCTCAACATTCAAATACACCAACAAATTCAACAACAACCTCACCTTTGAATACACCAACAAATTCAACAACCTCAACATTGAAAAACTCCAAAAAATTCAACAACATCCTCAACAATGAACAAGATCAAAAAATTCAACAACAACCTCAACAATAAAAAACACCAAAAAAATTCAACAACAACCTCAACAATGAAATACACCAAAAAAATCAATAAAAACCTCAACATTGAAAAACTCCAAGAATTTCAACAATTACAACAACAATGAAAAGGATCAAAAAATTCGACAACAAACTCAACATTGAAAATCACCAACACATTAAACAACCGCAACATTCAAATACACCAACAAATTCAACAACACCCTCGGCATTGAAAAACACCAACAAATTCAGCAACCTCAACATTGAAAATCACCAACAAATTCAACAACAACCTCAGGAATGAAAAACATCAAAAAATTCAACAACAACCTCAACAATGAAAGACACCAACAAATTCAACAAGTACTCAACCTTCAAAAACACCATAAAATTCAACAACAAACTCATCTTTGAAAAAAACCAACAAATTCAACAACCTCAACATTAAAAAACAAAAACAAATGCAACAACAACCTCAACATTGAAAATCTGCAACAAATTCAACAAAAACCTCAACAATGAAAAACAGCGAAAAAAAAAACAACAGCCTCAACATTCAAAAACACCAGCAAATTCAACAAAAACCTCAACAATGAAAAACACTATAAAATTCAACAACAACCTCTACTTTGAAAACCCCCAACAAATTCAACAACGTCAACATTGAATAACACCAACATATTCAAGAACAACCTCAACATTGAAAAACTCCAACAAATTCAACGACAACCTCAACCTTGAAAAGCACCAAAAAATTCTACAACAAACTCAGCAATCAAAAACACCAACAAATTCAACAACAACCTCAGCAATGAAAATCATCAAAAAATTAAACAACAACCTCAACAATGAAAAACATCAAAAAATTCAACAACAACCTCAACAATAAAACACACCAAAAAAATCAATAACAACCTCAATATTGAATAACTCCAACAATTTCAGCAACTACCGCAAAAGTGAAAAACACCAAAAAATTCAACAACAACCTCAACAATGAAAAACACCAACAAATTCAACAAGTACTGCAACAATGAAAAACAACAAAAAATTCAACAACAACCACAATTTTGAAAAACACCAACAGATTAACAACCTCAACATTCAAATACACCAACAAATTCAACAACAACCTCACCTTTGAATACACCAACAAATTCAACAACCTCAACATTGAAAAACTCCAAAAAATTCAACAACATCCTCAACAATGAACAAGATCAAAAAATACAACAACAACCTCAACAATAGAAAACACCAAAAAATTTCAACAACAACCTCAACAATGAAATACACCAAAAAAATCAATAAAAACCTCAACATTGAAAAACTCCAAGAATTTCAACAATTACAACAACAATGAAAAGGATCAAAAAATTCGACAACAAACTCAACATTGAAAATCACCAACACACTTAACAACTGCAACATTCAAAAACACCAACAAATTCAACAAAAACCTCAACATTGAAAAACACCAAAAAATTCCACAACAACCTCAGCAATGAACAACACCAAAAAATTCAACAACAACCTCAACAATCAAAAACACCAAAAAATAAAAACAACAACCTCAACAATCAAAAACACCAACAAATTCAACCAGAACCTCAACAATGAAAAACACCAAAAAATTCAACAACAACCACAACTTTGAAAAACACGAACAAATTCAACAACCTCAACATTGAAAAACACCAACAAATTCAACAACAACCTCAACATTGAAAAACTCCAACAAATTCAACAACATCCTCAACAATGAAAAACATCAAAAAATTCAACAACAACCTCAACAGTGAAAAACACCAAAAAAATTCAACAACAACCACAACAATGAAATACACCAAAAAAATCAATAAAACCCTCAACATTGAAAAAGTCCAAGAATTTGAAGAATTACCACAACAATGAAAACCACCAAAAATTTCGACAACAAACTCAATATTGAAAATCACCAACACATTAAACAACCGCAACATTCAAATACACCAACAAATTCAACAACACCCTCGGCATTGAAAAACACCAACAAATTCAGCAACCTCAACATTGAAAATCACCAACAAATTCAACAACAACCTCAGGAATGAAAAACATCAAAAAATTCAACAACAACCTCAACAATGAAAGACACCAACAAATTCAACAAGTACTGCAACAATGAAAAACAACAAAAAATTCAACAACAACCACAATTTTGAAAAACACCAACAGATTAACAACCTCAACATTCAAATACACCAACAAATTCAACAACAACCTCACCTTTGAATACACCAACAAATTCAACAACCTCAACATTGAAAAACTCCAAAAAATTCAACAACATCCTCAACAATGAACAAGATCAAAAAATACAACAACAACCTCAACAATAAAAAACACCAAAAAATTTCAACAACAACCTCAACAATGAAATACACCAAAAAAATCAATAAAAACCTCAACATTGAAAAACTCCAAGAATTTCAACAATTACAACAACAATGAAAAGGATCTAAAAATTCGACAACAAACTCAACATTGAAAATCACCAACACATTTAACAACTGCAACATTCAAAAACACCAACAAATTCAACAAAAACCTCAACATTGAAAAACACCAAAAAATTCCACAACAACCTCAGCAATGAACAACACCAAAAAATTCAACAACAACCTCAACAATCAAAAACACCAAAAAATAAAAACTACAACCTCAACAATCAAAAACACCAACAAATTCAACCAGAACCTCAACAATGAAAAACACCAAAAAATTCAACAACAACCTCAACTTTGAAAAACACAAACAAGTTCAACAACCTCAACATTGAAAAACACCAACAAATTCAACAACAACCTCAACATTGAAAAACTCCAACAAATTCAACAACATCCTCAACAATGAAAAACATCAAAAAATTCAACAACAACCTCAACAGTGAAAAACACCAAAAAAATTCAACAACAACCACAACAATGAAATACACCAAAAAAATCAATAAAAACCTCAACATTGAAAAAGTCCAAGAATTTGAAGAATTACCACAACAATGAAAACCACCAAAAAATTCGACAACAAACTCAATATTGAAAATCACCAACACATTAAACAACCGCAACATTCAAATACACCAACAAATTCAACAACACCCTCGGCATTGAAAAACACCAACAAATTCAACAACCTCAACATTGAAAATCACCAACAAATTCAACAACAACCTCAGGAATGAAAAACATCAAAAAATTCAACAACAACCTCAACAATGAAAGACACCAACAAATTCAACAAGTACTGCAACAATGAAAAACACCAAAAAATTCAACAACAACCTCAATTTTGAAATACACCAACAGATTTAACAACCTCAACATTCAAATACACCAACAAATTCAACAACAACCTCACCTTTGAATACACCAGCAAATTCAACAACCTCAACATTGAAAAGCACTAACAAATTCAACAACAACCTCAACTCTTAAAAATACAAAAAGGTTCAACAAAATAAAAATTGATAACACCAACAAATTCTAAAAAACCTCAATATTGAAAATCACCATAAAATTTAACAACAACCTCAACAATGAAAAACGTCAAATAATTCAACGACAACAACCTCAACAATGAAAAACACCGAACAATTCAACAACAACCTCAACATTTAAAAACACCAAAAAATTCAACAACAACCTCAACAATGAAAAACACCTAAAAATTCAACAACAACCTCAACATTCAAAAACACCAACAAATTAAACAAAAACCTCAACAATGAAAAATACGAAAAAATTCAACAACAACAACAACTTTGAAAAACACGAACTAATTCAACAACCTCAACATTGAAAAACACCAACAATTTCAACAACAACCTCAACAACGAAAAACACCAAAAAAATTCAAAAGCAACCGCAACATTCAAAAACACCAAAAAATAAAAACAACAACCTCAACAATCAAAAACACCAACAAATTCAACCAAAACCTCAACAATGAAAAACACCAAAAAATTCAACAACAACCTCAACTTTGAAAAACACGAACAAATTCAACAACCTCAACATTGAAAAACACCAACAAATTCAACAACAACCTCAACATTGAAAAACTCCAACAAATTCAACAACATCCTCAACAATGAAAAACATCAAAAAATTCAAAAACAACCTCAACAATGAAAAACACCAAAAAAATTCAACAACAACCTCAACAATGAAATATACCAAAAAAATCAATAAAAACCTCAACATTGAAAAACTCCAAGAATTTGAACAATTACCACAACAATGAAAAGCACCAAAAAATTCGACAACAAACTCAACATTGAAAATCACCAACAGATTTAAAAACCGCAACATTCAAATACATCTACAAATTCAACAACACCCTCGGCATTGAAAAACACCAACAAATTCAACAACCTCAACATTGAAAATCACCAACAAATTCAACAACAACCTAAGGAATGAAAAAGATCAAAAAATTAAGCAACAAACTCAACAATGAAAAATACCAACAAATTCAACAGGTACTGCAACAATGAAAAACACCAAAAAATTCAACAACAACCTCAATTTTGAAAAACACCAACAGATTTAACAACCTCAACATTCAAATACACCAACAAATTCAACAACAACCTCACCTTTGAATACACCAGCAAATTCAACAACCTCAACATTGAAAAGCACTAACAAATTCAACATCAACCTCAACTCTTAAAAATACAAAAAGGTTCAACAAAATAAAAATTGATAACACCAACAAATTCAACAAAAACCTCAATATTGAAAATCACCATCAAATTTAACAACAACCTCAACAATGAAAAACGTCAAATAATTCAACAACAACAACCTCAACAATGAAAAACACCAAAAAAATTCAACAACAACCTCAACAATGAAATACACCAAAAAAACCAATAAAAACCTCAACATTGAAAAACTCCAAGAATTTGAACAATTACCACAACAATGAAAAGCACCAAAAATTTCGACAACAAACTCAACATTGAAAATCACCAACAGATTTAAAAACCGCAACATTCAAATACACCAACAAATTCAACAACACCCTCGGCATTGAAAAACACCAACAAATTCAACAACCTCAACATTGAAAATGACCAACAAATTCAACAACAACCTAAGGAATGAAAAACATCAAAAAATTCAGCAACAACCTCAACAATGAAAAACACCAACAAATTCAACAAGTACTGCAACAATGAAAAACACCAAAAAATAAAAACAACAACCTCAACATTCAAAAACACCAACAAATTCAACCAAAACCTCAACAATGAAAAACACCAACAAATTCAACAACAACCTCAACTTTGAATACACCAACAAATTCAACAACCTCAACATTGAAAAACTCCAACATATTCAACAACATCCTCAACAATGAAAAACATCAAAAAATTCAACAACAACCTCAACAATGAAAGACATCAAAAAAATTCAACAACAACCTCAACAATGAAATACACCAAAAAAATCAATAAAAACCTCAACATTGAAAAACTCCAAGAATTGGAACAATTACCACAACAATGAAAAGCACCAAAAAATTCGACAACAAACTCAATATTGAAAATCACCAACACATTTAACAACCGCAACATTCAAAAACACCAACAAATTCAACATAAAAATCAACATTGAAAAACAGCAAAAAAATCCACATCAACCTCAATAATGAAAAACACCAAAAAAAATCAACAACAACCTCAACATTCAAAAACACCAAAAAATAAAAACAACAACCTCAACAATCAAAAACACCAACAAATTCAACCAAAACCTCAACAATGAAAAACACCAAAAAATTCAACAACAACCTCAACATTGAAAAACACGAACAAATTCAGCAAACTCAACATTGAAAAACACCAACAAATTCAACAACGACCTCAACATTGAAAAACTCCAACAAATTCAACAACATCCTCGACAATGAAAATCATCAAAAAATTCAACAACAACCTCAACAATAAAAAACACCAAAAATATTCAACAACAACCTCTACAATGAAATACACCAAAAAAATCAATAAAAACCTCAACATTGAAAAACTCCAAGAATTTGAACAATTACCAATGAAAAGCACCAAAAAATTCGACAACAAACTCAATATTGAAAATCACCAACACATTAAACAACCGCAACATTCAAATACACCAACAAATTCAACAACACCCTCGGCATTGAAAAACACCAACAAATTCAACAACCTCAACATTGAAAATCACCAACAAATTCAACAACAACCTCAGGAATGAAAAACATCAAAAAATTCAACAACAACCTCAACAATGAAAGACACCAACAGATTCAACAAGTACTGCAACAATGAAAAACACCAAAAAATTCAACAACAACCTCAATTTTGAAATACACCAACAGATTTAACAACCTCAACATTCAAATACACCAACAAATTCAACAACACCCTCGGCATTGAAAAACACCAACAAATTCAACAACCTCAACATTGAAAATCACCAACAAATTCAACAACAACCTAAGGAATGAAAAACATCAAAAAATTCAGCAACAACCTCAACATTCAAAAACACCAACAAATTCAACCAAAACCTCAACAATGAAAAACACCAACAAATTCAACAACAACCTCAACTTTGAATAACACCAACAAATTCAAAAACCTCAACATTGAAAAACTCCAACAAATTCAACAACATCCTCAACAATGAAAAACACCAAAAAATTCAACAACAACCTCAACATTGAAAAACACGAACAAATTCAGCAAACTCAACATTGAAAAACACCAACAAATTCAACAACGACCTCAACATTGAAAAACTCCAACAAATTCAACAACATCCTCAACAATGAAAATCATCAAAAAATTCAACAACAACCTCAACAATAAAAAACACCAAAAATATTCAACAACAACCTCTACAATGAAATACACCAAAAAAATCAATAAAAACCTCAACATTGAAAAACTCCAAGAATTTGAACAATTACCAATGAAAAGCACCAAAAAATTCGACAACAAACTCAATATTGAAAATCACCAACACATTAAACAACCGCAACATTCAAATACACCAACAAATTCAACAACACCCTCGGCATTGAAAAACACCAACAAATTCAACAACCTCAACATTGAAAATCACCAACAAATTCAACAACAACCTCAGGAATGAAAAACATCAAAAAATTCAACAACAACCTCAACAATGAAAGACACCAACAGATTCAACAAGTACTGCAACAATGAAAAACACCAAAAAATTCAACAACAACCTCAATTTTGAAATACACCAACAGATTTAACAACCTCAACATTCAAATACACCAACAAATTCAACAACAACCTCACCTTTGAATACACCAGCAAATTCAACAACCTCAACATTGAAAAGCACTAACAAATTCAACAACAACCTCAACTCTTAGAAATACAAAAAGGTTCAACAAAATAAAAATTGATAACACCAACAAATTCAACAAAAACCTCAATATTGAAAATCACCATCAAATTTAACAACAACCTCAACAATGAAAAACGTCAAATAATTCAACAACAACAACCTCAACAATGAAAAACACCGAACAATTCAACAACAACCTCAACATTCAAAAACACCAAAAAATTCAACAACAACCTCAACAATGAAAAACACCTAAAAATTCAACAACAACCTCAACATTCAAAAACACCAACAAATTAAACAAAAACCTCAACAATGAAAAATACGAAAAAATTCAACAACAACATCAACTTTGAAAAACACGAACTAATTCAACAACCTCAACATTGAAAAACACCAACAATTTCAACAAGAACCTCAACAATGAAAAACACCAAAAAAATTCAAAAGCAACCTCAACATTCAAAAACACCAAAAAATAAAAACTACAACCTCAACAATCAAAAACACCAACAAATTCAACCAAAACCTCAACAATGAAAAACACCAAAAAATTCAACGACAACCTCAACTTTGAAAATCACGAACAAATTCAACAACCTCAGCACTGAAAAACACCAGCAAATTCAACAACAACCTCAACATTTAAAATCTCCAACAAATTCAACAACATCCTCAACAATGAAAAACATCAAAAAATTCAACAACAACCTCAACAATGAAAAACACCAAAAAAATTCAACAACAACCTCAACAATGAAATACACCAAAAAAATCAATAAAAACCTCAACATTGAAAAACTCCAAGAATTTGAACAATTACCACAACAATGAAAAACACCAAAAAATTCGACAACAAACTCAACATTGAAAATCACCAACAGATTTAACAACCGCAACATTCAAATACACCAACAAATTCAACAACACCCTCGGCATTGAAAAACACCAACAAATTCAACAACCTCAACATTGAAAATAACCAACAAATTCAACAACAACCTCAGGAATGAAAAACATCAAAAAATTCAACAACAACCTCAATTTTGAAAAACACCAACAGATTTAACAACCTCAACATTCAAATACACCAACAAATTCAACAACTAACTCAGCTCTGAAAAACACCAACAAAGTCAACAACCTCAACATTGAAAATCACCAACAAATTCAACATCAACATCAATATTGAATATCACCATCAAATTTAACAACAACCTCAACAATGAAAAACGTCAAAAAATTCAACAACAACCTCAACAATGAAAAACACCGAACAATTGAACCACAACCTCAACATTCAAAAACACCAACAAATTCAACTACAACCTCAACAATGAAAAACACCTAAAAATTCAACAACAACCACAACATCAAAAATACCAACAAATTAAACAAAAACCTCAACAATTAAAAACACCAACAAATTCAACAACAACGTAAACTTTGAAAAACACCAACAAGTTCAACAACTTCAACATTGAAAAATATCAGAAAATTCAACAACAACCTCAACATTCAAAAACACCAACAAATTAAACAAAAACCTCAACAATGAAAAATACGAAAAAATTCAACTACAACCTCAACTTTGAAAAACACCAACAAATTCAAGAACCTCAACATTGAAAACCACCAACAAATCCAACTGCAACCTCAACTTTGAAAAATACAATAAAGATCAAAAAAAACCATTGGTAACATCAATAAATTCAACAAGCTCAACATTGAATTTCACCAACAAATTCAACAACAACCTCAGCAATGGAAAATATCAAAAAATTCAACAACAACCTCAACAATGAAAAACACCAACAAATTCAACAAGTACCGCAGCAATGAAAAACAGCAAAAAAATTCAACAACAAACTCAAAATTGAAAATCACCATCAAATTCAACAAAAATCTCAACATTGAAAAGCATCCAAAATTACAACACCAACCTCAACATTCCAAAACACCAACAAATTCAACAGGAACCTCAACAATGAAAGCCCCAAAAAACTCAACAACAATCACAACTTTGAAAAACACCAACAAATTCAGCAACATCAACATTGAAAAACACGAACAATTTAAAGTGCAAACTCAACTTCGAAAAATATAAAAAATTTAAAAAATAACATTGATAACACCAATAAATTCAACAACAACCTCAATATTGAAAATCACCAACAAATTCATCAACAACCTCAACAATGAAAAACAGCAAACAATTCAACAACTACGACCTCAACAATGAAAATCACCAAAACATTCAACAACAACCTCAACATTAAAAAACGCCAACAATTTCAACAACAACCTCAACATTGAAAAAACACCAAAAAATTCAACAACAAACTCAACATAGAAAATCAACAACAAATTCAACAACAACCTCAACACCGAAAAACATCAAAAAATACAACAAGAACATCAACATTCAAAAACAACAACAAATTCAACAAAAAACTCAACAATGAAAGCACCAAAACATTCAACAACAACCTCAACATTGAAAAACTCCAACAAATTCAAAAACATCCTCAACAATGAAATACACCAAAAAAATCAATAAAAACCTCAACATTGAAAAACTCCAAGAATTTGAACAATTACCACAACAATGAAAAGCACCAAATAATTCGACAACAAACTCAACATTGAAAATCACCATCAAATTCAACAAAAACTTCAACAATGAAAAACACCAAAAAATTCAACAACAACCTCAATTTTGAAAAACACCAACAGATGAAACAACCGGAATATTCAAATACACCAACAAATTCAACAACACCCTCGGCATTGACAAACACCAACAAATTCAACAACCTCAAAATTGAAAATCACCAACAAATTCAACAACAACCTCAGGAATGAAAAACATCAAAAAATTCAACAACAACCTCAACAATGAAAAACACCAACAAATGCAACAAAAAACTCAATTTTGAAAAACACCAACAGATTTAACAACCTCAACATTCAAATTCACCAACAAATTCAACAACAATCTCAGCAATGAAAAACATTTAAAATTCAACAACAACCTCAACTTTGAAGAACACCAAAAAATTCAACAACCTCAACATTGAGAAACAGCAACAAATTCCACTTCAACCTCAACTTTGAAAAATACAAAAAGATCCAAAAAAAAATTGAATACACCAATAAATTCAACAACAATCTCAATATTGAAAATCACCAAAAAATTCAACAACAACCACAACATTGAAAAACACCAAATTCTCAACAAAAACCTCAACTTTGAAAAACACCAACAAATTCAAAAACCTCAACATGGAAAAACACCAACAAATTCAACTACAAACTCAATATTGAAAATCACCAATAAATTCAACAACTACCTCAACAATGAAAAACACCAAAAAATTCAACAAAACCCTCAACAATGAGAAACAACAAAAAATTCAACAACAACCTCAATTTGAAAAACAACAACAGATTTAACAACCTCAACATTCAAATACACCAACAAATTCAACAACAAGCTCAGCTTTGAAAAACACCAACAAATTCAAGAACCTCAACATTGAAAAACACCAAAAAATTCAACAACAACCTCAACTTTAAAAAATACAAAATGGTTGAACAAAATAAAAATTGATAACAACAACAAATTCATCAACAACCTCAACATTCAAAAACACCAATAAATTCAACAAAAACCTCAACAATGAAAAACACCAAACAATTCAACAACAACCTCAACTTTGAAAAAAACCAACAACTTCACCCACCTCAACATTGAAAAACAGCAAGAAATTCAACTGCAACCTCAACTTTGAAAAATACAAAAAAGATAAAAAAAATCATTGATAACACCAATAAATTCAACAACCTCAACGTTGAAAATCACCAACAAATTCAACAACAATCTCAGCAATGAAAAACATCTAAAAATTCAACAACAACCTCAACTTTGAAAGACACCAAAAAAATCAACAATCTCAACATTGAGAAACAGCAACAAATTCAACTGTAACCTCAACTTTGAAAAATACAAAAAGATTCAAAAAATAACATTGAATACACCAACAAATTCAACAACAATCTCAATATTGAAAATCATCAAAAAATTCAACAACAACCTCAACATTGAAAAACACCAAATTATCAACAAAAACCTCAAGTTTGAAAAACACCAACAAATACAAAAACCTCAACATGGAAAAACATCAACAAATTCAACTACAACCTTAATATTGAAAATCACCAACAAATACAACAACAACCTCAACATTGAAAATCACCAACAAATTCAACAAAAACCTCAGCAATGAAAAACACCAAAAAATTGAACAACAACCTCAACTTTCAAAAACACCAACAACTTCAACCACCTCAGCATTGAAAAACACCAAGAAATTCAACTGCAACCTCAACTTTGAAAAATAGAAAAAAGATAAAAAAAAAAGCATTGATAACACCAATAAATTCAACAACCTCAACATTGAAAATCACCAACAAATTCAACAACAATCTCAGCAATGAAAAACATTTAACATTCAACAACAACCTCAACTTTGAAGAACACCAAAAAATTCAACAACCTCAACATTGAGAAACAGCAAAAAATCAACTGCAACCTCAACTTTGAAAAATACAAAAAGATCCAAAAAAAACATTGAATACACCAATAAATTCAACAACAATCTCAATATTGAAAATCACCAAAAAATTCAACAACAACCACAACATTGAAAAACACCAAATTCTCAACAAAAACCTCAACTTTGAAAAACACCAACAAATTCAAAAACCTCAACATGGAAAAACACCAACAAATTCAACTACAAACTCAATATTGAAAATCACCAATAAATTCAACAACTACCTCAAAAATGAAAAACACCAAAAAATTCAACAAAACCCTCAACAATGAGAAACACCAAAAAATTCAACAACAACCTCAATTTGAAAAACAACAACAGATTTAACAACCTCAACATTCAAATACACCAACAAATTCAACAACAAGCTCAGCTTTGAAAAACACCAACAAATTCAAGAACCTCAACATTGAAAAACACCAAAAAATTCAACAACAACCTCAACTTTAAAAAATACAAAATGGTTGAACAAAATAAAAATTGATAACAACAAGAAATTCATCAACAACCTCAACATTCAAAAACACCAATAAATTCAACAAAATCCTCAACAATGAAAAACACCAAACAATTCAACAACAACCTCAACTTTGAAAAAAACCAACAACTTCACCCACCTCAACATTGAAAAACAGCAAGAATTTCAACTGCAACCTCAACTTTGAAAAATACAAAAAAGATTAAAAAAATCATTGATAACACCAATAAATTCAACAACCTCAACGTTGAAAATCACCAACAAATTCAACAACAATCTCAGCAATGAAAAACATCTAAAAATTCAACAACAACCTCAACTTTGAAAGACACCAAAAAAATCAACAATCTCAACATTGAGAAACAGCAACAAATTCAACAGTAACCTCAACTTTGAAAAATACAAAAAGATTCAAAAAATAACATTGAATACACCAACAAATTCAACAACAATCTCAATATTGAAAATCAACAAAAAATTCAACAACAACCTCAACATTGAAAAACACCAAATTATCAACAAAAACCTCAAGTTTGAAAAACACCAACAAATACAAAAACCTCAACATGGAAAAACACCAACAAATTCAACTACAACCTTAATATTGAAAATCACCAACAAATACAACAACAACCTCAACAATGAAAAACACCAACAAATTCATCAAAAGCCTCAACAATGAAAAACACCAAAAAATTCAACAACAACCTCAATTTGAAAAACACCAACAGATTTAACAACCACAACATTCAAATACACCAACAAATTCAACAGCAAGCTCAGCTTTGAAAAACACCAACAAATTCAACAACAACCTCAACTTTAAAAACTACAAAAAGGTTCAACAAAATAAAAATTGATAACAACAACAAATTCATCAACCATCTCAACATTCAAAAACACCAAAAAATTCAACAAAAACCTCAACAATGAAAAACACCAACAAATTCAACTGCAACCTCAACTTTGAAAAATACAAAAAAAAAATTGATAACACCAAGAAATTCAACAACCTGAACATTCAAAATCACCAACAAATTCAACAAGAACCTCAGCAACGAAAAACATCAAAAAATTCAACAAAAACCTCAGCAATGAAAAACACCAACAAATTAAACAAGTACCGACAACATTGAAAACATCGAAAAATTCAACAACAAACTCAACGTTGAAAATCACCAACAAATGCAACAACAACCTCAGCAATGAAAAACATCAAAAAATTCAACAAAAACCTCAACTTTGAAAAACACCAAAAAATTCAAAAACCTCAACCATGAGAAACAGCAACAAATTCAACTGCAACGTCAACTTTGAAAAATACAAAAAAGATTAAAAAAAAAACATTGAATACATCAATAACTTCAACAACAACCTCAACATTGAAAATCACCAACAAATTCAACAAAAACCTCAGCAATGAAAAACACCAAAAAATTCAACAACAACCTCAACTTTGAAAAATAGAAAAAAGATTAAAAAAAAGCATTGATAACACCAATAAATTCAACAACCTCAACATTGAAAATCACCAACAAATTCAACAACAATCTCAGCAATGAAAAACATTTAAAATTCAACAACAACCTCAACTTTGAAGACCACCAAAAAATTCAACAACCTCAACATTAAGAAACAGCAACAAATTCAACTGCAACCTCAACTTTGAAAAATACAAAAAGATTCAAAAAAAAGCATTGAATACACCAATAAATTCAACAACAATCTCAATATTGAAAATCACCAAAAAATTCAACAACAACCTCAACATTGAAAAACACCAAATTCTCAACAAAAACCTCAACTTTGAAAAACACCAACAAATTCAAAAACCTCAACATGGAAAACCACCAACAAATTCAACTACAAACTCAATATTGATAATCACCAATAAATTCAACAACTACCTCAACAATGAAAAACAGCAAAAAATTCAACAAAACCCTCAACAATGAGAAACAACAAAAAATTCAATAACAACCTGAATTTGAAAAACAACAACAGATTTAACAACCTCAACATTCAAATACACCAACAAATTCAACAACAAGCTCAGCTTTGAAAAACACCAACAAATTCAAGAACCTCAACATTGAAAAACACCAAAAAATTCAACAACAACCTCAACTTTAAAAAATACAAAATGGTTGAACAAAATAAAAATTGATAACAACAAAAAATTCATCAACAACCTCAACATTCAAAAACACCAAAAAATTCAACAAAAATCTCAATATTGAAAATCACCAACAAATTTAACAACAACCACAACAATGAAAAAAAAACAATTCAACAACAACCTCAACATTCAAAAATACCAACAAATTCAACAACTACCTCAACATTCAAAAACACCAACAAATTCAACAACATTCTGAACATTGAAAATCCCCAAAAAATTCAGCAACAACCTCAACATTGAATAACTCTAACAATTTCAACAACAACCTCAACAATGAAAAACACCAAAAAAATTTCAAAAACAATCTCAACATTGAAAATCATCAACAAGTTCAACAACAATCTCAATTTTGAAAAACACCAACAAATTCAAAAACCTCAACATGGATAAATACCAACAAATTCAACCACAACCTCCATATTGAAAGTCACCAACAAATTCAACAAAAACCTCAACAGTGACAAACACAAACAAATTCAGCAGAAACCTCAACAATGAGAAACACCAAACAATTCAACAACAACCTCAACATTGAATATCACCATCAAATTCAACAAAAATCTCAACAATGAAAAACACCAAAAAATTCATCAACAACCTCAACATTCAAAAACACCAAATAATTCAACAAAAACCTCAACATTGAAAAACACCAAAAAATTCAACAACAACCTCAAGATTGAAAAACTCCAACAAGTTAAACAACAACCTCAACAAAGAAAAACACCAAAAAATTTCAACAAGAAACTCAACA
Source organism: Cetorhinus maximus (assembly GCF_964194155.1). Classification (NCBI taxonomy): domain Eukaryota; kingdom Metazoa; phylum Chordata; class Chondrichthyes; order Lamniformes; family Cetorhinidae; genus Cetorhinus; species Cetorhinus maximus. The sequence goes on along the minus strand of NW_027596182.1, from coordinate 494,757 downwards.
TTGAAAATCACCAACAAAATTCAACAACAACCTCAACATTCAAAAACATCAACAAATTCAGCAGAAACCTCAACAATGAGAAACACCAAACAATTCAACAACAACCTCAACATTGAATATCACCATCAAATTCAACAAAAACCTCAACAATGAAAAAGACTAAAAAATTCATCAACAACCTCAACATTGAAAAACACCAAAAAATTCAACAACAACCACAACTTTGAAAAACACCAACAACTTCAACAACCTCAACATTGAAAAACACCAACAAATTCAACTGCAACCTCAACTTCGAGAAATTCAAAAAAAAACAAAAAAAACCATAGAAAACACGAATAAATTCAACAACCTCAACAGTGAAAATCACCAACAAATTCAACAACAACCTCAGCAATGAAAAACATCAAAAAATGTAACAAGCTCAACATTGAGAAACAGCAACAAATTCAACTGCAACCTCAACTTTGAAAAATACAAAAAGATTCAAAAAAAAACATTGAATACACCAATAAATTCAACAACAACCTCAACATTGAAAATCACCAACAAATTCAACAAAAACCTCAACAATGAAAAACACCAAAAAATTCATCAATAACCTCAACATTCAAAAACACCAAAAAATTCAACAAAAACCTCAACAATGAAAAACACCAAGAAATTCAATAACAACCTCAACCTTGAAAAACACCAACAAGTTCAACCACCTCAACATGGAAGAACACCAACAAATTCAACTGCAACCTCAACTTTGAAAAATACATAAAAGATCAAAAAAAAAACATTGATAACACCAATAAATTCAACAACCTCATCATTGTAAATCACCAACAAATTCAACAACAACCTCAACTTTGTAAAACACCAACAAATTCAAAAACCTCAACATGGATAAACACGAACAAATTCAACTACAACCTCAATATTGAAAATCACCAACAAATTCAACAACAACCACAACTATGAAAAACACCAACAAATTCAACGAAAACCTCAACAATGAAAAACAACAAAAAATTCAACAACAACCTCAATTTGAAAAACACCAACAGATTTAACAACCTCAACATTCAAATACACCAACAAATTCAACAACAACCTCAACTTTTAAAAATACAAAAAGGTTCAACAAAAGAAAAATTGATAACTCCAACAAATTCAACAACAACCTCAAAATTGAAAATCACCAACAAATTTAACAACAACCTCAACAATGAAAAACATCAAAAATACAACAACAACAACCACAACAATGAAAAACAGCAACAAATTCAACAACAACCTCAGTATTGAAAATCACCAACAAATTTAACAACAACCTCAAAAATGAAAAACATCAAAAATTCAACAACAACAACCACAACAATGAAAAACACCAACAAATTCAACAAAAACCTCAACAATTAATAACATCAAAAATTTCAACAACAACGTCAACCTTGAATAATACCAACAAATTCAACAACCTCAATATTGAAAAATACCAACAAATTCAACAACAAACTCAACATTGAAAATCACGAAAAAATTCAACAACAACCTCAACATTGAACAACTCCATCAAGATCAACAACAAACTCAACAATGAAAAACACCAAAAAATTCAACAAGAAACTCAACATTGAAAATCACCAACAAATTCAACAAAAACCTCAAACATGAAAAACACCAAAAAATTCATCAACAACCTCAACTTTGAAAAACACCAACAACTTCAACAACCTCAACATTGAAAAATACCAACATTTCCAACTGCATCCTCAACTTTGAAAAATACCAAAAAGATAAAAAAAACATTGATAATATAAATAAATTTTTCAACCTCAACATTGAAAATCACCAAAAAATTCAACAACAACCTCAGCAATGAAAAACATCAACAAATTCAACAACAACCTCAACTTTGAAAAGCACCAAAAAATTAAACAACCTCACCATTGAGAAACAGCAACAAATTCAACTGCAACCTCAACTTTGAAAAATACAAAAAGATTAAAAAAAGAAACATTGAATACACCAATAAATTCAACAACAATCTCAATATTGAAAATGACCAAAAAATTCAACAACAACCTCAACATTGAAAAACACCAAATTTTCAACAATAACCTCAACTTTGAAAAATACCAACAAATTCAAAAACCTCAACATGGAAAAACACCAACAAATTCAACTACAACCTCAATATTGAAAATCACCAACAAATTCAACAACAACCTCAAGAATGAAAAACACCAACAAATTCAACAAAAACCTCAACAATGAAAAGCACCAAAAAATTCAACAACAACCTCAATTGAAAAACACCAACCGATTTAACAACCTGAACATTCAAATACACCAACAAATTCAAGAACAAACTCAGCTTTGAAAAACACCAACAAATTCAACAACCTCAACATTGAAAAACACCAACAAATTCAACAACAACCTCAACTTTAAAAAATACAAAAAGGTTCAACAAAATAAAAATTCATAACACAAACAAATTCAACAACAGCCTCAATATTGAAAATCACCAACAAATTCAACAACAACCTCAACAATGAAAAACACCAACAAATTCAACAAAAACCTCAACAATGAAAAGCACCAAAAAATTCAACAACAACCTCAACTGAAAAACACCAGCAGATTTAACAACCTGAACATTCAAATACAGCAACAAATTCAAGAACATACTCAGCTTTGAAAAACACCAACAAATTCAACAACCTCAACATTTAAAAACACCAACAAATTCAACAACAACCTCAACTTTAAAAAATACAAAAAGGTTCATCAAAATAAAAATTGATAACACAAACAAATTCAACAACAGCCTCAATATTGAAAATCACCAACAAATTTAACAACAACCTCAACAATGAAAAACATTAAAAATTCAACAACAACAACCACTACAGTGAAAAACAACAAAAAATTCAACAATAACCTCAACATTCAAAAACACCAACAAATTCAACAATAAGCTCAACATTGAAAAACACCAACAAATTCAACAACATTCTCTTCATTGAAAATCACCAAAAAATTCAACAACAACCTCAACATGGAAAAACTCCAACAATTTCATCAACAACCTCAATAATGAAAAACACCAAAAAATTCAAAAACAGACATAACATTGAAAATCACCAACAAAATCAACAACAACATCAACTTTGAAAAACACCAACAAATTCAAAAACCTCAACAGGGAAAAACACCAACAAATTCAACCACATCCTCAATATTGAAAATCACCAACAAATTCAACAACAACCTCAACATTGCAAAACACCAAGAAATTGAACAAAAACCTCAACAATGAAAAACACCAAAAAATTCAACAACAACCTCAACTTAGAAAAACACTAACAAATTGAACAACTACCTCAACAATGAAAAACGCCAATAAATTCAACAACAACCTTCATATTGAAAATCACCAACAAATTCAACAACAACCTCAACTTTGAAAAACACCAACAAATTCAAAAACCTCAACATGGAGAAACACCAACAAATTCAACTACAACCTCAGTATTGAAAATCACCAACAAATTCAACAACAACCTCAACTATGAAAAACACCAACAAATTCAACAAAACCCTCAACAATGAAAATCACCAAAAAATTCAACAACAACCTCAATTTGAAAAACACCGACAGATTTAACAACCTCAACATTCAAAGACACCAACAAATTCAAAAACAAACTCAGCTTTGAAAAACACCAACAAATTCAACAACATCAACATTGAAAAACACCAACAAATTCAACAACAACCTCAACTTTAAAAAATACAGAAATGTTCAACAAAATAAAAATTGATTACACTAACAAATTCAACAACAACCTCAACAATGAATAACATCAAAAATTCAAAAACAACAACCACAACAATGAAAAACACCAAACAATTCAACAACAACCTCAACATTCAACAACACCAACAAATTAAACAAAAAGCTGAACATTGAAAAACACCAACAAATTCAACAACATTCTCAAAATTGAAAATCACCAAAAAATTCAAAAACAACCTCAACATTGAAAATCTCCCACAATATCAACAACAACCTCAACAATGAAAAACACCAAAAAATTCAAAAACAAACTCAACATTGAAAATCACCAACAAATTCAACAACAACCTCAACTTTGAAAAACTCCAACAAATTCAAAAACCTCAACATGGAAAAACACGAACAAATTCAACCAGAACCTCAATATTGAAAATCACCAACAAATTCAACTGCAACCTCAACAGTGAGAAACACCAACAAATTCAACAAAAACCTCAACAATGAAAAACACCAAAAATTTCATCAACAACCTCAACATTCAAAAACACCAACAAATTCAACAGAAACCTCAACAATGAGAAAGACCAAAAAATTCATCAACAACCTCAACATTCATAAACATCAAATAATTCAACAAAAACCTCAACATTGAAAAACAGCAAAAAATTCATCAACAACCTCAACTTTGAAAAACACCAACAAATTCAACAACCTGAACATTGAAAATCATCAACTAATTCAACAACAACCTCAGCAATGAAAAACATCAAGAAAAAACAACAACAACCTCAACTTTGAATAACACCGAAAAATTCAACAACCTCAACATTGAGAAACAGCAAGAAATTCAACTGCAACCTTAGGTTTGAAAAATACGAAAAGATTCAAACAAAGACATTGAATACACCAATAAATTCAACAACAACCTCAATATTGAAAATCACCAACAAATTCAACAACAACCTCAATATTGAAAATCACCAAAAAATTCAACAACAACCTCAACTTTGAAAAACTCCAACAATATCAACAACAACCTCAACAATGAAAAACACCAAAAAATTCTAAAACAAGCTCAACATTGAAATTCACCAACAAATTCAACAACAACCTCAACTTTGAAAAACTCCAACAAATTTAAAAACCTCAACATGGAAAATCACCAACAAATTCAACAACAACCTCAATAGTGATAAACACCAACAAATGCATCAAAAACCTCAACAATGAAAAACAGCAAAAAAATTCATCAACAACCTCAACATTCAAAAACACCAAAAAATTCAACAGAAACCACAACAATGAGAAACACCAAAAAATTCAACAACAACCTCAACATTGAAAATCACCAACAAATTCAACAAAAACCTCAACAATGAAAAACACCAAAAAATTCATCAATAAACTCAACAGTCAAAAACACCAAATAATTCAACAAAAACCTCAACATTGAAAAACACCAAAGAATTCATCAACAACCTCAACTTTCAAAAACACCAACAACTTCAACAACCTCAACATTGAAAATCATCAACTAATTCAACAACAACCTCAGCAATGAAAAACATCAAAAAATTCAACAACAACCTCAACTTTGAATAACACCAAAATATTCAACAACCTCAACATTGAGAAACAGCAAGAATTTCAACTGCAACCTTTGAAAAATACAAAAAGATTCAAATAAAAACATTGAATACACCTATAAATTCAACAACAACTTCAACATTGCAAATCAACAACCAATTCAACTACAACCTCAATATTGAAAATCACCAACAAATTCAACAACAACCATAACTATGAAAAACAGCAACAAATTCAACAAAAACCTCAACAATGAAAAACAACAAAAAATTCAACAACAACCGCAATTTGAAAAACACCAACAGATTTAACAACCTCAACATTCAAATACATCAACAAATTCAACAACAAACGCAGCTTTGAAATACACTTACAAATTCAACAACCTCAACATTGAAAAACACCAAAAAAATCAACAACAAACTCAACTTTTACAAATACAAAAAAGTTCAGCAAAAGAAAAATTGATAACAACAACAAATTCAACAACAACCGCAAAATTGAAAATCACCAACAAATTTAACAACATCCTCAACAATGAAAAACATCAAAAATTCAACAACAACAACCACGACAATGAAAAACACCAACAAATTCAACAACAACCTCAATATTGAAAATCACCAACAAATTTAACAACAACCTCAACAATGAAAAACATCAACAATTCAACAACAACAACCTCAACACTGAAAAACACCAACACATTCAGCAACAAACGCAACATTGAAAATCACCAAATGATTCAACAACAACCTCAACATTGAAAAACTCCAACAAGTTCAACAACAACCTCAACAATGAAAAACACCAAAAAAATTCAACAAGAAACACAACATTGAAAATCACCAACAAATTCAACAAAAACCTCAAGAATGAAAAACACCAAAATATTCATCAACAACCTCAACATTCAAAAACACCATCAAATTCAACAAAAACCTCAACAATGAACAACACCAAAAAATTCAACAACAACCTCAACATTCAAAAACACCAAAAAATTCAACAAAAACCTCAAGAATGAAAAACACCAAAAAATTCAACAACAACCTCAACTTTGTAAAACAGCAACAACTTCAACAACCTCAACATTGAAAAACACCAACATATTCAACTGCACCCTCAACTTTGAAAAATACAAAAAAGATCAAAAAAAACCATTGATAACACCAATAAATTCAACAACCTCAACATTGAAAATCACCAACAAATTCAACAACAACCTCAACTTTGAAAAGCACCAAAAAATTAAACAAATTCACCATTGAGAAACAGCAACAAATTCAACTGCAACCTCAACTTTGAAAAATACAAAAAGATTAAAAAAAAACATTGAATACACCAATAAATTCAACAACAATCTCAATATTGAAAATGACCAAAAAATTCAACAACAACCTCAACATTGAAAAACACCAAATTTTCAACAATAACCTCAACTTTGAAAAATACCAACAAATTCAAAAACCTCAACATGGAAAAACACCAACAAATTCAACTACAACCTCAATATTGAAAATCACCAACAAATTCAACAACAACCTCAAGAATGAAAAACACCAACAAATTCAACAAAAACCTCAACAATGAAAAGCACCAAAAAATTCAACAACAACCTCAATTGAAAAACACCAACCGATTTAACAACCTGAACATTCAAATACACCAACAAATTCAAGAACAAACTCAGCTTTGAAAAACACCAACAAATTCAACAACCTCAACATTGAAAAACACCAACAAATTCAACAACAACCTCAACTTTAAAAAATACAAAAAGGTTCAACAAAATAAAAATTGATAACACAAACAAATTCAACAACAGCCTCAATATTGAAAATCACCAACAAATTCAACAACAACCTCAACAATGAAAAACACCAACAAATTCAACAAAAACCTCAACAATGAAAAGCACCAAAAAATTCAACAACAACCTCAATTGAAAAACACCAACAGATTTAACAACCTGAACATTCAAATACAGCAACAAATTCAAGAACATACTCAGCTTTGAAAAACACCAATAAATTCAACAACCTCAACATTGAAAAACACCAACAAATTCAACAACAACCTCAACTTTAAAAAATACAAAAAGGTTCAACAAAATAAAAATTGATAACACAAACAAATTCAACAACAGCCTCAATATTGAAAATCACCAACAAATTTAACAACAACCTCAACAATGAAAAACATCAAAAATTCAACAACAACAACCACAACAGTGAAAAACAACAATAAATTCAACAATAACCTTAACATTCAAAAACACCAACAAATTCAACAATAAGCTCAACATTCAAAAACACCAACAAATTCAACAATAAGCTCAACATTGAAAAACACCAAAAACTTCAACAACAACCTCAACATTGAAAAACTCCAACAATTTCATCAACAACCTCAACAATGAAAAACACCAAAAAATTCAAAAACAAACACAACATTGAAAATCACCAACAAAATCAACAACAACATCAACTTTGAAAAACACCAACAAATTCAACAAAAACCTCAACAATGCAAAACACCAAAAAATTCATCAACAACCTCAACATTCAAAAACACCAAATAATTCAACAAAAACCTCAACAATGAAAAACACCAAAAAATTCAACAACAACCTCAACTTTGAAAAACACCAACAACTTCAACATTCTCAACATTGAAAAACACCAACAAATTCAACAACAACCTCAGCAATGAAAAACATCAAAAAATCAAACCACAAATTCAACTTTGAATAACACCAAAAAACTCAACAACCTCAACATTGAGAAACAACAACAAATTCAACTGCAAACTAAACTTTGAAAAATGCAAGAAGATTCAAATTAAAACATTGAATACAGCAATAAATTCAACAACAACCTCAACATTGAAAATCACCATCAAATTCAACAAAAAAAGCTCAACAATGAAAAACACGAAAAAAATTCATCAACAACCTCAACTTTCAAAAACACCAAAAAAATTCAACAAAAACCTCAACAATGAAAAACACCAAAAAATTCAACATCAACCTCAACATTGAAAGACACCAACAACTTCAACAATCTCAACATTGAAGAACACCAACAAATTCAACAAAAAAAGCTCAACAATGAAAAACACCAAAAAATTCAACTTTGAAAAATACAAAAATGATCAAAAAAAAACATTGATAACACCAATAAATTCAACAACCTCAACATTGAAAATCAAAAACAAATTCAACTGCAACCTCAACTTTGAAAAATACAAAAAGATTCAAAAATAAATTGAATACACCAATAAATTGAACAATATTGAACCTCAATATTGAGAATCAACAAAAAATTCAACAACAACCTCAACTTTGAAAAACACCAACAAATTCAACAACAACCTCAGCAAGGATAAATATCAAAAAATTCAACAACAACAGCCTCAACAATGATAAACACCAAAAAATTCAACAACAACCTCAACAATAAAAAGCAGCGAAATAATCAATAAAATCGATAACACAAACAAATTCAACAACAGCCTCAATATTGAAAATCACCAACAAATTCAACAACAACCTCAACAATGAAAAACACCAACAAATTCAACAAAAACCTCAACAATGAAAAGCACCAAAAAATTCAACAACAACCTCAATTGAAAAACACCAACAAATTCAACAACAACCTCAACTTTAAAAAAAACAAAAAGGTTCAACAAAATAAAAATTGATAACACAAACAAATTCAACAACAGCCTCAATATTGAAAATCACCAACAAATTCAACAACAACCTCAACAATGAAAAACACCAACAAATTCAACAAAAACCTCAACAATGAAAAGCACCAAAAAATTCAACAACAACCTCAATTGAAAAACACCAACAGATTTAACAACCTGAACATTCAAATACAGCAACAAATTCAAGAACATACTCAGCTTTGAAAAACACCAATAAATTCAACAACCTCAACATTGAAAAACACCAACAAATTCAACAACAACCTCAACTTTAAAAAATACAAAAAGGTTCAACAAAATAAAAATTGATAACACAAACAAATTCAACAACAGCCTCAATATTGAAAATCACCAACAAATTCAACAACAACCTCAACAATGAAAAACATCAAAAATTCAACAACAACAACCACAACAGTGAAAAACAACAATAAATTCAACAATAACCTTAACATTCAAAAACACCAACAAATTCAACAATAAGCTCAACATTCAAAAACACCAACAAATTCAACAATAAGCTCAACATTGAAAAACACCAAAAAATTCAACAACAACCTCAACATTGAAAAACTCCAACAATTTCATCAACAACCTCAACAATGAAAAACACCAAAAAATTCAAAAACAAACACAACATTGAAAATCACCAACAAAATCAACAACAACATCAACTTTGAAAAACACCAACAAATTCAAAAACCTCAACAGGGAAAAACACCAACAAATTCAACCACAACCTCAATATTGAAAATCACCAACAAATTCAACAACAACCTCAACAGTGAAAAACACCAACAAATTCAACAAAAACCTCAACAATGCAAAACACCAAAAAATTCATCAACAACCTCAACATTCAAAAACACCAAATAATTCAACAAAAACCTCAACAATGAAAAACACCAAAAAATTCAACAACAACCTCAACTTTGAAAAACACCAACAACTTCAACATTCTCAACATTGAAAAACACCAACAAATTCAACAACAACCTCAGCAATGAAAAACATCAAAAAATCAAACCACAAATTCAACTTTGAATAACACCAAAAAACTCAACAACCTCAACATTGAGAAACAACAACAAATTCAACTGCAAACTAAACTTTGAAAAATGCAAGAAGATTCAAATTAAAACATTGAATACAGCAATAAATTCAACAACAACCTCAACATTGAAAATCACCATCAAATTCAACAAAAAAAGCTCAACAATGAAAAACACGAAAAAAATTCATCAACAACCTCAACTTTCAAAAACACCAAAAAAATTCAACAAAAACCTCAACAATGAAAAACACCAAAAAATTCAACATCAACCTCAACATTGAAAGACACCAACAACTTCAACAATCTCAACATTGAAAAACACCAACAAATTCAACAAAAAAAGCTCAACAATGAAAAACACCAAAAAATTCAACTTTGAAAAATACAAAAATGATCAAAAAAAAACATTGATAACACCAATAAATTCAACAACCTCAACATTGAAAATCAAAAACAAATTCAACTGCAACCTCAACTTTGAAAAATACAAAAAGATTCAAAAATAAATTGAATACACCAATAAATTGAACAATATTGAACCTCAATATTGAGAATCAACAAAAAATTCAACAACAACCTCAACTTTGAAAAACACCAACAAATTCAACAACAACCTCAGCAAGGATAAATATCAAAAAATTCAACAACAACAGCCTCAACAATGATAAACACCAAAAAATTCAACAACAACCTCAACAATAAAAAGCAGCGAAATAATCAATAAAAAACTCAACATTTAAAAACTCCAACAAATTCAACAACAACCTCAACAATGAAAATCACCAAATATTTCAACGACAACCTCAACATTCAAAAACACCAACAAATTCAACAAAAACCTCAACAATTAAAAACACGAAAAAATTCAACAACAACATCAACTTTAATAAACATCAACAAATTCAACAACGTCAACATTGAAAAACACCAACAAATTCAACTGCAACCTCAATTTTGAAAAATACAAAAAAGATCAAAAAAAAACCATTGATAACACCAAGAAATGCAACAACCTTGAAAATCACCAACAAATTCAACAAAAACCTCAGCAATGAAAAACATCAAAAAATTCAACAACAGCCTCAACAATGAGAAACACCAACAAATTCAACAAGTACCGCAACAATGAAACAAACCAAAAAATTCAACAACAACCAAAACAATGAAAAACACCAAAAAATTCAACAACAAACTCAACATTGAAAATCAATAACAAATTCAAACACAACCTCAACATTGAAAATCACCAACAAATTCAACTGCAACCTCAACAGTGAGAAACACCAACAAATTCAACAAAAACCTCAACAATGAAAAACACCAAAAATTTCATCAACAACCTCAACATTCAAAAACACCAACAAATTCAACAGAAACCTCAACAATGAGAAAGACCAAAAAATTCAACAACAACCTCAACATTGAAAATCACAAACAAATTCAACAAAAACCTCAACAATGAAAAACACCAAAAAATTCATCAACAACCTCAACATTCATAAACATCAAATAATTCAACAAAAACCTCAACATTGAAAAACAGCAAAAAATTCATCAACAACCTCAACTTTGAAAAACACCAACAAATTCAACAACCTGAACATTGAAAATCATCAACTAATTCAACAACAACCTCAGCAATGAAAAACATCAAGAAAAAACAACAACAACCTCAACTTTGAATAACACCGAAAAATTCAACAACCTCAACATTGAGAAACAGCAAGAAATTCAACTGCAACCTTAGGTTTGAAAAATACGAAAAGATTCAAACAAAAACATTGAATACACCAATAAATTCAACAACAACCTCAATATTGAAAATCACCAACAAATTCAACAACAACCTCAATATTGAAAATCACCAAAAAATTCAACAACAACCTCAACTTTGAAAAACTCCAACAATATCAACAACAACCTCAACAATGAAAAACACCAAAAAATTCTAAAACAAGCTCAACATTGAAATTCACCAACAAATTCAACAACAACCTCAACTTTGAAAAACTCCAACAAATTTAAAAACCTCAACATGGAAAAACACCAACAAATTCAACCACAACCTCAATATTGAAAATCACCAACAAATTCAACAACAACCTCAATAGTGATAAGCACCAACAAATGCATCAAAAACCTCAACAATGAAAAACAGCAAAAAAATTCATCAACAACCTCAACATTCAAAAACACCAAAAAATTCAACAGAAACCACAACAATGAGAAACACCAAAAAATTCAACAACAACCTCAACATTGAAAATCACCAACAAATTCAACAAAAACCTCAACAATGAAAAACACCAAAAAATTCATCAATAAACTCAACAGTCAAAAACACCAAATAATTCAACAAAAACCTCAACATTGAAAAACACCAAAGAATTCATCAACAACCTCAACTTTCAAAAACACCAACAACTTCAACAACCTCAACATTGAAAATCATCAACTAATTCAACAACAACCTCAGCAATGAAAAACATCAAAAAATTCAACAACAACCTCAACTTTGAATAACACCAAAATATTCAACAACCTCAACATTGAGAAACAGCAAGAATTTCAACTGCAACCTTTGAAAAATACAAAAAGATTCAAATAAAAACATTGAATACACCTATAAATTCAACAACAACTTCAACATTGCAAATCAACAACCAATTCAACTACAACCTCAATATTGAAAATCACCAACAAATTCAACAACAACCATAACTATGAAAAACAGCAACAAATTCAACAAAAACCTCAACAATGAAAAACAACAAAAAATTCAACAACAACCGCAATTTGAAAAACACCAACAGATTTAACAACCTCAACATTCAAATACATCAACAAATTCAACAACAAACGCAGCTTTGAAATACACTTACAAATTCAACAACCTCAACATTGAAAAACACCAAAAAAATCAACAACAAACTCAACTTTTACAAATACAAAAAAGTTCAGCAAAAGAAAAATTGATAACAACAACAAATTCAACAACAACCGCAAAATTGAAAATCACCAACAAATTTAACAACATCCTCAACAATGAAAAACATCAAAAATTCAACAACAACAACCACGACAATGAAAAACACCAACAAATTCAACAACAACCTCAATATTGAAAATCACCAACAAATTTAACAACAACCTCAACAATGAAAAACATCAACAATTCAACAACAACAACCTCAACATTGAAAAACACCAACACATTCAGCAACAAACGCAACATTGAAAATCACCAAATGATTCAACAACAACCTCAACATTGAAAAACTCCAACAAGTTCAACAACAACCTCAACAATGAAAAACACCAAAAAATTCAACAAGAAACACAACATTGAAAATCACCAACAAATTCAACAAAAACCTCAAGAATGAAAAACACCAAAATATTCATCAACAACCTCAACATTCAAAAACACCATCAAATTCAACAAAAACCTCAACAATGAACAACACCAAAAAATTCAACAACAACCTCAACATTGAAAATCACCAACAAATTCAACAAAAATCTCAACAATGAAAAACACCAAAAAATTCATCAGCAACCTCAACATTCAAAAACACCAAAAAATTCAACAAAAACCTCAAGAATGAATAACACCAAAAAATTCAACAACAACCTCAACTTTGTAAAACAGCAACAACTTCAACAACCTCAACATTGAAAAACACCAACATATTCAACTGCACCCTCAACTTTGAAAAATACAAAAAAGATCAAAAAAAACCATTGATAACACCAATAAATTCAACAACCTCAACATTGAAAATCACCAACAAATTCAACAACAACCTCAACTTTGAAAAGCACCAAAAAATTAAACAAATTCACCATTGAGAAACAGCAACAAATTCAACTGCAACCTCAACTTTGAAAAATACAAAAAGATTAAAAAAAAAACATTGAATACACCAATAAATTCAACAACAATCTCAATATTGAAAATGACCAAAAAATTCAACAACAACCTCAACATTGAAAAACACCAAATTTTCAACAATAACCTCAACTTTGAAAAATACCAACAAATTCAAAAACCTCAACATGGAAAAACACCAACAAATTCAACTACAACCTCAATATTGAAAATCACCAACAAATTCAACAACAACCTCAAGAATGAAAAACACCAACAAATTCAACAAAAACCTCAACAATGAAAAGCACCAAAAAATTCAACAACAACCTCAATTGAAAAACACCAACCGATTTAACAACCTGAACATTCAAATACACCAACAAATTCAAGAACAAACTCAGCTTTGAAAAACACCAACAAATTCAACAACCTCAACATTGAAAAACACCAACAAATTCAACAACAACCTCAACTTTAAAAAATACAAAAAGGTTCAACAAAATAAAAATTGATAACACAAACAAATTCAACAACAGCCTCAATATTGAAAATCACCAACAAATTCAACAACAACCTCAACAATGAAAAACACCAACAAATTCAACAAAAACCTCAACTTTGAAAAATACAAAAAGATTAAAAAAAAAACATTGAATACACCAATAAATTCAACAACAATCTCAATATTGAAAATGACCAAAAAATTCAACAACAACCTCAACATTGAAAAACACCAAATTTTCAACAATAACCTCAACTTTGAAAAATACCAACAAATTCAAAAACCTCAACATGGAAAAACACCAACAAATTCAACTACAACCTCAATATTGAAAATCACCAACAAATTCAACAACAACCTCAAGAATGAAAAACACCAACAAATTCAACAAAAACCTCAACAATGAAAAGCACCAAAAAATTCAACAACAACCTCAATTGAAAAACACCAACCGATTTAACAACCTGAACATTCAAATACACCAACAAATTCAAGAACAAACTCAGCTTTGAAAAACACCAACAAATTCAACAACCTCAACATTGAAAAACACCAACAAATTCAACAACAACCTCAACTTTAAAAAATACAAAAAGGTTCAACAAAATAAAAATTGATAACACAAACAAATTCAACAACAGCCTCAATATTGAAAATCACCAACAAATTCAACAACAACCTCAACAATGAAAAACACCAACAAATTCAACAAAAACCTCAACAATGAAAAGCACCAAAAAATTCAACAACAACCTCAATTGAAAAACACCAACAGATTTAACAACCTGAACATTCAAATACAGCAACAAATTCAAGAACATACTCAGCTTTGAAAAACACCAATAAATTCAACAACCTCAACATTGAAAAACACCAACAAATTCAACAACAACCTCAACTTTAAAAAATACAAAAAGGTTCAACAAAATAAAAATTGATAACACAAACAAATTCAACAACAGCCTCAATATTGAAAATCACCAACAAATTTAACAACAACCTCAACAATGAAAAACATCAAAAATTCAACAACAACAACCACAACAGTGAAAAACAACAATAAATTCAACAATAACCTTAACATTCAAAAACACCAACAAATTCAACAATAAGCTCAACATTCAAAAACACCAACAAATTCAACAATAAGCTCAACATTGAAAAACACCAAAAACTTCAACAACAACCTCAACATTGAAAAACTCCAACAATTTCATCAACAACCTCAACAATGAAAAACACCAAAAAATTCAAAAACAAACACAATATTGAAAATCACCAACAAAATCAACAACAACATCAACTTTGAAAAACACCAACAAATTCAAAAACCTCAACAGGGAAAAACACCAACAAATTCAACCACAACCTCAATATTGAAAATCACCAACAAATTCAACAACAACCTCAACAGTGAAAAACACCAACAAATTCAACAAAAACCTCAACAATGCAAAACACCAAAAAATTCATCAACAACCTCAACATTCAAAAACACCAAATAATTCAACAAAAACCTCAACAATGAAAAACACCAAAAAATTCAACAACAACCTCAACTTTGAAAAACACCAACAACTTCAACATTCTCAACATTGAAAAACACCAACAAATTCAACAACAACCTCAGCAATGAAAAACATCAAAAAATCAAACCACAAATTCAACTTTGAATAACACCAAAAAACTCAACAACCTCAACATTGAGAAACAACAACAAATTCAACTGCAAACTAAACTTTGAAAAATGCAAGAAGATTCAAATTAAAACATTGAATACAGCAATAAATTCAACAACAACCTCAACATTGAAAATCACCATCAAATTCAACAAAAACCTCAACAATGAAAAACACCAAAAAATTCATCAACAACCTCAACATTCAAAAACACCAACAAATTCAACAGAAACCTCAACAATGAGAAACACCAAAAAATTCAACAACAACCTCAACATTGAAAATCACCAATCTAATTCAACAAAAACCTCAACAATGAAAAGCACCAAAAAATTCATCAACAAACTCAACATTCAAAAACACCAAATAATTCAACAAAAACCGCAACATTGAAAAACACCAAAAAATTCATCAACAACCTCAACTTTGAAAAACACCAACAACTTCAACAACCTCAACATTGAAAATCATCAACTAATTCAACAACAACCTCAGCAATGAAAAACAACAAAAAATTCAACAACAACCTCAACTTTGAATAACACCAAAAAATTCAAAAACCTCAACATTGAGGAACAGCAAGAAATTCAACTGCAACCTTAGGTTTGAAAAATACAAAAAGATTCAAATAAAAACATTGAATACACCAATAAATTCAACAACAACCTCAACATTGAAAATCACCAACAAATTCAACAAAAACCTCAACAATGAAAAACACCAATAATTTCATCAACAACCTCAACATTCAAAAACACCAAAATATTCAACAAAAACCTCAATAATGAAAAACATCAAAAAATTCAACAACAACCTCAACTTTGAAAAACACCAACAACTTCAACAACCTCAACATTGAAAAACACCAACAAATTCAACTGCAACCTCAACTTTGATAAATACAAAAAAGATTTAAAAAAACCATTGATAACACCAATAAATTCAACAACCTCAATATTGAAAATCACCAACAAATTCAACAACAACCTCAGCAATGAAAAACATCAAAAAATTCAACAACAACCTCAACTTTGAACAACACCAAAAAATTCAACAACCTCAACGTTGAGAAACAGCAACAAATTCAACGGCAACCTCAACTTTGAAAAATACGAAAAGATTAAAAAAAAAACATTGAATACACCAATAAATTCAACAACAACCTCAATATTGAAAATTACCAAAAAATTCAAAAACAACCTCAACTTTGAAAAAGTCCAACAAATTCAAAAACCTCAACATGGAAAAACACCAACAAATTCAACTACAACCTCAACATTGAAAATCACCAAAAAATTCATCTTCAACCTCAACATTGAAAAACTCCAACAATTTCAACAACAAACTCAACAATGAAAAACACCAAAAAATTCAACAACAAACTCAACATTGAAAATCACCAACAAATTCAAACACAACCTCAACATTGAAAATCACCAACAAATTCAACAACAACCTCAACAATGAAAAACACCAACAAATTCAACAAATACCTCAACCAAGAAACACCCCAAAAAATTCATCAACAACCTCAACATTCAAAAACACCTACAATTTCAACAGAATCCTCAACAATGAAAAACACCAAAAAATTCAACAACAACCTCGACATTGAAAATCACCAACAAATTCAACATAAACCTCAACAATGAAAAACAACAATAAATTCAACAACCTCAACATTGAAAATGACCAAAAAATTGAACAAAAACCTCAACATTTAAAAACACCAAAAAATTCAACAGAATCCTCAACAATGAAAAACACCAAAAAAATTCAACAACAACCTCAACTTTGAAAAACACCAAAAAATTCAACAACCTCAACAAATAGAAACAGCAAGAAATTCAATTGCAACCTCAACGTTGAAAAATACTAAAAGATTCAAATAAAAACATTGAATACTCCTATAAATTCAACAACAAACTCAACATTGAAAATCACCAACATATTCAACAAAAACCTCAACAATGAAAAACATCAAAAAGTTCATCAACAACCTCAACATTCAAAAACAACAAAAAATTCAACTAAAACCTCAACAATGAAAAACACGAAAAATTTCAACATCAGCCTCGAAAATGAAAAACACCAAAAAATTCAACAACAAAACATTGAAAATCACCAACAAATTCAACAACAACCTCAACAATGAAAAACACCAACAAATTCAACAAAAACCTCAACAAAGAAAACCATCAAAAATTCATCAACAACCTCAACATTCAAAAACACCAACAAATTCAACAACAACCTCAACATTGAAAAACACCAAAAAATTCATCAACAACCTCAACATTCAAAAACACCAACAAATTCAGCAAAAACCTCAACAATTAAAAAACACCAACAAATTCAACAACAACGTCAACTTTGAAAAACACCAACAAATTCAACAACAAACTCAACATTGAAAATCACCAAAAAATTCAACATCAACCTTAACATTGAAAAACTCCAACAATTTCAACAAAAACCTCAACAATGAATAACACCAAAAAATTCAACAACAAACTCAACATTGAACATTACCAACAAATTCAACAACAACCTCAACTTTGAAAAACAACAACAAATTCAAAAACCTCAACATGGAAAAACACCAACAAATTCACACACAACCTCAACTTTGAAAAACACCAACAAATTCAAAAACCTCAACATGGAAAAACACCAACAAATTCAGACACAACCTCAACATTGAAAATCACCAACAAATTCAACAACAACCTCAACAATGAAAAACACCAACAAGTTCAACAAAAACCTTAACCGAGAAAAACACCAAAAAATTCATCAACAACCTCAACATTCAAAAACACCAACAAATTCAACAGAATCCTCAACAATGAAAAACACCAATAAATTCAACAAACTCAACATTTAAAATCACCAAATAATTGAACAGAAACCTCAACTTTGAAAAACACCAAAAAATTCAACAACCTCAACAAATAGAATCAGCAAGAAATTCAATTGCAACCTCAACGTTGAAAATTACTAAAAGATTCAAATAAAAGCATTGAATACACCAATAAATTCAACAACAACCTCAACAATGAAGAACACCAACAAATTCAACAATAACCTCAACAAAGAAAAACACCAAAAAATTCATCAACAACCTCAACATTCAAAAACACCAACAAATTCAACAACAACCTCAACATTGAAAAACACGAAAAAATTCATCAACAACGTCAACATTCAAAAACACCAACAAATTGAACAAAAACCTCAAGAATTAAAAAACACCAACAAATTCAAAAACCTCAAAATGGAAAAACACCAACAAATTCAGACACAACCTCAACATTGAAAATCACCAACAAATTCAACAACAACCTCAACAATGAAAAACACCAACAAGTTCAACAAAAACCTCAACCGAGAAAAACACCAAAAAATTCAACAACAACCTCAACATTCAAAAACACCAACAAATTCAACAGAATTCTCAACAATGAAAAACACCAATAAATTCAACAACCTCAACATTTAAAATCACCAAAAAATTGAACAGATACCTCAACAATGAAAAACACCAAAAAATTCAACAACCTCAACAAATAGAAACAGCAAGAAATTCAATTGCAACCTCAACGTTGAAAAATACTAAAAGATTCAAATAAAAACATTGAATGCACCAATAAATTCAACAACAACCTCAACATTCAAAAACACCAACAAATTCAACAACAACCTCAACATTGAAAAACACCAAAAAATTCATCAACAACCTCAACATTCAAAAACACCAACAAATTGAACAAAAACCTGAACAATTAAAAAACACCAAAAAATTCAACAACAACGTCAACTTTGAAAAACACCAACAAATTCAACAACAAACTCAACACTGAAAATCAACAAAAAATTCAACATCAACCTTAACATTGAAAAACTCCAACAATTTCAACAAAAACCTCACCAATGATTAACACCAAAAAATTCAACAACAAACTCAACATTGAAAATCACCAACAAATTTAACAACAACCTCAACTTTGAAAAACAACAACAAATTCAAAAACCTCAACATGGAAAAACACCAACAAATTCAAACACAACCTCAACTTTGAAAAACACCAACAAATTCAAAAACCTCAACATGGAAAAACACCAACAAATTCAAACACAACCTCAACATTGAAAATCACCAACAAATTCATCAACAACCTCAACAATGAAAAACACCAACAAGTTCAACAAAAACCTCAACCGAGAAAAACACCAAAAAATTCATCAACAACCTCAACATTCAAAAACACCAACAAATTCAACAGAATCCTCAACAATGAAAAACACCAATAAATTCAACAACCTCATCATTTAAAATCACCAAAAAATTGAACAGAATCCTCAACAATGAAAAACACCAAAAAAATTGAACATCAACCTCAACTTTGAAAAGCACCAAAAAATTCAACAACCTCAACAAATAGAGTCAGCAACAAATTCAATTGCAACCTCAACGTTGAAAAATACTAAAAGATTCAAATAAAAGCATTGATTACACCAATAAATTCAACAACAACCTCAACAATGAAGAACACCAACAAATTCAACAATAACCTCAACAAAGAAAAACACCAAAAAATTCATCAACAACCTCAACATTCAAAAACACCAACAAATTCAACAACAACCTCAACATTGAAAAACACGAAAAAATTCATCAACAACGTCAACATTCAAAAACACCAACAAATTGAACAAAAACCTCAAGAATTAAAAAACACCAACAAATTCAAAAACCTCAAAATGGAAAAACACCAACAAATTCAGACACAACCTCAACATTGAAAATCACCAACAAATTCAACAACAACCTCAACAATGAAAAACACCAACAAGTTCAACAAAAACCTCAACCGAGAAAAACACCAAAAAATTCAACAACAACCTCAACATTCAAAAACACCAACAAATTCAACAGAATTCTCAACAATGAAAAACACCAATAAATTCAACAACCTCAACATTTAAAATCACCAAAAAATTGAACAGATACCTCAACAATGAAAAACACCAAAAAATTCAACAACCTCAACAAATAGAAACAGCAAGAAATTCAATTGCAACCTCAACGTTGAAAAATACTAAAAGATTCAAATAAAAACATTGAATGCACCAATAAATTCAACAACAAACTCAACATTCAAAAACACCAACAAATTCAACAACAACCTCAACATTGAAAAACACCAAAAATTCATCAACAACCTCAACATTCAAAAACACCAACAAATTGAACAAAAACCTGAACAATTAAAAAACACCAAAAAATTCAACAACAACGTCAACTTTGAAAAACACCAACAAATTCAACAACAAACTCAACACTGAAAATCACCAAAAAATTCAACATCAACCTTAACATTGAAAAACTCCAACAATGTCAACAAAAACCTCACCAATGATTAACACCAAAAAATTCAACAACAAACTCAACATTGAAAATCACCAACAAATTTAACAACAACCTCAACTTTGAAAAACAACAACAAATTCAAAAACCTCAACATGGAAAAACACCAACAAATTCAAACACAACCTCAACTTTGAAAAACACCAACAAATTCAAAAAACTCAACATGGAAAAACACCAACAAATTCAAACACAACCTCAACATTGAAAATCACCAACAAATTCATCAACAACCTCAACAATGAAAAACACCAACAAGTTCAACAAAAACCTCAACCGAGAAAAACACCAAAAAATTCATCAACAACCTCAACATTCAAAAACACCAACAAATTCAACAGAATCCTCAACAATGAAAAACACCAATAAATTCAACAACCTCATCATTTAAAATCACCAAAAAATTGAACAGAATCCTCAACAATGAAAAACACCAAAAAAATTGAACATCAACCTCAACTTTGAAAAGCACCAAAAAATTCAACAACCTCAACAAATAGAGTCAGCAACAAATTCAATTGCAACCTCAACGTTGAAAAATACTAAAAGATTCAAATAAAAGCATTGAATACACCAATAAATTCAACAACAACCTCAACATTGAAAATCACCAACATATTCAACAAAAACCTCAACAATGAAAAACATCAAAAAGTTCATCAACAACCTCAACATTCAAAAACACCAAAAAATTCAACAAAAACCTCAACAATGAAAAACACCAAAAAATTCAACAACAACCTCAACTTTGAAAAACACCAAAAAATTCAACAACCTCAACATTGAGAAACAGCAACAAATTCAACTGCAACCTCAACTTTGAAAAATACAAAAAGGTTCAAATAAATACATTGAATACACCAATAAATTCAACAACATCCTCAACATTGAAAATCACCAACAAATTCAACAACAACCTCAACTATGAAAAACACCAACAAATTCAACAAAAACCTCAACAAAGAAAAACACCAAAAAATTCATCAACAACCTCAACATTCAAAAACACCAACAAATTCAACAACAACTTCAACAATGAAAAACACCAAAAATTCATCAACAACCTCTACATTCAAAAACACCAACCAATTCAACAAAAACATCAACAATTAAAAAACATCAACAAATTCAACAACAAACTCAACATTGAAAATCACCAAAAAATTCAACATCAACCTTAACATAGAAAAACTCCAACAATTTCAACAATAAACCTCAACAATGAATAACAACAAAAAATTCAACAACAAACTCAACATTGAAAATCACCAACATATTCAACAAAAACCTCAACAATGAAAAACATCAAAAAGTTCATCAACAACCTCAACATTCAAAAACACCAAAAAATTCAACAAAAACCTCAACAATGAAAAACACCAAAAATTTCAACAACAGCCTCAAAAATGAGAAACACCAAAAATTTCAACAACAGCCTCAAAAATGAAAAACACCAACAAATTCAACAAAAACCTCAACCAAGAAAAACACCAAAAAATTGATCAACAGCCTCAACATTCAAAAATACCAAAAAAATCAACAGAAACCTCAACAATGAAAAACACCAATAAATTTAACAACCTCAACATTGAAAATCACCAAAAAATTGAACAGAAACCTCATCAATGAAAAACACCAAAAAATTCAACAACAACCTCAACTTTGAAAAACACCAAAAAATTCAACAACCTCAACAATGAGAAACAGCAACAAATTCAATTGCAACCTCAACTTTGAAAAATACAAAAAGATTCAAATAAAAACATTGAATACACCAATAAATTCAACAACAACCTGAACATTGAAAATCACCAACAAATTCAACAGAAACCTCAACAATGAAAAACATCAAAAAGTTCATCAACAACCTCAACATTCAAAAACATCAAAAAATTCAACAAAAACCTCTACAATGAAAAACACCAAAAATTTCAACAACAACCTCAAAAATGAAAAACACCAAAAAATTCAACAACAAACTCAACATTGCAAATCAGCAACAAATTCAACAACAACCTCAACTTTGAAAAACACCAACAAATTCAAAATCTTCAACATGGAAAAACACCAACAAATTCAAACACAACCTCAACATTGAAAAACACCAATAAATTCAACCACCTCAACATTGAAAATCGCCAGAAAAATTCAACAAAAACCTCAGCTATGAAAAACACCAAAAAATTCAACAACAACCTCAACTTTGAAAAACACCAAAAAATTCAACAACCTCAACATTGAGAAACAGCAACAAATTCAACTGCAACCTCAACTTTGAAAAATACAAAAAGGATCAAATAAATACATTGAATACACCAATCAATTCAACAACAACCTCAACATTGAAAATCACCAACAAATTCAACAACAACCTCAACTATGAAAAACACCAACAAATTCAACAACAGCCTCAACAAAGAAAAACACCAAAAAATTCATCAACAACCTCAACATTCAAAAACACCAACAAATTCAACAACAACTTCAACAATGAAAAACACCAAAAATTCATCAACAACCTCAACATTCAAAAACACCAACCAATTCAACAAAAACATCAACAATTAAAAAACACCAACAAATTCAACAACAAACTCAACATTGAAAATCACCAAAAAATTCAACATCAACCTTAACATAGAAAAACTCCAACAATTTCAACAATAAACCTCAACAATGAATAACAACAAAAAATTCAACAACAACCTCAACATTGAAAATCACCAACATATTCAACATAAACCTCAACAATGAAAAACATCAAAAAGTTCATCAACAACCTCAACATTCAAAAATACCAAAAAATTCAACAAAAATCTCAACAATGAAAAACACCAGAAATTTCAACAACAGCCTCAAAAATGAAAAACACCAAAAAATTCAACAACAAACTCAGCTTTGAAAATCACCAACAAATTCAACAACAACCTCAACTTTGAAAAACACCAACAAATTCAAAAACTTCAACATGGAAAAACACCAACAAATTCAAACACAACCTCAACTTTGAAAATCACCAACAAATTCAACAACAACCTCAACAATGAAAAACACCAACAAATTCAACAAAAACCTCAACAAAGAAAAACACCAAAAAATTCATCAACAACCTCAACATTCAAAAACACCAACAAATTCAACAACAACTTCAACAATGAAAAACACCAAAAATTCATCAACAACCTCAACATTCAAAAACACCAACCAATTCAACAAAAACATCAACAATTAAAAAACACCAACAAATTCAACAACAAACTCAACATTGAAAATCACAAAAAATTCAACATCAACCTTAACATAGAAAAACTCCAACAATTTCAACAACAACCTCAACAATGAATAACAACAAAAAATTCAACAACAAACTCAACATTGAAAATCACCAACATATTCAACATAAACCTCAACAATGAAAAACATCAAAAAGTTCATCAACAACCTCAACATTCAAAAACACCAAAAAATTCAACAAAAACCTCAACAATGAAAAGCACCAGAAATTTCAACAACAGCCTCAAAAATGAAAAACACCAAAAAATTCAACAACAAACTCAGCTTTGAAAATCACCAACAAATTCAACAACAACCTCAACTTTGAAAAACACCAACAAATTCAAAAACTACAACATGGAAAAACACCAACAAATTCAAACACAACCTCAACATTGAAAATCACCAACAAATTCAACAACAACCTCAACAATGAAAAACGCCAACAAATTCAACAAAAACCTCAACCAAGAAAAACACCAAAAAATTCATCAACAACCTCAACATTCAAAAACACCAAAAAAATCAACAGAATCCTCAACAATGAAAAACACCAAAAAATTCAACAACAAACTCAACATTGCAAATCAGCAACAAATTCAACAACAACCTCAACTTTGAAAAAGACCAACAAATTCAAAATCTTCAACATGGAAAAACACCAACAAATTCAAACACAACCTCAAAATTGAAAAACACCAATAAATTCAACCACCTCAACATTGAAAATCGCCAAAAAATTCAACAAAAACCTCAACTATGAAAAACACCAAAAAATTCAACAACAACCTCAACTTTGAAAAACACCAAAAAATTCAACAATCTCAACATTGAGAAACAGCAACAAATTCAACTGCAACCTCAACTTTGAAAAATACAAAAAGGTTCAAATAAATACATTGAATACAACAATAAATTCAACAACAACTTCAACATTGAAAATTACCAACAAATTCAGCAACAACCTCAACAATGAAAAACACCAAAAATTCATCAACAACCTCAACATTCAAAAACACCAACCAATTCAACAAAAACATCAACAATTAAAAAACACCAACAAATTCAACAACAAACTCAACATTGAAAATCACCAAAAAATTGAACAGAAACCTCAACAATGAAAAACACCAAAAAATTCAACAACAACCTCAACTTTGAAAAACACCAAATATTCAACAACCTCAACAATGAGAAACAGCAACAAATTCAATTGCAACCTCAACTTTGAAAAATACCAAAAGATTCAAATAAAAACATTGAATACACCAATAAATTCAACAACAACCTGAACATTGAAAATCACCAACAAATTCAACAAAAACCTCAACAATGAAAAACATCAAAAAGTTCATCAACAACCTCAACATTCAAAAACATCAAAAAATTCAACAAAAACCTCTACAATGAAAAACACCAAAAATTTCAACAACAACCTCAAAAATGAAAAACACCAAAAAATTCAACAACAAACTCAACATTGCAAATCAGCAACAAATTCAACAACAACCTCAACTTTGAAAAACACCAACAAATTCAAAATCTTCAACATGGAAAAACACCAACAAATTCAAACACAACCTCAACATTGAAAAACACCAATAAATTCAACCACCTCAACATTGAAAATCGCCAAAAAAAATTCAACAAAAACCTCAACTATGAAAAACACCAAAAAATTCAACAACAACCTCAACTTTGAAAAACACCAAAAAATTCAAGAACCTCAACATTGAGAAACAGCAACAAATTCAACTGCAACCTCAACTTTGAAAAATACAAAAAGGTTCAAATAAATACATTGAATACACCAATAAATTCAACAACAACCTCAACATTGAAAATCACCAACAAATTCAACAACAACCTCAACTATGAAAAACACCAACAAATTCAAAAAAAACCTCAACAAAGAAAAACACCAAAAAATTCATCAACAACCTCAACATTCAAAAACACCAACAAATTCAACAACAACTTCAACAATGAAAAACACCAAAAATTCATCAACAACCTCAACATTCAAAAACACCAACCAATTCAACAAAAACATCAACAATTAAAAAACACCAACAAATTCAACAACAAACTCAACATTGAAAATCACCAAAAAATTCAACATCAACCTTAACATAGAAAAACTCCAACAATTTCAACAAAAACCTCACCAATGATTAACACCAACAAATTTAACAACAACCTCAACTTTGAAAAACAACAACAAATTCAAAAACCTCAACATGGAAAAACACCAACAAATTCAAACACAACCTCAACTTTGAAAAACACCAACAAATTCAAAAACCTGAACATGGAAAAACACCAACAAATTCAAACACAACCTCAACATTGAAAATCACCAACAAATTCATCAACAACCTCAACAATGAAAAACACCAACAAGTTCAACAAAAACCTCAACCGAGAAAAACACCAAAAAATTCATCAACAACCTCAACATTCAAAAACACCAAGAAATTCAACAGAATCCTCAACAATGAAAAACACCAATAAATTCAACAACCTCATCATTTAAAATCACCAAAAAATTGAACAGAATCCTCAACAATGAAAAACACCAAAAAAATTGAACATCAACCTCAACTTTGAAAATCACCAAAAAATTCAACAACCTCAACAAATAGAGTCAGCAACAAATTCAATTGCAACCTCAACGTTGAAAAATACTAAAAGATTCAAATAAAAGCATTGAATACACCAATAAATTCAACAACAACCTCAACATTGAAAATCACCAACATATTCAACAAAAACCTCAACAATGAAAAACATCAAAAAGTTCATCAACAACCTCAACATTCAAAAACACCAAAAAATTCAACAAAAACCTCAGCAATGAAAAACACCAAAAATTTCAACAACAGCCTCAAAAATGAGAAACACCAAAAATTTCAACAACAGCCTCAAAAATGAAAAACACCAACAAATTCAACAAAAACCTCAACCAAGAAAAACACCAAAAAATTGATCAACAGCCTCAACATTCAAAAATACCAAAAAAATCAACAGAAACCTCAACAATGAAAAACACCAATAAATTCAACAACCTCAACATTGAAAATCACCAAAAAATTGAACAGAAACCTCATCAATGAAAAACACCAAAAAAATTCAACAACAACCTCAACTTTGAAAAACACCAAAAAATTCAACAACCTCAACAATGAGAAACAGCAACAAATTCAATTGCAACCTCAACTTTGAAAAATACAATAAGATTCAAATAAAAACATTGAATACACCAATAAATTCAACAACAACCTCAACATTGAAAATCACCAACAAATTCAACAAAAACCTCAACAATGAAAAACATCAAAAAGTTCATCAACAACCTCAACATTCAAAAACATCAAAAAATTCAACAAAAACCTCTACAATGAAAAACACCAAAAATTTCAACAACAACCTCAAAAATGAAAAACACCAAAAAATTCAACAACAAACTCAACATTGCAAATCAGCAACAAATTCAACAACAACCTCAACTTTGAAAAACACCAACAAATTCAAAATCTTCAACATGGAAAAACACCAACAAATTCAAACACAACCTCAACATTGAAAAACACCAATAAATTCAACCACCTCAACATTGAAAATCGCCAAAAAAATTCAACAAAAACCTCAACTATGAAAAACACCAAAAAATTCAACAACAACCTCAACTTTGAAAAACACCAAAAAATTCAACAACCTCAACATTGAGAAACAGCAACAAATTCAACTGCAACCTCAACTTTGAAAAATACAAAAAGGATCAAATAAATACATTGAATACACCAATAAATTCAACAACAACCTCAACATTGAAAATCACCAACAAATTCAACAACAACCTCAACTATGAAAAACACCAACAAATTCAACAACAGCCTCAACAAAGAAAAACACCAAAAAATTCATCAACAACCTCAACATTCAAAAACACCAACAAATTCAACAACAACTTCAACAATGAAAAACACCAAAAATTCATCAACAACCTCAACATTCAAAAACACCAACCAATTCAACAAAAACATCAACAATTAAAAAACACCAACAAATTCAACAACAAACTCAACATTGAAAATCACCAAAAAATTCAACATCAACCTTAACATAGAAAAACTCCAACAATTTCAACAATAAACCTCAACAATGAATAACAACAAAAAATTCAACAACAACCTCAACATTGAAAATCACCAACATATTCAACATAAACCTCAACAATGAAAAACATCAAAAAGTTCATCAACAACCTCAACATTCAAAAATACCAAAAAATTCAACAAAAATCTCAACAATGAAAAACACCAGAAATTTCAACAACAGCCTCAAAAATGAAAAACACCAAAAAATTCAACAACAAACTCAGCTTTGAAAATCACCAACAAATTCAACAACAACCTCAACTTTGAAAAACACCAACAAATTCAAAAACTTCAACATGGAAAAACACCAACAAATTCAAACACAACCTCAACTTTGAAAATCACCAACAAATTCAACAACAACCTCAACAATGAAAAACACCAACAAATTCAACAAAAACCTCAACAAAGAAAAACACCAAAAAATTCATCAACAACCTCAACATTCAAAAACACCAACAAATTCAACAACAACTTCAACAATGAAAAACACCAAAAATTCATCAACAACCTCAACATTCAAAAACACCAACCAATTCAACAAAAACATCAACAATTAAAAAACCCCAACAAATTCAACAACAAACTCAACATTGAAAATCACAAAAAATTCAACATCAACCTTAACATAGAAAAACTCCAACAATTTCAACAACAACCTCAACAATGAATAACAACAAAAAATTCAACAACAAACTCAACATTGAAAATCACCAACATATTCAACATAAACCTCAACAATGAAAAACATCAAAAAGTTCATCAACAACCTCAACATTCAAAAACACCAAAAAATTCAACAAAAACCTCAACAATGAAAAGCACCAGAAATTTCAACAACAGCCTCAAAAATGAAAAACACCAAAAAATTCAACAACAAACTCAGCTTTGAAAATCACCAACAAATTCAACAACAACCTCAACTTTGAAAAACAGCAACAAATTCAAAAACTTCAACATGGAAAAACACCAACAAATTCAAACACAACCTCAACATTGAAAATCACCAACAAATTCAACAACAACCTCAACATTGAAAATCACCAAAAAATTCAACATCAACATTAACATAGAAAAACTCCAACAATTTCAACAAAAACCTCACCAATGATTAACACCAAAAAATTCAACAACAAACTCAAAATTGAAAATCACCAACAAATTTAACAACAACCTCAACTTTGAAAAACAACAACAAATTCAAAAACCTCAACATGGAAAAACACCAACAAATTCAAACACAACCTCAACTTTGAAAAACACCAACAAATTCAAAAACCTCAACATGGAAAAACACCAACAAATTCAAACACAACCTCAACATTGAAAATCACCAACAAATTCATCAACAACCTCAACAATGAAAAACACCAACAAGTTCAACAAAAACCTCAACCGAGAAAAACACCAAAAAATTCATCAACAACCTCAACATTCAAAAACACCAACAAATTCAACAGAATCCTCAACAATGAAAAACACCAATAAATTCAACAACCTCATCATTTAAAATCACCAAAAAATTGAACAGAATCCTCAAAAATGAGAAACACCAAAAATTTCAACAACAGCCTCAAAAATGAAAAACACCAACAAATTCAACAAAAACCTCAACTTTGAAAAACACCAAAAAATTGATCAACAGCCTCAACATTCAAAAATACCAAAAAAATCAACAGAAACCTCAACAATGAAAAACACCAATAAATTTAACAACCTCAACATTGAAAATCACCAAAAAATTGAACAGAAACCTCATCAATGAAAAACACCAAAAAATTCAACAACAACCTCAACTTTGAAAAACACCAAAAAATTCAACAACCTCAACAATGAGAAACAGCAACAAATTCAATTGCAACCTCAACTTTGAAAAATACAAAAAGATTCAAATAAAAACATTGAATACACCAATAAATTCAACAACAACCTGAACATTGAAAATCACCAACAAATTCAACAGAAACCTCAACAATGAAAAACATCAAAAAGTTCATCAACAACCTCAACATTCAAAAACATCAAAAAATTCAACAAAAACCTCTACAATGAAAAACACCAAAAATTTCAACAACAACCTCAAAAATGAAAAACACCAAAAAATTCAACAACAAACTCAACATTGCAAATCAGCAACAAATTCAACAACAACCTCAACTTTGAAAAACACCAACAAATTCAAAATCTTCAACATGGAAAAACACCAACAAATTCAAACACAACCTCAACATTGAAAAACACCAATAAATTCAACCACCTCAACATTGAAAATCGCCAAAAAAATTCAACAAAAACCTCAACTATGAAAAACACCAAAAAATTCAACAACAACCTCAACTTTGAAAAACACCAAAAAATTCAACAACCTCAACATTGAGAAACAGCAACAAATTCAACTGCAACCTCAACTTTGAAAAATACAAAAAGGATCAAATAAATACATTGAATACACCAATAAATTCAACAACAGCCTCAACATTGAAAATCACCAACAAATTCAACAACAACCTCAACTATGAAAAACACCAACAAATTCAACAACAGCCTCAACAAAGAAAAACACCAAAAAATTCATCAACAACCTCAACATTCAAAAACACCAACAAATTCAACAACAACTTCAACAATGAAAAACACCAAAAATTCATCAACAACCTCAACATTCAAAAACACCAACCAATTCAACAAAAACATCAACAATTAAAAAACACCAACAAATTCAACAACAAACTCAACATTGAAAATCACCAAAAAATTCAACATCAACCTTAACATAGAAAAACTCCAACAATTTCAACAATAAACCTCAACAATGAATAACAACAAAAAATTCAACAACAACCTCAACATTGAAAATCACCAACATATTCAACATAAACCTCAACAATGAAAAACATCAAAAAGTTCATCAACAACCTCAACATTCAAAAATACCAAAAAATTCAACAAAAATCTCAACAATGAAAAACACCAGAAATTTCAACAACAGCCTCAAAAATGAAAAACACCAAAAAATTCAACAACAAACTCAGCTTTGAAAATCACCAACAAATTCAACAACAACCTCAACTTTGAAAAACACCAACAAATTCAAAAACTTCAACATGGAAAAACACCAACAAATTCAAACACAACCTCAACTTTGAAAATCACCAACAAATTCAACAACAACCTCAACAATGAAAAACACCAACAAATTCAACAAAAACCTCAACAAAGAAAAACACCAAAAAATTCATCAACAACCTCAACATTCAAAAACACCAACAAATTCAACAACAACTTCAACAATGAAAAACACCAAAAATTCATCAACAACCTCAACATTCAAAAACACCAACCAATTCAACAAAAACATCAACAATTAAAAAACACCAACAAATTCAACAACAAACTCAACATTGAAAATCACAAAAAATTCAACATCAACCTTAACATAGAAAAACTCCAACAATTTCAACAACAACCTCAACAATGAATAACAACAAAAAATTCAACAACAAACTCAACATTGAAAATCACCAACATATTCAACATAAACCTCAACAATGAAAAACATCAAAAAGTTCATCAACAACCTCAACATTCAAAAACACCAAAAAATTCAACAAAAACCTCAACAATGAAAAGCACCAGAAATTTCAACAACAGCCTCAAAAATGAAAAACACCAAAAAATTCAACAACAAACTCAGCTTTGAAAATCACCAACAAATTCAACAACAACCTCAACTTTGAAAAACAGCAACAAATTCAAAAACTTCAACATGGAAAAACACCAACAAATTCAAACACAACCTCAACATTGAAAATCACCAACAAATTCAACAACAACCTCAACATTGAAAATCACCAAAAAATTCAACATCAACATTAACATAGAAAAACTCCAACAATTTCAACAAAAACCTCACCAATGATTAACACCAAAAAATTCAACAACAAACTCAAAATTGAAAATCACCAACAAATTTAACAACAACCTCAACTTTGAAAAACAACAACAAATTCAAAAACCTCAACATGGAAAAACACCAACAAATTCAAACACAACCTCAACTTTGAAAAACACCAACAAATTCAAAAACCTCAACATGGAAAAACACCAACAAATTGAAACACAACCTCAACATTGAAAATCACCAACAAATTCATCAACAACCTCAACAATGAAAAACACCAACAAGTTCAACAAAAACCTCAACCGAGAAAAACACCAAAAAATTCATCAACAACCTCAACATTCAAAAACACCAACAAATTCAACAGAATCCTCAACAATGAAAAACACCAATAAATTCAACAACCTCATCATTTAAAATCACCAAAAAATTGAACAGAATCCTCAACAATGAAAAACACCAAAAAAATTGAACATCAACCTCAACTTTGAAAAGCACCAAAAAATTCAACAACCTCAACAAATAGAGTCAGCAACAAATTCAATTGCAACCTCAACGTTGAAAAATACTAAAAGATTCAAATAAAAGCATTGAATACACCAATAAATTCAACAACAACCTCAACATTGAAAATCACCAACATATTCAACAAAAACCTCAACAATGAAAAACATCAAAAAGTTCATCAACAACCTCAACATTCAAAAACACCAAAAAATTCAACAAAAACCTCAACAATGAAAAACACCAAAAATTTCAACAACAGCCTCAAAAATGAGAAACACCAAAAATTTCAACAACAGCCTCAAAAATGAAAAACACCAACAAATTCAACAAAAACCTCAACTTTGAAAAACACCAAAAAATTGATCAACAGCCTCAACATTCAAAAATACCAAAAAAATCAACAGAAACCTCAACAATGAAAAACACCAATAAATTCAACAACCTCAACATTGAAAATCACCAAAAAATTGAACAGAAACCTCATCAATGAAAAACACCAAAAAAATTCAACAACAACCTCAACTTTGAAAAACACCAAAAAATTCAACAACCTCAACAATGAGAAACAGCAACAAATTCAATTGCAACCTCAACTTTGAAAAATACAAAAAGATTCAAATAAAAACATTGAATACACCAATAAATTCAACAACAACCTGAACATTGAAAATCACCAACAAATTCAACAGAAACCTCAACAATGAAAAACATCAAAAAGTTCATCAACAACCTCAACATTCAAAAACATCAAAAAATTCAACAAAAACCTCTACAATGAAAAACACCAAAAATTTCAACAACAACCTCAAAAATGAAAAACACCAAAAAATTCAACAACAAACTCAACATTGCAAATCAGCAACAAATTCAACAACAACCTCAACTTTGAAAAACACCAACAAATTCAAAATCTTCAACATGGAAAAACACCAACAAATTCAAACACAACCTCAACATTGAAAAACACCAATAAATTCAACCACCTCAACATTGAAAATCGCCAAAAAAATTCAACAAAAACCTCAACTATGAAAAACACCAAAAAGTTCAACAACAACCTCAACTTTGAAAAACACCAAAAAATTCAACAACCTCAACATTGAGAAACAGCAACAAATTCAACTGCAACCTCAACTTTGAAAAATACAAAAAGGTTCAAATAAATACATTGAATACACCAATAAATTCAACAACAACCTCAACATTGAATATCACCAACAAATTCAACAACAACCTCAACAATGAAAAACACCAACAAATTCAACAAAAACCTCAACAAAGAAAAACACCAAAAAATTCATCAACAACCTCAACATTCAAAAACACCAACAAATTCAACAACAACTTCAACAATGAAAAACACCAAAAATTCATCAACAACCTCAACTTTCAAAAACACCAACCAATTCAACAAAAACATCAACAATTAAAAAACACCAACAAATTCAACAACAAACTCAACATTGAAAATCACCAAAAAATTCAACACCAACCTTAACATAGAAAAACTCCAACAATTTCAACAATAAACCTCAACAATGAATAACAACAAAAAATTCAACAACAAACTCAACATTGAAAATCACCAACATATTCAACAAAAACCTCAACAATGAAAAACATCAAAAAGTTCATCAACAACCTCAACATTCAAAAGCACCAAAAAATTCAACAAAAACCTCAACAATGAAAAGCACCAGAAATTTCAACAACAGCCTCAAAAATGAGAAACACCAAAAATTTCAACAACAGCCTCAAAAATGAAAAACACCAACAAATTCAACAAAAACCTCAACCAAGAAAAACACCAAAAAATTGATCAACAGCCTCAACATTCAAAAATACCAAAAAAATCAACAGAAACCTCAACAATGAAAAACACCAATAAATTTAACAACCTCAACATTGAAAATCACCAAAAAATTGAACAGAAACCTCATCAATGAAAAACACCAAAAAATTCAACAACAACCTCAACTTTGAAAAACACCAAAAAATTCAACAACCTCAACAATGAGAAACAGCAACAAATTCAATTGCAACCTCAACTTTGAAAAATACAAAAAGATTCAAATAAAAACATTGAATACACCAATAAATTCAACAACAACCTGAACATTGAAAATCACCAAGAAATTCAACAAAAACCTCAACAATGAAAAACATCAAAAAGTTCATCAACAACCTCAACATTCAAAAACATCAAAAAATTCAACAAAAACCTCTACAATGAAAAACACCAAAAATTTCAACAACAACCTCAAAAATGAAAAACACCCAAAAATTCAACAACAAACTCAACATTGCAAATGAGCAACAAATTCAACAACAACCTCAACTTTGAAAAACACCAACAAATTCAAAATCTTCAACATGGAAAAACACCAACAAATTCAAACACAACCTCAACATTGAAAAACACCAATAAATTCAACCACCTCAACATTGAAAATCGCCAAAAAAATTCAACAAAAACCTCAACTATGAAAAACACCAAAAAATTCAACAACAACCTCAACTTTGAAAAACACCAAAAAATTCAACAACCTCAACATTGAGAAACAGCAACAAATTCAACTGCAACCTCAACTTTGAAAAATACAAAAAGGATCAAATAAATACATTGAATACACCAATAAATTCAGCAACAACCTCAACATTGAAAATCACCAACAAATTCAACAACAACCTCAACTATGAAAAACACCAACAAATTCAACAAAAGCCTCAACAAAGAAAAACACCAAAAAATTCATCAACAACCTCAACATTCAAAAACACCAACAAATTCAACAACAACTTCAACAATGAAAAACACGAAAAATTCATCAACAACGTCAACTTTCAAAAACACCAACCAATTCAACAAAAACATCAACAATTAAAAAACACCAACAAATTCAACAACAAACTCAACATTGAAAATCACCAAAAAATTCAACATCAACCTTAACATAGAAAAACTCCAACAACTTCAACAATAAACCTCAACAATGAATAACAACAAAAAATTCAACAACAAACTCAACATTGAAAATCACCAACATATTCAACATAAACCTCAACAATGAAAAACATCAAAAAGTTCATCAACAACCTCAACATTCAAAAACACCAAAAATTTCAACAAAAATCTCAACAATGAAAAACACCAGAAATTTCAACAACAGCCTCAAAAATGAAAAACACCAAAAAATTCAACAACAAACTCAGCTTTGAAAATCACCAACAAATTCAACAACAACCTCAACTTTGAAAAACACCAACAAATTCAAAAACTTCAACATGGAAAAACACCAACAATTTCAAACACAACCTCAACATTGAAAATCACCAACAAATTCAACAACAACCTCAACAATGAAAAACACCAACAAATTCAACAAAAACCTCAACAAAGAAAAACACCAAAAAATTCATCAACAACCTCAACATTCAAAAACACCAACAAATTCAACAACAACTTCAACAATGAAAAACGCCAAAAATTCATCAACAACCTCAACATTCAAACACACCAACCAATTCAACAAAAACATCAACAATTAAAAAACACCAACAAATTCAAAAACAAACTCAACATTGAAAATGACAAAAAATTCAACATCAACCTTAACATAGAAAAACTCCAAAAATTTCAACAACAACCTCAACAATGAATAACAACAAAAAATTCAACAACAAACTCAACATTGAAAATCACCAACATATTCAACATAAACCTCAACAATGAAAAACATCAAAAAGTTCATCAACAACCTCAACATTCAAAAACACCAAAAAATTCAACAAAAACCTCAACAATGAAAAGCAGCAGAAATTTCAACAACAGCCTCAAAAATGAAAAACACCAAAAAATTCAACAACAAACTCAGCTTTGAAAATCACCAACAAATTCAACAACAACCTCAACATTGAAAAACACCAACAATTTCAAAAACTTCAACATGGAAAAACACCAACAAATTCAAACACAACCTCAACATTGAAAATCACCAACAAATTCAACAACAACCTCAACAATGAGAAACGCCAACAAATTCAACAAAAACCTCAACCAAGAAAAACACCAAAAAATTCATCAACAACCTCAACATTCAAAAACACCAAAAAAATCAACAGAATCCTCAACAATGAAAAACACCAAAAAATTCAACAACAAACTCAACATTGCAAATCAGCAACAAATTCAACAACAACCTCAACTTTGAAAAAGACCAACAAATTCAAAATCTTCAACATGGAAAAACACCAACAAATTCAAACACAACCTCAACATTGAAAAACACCAATAAATTCAACCACCTCAACATTGAAAATCGCCAAAAAATTCAACAAAAACCTCAACTATGAAAAACACCAAAAAATTCAACAACAACCTCAACTTTGAAAAACACCAAAAAATTCAACAATCTCAACATTGAGAAACAGCAACAAATTCAACTGCAACCTCAACTTTGAAAAATACAAAAAGGTTCAAATAAATACATTGAATACACCAATAAATTCAACAACAACCTCAACATTGAAAATTACCAACAAATTCAACAACAACCTCAACAATGAAAAACACCAAAAGTTCATCAACAACCTCAACATTCAAAAACACCAACCAATTCAACAAAAACATCAACAATTAAAAAACACCAACAAATTCAACAACAAACTCAACATTGAAAATCACCAAAAAAATTGAACAGAAACCTCAACAATGAAAAACACCAAAAAATTCAACAACAACCTCAACTTTGAAAAACACCAAATATTCAACAACCTCAACAATGAGAAACAGCAACAAATTCAATTGCAACCTCAACTTTGAAAAATACAAAAAGATTCAAATAAAAACATTGAATACAGCAATAAATTCAACAACAACCTCAACATTGAAAATCACCAACAAATTCAACAAAAACCTCAACAATGAAAAACATCAAAAAGTTCATCAACAACCTCAACATTCAAAAACATCAAAAAATTCAACAAAAACCTCAACAATGAAATACACAAAAAATTTCAACAACAACCTCAATAATGAAAAACACCAAAATATTCAACAACAAACTCAACATTGCAAATCAGCAACAAATTCAACAACAACCTCAACTTTGAAAAACACCAACAAATTCAAAATCTTCAACATGGAAAAACACCAACAAATTCAAACACAACCTCAACATTGCAAAAAACCAATAAATTCAACCACCTCAACATTGAAAATCGCCAAAGAAATTCAACAAAAACCTCAACTATGAAAACCACCAAAAAATTCAACAACAACCTCAACTTTGAAAAACACCAAAAAATTCAACAACCTCAACATTGAGAAACAGCAACAAATTCAATTGCAACCTCAACTTTGAAAAATACAAAAAGGTTCAAATAAATACATTGAATACACCAATAAATTCAACAACAACCTCAACATTGAAAATCACCTACAAATTCAACAACAACCTCAACATTGAAAATCACCAACAAATTCAACAACAACCTCAACAATGAAAAACACCAACAAATTCAACAAAAACCTCAACAAAGAAAAACACCAAAAAATTCATCAACAACCTCAACATTCAAAACACCAACAAATTCAACAACAACTTCAAAAATGAAAAACACCAAAAATTCATCAACAACCTCAACATTCAAAAACACCAACAAATTCAACAAAAACATCAACAATTAAAAAACACCAACAAATTCAACAACAAACTCAACATTGAAAATCACCAAAAAATTCAACATCAACCTTAACATAGAAAAACTCCAACAATTTCAACAACAACCTCAACAATGAATAACAACAAAAAAATCAACAACAAACTCAACATTGAAAATCACCAACATATTCAACATAAACCTCAACAATGAAAAACATCAAAAAGTTCATCAACAACCTCAACATTCAAAAACACCAAAAAATTCAACAAAAACCTCAACAATGAAAAGCACCAGAAATTTCAACAACAGCCTCAAAAATGAAAAACACCAAAAAATTCAACAACAAACTCAGCTTTGAAAATCACCAACAAATTCAACAACAACCTCAACTTTGAAAAACACCAACAAATTCAAAAACTTCAACATGGAAAAACACCAACAAATTCAAACACAACCTCAACATTGAAAATCACCAACAAATTCAACAACAACCTCAACAATGAAAAACGCCAACAAATTCAACAAAAACCTCAACCAAGAAAAACACCAAAAAATTCATCAACAACCTCAACATTCAAAAACACCAAAAAAATCAACAGAATCCTCAACAATGAAAAACACCAAAAAATTCAACAACAAACTCAGCATTGCAAATCAGCAACAAATTCAACAACAACCTCAACTTTGAAAAAGACCAACAAATTCAAAATCTTCAACATGGAAAAACACCAACAAATTCAAACACAACCTCAACATTGAAAAACACCAATAAATTCAACCACCTCAACATTGAAAATCGCCAAAAAATTCAACAAAAACCTCAACTATGAAAAACACCAAAAAATTCAACAACAACCTCAACTTTGAAAAACACCAAAAAATTCAACAATCTCAACATTGAGAAACAGCAACAAATTCAACTGCAACCTCAACTTTGAAAAATACAAAAAGGTTCAAATAAATACATTGAATACACCAAAAAATTCAACAACAACCTCAACATTGAAAATCACCAACAAATTCAACAAAAACCTCAACAATGAAAAGCATCAAAAAATTCATCAACAACCTGCACATTCAAAAACAGCAAAAAATTCAACAAAAACCTCAACAATGCAGAACACCAAAAAATTCAACAACAACCTCAACTTTGAAAAACACCAACAACTTCAACAAGCTCAACATTGAAAAACACTTACAAATTCAACTGCAACCTCAACTTTGAAAAAAACAAAAAAGATTAAAAAAAACCACTGATAACACCAAAAAATTCAACAACCTCAACATTGAAAATCACCAACAAATTCAACAACAACCTCAACAATGAAAAACATCTAAAAATTCAACAACAACCTCAACTTTGAAAAACACCAAAAAATTCAACAGCCTCTACATTGAGAAACAGCAACAAATTCAAATGCAACCGCAACTTTGAAAAATACAAAAAGATTCAAAAAAAACATTGAATATACCAATAAATTCAACAACAACCTCACTATTGAAAATCACCAAAAAATTCAACAACAACGTCAACTTTGAAAAACACCAACAAATTCAAAAACCTCAACATGGAAAAACACCAACAAATTCAACAACAAACTCAACTTTTAAATATACAAAAAGGTTCAACAAAATAAAAATTGATAACACCAACAAATTCAACAACAACCTCAATATTGAAAATCACCAACAAATTCAAAAACCTCAACATGGAAAAACACCAACAAATGCAAACACAACCTCAACATTGAAAATCACCAACAAATTCAACAACAACATCTACAATGAAAAACACCAACAAATTCAACAAAAAGCTCAACCAAGAAAAACACCGAAAAATTCATCAACAACCTCAACATTCAA
Source organism: Cetorhinus maximus (assembly GCF_964194155.1). Classification (NCBI taxonomy): domain Eukaryota; kingdom Metazoa; phylum Chordata; class Chondrichthyes; order Lamniformes; family Cetorhinidae; genus Cetorhinus; species Cetorhinus maximus. Next base: position 453,746 of record NW_027596182.1, on the reverse strand, counting down.
AAATACCAACAAAATAAACAAAAACCTCAACAATGAAAAACACCAATAAATTCAACAATCTCAACATTGAAAATCACCAGAAAAATTGAACAAAAACCTCAGCAATGAATAACACCAAAAAATTCAACAAGCAACTTCAACTTTGAAAAACACCAAAAAATTCAACAACCTCAACAATGAGAAACAGCAACAAATTCAATTGCAACCTCAACTTTGAATAATACAAAAAGATTCAAATAAAAACATTGAATACACCAATAAATACAACAACAACCTCAACTTTGCAAAACATCAACAAATTCAACAACCTCAACATTGAAAAACACCAACAAATTCAACTGTAACCTCAACTTTGAAAAATACAAAAAAGATAAAAATGCCACTGATAACACCAATAAATTCAACAACTTCAACATTGAAAATCACCAACAAATTCAACAAAAACCTCAACAATGGAAAACATCAAAAAGTTCATCAACAACCTCAACATTCAAAAACACCAAAAAATTCAACAAAAACCTCAACAAAGAAAAACACCAACAATTTCAACAACAACCTCAACAATGAAAAACACCAAAAAATTCAACAACAAACTCAACATTGAAAATCACCAACAAGTTCAACAACAACCTCAACTTTGAAAAACAACAACAAATTCAAAAACCTCAACATGGAAAAACATCAACAAATTCAAACACAACCTCAACATTGAAAATCACCAACAAATTAAACAAGAACCTCAGCAATGAAAAACATCAAAAATTCAACAACAACATCAACTTTGAAAAACACCAAAAAATTCAACAACCTCAACATTGAGCAACAGGACCAAATTCAACTGCAACCTCAACTTTGAAAAATACAAAAAGATTCAACAACAACCTCAACAATGAAAAACTCCAACAATTTCAACAACTACCTCAACAATGAAAAACAGCAAAAAATTCAACAACAAACTCAACATTGAAAATCACCAAGATATTCAACAACAACCTCAACAATGAAAAACACAAACAAATTCAACAAAAACCTCAACAAAGAAAAAAACCAAAAAATTCATCAACAACCTCAACATTCAAAAACACCAACAAATTCAACGACAACTTCAACAATGAAAAACACCAAAAATTCATCAACAACCTCAACATACAAAAACACCAACCAATTCAACAAAAACATCAACAATTAAAAAAGACCAACAAATTCAACAACAAACTCAACATTGAAAATCACCAAACAATTCAACATCAACCTTAACATAGAAAAACTCCAACAATTTCAACAACAACCTCAACAATGAATAACAACAAAAAATTCAACAACAACCTCAACTTTGAAAAACACCAAAAAATTCAACAATCTCAACATTGAGAAACAGCAACAAATTCAACTGCAACCTCAACTTTGAAAAATACAAAAAGGTTCAAATAAATACATTGAATACACCAAAAAATTCAACAACAACCTCAACATTGAAAATCACCAACAAATTCAACAAAAACCTCAACAATGAAAAACATCAAAAAATTCATGATCAACCTGCACATTCAAAAACAGCAAAAAATTCAACAAAAACCTCAACAATGCAGAACACCAAAAAACTCAACAACAACCTCAACTTTGAAAAACACCAACAACTTCAACAAGCTCAACATTGAAAAACACTTACAAATTCAACTGCAACCTCAACTTTGAAAAATACAAAAAAGATTAAAAAAAACCACTGATAACACCAAAAAATTCAACAACCTCTACATTGAGAAACAGCAACAAATTCAAATGCAACCGCAACTTTGAAAAATACAAAAAGATTCAAAAAAAACATTGAATATACCAATAAATTCAACAACAACCTCACTATTGAAAATCACCAAAAAATTCAACAACAACGTCAACTTTGAAAAACACCAACAAATTCAAAAACCTCAACATGGAAAAACACCAACAAATTCAACAACAAACTCAACTTTTAAATATACAAAAAGGTTCAACAAAATAAAAATTGATAACACCAACAAATTCAACAACAACCTCAATATTGAAAATCACCAACAAATTCAAAAACCTCAACATTGAAAATCACCAACAAATTCAACAACAACATCTACAATGAAAAACACCAACAAATTCAACAAAAAGCTCAACCAAGAAAAACACCGAAAAATTCATCAACAACCTCAACATTCAAAAATACCAACAAAATCAACAAAAACCTCAACAATGAAAAACACCAATAAATTCAACAATCTCAACATTGAAAATCACCAAAAAAATTGAACAGAAACCTCAACAATGAAAAACACCAAAAAATTCAACAACAACCTCAACTTTGAAAAACACCAAATATTCAACAACCTCAACAATGAGAAACAGCAACAAATTCAATTGCAACCTCAACTTTGAAAAATACAAAAAGATTCAAATAAAAACATTGAATACAGCAATAAATTCAACAACAACCTCAACATTGAAAATCACCAACAAATTCAACAAAAACCTCAACAATGAAAAACATCAAAAAGTTCATCAACAACCTCAACATTCAAAAACATCAAAAAATTCAACAAAAACCTCAACAATGAAATACACAAAAAATTTCAACAACAACCTCAATAATGAAAAACACCAAAATATTCAACAACAAACTCAACATTGCAAATCAGCAACAAATTCAACAACAACCTCAACTTTGAAAAACACCAACAAATTCAAAATCTTCAACATGGAAAAACACCAACAAATTCAAACACAACCTCAACATTGCAAAAAACCAATAAATTCAACCACCTCAACATTGAAAATCGCCAAAGAAATTCAACAAAAACCTCAACTATGAAAACCACCAAAAAATTCAACAACAACCTCAACTTTGAAAAACACCAAAAAATTCAACAACCTCAACATTGAGAAACAGCAACAAATTCAATTGCAACCTCAACTTTGAAAAATACAAAAAGGTTCAAATAAATACATTGAATACACCAATAAATTCAACAACAACCTCAACATTGAAAATCACCTACAAATTCAACAACAACCTCAACATTGAAAATCACCAACAAATTCAACAACAACCTCAACAATGAAAAACACCAACAAATTCAACAAAAACCTCAACAAAGAAAAACACCAAAAAATTCATCAACAACCTCAACATTCAAAACACCAACAAATTCAACAACAACTTCAAAAATGAAAAACACCAAAAATTCATCAACAACCTCAACATTCAAAAACACCAACAAATTCAACAAAAACATCAACAATTAAAAAACACCAACAAATTCAACAACAAACTCAACATTGAAAATCACCAAAAAATTCAACATCAACCTAAACATAGAAAAACTCCAACAATTTCAACAACAACCTCAACAATGAATAACAACAAAAAAATCAACAACAAACTCAACATTGAAAATCACCAACATATTCAACATAAACCTCAACAATGAAAAACATCAAAAAGTTCATCAACAACCTCAACATTCAAAAACACCAAAAAATTCAACAAAAACCTCAACAATGAAAAGCACCAGAAATTTCAACAACAGCCTCAAAAATGAAAAACACCAAAAAATTCAACAACAAACTCAGCTTTGAAAATCACCAACAAATTCAACAATAACCTCAACTTTGAAAAACACCAACAAATTCAAAAACTTCAACATGGAAAAACACCAACAAATTCAAACACAACCTCAACATTGAAAATCACCAACAAATTCAACAACAACCTCAACAATGAAAAACGCCAACAAATTCAACAAAAACCTCAACCAAGAAAAACACCAAAAAATTCATCAACAACCTCAACATTCAAAAACACCAAAAAAATCAACAGAATCCTCAACAATGAAAAACACCAAAAAATTCAACAACAAACTCAGCATTGCAAATCAGCAACAAATTCAACAACAACCTCAACTTTGAAAAAGACCAACAAATTCAAAATCTTCAACATGGAAAAACACCAACAAATTCAAACACAACCTCAACATTGAAAAACACCATTAAATTCAACCACCTCAACATTGAAAATCGCCAAAAAATTCAACAAAAACCTCAACTATGAAAAACACCAAAAAATTCAACAACAACCTCAACTTTGAAAAACACCAAAAAATTCAACAATCTCAACATTGAGAAACAGCAACAAATTCAACTGCAACCTCAACTTTGAAAAATACAAAAAGGTTCAAATAAATACATTGAATACACCAAAAAATTCAACAACAACCTCAACATTGAAAATCACCAACAAATTCAACAAAAACCTCAACAATGAAAAGCATCAAAAAATTCATCAACAACCTGCACATTCAAAAACAGCAAAAAATTCAACAAAAACCTCAACAATGCAGAACACCAAAAAATTCAACAACAACCTCAACTTTGAAAAACACCAACAACTTCAACAAGCTCAACATTGAAAAACACTTACAAATTCAACTGCAACCTCAACTTTGAAAAAAACAAAAAAGATTAAAAAAAACCACTGATAACACCAAAAAATTCAACAACCTCAACATTGAAAATCACCAACAAATTCAACAACAACCTCAACAATGAAAAACATCTAAAAATTCAACAACAACCTCAACTTTGAAAAACACCAAAAAATTCAACAGCCTCTACATTGAGAAACAGCAACAAATTCAAATGCAACCGCAACTTTGAAAAATACAAAAAGATTCAAAAAAAACATTGAATATACCAATAAATTCAACAACAACCTCACTATTGAAAATCACCAAAAAATTCAACAACAACGTCAACTTTGAAAAACACCAACAAATTCAAAAACCTCAACATGGAAAAACACCAACAAATTCAACAACAAACTCAACTTTTAAATATACAAAAAGGTTCAACAAAATAAAAATTGATAACACCAACAAATTCAACAACAACCTCAATATTGAAAATCACCAACAAATTCAAAAACCTCAACATGGAAAAACACCAACAAATGCAAACACAACCTCAACATTGAAAATCACCAACAAATTCAACAACAACATCTACAATGAAAAACACCAACAAATTCAACAAAAAGCTCAACCAAGAAAAACACCGAAAAATTCATCAACAACCTCAACATTCAAAAATACCAACAAAATAAACAAAAACCTCAACAATGAAAAACACCAATAAATTCAACAATCTCAACATTGAAAATCACCAGAAAAATTGAACAAAAACCTCAGCAATGAATAACACCAAAAAATTCAACAAGCAACTTCAACTTTGAAAAACACCAAAAAATTCAACAACCTCAACAATGAGAAACAGCAACAAATTCAATTGCAACCTCAACTTCGAATAATACAAAAAGATTCAAATAAAAACATTGAATACACCAATAAATACAACAACAACCTCAACTTTGCAAAACATCAACAAATTCAACAACCTCAACATTGAAAAACACCAACAAATTCAACTGTAACCTCAACTTTGAAAAATACAAAAAAGATAAAAATGCCACTGATAACACCAATAAATTCAACAACTTCAACATTGAAAATCACCAACAAATTCAACAAAAACCTCAACAATGGAAAACATCAAAAAGTTCATCAACAACCTCAACATTCAAAAACACCAAAAAATTCAACAAAAACCTCAACAAAGAAAAACACCAACAATTTCAACAACAACCTCAACAATGAAAAACACCAAAAAATTCAACAACAAACTCAACATTGAAAATCACCAACAAGTTCAACAACAACCTCAACTTTGAAAAACAACAACAAATTCAAAAACCTCAACATGGAAAAACATCAACAAATTCAAACACAACCTCAACATTGAAAATCACCAACAAATTAAACAAGAACCTCAGCAATGAAAAACATCAAAAATTCAACAACAACATCAACTTTGAAAAACACCAAAAAATTCAACAACCTCAACATTGAGCAACAGGACCAAATTCAACTGCAACCTCAACTTTGAAAAATACAAAAAGATTCAACAACAACCTCAACAATGAAAAACTCCAACAATTTCAACAACTACCTCAACAATGAAAAACAGCAAAAAATTCAACAACAAACTCAACATTGAAAATCACCAAGATATTCAACAACAACCTCAACAATGAAAAACACAAACAAATTCAACAAAAACCTCAACAAAGAAAAAAACCAAAAAATTCATCAACAACCTCAACATTCAAAAACACCAACAAATTCAACGACAACTTCAACAATGAAAAACACCAAAAATTCATCAACAACCTCAACATACAAAAACACCAACCAATTCAACAAAAACATCAACAATTAAAAAAGACCAACAAATTCAACAACAAACTCAACATTGAAAATCACCAAACAATTCAACATCAACCTTAACATAGAAAAACTCCAACAATTTCAACAACAACCTCAACAATGAATAACAACAAAAAATTCAACAACAACCTCAACTTTGAAAAACACCAAAAAATTCAACAATCTCAACATTGAGAAACAGCAACAAATTCAACTGCAACCTCAACTTTGAAAAATACAAAAAGGTTCAAATAAATACATTGAATACACCAAAAAATTCAACAACAACCTCAACATTGAAAATCACCAACAAATTCAACAAAAACCTCAACAATGAAAAACATCAAAAAATTCATGATCAACCTGCACATTCAAAAACAGAAAAAAATTCAACAAAAACCTCAACAATGCAGAACACCAAAAAACTCAACAACAACCTCAACTTTGAAAAACACCAACAACTTCAACAAGCTCAACATTGAAAAACACTTACAAATTCAACTGCAACCTCAACTTTGAAAAATACAAAAAAGATTAAAAAAAACCACTGATAACACCAAAAAATTCAACAACCTCTACATTGAGAAACAGCAACAAATTCAAATGCAACCGCAACTTTGAAAAATACAAAAAGATTCAAAAAAAACATTGAATATACCAATAAATTCAACAACAACCTCACTATTGAAAATCACCAAAAAATTCAACAACAACGTCAACTTTGAAAAACACCAACAAATTCAAAAACCTCAACATGGAAAAACACCAACAAATTCAACAACAAACTCAACTTTTAAATATACAAAAAGGTTCAACAAAATAAAAATTGATAACACCAACAAATTCAACAACAACCTCAATATTGAAAATCACCAACAAATTCAAAAACCTCAACATTGAAAATCACCAACAAATTCAACAACAACATCTACAATGAAAAACACCAACAAATTCAACAAAAAGCTCAACCAAGAAAAACACCGAAAAATTCATCAACAACCTCAACATTCAAAAATACCAACAAAATCAACAAAAACCTCAACAATGAAAAACACCAATAAATTCAACAATCTCAACATTGAAAATCACCAGAAAAATTGAACAAAAACCTCAGCAATGAAAAACACAAAAAAATTCAACAATCAACCTCAACTTTGAAAAACACCAAAAAATTCAACAACCTCAACAATGAGAAACAGCAACAAATTCAATTGCAACCTCAACTTTGAAAAATACAAAAAGATTCAAATAAAAACATTGAATACACCAATAAATTCAAGAACAACCTCAACTTTGCAAAACATCAACAAATTCAACAACATCAACATTGAAAAACACCAACAAATTCAACTGTAACCTCAACTTTGAAAAATACAAAAAAGATAAAAATACCACTGATAACACCAATAAATTCAACAACTTCAACATTGAAAATCACCAACAAATTCAACAAAAACCTCAACAATGGAAAACATCAAAAAGTTCATCAACAACCTCAACATTCAAAAACACCAACAAATTCAACAAAAACCTCAACAAAGAAAAACACCAACAATTTCAACAACAACCTCAACAATGAAAAACACCAAAAAATTCAACAACAAACTCAACATTGAAAATCACCAACAAATTAAACAAGAACCTCAGCAATGAAAAACATCAAAAATTCAACAACAACATCAACTTTGAAAAACACCAAAAAATTCAACAACCTCAACATTGAGAAACAGGACCAAATTCAACTGCAACCTCAACTTTGAAAAATACAAAAAGATTCAACAACAACCTCAACAATGAAAAACTCCAACAATTTCAATAACTACCTCAACAATTAAAAACAGCAAAAAATTCAACAACAAACTCAACATTGAAAATCACCAAGATATTCAACAACAACCTCAACAATGAAAAACACAAACAAATTCAACAAAAACCTCAACAAAGAAAAACACCAAAAAATTCATCAACAACCTCAACATTCAAAAACACCAACAAATTCAACAACAACTTCAACAATGAAAAACACCAAAAATTCAACAACAACCTCAACATTCAAAAACACCAACCAATTCAACAAAAACATCAACAATTAAAAAACACCAACAAATTCAACAACAAACTCAACATTGAAAATCACCAAACAATTCAACATCAACCTTAACATAGAAAAACTCCAACAATTTCAACAACAACCTCAACAATGAATAACAACAAAAAATTCAACAACAAACTCAACATTGAAAATCACCAAAAATTAAACAACAACCTCAACTTTGAAAAACACCAACAAATTCAAAAACCTCAACATGGAAAAACACCAACAAATGCAAACACAACCTCAACATTGAAAATCACCAACAAATTCAACAACAACATCAACAATGAAAAACACCAACAAATTCAACAAAAACCTCAACTTTGAAAAACACCAAAAAATTCATCAACAACCTCAACGTTCAAAAACACCAACAAATTCAACAGAATCCTCAACAATGAAAAACACCAATAAATTCAATAACCTCAACATTTTAAATCAGCAAAAAATTGAACAGAAACCTCAACAATGAAAAACACCAAAAAATTCAACAACCTCAACAATTAGAAACAGCAACAAATTCAATTGCAACCTCAACTTTGAATAATACATAAAGATTCAAATAAAAACATTGAATACACCAATAAATTCAACAACAACCTCAACATTGAAAATCACCAACAAATTCAACAAAAACCTCAACAATGAAAAACATCAAAAAGTTCATCAACAACCTCAACATTCAAAAACATCAAAAAATTCAACAAAAACCTCAACAATGAAAAACACCAAAAATTTCAACAACAACCACAAAAATGAAAAACACCAAAAAATTCAACAACAAACTCAACATTGCAAATCAGCAACAAATTCAACAACAACCTCAACTTTTGAAAAACACCAACAAATTCAAAAACCTCAACATGGAAAAATACCAACAAATTCAAACACAACCACAACATTGAAAATCACCAACAAATTCAACAACAACCTCAACAATGAAAAACACCAACAAATTCAACAAAAACCTCAACCAAGAAAAACACAAAAAAATTCATTAACAGCCTCAATATACAAAAACACGAACAAATTCAACAGAATCCTCAACAATGAAAAACACCAATAAATTCAACAAAAACCTCAACCAAGAAAAACACCAAAAAATTCAACAACAACCACGGCATTCAATAACACCAACAGATTCAACAGAATCCTCAACAATGAAAAACACCAATAAATTCAACAACCTCAACATTGACAATCACCAAAAAATTGAACAAAACCCTCAACAATGAAAAACACCAACAAATTCAACAACAACCACAACTTTGAAACACACCAAAAAGTTTAACAACCTCAACAATGAGAAACAGCAACAAATTCAATTGCAACCTCAACTTTGAAAAACACAAAAAGATTCAAATAAAAACATTGAATACACCAATAAATTCAACAACAACCTCAACATTTAAAATCACCAAAAAATTGAACAGAAACCTCAACAATGAAAAACACCAAAAAATTCAACAACAACCTCAACTTTGAAAAACACCAAAAAATTCAACAACCTCAACAATTAGTAACAGCAACAAATTCAATTGCAACCTCAACTTTGAAAAATACAAAAAGATTCAAATAAAAACATTGAATACACCAATAAATTCAACAACAACCTCAGCATTGAAAATCACAAACAAATTCAACAAAAACCTCAACAATGAAAAATATCAAAAAGTTCATTAACAACCTCAACATTCAAAAACACCAAAAAATTCAACAAAAACCTCAACAATGAAAAACACCAAAAATTTCAACAACAACCTCAAAAATGAAAAACACCAAAAATTTTCAACAACAAACTCAGCATTGAAAATCACCAACAAGTTCAACAACAACCTCAACTTTGAAAAACACCAACAAATTCAAAAACCACAACATGGAAACACACCAACAAATTCAAACACAAACTCAACATTGAAAATCACCAACAAATTCAACAACAACCTCAACAATGAAAAACACCAACAAATTCAACAAAAACCTCAACCAAGAAAGACACCAGCAAATTCATCAACAACCTCGGCATTCAAAAACACCAACAGATTCAACAGAATCCTCAACAATGAAATACAAGAAAAAATTCAACAACAACCTCAGCATTGAAAATCACCAACAAATTCAACAAAAACCTCAACAATGAAAAACACCAATAAATTCAACAACCTCAACATTGAAAATCACCAAAAAATTGAACAAAAACCTCAAAAATGAAAAACACCAAAAAATTCAAAAACAACCACAACTTTAAAACACACCAAAAAACTTAACAACCTCAACAATGAGAAACAGAAACAGATTCAACTGTAACCTCAACTTTGAAAAATACAAAAAAGATAAAAATACCACTGATAGCACCAATAAATTCAACAACGTCAACATTGAAAATCACCAACAAATTCAACAACAACCTCAGCAATGAAAAACATCTAAAAATTCAACAATCTCAACATTGAGAAACAGCAACAAATTCAACTGCAACCTCAACTTTGAAAAATACAAAAAGATTCAACAACAACCTCAACATTGAAAAACTCCAACAGTTTCAACAACAACCTCAACAATGAATAACACTAATAAATTCAAAAACAACCTCAACTTTGAAAATCACCAACAAATTCAAAAAAAACCTCAACAAGGGAAAACATCAAAAAGTTCTTTAACAACCTCAACATTCAAAAACACCAAAAAATTCAACAAAAACCTCAACAATGAAAAGCAACAAAAATTTCAACAACAACCTCAAAAATGAAAAACACCAAAAAATTCAATAGCAAACTCAGCATTGAAAATCACCAACAAATTCAACAACAACCTCAACTTTGAAAAACATCAACAAATTCAAAAACCTCAACATGGAAAATCACCAACAAATTCAAACACAACCTCAACACTGAAAATCACCAACAAATTCAACAACAACCTCAACAATGAAAAACACCAACAAATTCAACAATAACCTCAACTTTGAAAAACACCAAAAAATTCATCAACAACCTCAACATTCAAAAACACCAACAAATTCAACAAAAACATCAAAAATTAAAAAAAACCAACAAATTCAACAACAAACTCAACATTGAAAATCACCAAAAATTCAACATCAACCTTAACATTGAAAAACTCCAACAATTTCAACAACAACCTCAACAATGAATAACAACAAAAAATTTAACAACAAACTCAACATTGAAAATCACCAACAAATTCAACAACAACCTCAACTTTGAAAAACACCATCAAATTTAGAAACCTCCACATGGAAAAACACCAACGAATTCAAACACTACCTCAACATTGAAAATCACCAACAAATTCAACAACAACATCAACAATGAAAAACACCAACAAATTCAACAAAAACCTCAACATTGAGAAACACCAAAAAATTCATCAACAACCTCAACATTCAAAAACACCAACAAATTCTACAGAATCCTCAACAATGAAAAACACCAATAAATTCAACAACCTCAACATTTAAAATCACCAAAAAATTGAACAGAAACCTCAACAATGAAAAACACCAAAAAATTCAACAACAACCTCAACTTTGAAAAACCCCAAAAAATTCAACAACTTCAACAATTTGTAACAGCAACAAATTCAATTGCAACCTCAACTTTGAAAAATACAAAAAGATTCAAATAAAAACATTGAATACACCAATAAATTCAACAACAACCTCAGCATTGAAAATCACAAACAAATTCAACAAAAACCTCAACAATGAAAAACACCAAAAAATTCAACAAAAACCTCAACAATGAAAAACACCAAAAATTTCAACAACAACCTCAAAAATGAAAAACACCAAAAATTTTCAACAACAAACTCAGCATTGAAAATCACCAACAAGTTCAACAACAACCTCAACTTTGAAAAACACCAACAAATTCAAAAACCACAACATGGAAACACACCAACAAATTCAAACACAAACTCAACATTGAAAATCAACAACAAATTCAACAACAACCTCAACAATGAAAAACACCAACAAATTCAACAAAAAACCTTAACCAAGAAAAACACCAGAAAATTCATCAACAACCTCGGCATTCAAAAACACCAACAGATTCAACAGAATCCTCAACAATGAAATACACGAAAAAATTCAACAACAACCTCAACATTGAAAATCACCAACAAATTCAACAAAAACCTCAACAATGAAAAACACCAATAAATTCCACAACCTCAACATTGAAAATCACCAAAAAATTGAACAAAAACCTCAAAAATGAAAAACACCAAAAAATTCAACAACAGCCACAACTTTGAAACACACCAAAAAATTTAACAACCTCAACAATGAGAAACAGCAACAAATTCAATTGCAACCTCAACTTTGCAAAATACAAAAAGATTCAAATAAAATCATTGAATACACCAATAAATTCAACAACAACCTCAACATTGAAAATCACAAACAAATTCAACAAAAACCGCAACAATGAAAAACATCAAAAAGTTCATCAACAACCTCAACATTCAAAAACACCAAAAAATTCAACAAAAACCTCAACAATGAAAAACACCAAAAATTTCAACAACAACCTAAAAAATGAAAAACACCAAAAAATTCAACAACAAACTCAGCATTGAAAATCACCAACAAATTCAGCAACAACATCAACTTTGAAAAACACCAACAAATTCAAAAACCTCAACATTGAAAATCACCAACAAATTCAACAACAACCTCAACAATGAAAAACACCAACAAATTCAACAAAAACCTCAACCAAGAAAAACACCAGAAAATTCATCAACAACCTCGGCATTCAAAAACACCAACAGATTCAACAGAATCCTCAACAATGAAATACAAGAAAAAATTCAACAACAACCTCAGCATTGAAAATCACCAACAAATTCAACAAAAACCTCAACAATGAAAAACACCAATAAATTCAACAACCTGAACATTGAAAATCACCAAAAAATTGAACAAAAACCTCAACAATGCAAAACACCAAAAAATTCAACAACAACCACAACTTTAAAACACACCAAAAAACTTAACAACCTCAACAATGAGAAACAGAAACAGATTCAACTGTAACCTCAACTTTGAAAAATACAAAAAAGATAAAAATACCACTGATAACACCAATAAATTCAACAACTTCAACATTGAAAATCACCAACAAATTCAACAACAACCTCAGCAATGAAAAACATCTAAAAATTCAACAACCTCAACATTGAGAAACAGCAACAAATTCAACTGCAACCTCAACTTTGAAAAATACAAAACGATTCAACAACAACCTCAACATTGAAAAACTCCAACAGTTTCAACAACAACCTCAACAATGAATAACACCAATAAATTCAAAAACAACCTCAACATTGAAAATCACCAACAAATTCAACAAAAACCTCAACAATGGAAAACATCAAAACGTTCTGCAACAACCTCAACATTCAAAAACACCAAAAAATTCAACAAAAACCTCAACAATGAAAAGCACCAAAAATTTCAACAACAACCTCAAAAATGAAAAACACCAAAAAATTCAACAGCAAACTCAGCATTGAAAATCACCAACAAATTCAACAACAACCTCAACTTTGAAAAACACCAACAAATTCAAAAACCTCAACATGGAAAATCACCAACAAATTCAAACACAACCTCAACACTGAAAATCACCAACAAATTCAACAACAACCTCAACAATGAAAAACACCAACAAATTCAACAAAAACCTCAACAAAGAAAAACACCAAAAAATTCATCAACAACCTCAACATTCAAAAACACCAACAAATTCAACAAAAACATCAAAATTTAAAAAACACCAACAAATTCAACAAAAACCTCAACAATGAAAAATACCAAACAAATTCAACAACAACCTCAACAATGAAAAACACCAACAAATGCATTAACCACAACATTGAAAAACACCAACAAATTCAACTGCAACCTCAAATTTGAAAAATACAAAAAGTTAAAAAAAAACCATTGATAACAGCAATAACTTCAACAACAACCTCAATATTGAAAATCACCAACAAATTCAAAAAAAACCTTAACATTGCAAAACACCAACACATTCACCATCAAACTCAACATTGAAAATCACCAACAAATTCAACATCAACCTCAGCAAAGAAAAACACCAAAAAATTCATCAACAACCTCAACATTCAAAAACACCAACAAATTCAACAAAAACATCAAAATTTAAAAAACACCAACAAATTCAACAACAAACTCAACATTGAAAATCACCAAAAAATTGAACATCAACCTTAACATTGAAAAACTCCAACAATTTCAACAACAACCTCAACAATGAATAACAACAAAAAATTTAACAACAAACTCAACATTGAAAATCACCAACAAATTCAACAACAACCTCAACTTTGAAAAACACCAACAAATTTAGAAACCTCAACATGGAAAAACACCAACGAATTCAAACACTACCTCAACATTGAAAATCACCAACAAATTCAACAACAACATCAACAATGAAAAACACCAACAAATTCAACAAAAACCTCAACTTTGAAAAACACCAAAAAATTCATCAACAACCTCAACATTCAAAAACACCAACAAATTCTACAGAATCCTCAACAATGAAAAACACCAATAAATTCAACAACCTCAACATTTAAAATCACCAAAAAATTGAACAGAAACCTCAACAATGAAAAACACCAACAAATTCAACAACAACCTCAACTTTGAAAAACACCAAAAAATTCAACAACCTCAACAATTAGTAACAGCAACAAATTAAATTGCAACCTCAACTTTGAAAAATACAAAAAGATTCAAATAAAAACATTGAATACACCAATAAATTCAACAACAACCTCAGCATTCAAAATCACAAACAAATTCAACAAAAACCTCAACAATGAAAAACATCAAAAAGTTCATCAACAACCTCAACATTCAAAAACACCAAAAAAATTCAACAAAAACCTCAACAATGAAAAACACCAAAAATTTCAACAACAACCTCAAAAATGAAAAACACCAAAAAATTCAACAACAAACTCAGCATTGAAAATCACCAACAAGTTCAACAACAACCTCAACTTTGAAAAACACAAACAAATTCAAAAACCACAACATGGAAACACACCAACAAATTCAAACACAAACTCAACATTGAAAATCACCAACAAATTCAACAACAACCTCAACAATGAAAAACACCAACAAATTCAACAAAAAACCTTAACCAAGAAAAACACCAGAAAATTCATCAACAACCTCGGCATTCAAAAACACCAACAGATTCAACAGAATCCTCAACAATGAAATACACGAAAAAATTCAACAACAACCTCAACATTGAAAATCACCAACAAATTCAACAAAAACCTCAACAATGAAAAACACCAATAAATTCAACAACCTCAACATTGAAAATCACCAAAAAATTGAACAAAAACCTCAACAATGAAAAACACCAAAAAATTCAACAACAACCACAACTTTGAAACACACCAAAAAATTTAACAACCTCAACAATGAGAAACAGCAACAAATTCAATTGCAACCTCAACTTTGCAAAATACAAAAAGATTCAAATAAAAACATTGAATACACCAATAAATTCAACAACAACCTCAACATTGAAAATCACAAACAAATTCAACAAAAACCTCAACAATGAAAAACATCAAAAAGTTCATCAACAACCTCAACATTCAAAAACATCAAAAAATTCAACAAAAACCTCAACAATGAAAAACACCAAAAATTTCAACAACAACCTAAAAAATGAAAACACCAAAAAATTCAACAACAAACTCAGCATTGAAAATCACCAACAAATTCAGCAACAACCTCAACTTTGAAAAACACCAACAAATTTAAAAACCTCAACATGAAAAAACACCAACAAATTCAAACACAACCTCAACATTGAAAATCACCAACAAATTCAACAACAACCTCAACAATGAAAAACACCAACAAATTCAACAAAAACCTCAACCAAGAAAAGCACCAGAAAATACATCAACAACCTCGGCATTAAAAAACACCAACAGATTCAACAGAATCCTCAACAATGAAATACAAGAAAAAATTCAACAACAACCTCAACATTGAAAATCACCAACAAATTCAACAAAAACCTCAACAATGAAAAAACACCAATACATTCAACAACCTCAACATTGAAAATCAACAGAAAATTGAACAAAAACCTCAACAATGAAAAACACCAAAAAATTCAACAACAACCACAACTTTAAAACACACAAAAAAACTTAACCACCTCAACAATGAGAAACAGCAACAGATTCAACTGTAACCTCAACTTTGAAAAATACAAAAAAGATAAAAATACCACTGATAACACCAATAAATTCAACAACTTCAACATTGAAAATCACCAACAAATTCAACAACAACCTCAGCAATGAAAAACATCTAAAAATTCAACAACCTCAACATTGAGAAACAGCAACAAATTCAACTGCAACCTCAACTTTGAAAAAAACAAAAAGATTCAACAACAACCTCAACATTGAAAAACTCCAACAGTTTCAACAACAACCTCAACAATGAATAACACCAATAAATTCAAAAACAACCTCAACATTGAAAATCACCAACAAATTCAACAAAACCCTCAACAATGGAAAACATCAAAAAGTTCTTCAACAACCTCAACATTCAAAAACACCAAAAAATTCAACAAAAACCTCAACAATGAAAAGCACCAAAAATTTCAACAACAACCTCAAAAATGAAAAACACCAAAAAATTCAACAGCAAACTCAGCATTGAAAATCACCAACAAATTCAACAACAACCTCAACTTTGAAAAACACCAACAAATTCAAAAACCTCAACATGGAAAAACACCAACAAATTCAAACACAACCTGAACATTGATAATCACCAACAAATTCAACAACAACCTCAACAATGAAAAACACCAACAAATTCAACAAAAACCTCAACAAAGAAAAACACCAAAAAATTCATCAACAACCTCAACATTCAAAAACACCAACAAATTCAACAAAAACAGCAACAATTAAAAAACACCAACAAATTCAACAACAAACTCAACATTGAAAATCACCAAAAAATTCAACATCAACCTTAACATTGAAAAACTCCAACAATTTCAACAACAACCTCAACAATGAATAACAACAAAAAATTTAACAACAAACTCAACATTGAAAATCACCAACAAATTCAACAACAACCTCAACTTTGAAAAACACCAACAAATTTAGAAACCTCCACATGGAAAAACACCAACGAATTCAAACACTACCTCAACATTGAAAATCACCAACAAATTCAACAACAACATCAACAATGAAAAACACCAACAAATTCAACAAAAACCTCAACTTTGAAAAACACCAAAAAATTCATCAACAACCTCAACATTCAAAAACACCAACAAATTCTACAGAATCCTCAACAATGAAAAACACCAATAAATTCAACAACCTCAACATTTAAAATCACCAAAAAATTGAACAGAAACTTCAACAATGAAAAACACCAAAAAATTCAACAACAACCTCAACTTTGAAAAACACCAAAAAATTCAACAACCTCAACAATTAGTAACAGCAACAAATTCAATTGCAACCTCATCTTTGAAAAATACAAAAAGATTCAAATAAAAACATTGAATACACCAATAAATTCAACAACAACCTCAACATTGAAAATGACAAACAAATTCAACAAAAACCTCAACAATGAAAAACATCAAAAAGTTCATCAACAACCTCAACATTCAAAAACTCCAAAAAATTCAACAAAAACCTCAACAATGAAAAACACCAAAAATTTCAACAACAACCTCAAAAATGAAAAACACCAAAAAATTCAACAACAAACTCAGCATTGAAAATCACCAACAAGTTCAACAACAACCTCAACTTTGAAAAACACCAACAAATTCAAAAACCACAACATGGAAACACACCAACAAATTCAAACACAAACTCAACATTGAAAATCACCAACAAATTCAACAACAACCTCAACAATGAAAAACACCAACAAATTCAACAAAAAACCTTAACCAAGAAAAACACCAGAAAATTCATCAACAGCCTTGGCATTGAAAAACACCAACAGATTCAACAGAATCCTCAACAATGAAATACACGAAAAAATTCAACAACAACCTCAACATTGAAAATCACCAACAAATTCAACAAAAACCTCAACAATGAAAAACACCAATAAATTCAACAACCTCAACATTGAAATTCACCAAAAAATTGAACAAAAACCTCAACAATGAAAAACACCAAAAAATTCAACAACAACCACAACTTTGAAACACACCAAAAAATTTAACAACCTCAACAATGAGAAACAGCAACAAATTCAATTGCAACCTCAACTTTGAAAAATACCAAAAAGATAAAAATACCACTGATAACACCAATAAATTCAACAACTTCAACATTGAAAATCACCAACAAATTCAACAACAACCTCAGCAATGAAAAACATCTAAAAATTCAACAACCTCAACATTGAGAAACAGCAACAAATTCAACTGCAAACTCAACTTTGAAAAATACAAAAAGATTCAACAACAACCTCAACATTGAAAAACTCCAACAGTTTCAACAACAACCTCAACAATGAATAACACCAATAAATTCAAAAACAACCTCAACATTGAAAATCACCAACAAATTCAACAAAAACCTCAACAATGGAAAACATCAAAAAGTTCTTCAACAACCTCGGCATTCAAAAACACCAAAAAATTCAACAAAAACCTCAACAATGAAAAGCACCAAAAATTTCAACAACAACCTCAAAAATGAAAAACACCAAAAAATTCAACAGCAAACTCAGCATTGAAAATCACCAACAAATTCAACAACAACCTCAACTTTGAAAAACACCAACAAATTCAAAAACCTCAACATGGAAAAACACCAACAAATTCAAACACAACCTCAACATTGAAAATCACCAACAAATTCAACAACAACCTCAACAATAAAAAAACACCAACAAATTCAACAAAAACCTCAACAAAGAAAAACACCAAAAAATTCATCAACAACCTCAACATTCAAAAACACCAACAAATTCAACAAAAACATCAAAAATTAAAAAACACCAACAAATTCAACAACAAACTCAACATTGAAAATCACCAAAAAATTCAACATCAACCTTAACATTGAAAAACTCCAACAATTTCAACAACAACCTCAACAATGAATAACAACATAAAATTTAACAACAAACTCAACATTGAAAATCACCAACAAATTCAACAGAATCCTCAACTTTGAAAAACACCATTAAATTCAACAACCTCAACATTTCAAATCATCAAAAAATTGAACAGAAACCTCAACAATGAAAAACACCAACAAATTCAACAACAACCTCAACTTTGAAAAACACCAAAAAATTCAACAACCTCAACAATTAGTAACAGCAACAAATTCAATTGCAACCTCATCTTTGAAAAATACAAAAAGATTCAAATAAAAAAAATTGAATACACCAATAAATTCAACAACAACCTCAACATTGAAAATCACAAACAAATTCAACAAAAACCTCAACAATGAAAAACACCAAAAATTTCAACAACAACCTCAAAAATGAAAAACACCAAAAAATTCAACAACAAACTCAGCATTGAAAATCACCAACAAGTTCAACAACAACCTCAACTTTGAAAAACACCAACAAATTCAAAAACCACAACATGGAAACACACCAACAAATTCAAACACAAACTCAACATTGAAAATCACCAACAAATTCAACAACAACCTCAACAATGAAAAATACCAACAAATTCAACAAAAAACCTTAACCAAGAAAAACACCAGAAAATTCATCAACAACCTCGGCATTCAAAAACACCAACAGATTCAACAGAATCCTCAACAATGAAATACACGAAAAAATTCAACAACAACCTCAACATTGAAAAACACCAACAAATTCAACAACAACAACATAAACAATGAAAAACACCAAAATGATCAACAACAACCTCAACAATGAAAAACACCAACAAATTCAACAACAACCTCAACAATGAAAAACAACAAAAATTCAACAACAACTTCAGCTTTGAAAAACACCAACAAATTCAACAACCTCAACATTGAAAAAGACGAACAAATTTAGCAAAAACCTCAACAATGAAAAACATCAAAAAATTCAACAACAACCTCAACATTGAAAAACACCAACAAATTCAACTGAAACCTCAACTTTGAAAAATACAAAAAGCTTAAAAAAAACCATTGATAACACCAATAAATTCAACAACAAGCTCAATATTGGAAATCACCAACAAATTCAACAACAACCTCAACATTGCAAAACACCAAGAAATTCAACTGCAACATCAACTTTGAAAAATACAAAAACGTTCAATAAAAACCATTGATAACACCAACATATTCTACAGCAACCTCTACAATGAAAAACACCAAAAAATTCAACAACAACCACAACATTGAAAAACACCCATAAATTCAACAACAACCTCAACATTCAAAAACACGAACAAATTCAAAAACAACCTCAACAATGAAAAACAACAAAAATTCAACAACAACTGCAACTTTGAAAAACACCAACAAATTCAACAACCTCAACGTTGAAAAAGGCCAGCAAATTCAACAACAACCTCAACAATGAAAAACATCAAAAAATTCAACAACAACAACCTCAACAATGAAAAACATCAAAGAATTCAACAAAATAAAACCAACAAATTCAACAACCTCAACTTTTAAAAATACAAAAAATTTCAACCAAATAAATATTGATAAGACCAACAAATTCAACAACAACAACCTCAGCAATGAAAAACACCAAAAAGATCAACAACAACCTCAATAATGAAAAGCACTAAGAAATTCAACAACAACCTCAACTTTGAAAAACACCAGCAAATTCAATAACAACCTCAACAATGAAAAACAACAAAAAATTCAACAACAACCTCAACTTTGAAAAACACCAACAAATTCAACAACCTCAACATTGAAAAACACCAATAAATTCAACTGCAACCTCAACTTTGAAAAATACAAAAAATTTGAACAAAATCAATATTGATAACACCAAAAAATTCAACGGCAACCTCAACTTTGAACAACACCAACAAATTGAACAACCTCAACATTGAAAAACACCAACAAATTCAACTGCAGCCTCAACTTTGAAAATTACAAAAAAGTTAAAAAAAAGCCATTGACTACACCAATAAATTCAACAACAGCCTCAACATTGAAAATCACCAACAAATTCAACAACAACCTCAACAATGAAAGTCACCAACAAATTCAACAACAACCACAACAATGAAAAACATCAAAAAATTCAACAACAACCTAAACATTGAAAATCACCAAAATGATCAACAACAACCTCAACAATGAAAAACATCAGAAAATTCAGCAACAACAACCTCTAAATGATAAACACCAAAAAATTTAACAACAACAACCTCAACAATGAAAACCGTCAAAAAATTCAACAACAACCTCAACAATGAAAAACACGAAAAAATTCAACAACAACCTCAACTTTGAAAAACATCAACAAATTCAACAACCTCAACATTGAAAAACAGCATCAAATTCAACAACAACCTCAACTTTTAAAAATACAAAAAATTTCGACAAAATAAATATTGATAAAACCAACAAATTCAACAAGAACCTCAATATTGAATATAACCAACAAATTCAACAGCAACCTCAACTTTGAAAAACAGCAACAAATTCAACAACCTCAACACTGAAAAAGACCAGCAAATTCAACAACAACCTCAACAATGAAAAACATCAAAATATTCAACAACAACCGTAACATTCAAAAACACTAACACATTCAACAAAAACCTCAGCAATGAAAAACACCAAAAAATTCAACAACTTCAACATTGAAAAACACCAACAAATTCAAATGCATCATCAACTTTGAAAAATACAAAAAAGTTCAATAAAAACCATTGATAACAACAACAAATGCAACAACAACCTCAACAATAAAAAACATCAAATAATGCAACAAAAACCTCAACTTTCAAAACCATCAACAAATTCAAAAAAAACCTCAACAATGAAAAACACCAAAAAATGCGACAACAACCTCAGCTTTGAAAAACACCAACAAATTCAACTGCAACCTCTACTTTGAAAAATACTAACAAATACAACAACAACCTCAACATTGAAAAACTCCAACAAATTCAACAACAACCTCAATATTCAAAAACAACAACAAATTCAACAACCACAACATTGAAAAACACCAACAAATTCAAATGCAACCTCAACTTTGAAAAATACAAAAAAGTTAAAAAAGAACCATTGATAACACCAATAAATTCAACAACAAGCTCAATATTGAAAATCAACAACAAATTCAACAACAGCCTCAACATTGCAAAACACCAACTAATTCTACAACAACCTCAACAATGAAATACGCCAACAAATTCAACAACTTCAACATTGAAAAACAGCAACAAATTCAACAACAACAACATCAACAATGAAAAAGACCAAAATGATCAACAACAAACTCAAAAATGAAAAACATCAAAAAATTCAACAACAACCTCAACAATGACAAATATCAAAAAATTCAACAACAACCTTAACAATGAAAAACACAAAAAAAATCAACAACAACCTCAACAATGAAAAACACCAAAAAGATCCACAACAAGCTCAACAATGAAAAACACCGAAAAATTCATCAACAGCCTCAACTTTGAAAAACACCAACAAATTCAACAACCTCAACATTGAAAAACACCAACAAATTCAACAACCTCAACATTGAAAAACACCAACAAATTCAACTGCAACCTCAACTTTGAAAAATACAAAAAAGTTCAAAAGGAACCAGTGATGACACCAATAAATTCAACAACACCCTCAACATTGAAAATCACCAACAAATTCAACAACAACCTCAACAATGAAAAAGCCCAAAAAATTCGACAACAACAACCTCAACAATGAAAAACACCAAGGAATTCAACAACAACGACCTCATCAATGAAAAAAACGAAAAAGATCAACAACAACCTCAATAATGAAAAGCACTAAGAAATTCAACAACAACCTCAACTTTGAAAAACACCAGCAAATTCAATAACAACCTAAACAATGAAAAACAACAAAAAATTCAACAACAACCTCAACTTTGAAAAACACCAACAAACTCAACAACCTCAACATTGAAAAACACCAATAAATTCAACTGCATCCTCAACTTTGAAAAATACAAAAACTTTGAACAAAATCAATATTGAAAACACCAACAATTTCAACAGCAACCTCAACTTCGAAAAACACCAACAAATTAAACAACCACAACATTGATAAACACCAAGAAATTCAACTGCAACATCAACTTTGAAAAATACAAAAACGTTCAAAAAAAAACAATTGATAACACCAACATATTCAACAACAACCTCTACAATGAAAAACACCTAAAAATTCAACAACAACCACATCATTGAAAAACACCAATAAATTCAACAACAACCTCAACATTCAAAACCACCAACAAATTCAACAAAAACCTCAACAATGAAAAACACCAAAATATGCAACAACAACCTCAACTTTGAAAAACACCAACAACTTCAACTGCAACCTCAACTTTGAAAAATACCAACAAGTACAACAACAACCTCAACATTGAAAAACTCCAACACATTCAACAACAACCTCAACAAAGAAAAACACCAAAATATTCAACATCAACCTCAATATTCAAAAAGACCAACAAATTAAACAACAACCTCAACAATGAAAAACACCAACACATTCAACAACCACAACATTGAAAAACAATAACAAATTCAACTGCAACCACAACTTTGAAAAATACAGAAAAGTTAAAATAAAACCATTGATAATCCCAATAAATTCAACAACAACCTCAATATTGAAAATCAACAACAAATTCAACAAAAACCTTAAGATTGAAAAACACCAACACATTCAACAACAAACACAACGTTGAAAATCACCAACAAATTCAACAACCACGCCAACAATGAAAAACACCAAAAAATTCAATAACAACCTCAATATTGAAAAACACCAACAAATTCAACAAAAACCTCAACAATGAAAAATACCAAACAAATTCAACAACAACCTCAACAATGAAAAACACCAACAAATGCATTAACCACAACATTGAAAAACACCAACAAATTCAACTGCAACCTCAAATTTGAAAAATACAAAAAGTTAAAAAAAAACCATTGATAACAGCAATAACTTCAACAACAGCCTCAATATTGAAAATCACCAACAAATTCAAAAAAAACCTTAACATTGCAAAACACCAACACATTCACCATCAAACTCAACATTGAAAATCACCAACAAATTCAACATCAACCTCAGCAAAGAAAAACACCAAAAAATTCATCAACAACCTCAACATTCAAAAACACCAACAAATTCAACAAAAACATCAAAATTTAAAAAACACCAACAAATTCAACAACAAACTCAACATTGAAAATCACCAAAAAATTGAACATCAACCTTAACATTGAAAAACTCCAACAATTTCAACAACAACCTCAACAATGAATAACAACAAAAAATTTAACAACAAACTCAACATTGAAAATCACCAACAAATTCAACAACAACCTCAACTTTGAAAAACACCAACAAAATTAGAAACCTCAACATGGAAAAACACCAACGAATTCAAACACTACCTCAACATTGAAAATCACCAACAAATTCAACAACAACATCAACAATGAAAAACACCAACAAATTCAACAAAAACCTCAACTTTGAAAAACACCAAAAAATTCATCAACAACCTCAACATTCAAAAACACCAACAAATTCTACAGAATCCTCAACAATGAAAAACACCAATAAATTCAACAACCTCAACATTTAAAATCACCAAAAAATTGAACAGAAACCTCAACAATGAAAAACACCAACAAATTCAACAACAACCTCAACTTTGAAAAACACCAAAAAATTCAACAACCTCAACAATTAGTAACAGCAACAAATTAAATTGCAACCTCAACTTTGAAAAATACAAAAAGATTCAAATAAAAACATTGAATACACCAATAAATTCAACAACAACCTCAGCATTCAAAATCACAAACAAATTCAACAAAAACCTCAACAATGAAAAACATCAAAAAGTTCATCAACAACCTCAACATTCAAAAACACCAAAAAAATTCAACAAAAACCTCAACAATGAAAAACACCAAAAATTTCAACAACAACCTCAAAAATGAAAAACACCAAAAAATTCAACCACAAACTCAGCATTGAAAATCACCAACAAGTTCAACAACAACCTCAACTTTGAAAAACACAAACAAATTCAAAAACCACAACATGGAAACACACCAACAAATTCAAACACAACCTCAACATTGAAAATCACCAACAAATTCAACAACAACCTCAACAATGAAAAACACCAACAAATTCAACAAAAAACCTTAACCAAGAAAAACACCAGAAAATTCATCAACAACCTCGGCATTCAAAAACACCAACAGATTCAACAGAATCCTCAACAATGAAATACACGAAAAAATTCAACAACAACCTCAACATTGAAAATCACCAACAAATTCAACAAAAACCTCAACAATGAAAAACACCAATAAATTCCACAACCTCAACATTGAAAATCACCAAAAAATTGAACAAAAACCTCAACAATGAAAAACACCAAAAAATTCAACAACAGCCACAACTTTGAAACACACCAAAAAATTTAACAACCTCAACAATGAGAAACAGCAACAAATTCAATTGCAACCTCAACTTTGCAAAATACAAAAAGATTCAAATAAAAACATTGAATACACCAATAAATTCAACAACAACCTCAACATTGAAAATCACAAACAAATTCAACAAAAACCTCAACAATGAAAAACATCAAAAAGTTCATCAACAACCTCAACATTCAAAAACATCAAAAAATTCAACAAAAACCTCAACAATGAAAAACACCAAAAATTTCAACAACAACCTAAAAAATGAAAACACCAAAAAATTCAACAACAAACTCAGCATTGAAAATCACCAACAAATTCAGCAACAACCTCAACTTTGAAAAACACCAACAAATTTAAAAACCTCAACATGAAAAAACACCAACAAATTCAAACACAACCTCAACATTGAAAATCACCAACAAATTCAACAACAACCTCAACAATGAAAAACACCAACAAATTCAACAAAAACCTCAACCAAGAAAAGCACCAGAAAATACATCAACAACCTCGGCATTAAAAAACACCAACAGATTCAACAGAATCCTCAACAATGAAATACAAGAAAAAATTCAACAACAACCTCAACATTGAAAATCACCAACAAATTCAACAAAAACCTCAACAATGAAAAAACACCAATACATTCAACAACCTCAACATTGAAAATCAACAGAAAATTGAACAAAAACCTCAACAATGAAAAACACCAAAAAATTCAACAACAACCACAACTTTAAAACACACAAAAAAACTTAACCACCTCAACAATGAGAAACAGCAACAGATTCAACTGTAACCTCAACTTTGAAAAATACAAAAAAGATAAAAATACCACTGATAACACCAATAAATTCAACAACTTCAACATTGAAAATCACCAACAAATTCAACAACAACCTCAGCAATGAAAAACATCTAAAAATTCAACAACCTCAACATTGAGAAACAGCAACAAATTCAACTGCAACCTCAACTTTGAAAAAAACAAAAAGATTCAACAACAACCTCAACATTGAAAAACTCCAACAGTTTCAACAACAACCTCAACAATGAATAACACCAATAAATTCAAAAACAACCTCAACATTGAAAATCACCAACAAATTCAACAAAACCCTCAACAATGGAAAACATCAAAAAGTTCTTCAACAACCTCAACATTCAAAAACACCAAAAAATTCAACAAAAACCTCAACAATGAAAAGCACCAAAAATTTCAACAACAACCTCAAAAATGAAAAACACCAAAAAATTCAACAGCAAACTCAGCATTGAAAATCACCAACAAATTCAACAACAACCTCAACTTTGAAAAACACCAACAAATTCAAAAACCTCAACATGGAAAAACACCAACAAATTCAAACACAACCTGAACATTGATAATCACCAACAAATTCAACAACAACCTCAACAATGAAAAACACCAACAAATTCAACAAAAACCTCAACAAAGAAAAACACCAAAAAATTCATCAACAACCTCAACATTCAAAAACACCAACAAATTCAACAAAAACAGCAACAATTAAAAAACACCAACAAATTCAACAACAAACTCAACATTGAAAATCACCAAAAAATTCAACATCAACCTTAACATTGAAAAACTCCAACAATTTCAATAACAACCTCAACAATGAATAACAACAAAAAATTTAACAACAAACTCAACATTGAAAATCACCAACAAATTCAACAACAACCTCAACTTTGAAAAACACCAACAAATTTAGAAACCTCCACATGGAAAAACACCAACGAATTCAAACACTACCTCAACATTGAAAATCACCAACAAATTCAACAACAACATCAACAATGAAAAACACCAACAAATTCAACAAAAACCTCAACTTTGAAAAACACCAAAAAATTCATCAACAACCTCAACATTCAAAAACACCAACAAATTCTACAGAATCCTCAACAATGAAAAACACCAATAAATTCAACAACCTCAACATTTAAAATCACCAAAAAATTGAACAGAAACCTCAACAATGAAAAACACCAAAAAATTCAACAACAACCTCAACTTTGAAAAACACCAAAAAATTCAACAACCTCAACAATTAGTAACAGCAACAAATTCAATTGCAACCTCATCTTTGAAAAATACAAAAAGATTCAAATAAAAACATTGAATACACCAATAAATTCAACAACAACCTCAACATTGAAAATGACAAACAAATTCAACAAAAACCTCAACAATGAAAAACATCAAAAAGTTCATCAACAACCTCAACATTCAAAAACTCCAAAAAATTCAACAAAAACCTCAACAATGAAAAACACCAAAAATTTCAACAACAACCTCAAAAATGAAAAACACCAAAAAATTCAACAACAAACTCAGCATTGAAAATCACCAACAAGTTCAACAACAACCTCAACTTTGAAAAACACCAACAAATTCAAAAACCACAACATGGAAACACACCAACAAATTCAAACACAAACTCAACATTGAAAATCACCAACAAATTCAACAACAACCTCAACAATGAAAAACACCAACAAATTCAACAAAAAACCTTAACCAAGAAAAACACCAGAAAATTCATCAACAACCTTGGCATTCAAAAACACCAGCAGATTCAACAGAATCCTCAACAATGAAATACACGAAAAAATTCAACAACAACCTCAACATTGAAAATCACCAACAAATTCAACAAAAACCTCAACAATGAAAAACACCAATAAATTCAACAACCTCAACATTGAAATTCACCAAAAAATTGAACAAAAACCTCAACAATGAAAAACACCAAAAAATTCAACAACAACCACAACTTTGAAACACACCAAAAAATTTAACAACCTCAACAATGAGAAACAGCAACAAATTCAATTGCAACCTCAACTTTGAAAAATACCAAAAAGATAAAAATACCACTGATAACACCAATAAATTCAACAACTTCAACATTGAAAATCACCAACAAATTCAACAACAACCTCAGCAATGAAAAACATCTAAAAATTCAACAACCTCAACATTGAGAAACAGCAACAAATTCAACTGCAAACTCAACTTTGAAAAATACAAAAAGATTCAACAACAACCTCAACATTGAAAAACTCCAACAGTTTCAACAACAACCTCAACAATGAATAACACCAATAAATTCAAAAACAACCTCAACATTGAAAATCACCAACAAATTCAACAAAAACCTCAACAATGGAAAACATCAAAAAGTTCTTCAACAACCTCGGCATTCAAAAACACCAAAAAATTCAACAAAAACCTCAACAATGAAAAGCACCAAAAATTTCAACAACAACCTCAAAAATGAAAAACACCAAAAAATTCAACAGCAAACTCAGCATTGAAAATCACCAACAAATTCAACAACAACCTCAACTTTGAAAAACACCAACAAATTCAAAAACCTCAACATGGAAAAACACCAACAAATTCAAACACAACCTCAACATTGAAAATCACCAACAAATTCAACAACAACCTCAACAATAAAAAAACACCAACAAATTCAACAAAAACCTCAACAAAGAAAAACACCAAAAAATTCATCAACAACCTCAACATTCAAAAACACCAACAAATTCAACAAAAACATCAAAAATTAAAAAACACCAACAAATTCAACAACAAACTCAACATTGAAAATCACCAAAAAATTCAACATCAACCTTAACATTGAAAAACTCCAACAATTTCAACAACAACCTCAACAATGAATAACAACATAAAATTTAACAACAAACTCAACATTGAAAATCACCAACAAATTCAACAGAATCCTCAACTTTGAAAAACACCATTAAATTCAACAACCTCAACATTTCAAATCATCAAAAAATTGAACAGAAACCTCAACAATGAAAAACACCAACAAATTCAACAACAACCTCAACTTTGAAAAACACCAAAAAATTCAACAACCTCAACAATTAGTAACAGCAACAAATTCAATTGCAACCTCATCTTTGAAAAATACAAAAAGATTCAAATAAAAAAAATTGAATACACCAATAAATTCAACAACAACCTCAACATTGAAAATCACAAACAAATTCAACAAAAACCTCAACAATGAAAAACACCAAAAATTTCAACAACAACCTCAAAAATGAAAAACACCAAAAAATTCAACAACAAACTCAGCATTGAAAATCACCAACAAGTTCAACAACAACCTCAACTTTGAAAAACACCAACAAATTCAAAAACCACAACATGGAAACACACCAACAAATTCAAACACAAACTCAACATTGAAAATCACCAACAAATTCAACAACAACCTCAACAATGAAAAATACCAACAAATTCAACAAAAAACCTTAACCAAGAAAAACACCAGAAAATTCATCAACAACCTCGGCATTCAAAAACACCAACAGATTCAACAGAATCCTCAACAATGAAATACACGAAAAAATTCAACAACAACCTCAACATTGAAAAACACCAACAAATTCAACAACAACAACATAAACAATGAAAAACACCAAAATGATCAACAACAACCTCAACAATGAAAAACACCAACAAATTCAACAACAACCTCAACAATGAAAAACAACAAAAATTCAACAACAACTTCAGCTTTGAAAAACACCAACAAATTCAACAACCTCAACATTGAAAAAGACGAACAAATTTAGCAAAAACCTCAACAATGAAAAACATCAAAAAATTCAACAACAACCTCAACATTGAAAAACACCAACAAATTCAACTGAAACCTCAACTTTGAAAAATACAAAAAGCTTAAAAAAAACCATTGATAACACCAATAAATTCAACAACAAGCTCAATATTGGAAATCACCAACAAATTCAACAACAACCTCAACATTGCAAAACACCAAGAAATTCAACTGCAACATCAACTTTGAAAAATACAAAAACGTTCAATAAAAACCATTGATAACACCAACATATTCTACAGCAACCTCTACAATGAAAAACACCAAAAAATTCAACAACAACCACAACATTGAAAAACACCCATAAATTCAACAACAACCTCAACATTCAAAAACACGAACAAATTCAAAAACAACCTCAACAATGAAAAACAACAAAAATTCAACAACAACTGCAACTTTGAAAAACACCAACAAATTCAACAACCTCAACGTTGAAAAAGGCCAGCAAATTCAACAACAACCTCAACAATGAAAAACATCAAAAAATTCAACAACAACAACCTCAACAATGAAAAACATCAAAGAATTCAACAAAATAAAACCAACAAATTCAACAACCTCAACTTTTAAAAATACAAAAAATTTCAACCAAATAAATATTGATAAGACCAACAAATTCAACAACAACAACCTCAGCAATGAAAAACACCAAAAAGATCAACAACAACCTCAATAATGAAAAGCACTAAGAAATTCAACAACAACCTCAACTTTGAAAAACACCAGCAAATTCAATAACAACCTCAACAATGAAAAACAACAAAAAATTCAACAACAACCTCAACTTTGAAAAACACCAACAAATTCAACAACCTCAACATTGAAAAACACCAATAAATTCAACTGCAACCTCAACTTTGAAAAATACAAAAAATTTGAACAAAATCAATATTGATAACACCAAAAAATTCAACGGCAACCTCAACTTTGAACAACACCAACAAATTGAACAACCTCAACATTGAAAAACACCAACAAATTCAACTGCAGCCTCAACTTTGAAAATTACAAAAAAGTTAAAAAAAAGCCATTGACTACACCAATAAATTCAACAACAGCCTCAACATTGAAAATCACCAACAAATTCAACAACAACCTCAACAATGAAAGTCACCAACAAATTCAACAACAACCACAACAATGAAAAACATCAAAAAATTCAACAACAACCTAAACATTGAAAATCACCAAAATGATCAACAACAACCTCAACAATGAAAAACATCAGAAAATTCAGCAACAACAACCTCTAAATGATAAACACCAAAAAATTTAACAACAACAACCTCAACAATGAAAACCGTCAAAAAATTCAACAACAACCTCAACAATGAAAAACACGAAAAAATTCAACAACAACCTCAACTTTGAAAAACATCAACAAATTCAACAACCTCAACATTGAAAAACAGCATCAAATTCAACAACAACCTCAACTTTTAAAAATACAAAAAATTTCGACAAAATAAATATTGATAAAACCAACAAATTCAACAAGAACCTCAATATTGAATATAACCAACAAATTCAACAGCAACCTCAACTTTGAAAAACAGCAACAAATTCAACAACCTCAACACTGAAAAAGACCAGCAAATTCAACAACAACCTCAACAATGAAAAACATCAAAATATTCAACAACAACCGTAACATTCAAAAACACTAACACATTCAACAAAAACCTCAGCAATGAAAAACACCAAAAAATTCAACAACTTCAACATTGAAAAACACCAACAAATTCAAATGCATCATCAACTTTGAAAAATACAAAAAAGTTCAATAAAAACCATTGATAACAACAACAAATGCAACAACAACCTCAACAATAAAAAACATCAAATAATGCAACAAAAACCTCAACTTTCAAAACCATCAACAAATTCAAAAAAAACCTCAACAATGAAAAACACCAAAAAATGCGACAACAACCTCAGCTTTGAAAAACACCAACAAATTCAACTGCAACCTCTACTTTGAAAAATACTAACAAATACAACAACAACCTCAACATTGAAAAACTCCAACAAATTCAACAACAACCTCAATATTCAAAAACAACAACAAATTCAACAACCACAACATTGAAAAACACCAACAAATTCAAATGCAACCTCAACTTTGAAAAATACAAAAAAGTTAAAAAAGAACCATTGATAACACCAATAAATTCAACAACAAGCTCAATATTGAAAATCAACAACAAATTCAACAACAGCCTCAACATTGCAAAACACCAACTAATTCTACAACAACCTCAACAATGAAATACGCCAACAAATTCAACAACTTCAACATTGAAAAACAGCAACAAATTCAACAACAACAACATCAACAATGAAAAAGACCAAAATGATCAACAACAAACTCAAAAATGAAAAACATCAAAAAATTCAACAACAACCTCAACAATGACAAATATCAAAAAATTCAACAACAACCTTAACAATGAAAAACACAAAAAAAATCAACAACAACCTCAACAATGAAAAACACCAAAAAGATCCACAACAACCTCAACAATGAAAAACACCGAAAAATTCATCAACAGCCTCAACTTTGAAAAACACCAACAATTTCAACAGCAACCTCAACTTTGAAAAACACCAACAAATTCAACAACCTCAACATTGAAAAACACCAACAAATTCAACTGCAACCTCAACTTTGAAAAATACAAAAAAGTTCAAAAGGAACCAGTGATGACACCAATAAATTCAACAACACCCTCAACATTGAAAATCACCAACAAATTCAACAACAACCTCAACAATGAAAAACCCCAAAAAATTCGACAACAACAACCTCAACAATGAAAAACACCAAGGAATTCTACAACAACGACCTCATCAATGAAAAAAACGAAAAAGATCAACAACAACCTCAATAATGAAAAGCACTAAGAAATTCAACAACAACCTCAACTTTGAAAAACACCAGCAAATTCAATAACAACCTAAACAATGAAAAACAACAAAAAATTCAACAACAACCTCAACTTTGAAAAACACCAACAAACTCAACAACCTCAACATTGAAAAACACCAATAAATTCAACTGCATCCTCAACTTTGAAAAATACAAAAACTTTGAACAAAATCAATATTGAAAACACCAACAATTTCAACAGCAACCTCAACTTTGAAAAACACCAACAAATTAAACAACCTCAACATTGATAAACACCAAGAAATTCAACTGCATCCTCAACTTTGAAAAATACAAAAACGTTCAAAAAAAAACAATTGATAACACCAACATATTCAACAACAACCTCTACAATGAAAAACACCTAAAAATTCAACAACAACCACATCATTGAAAAACACCAATAAATTCAACAACAACCTCAACATTCAAAACCACCAACAAATTCAACAAAAACCTCAACAATGAAAAACACCAAAATATGCAACAACAACCTCAACTTTGAAAAACACCAACAACTTCAACTGCAACCTCAACTTTGAAAAATACCAACAAGTACAACAACAACCTCAACATTGAAAAACTCCAACACATTCAACAACAACCTCAACAATGAAAAACACCAAAATATTCAACATCAACCTCAATATTCAAAAAGACCAACAAATTAAACAAAAACCTCAACGATGAAAAATACCAAAAAAATTCAACAACAACCTCAACAATGAAAAACACCAACACATTCAACAACCACAACATTGAAAAACAATAACAAATTCAACTGCAACCACAACTTTGAAAAATACAGAAAAGTTAAAATAAAACCATTGATAATCCCAATAAATTCAACAACAACCTCAATATTGAAAATCAACAACAAATTCAACAAAAACCTTACGATTGCAAAACACCAACACATTCAACAACAAACACAACGTTGAAAATCACCAACAAATTCAACAACCACGCCAACAATGAAAAACACCAAAAAATTCAATAACAACCTCAATATTGAAAAACACCAACAAATTCAACAAAAACCTCAACAATGAAAAATACCAAACAAATTCAACAACAACCTCAACAATGAAAAACACCAACAAATGCATTAACCACAACATTGAAAAACACCAACAAATTCAACTGCAACCTCAAATTTGAAAAATACAAAAAGTTAAAAAAAAACCATTGATAACAGCAATAACTTCAACAACAGCCTCAATATTGAAAATCACCAACAAATTCAAAAAAAACCTTAACATTGCAAAACACCAACACATTCACCATCAAACTCAACATTGAAAATCACCAACAAATTCAACATCAACCTCAGCAAAGACAAATATCAAAAAATTCAACAACAACTACCTGAATAATGAAAAACACCATATAATTCAACAACAACCAAAGCAATGAAAATCACCAAAAAGATCAACAACAACCTCAACATTGAAAAACTCCAACAATTTCAACAACAACCGCAACAATGAAAAACACC
The DNA here is from genome assembly GCF_964194155.1 of Cetorhinus maximus. NCBI lineage: Eukaryota > Metazoa > Chordata > Chondrichthyes > Lamniformes > Cetorhinidae > Cetorhinus > Cetorhinus maximus. The sequence goes on along the minus strand of NW_027596182.1, from coordinate 418,454 downwards.
AAAAAATTCAACAACAAACTCAACATTGAAAATCACCACAAAATTCAACAACAAACTCAACTATCAAAAACACCAACATTGAAATACACCAACAAAAACCTCAACAGTGAAAAAAACCAAATAATTCAACAACAACCTCAACTTTGAAAAATACAAAAAATTTGATCAAAATAAATATTGATAACACCAACAAATTCAACAACAACCTCAATATTGAATATCACCAACAAATTCAACAGCAACCTCAACTTTGAAAAACACCAACAAATTCAACAACCTCAACATTGAAAAACACTAACAAATTCAACTGCATCATCAACTTTGAAAAATACAAGACGTTGAAAAGAAACCATTGATAACACTAAAAAATTCAACAACAAGCTCAATATTGAAAATCACCAACAAATTCAACAACAATGTCAACATTGCAAAACATCAGCAAATTCAACAACTAACTCAACAATGAAATACACCAACAAATTCAACAACCTCAACATTGAAATACACCAACAAATTTAACAACAACAACCTCAACAATGAAAAACACCAATAAATTCAACAACAACATCAACAATGAAAAACACCAAAATGATAAACAACAACCTCAACAATGAAATACACCAAAAAGATCCACAGCAACCTCAACAATGAAAAACACCGTAAAATTCAACAACAACCTCAACTTTGAAAAACACCCACAAATTCAACAACCTCTAACATTGAAAAACACCAACAAATTCAACTGCAACCTCAACTTTGAAAATTACAAAAAAGTTCAAAAAAAACCATTGATAACACCAATAAATTCAACAACATCCTCAACATTGAAAATCAGCAACAAATTCAACAACAACCTCAAAAATGAAAATCACCAACAAAATCAACAAAAACCTTAACATTCCAAAACACCAACACATTCAATAACAAACACAATGTTGAAAATCACCAACAAATTCAACAACAACGTCAACAATGAAAAACACCAAAAAATTCAACAACAACCTCAATATTCAAAAACACCAACAAATTCAACAAAAGCTTCAACAATGAAAACTACCAAACAAATTCAACAACAACCTCAACAATGAAAAACACCAACAAATGCAAGAACCACAATATTGAAAAACACCAACAAATTCAACTGCAACCTCAAATTTGAAAAATACAAAAAGTTAAAAAAAGACCATTGATAACACCAATAACTTCAACAACAACCTCAATATTGAAAATCACCAAAAAATCAACAAAAACCTTAACATTGCAAAACACCAACACATTCACCAACAAACTCTACATTGAAAATCACCCACAAATTCAACATCAACCTCAGCAAAGACAAAGATCATAAAATTCAACAACAACTACCTGAAAAATGAAAAACACCATAAAATTCAACAACAACAACCAAAGCAATGAAAATCACCAAAAAGATCAACAACAACCTCAACATTGAAAAACTCCAACAATGTCAACAACAACCGCAACAATGAAAAACACCAAAAAATTCATCAACAAACTCAACATTCAAAATCACCACAAAATTCAACAACAAACACAACTATCAAAAACACCAACATTGAAATACACCAACAAAAACCTCAACAATGAAAAAAACCAAATAATTCAACAACAACCTCAACTTTGAAAAACACCAACAAATTCAACAACCTCAACATTGAAAATCACCAACAAATTCAACTGCAACCTCAACTTTGAAAAATACAAAAAATTTGATCAAAATAAATATTGATAACACCAACAAATTCAACAACAACCTCAATATTGAATATCACCAACAAATTCAACAGCAACCTCAACTTTGAAAAACACCAACAAATTCAACAACCTCAACATTGAAAAACACTAACAAATTCAACTGCATCATCAACTTTGAAAAATACAAGACGTTGAAAAGAAACCATTGATAACACTAAAAAATTCAACAACAAGCTCAATATTGAAAATCACCAACAAATTCAACAACAATGTCAACATTGCAAAACATCAGCAAATTCAACAACTAACTCAACAATGAAATACACCAACAAATTCAACAACCTCAACATTGAAATACGCCAACAAATTTAACAACAACAACCTCAACAATGAAAAACACCAATAAATTCAACAACAACATCAACAATGAAAAACACCAAAATGATAAACAACAACCTCAACAATGAAATACACCAAAAAGATCCACAGCAACCTCAACAATGAAAAACACCGTAAAATTCAACAACAACCTCAACTTTGAAAAACACCCACAAATTCAACAACCTCTAACATTGAAAAACACCAACAAATTCAACTGCAACCTCAACTTTGAAAATTACAAAAAAGTTCAAAAAAAACCATTGATAACACCAATAAATTCAACAACATCCTCAACATTGAAAATCAGCAACAAATTCAACAACAACCTCAAAAATGAAAATCACCAACAAAATCAACAAAAACCTTAACATTCCAAAACACCAACACATTCAATAACAAACACAATGTTGAAAATCACCAACAAATTCAACAACAACGTCAACAATGAAAAACACCAAAAAATTCAACAACAACCTCAATATTCAAAAACACCAACAAATTCAACAAAAGCCTCAACAATGAAAACTACCAAACAAATTCAACAACAACCTCAACAATGAAAAACACCAACAAATGCAAGAACCACAATATTGAAAAACACCAACAAATTCAACTGCAACCTCAAATTTGAAAAATACAAAAAGTTAAAAAAAGACCATTGATAACACCAATAACTTCAACAACAACCTCAATATTGAAAATCACCAAAAAATCAACAAAAACCTTAACATTGCAAAACACCAACACATTCACCAACAAACTCTACATTGAAAATCACCCACAAATTCAACATCAACCTCAGCAAAGACAAAGATCATAAAATTCAACAACAACTACCTGAAAAATGAAAAACACCATAAAATTCAACAACAACAACCAAAGCAATGAAAATCACCAAAAAGATCAACAACAACCTCAACATTGAAAAACTCCAACAATGTCAACAACAACCGCAACAATGAAAAACACCAAAAAATTCATCAACAAACTCAACATTCAAAATCACCACAAAATTCAACAACAAACACAACTATCAAAAACACCAACATTGAAATACACCAACAAAAACCTCAACAATGAAAAAAACCAAATAATTCAACAACAACCTCAACTTTGAAAAACACCAACAAATTCAACAACCTCAACATTGAAAATCACCAACAAATTCAACTGCAACCTCAACTTTGAAAAATACAAAAAATTTGATCAAAATAAATATTGATAACACCAACAAATTCAACAACAACCTCAATATTGAATATCACCAACAAATTCAACAGCAACCTCAACTTTGAAAAACACCAACAAATTCAACAACCTCAACATTGAAAAACACTAACAAATTCAACTGCATCATCAACTTTGAAAAATACAAGACGTTGAAAAGAAACCATTGATAACACTAAAAAATTCAACAACAAGCTCAATATTGAAAATCACCAACAAATTCAACAACAATGTCAACATTGCAAAACATCAGCAAATTCAACAACTAACTCAACAATGAAATACACCAACAAATTCAACAACCTCAACATTGAAATACACCAACAAATTTAACAACAACAACCTCAACAATGAAAAACACCAATAAATTCAACAACAACATCAACAATGAAAAACACCAAAATGATAAACAACAACCTCAACAATGAAATACACCAAAAAGATCCACAGCAACATCAACAATGAAAAACACCGTAAAATTCAACAACAACCTCAACTTTGAAAAACACCCACAAATTCAACAACCTCAACATTGAAAAACACCAACAAATTCAACTGCAACCTCAACTTTGAAAATTACAAAAAAGTTCAAAAAAAACCATTGATAACACCAATAAATTCAACAACATCCTCAACATTGAAAATCAGCAACAAATTCAACAACAACCTCAAAAATGAAAATCACCAACAAAATCAACAAAAACCTTAACATTGCAAAGCACCAACACATTCAACAACAAACACAACATTGAAAATCACCAACAAATTCAACAACAACGTCAACAATGAAAAAAAAACCAAAAAATTCAACAACAACCTCAATATTCAAAAGCACCAACAAATTCAACAAAAACCTCAACAATGAAAAATACCAAACAAATTCAACAACAACCTCAACAATGAAAGACACCAACAAATGCAAGATCCACAACACTGAAAAACACCAACAAATTCAACTGCAACCTCAAATTTGAAAAATACAAAAAGTTAAAAAAAAACCATTGATAACACCAATAAATTCAACAACAACCTCAATATTGAAAATCAGAAACAAATTCAACAAAAACCTTAACATTGCAAAACACCAACACATTCACCAACAAACTCAACATTGAAAATCACCAACAAATTTAACATCAACCTCAGCAAAGACAAAGATCAAAAAATTCACAACAACTACCTGAAAAATGAAAAACACCATAAAATTCAACAACAACAACCAAAGCAATGCAAATCACCAAAAGAGCAACAACAACCTCAACATTGAAAAACTCCAACAATGTCAACAACAACCGCAACAATGAAAAACACCAAAAAATTCAACAACAAACTCAACATTGAAAATCACCACAAAATTCAACAACAAACTCAACTATCAAAAACACCAACATTGAAATATACCAACAAAAACCTCAACAATGAAAAAAACCAAATAATTCAACAACAACCTCAACTTTGAAAAACACCAACAAATTCAACAACCTCATCATTGAAAAACACCAACAAATTCAACTGCAACCTCAACTTTGAAAAATACAAAAAATTTGAACAAAATCAATATTGATAACACCAACAAATTCAACAACAACCTCAATATTGAATGTCACCAACAAATGCAACAGCAACATCAACATTGAAAAACACCAACAAATTCAACAACTTCAACATTGAAAAACACTAACAAATTCAACTGCATCATCAACTTTGAAAAATACAAAAAGTTCAAAAGAAACCATTGATAACACTAAACAATTCAACAACAAGCTCAATATTGAAAATCACCAACAAATTCAACAACAATCTCAACATTGCAAAACACCAGCAAATTCAACAGCTAACTCAACAATGCAATAAACCAACAAATTCAACAACCTCAACATTGAAATACACCAACAAATTCAACAACAACAACCTCAACAATGAAAAAAACCAAAAAATTCAACAACAACATCAACAATGAAAAACACCAAAATGATCAACAACAACCTCAACAATGAAAAACACCAAAAAGATCCACAGCAACCTCAACAATGAAAAACACTGTAAAATTCAACAACACCCTCAACTTTGAAAAACACCAACAAATTCAACAACCTCAACATTGAAAAACTCCAACAAATTCAATGCAACCTCAACTTTGAAAATTACAAAAAAGTTCAAAAAAAACCATTGATAACACCAATAAATTCAACAACATCATCAACATTGAAAATTACCAACAAATTCAACAACAACCTCAACAATGAAAAACACCAAAAAATGCGACAAAAAACTCAACTTTGAAAAACACCAACAAATTCAACTGCAACCTCTACTTTGAAAAATACTAACAAATACAACAACAACCTCAACATTGAAAAACTCCAACAAATTCAACAACAACCTCAATATTCAAAAACAACAACAAATTCAACAACCACAACATTGAAAAACACCAACAAATTCAACTGCAACCTCAACTTTGAAAAATACAAAAAAGTTAAAAAAAAGCCATTGATAACACCAACACATTCAACAACTAACTCAACATTGAAAATCACCAACAAAACAACAACCTCCGCAAATGAAAATATCAAAAAATTCAACAACAACTACCTGAAAAATTAAAAACACCAAAAAATTCAACAACAACAACCAAAGCAATGAATAACACCTAAAAGATCAACAACAACCTCAACATTGAAAAACTCCAACAATTTCAACAACAACCGCAACAATGAAAAACACCAAAAAATTCAACAACAAACTCAACATTGAAAATCACCACAAAATTGAACTACCTGAACATTGAAAAACACCAAAAAATTTAACAACAACCAAAGCAATGGATAACACCTAAAAGATCAACAACAACCTCAACATTGAAAAACTCCAACAAGTTCAAAAAAAACCTCAACAATGAAAAAAACTTAATAATTCAACAACAACCTCAACTTTGAAAAACACCAACAAAATCAACAACCTCAACATTGAAAAACACCAACAAATTCAACTGCAACCTCAACTTTGAAAAATACAAAAAATTTGAACAAAATAAATATTGATAACACCAACAAATTCAACAACAACCTCAATATTGAATATCACCAACTAATTCAACAGCAACCTCAACTTTCAAAAACACCAACAAATTCTCAACATTGCAAAACACCATCAAATTCAACAACTAACTCAACAATGAAATACACCAACTAATTCAACAACCTCAAAATTGAAATACATCAACAAATTCAACAACAACAACCTCAACAATGAAATAAAGCAAAAAATTCAACAACAACATCAACAATGAAAAACACCAAAAAGATCAACAACAACCTCGACAATGAAAAACATCAAAAAATTCAACAACAACCTCAACTTTGAAAAAAACCAACAAATTCAATAACAACCTCAACATTCAAAAACACCAACAAATTCAACAACAACCTTAACATTGAAAAACACGAAAAAATTCAACTACAACCTCAACTTTCAAAAACACCATCATATTCAACAACAACCTCAACTTTTAAAAATACAAAAAATTTCAACAATATAAATATTGATAAAACCAACAAATTCAACAACAACGTCAATATTGAATATAACCAACAAATTCAACAGCAACCTCATCTTTGAAAAAGACCAAATAATTCAACAACCTCAACACTGAAAAATACCAACAAATTCAACTGCTTCATCAACTTTGAAAAATACAAAAAAGGTCAAAAAATACCATTGATAGCACCAACAAATTCAACAACAACCTCAACAATGAAAAACATCAAAAAATTCAGCAACAACCTAAACACTCAAAACCACCAACAAATTCAACAAAAACCTCAACAGTGAATAACACCAAAAAATGCAACAACAACCTCAACTTTGAAAAACACCAACAAATTCAACTGCAACCTCAACTTTGAAAAATACCAACAAATATAACAACAACCTCAAGGTTGAAGAACTCCAACAAATTCAACAACAACCTCAACAATGAAAAACACCAAAAAATTCAACAACAACCTCATATTCAAAAACACCAACAAATTCAACAAAAACCTCAACAATGAAAAATACCAAAAAAATTCAACAACAACTTCAACAATGAAAAACACCAACAAATTCAACAACCACAACATTGAAAAGCACCAACAAATTCAACTGCAACCTCAACTTTGAAAAATACAAAAAAGTTTAAAAAAAAACATTGATAACACCAATAAATTCATCAACAACCTCAATATTGAAAATCACCAACAAATTCATCAAAAACCTTAAAATTGCAAAAAACCAACACATTCAACAACAAACTCAACATTGAAAATCACCCACAAATTCAACATCAACCTCAGCAAAGACAAATATCAAAAAATGCAACAACAACTACCTGAACAATGAAAAACACCAAAAAATTCAACAACAACAACCAAAGCAATGAAAAACACCAAAAAGATCAACAACAACCTCAACATGGAAAAACTCCAACAATTTCAACAACAACCGCAACAATGAAAAACACAATAAAAATTCAACAACAAACTCAACATTGAAAATCACCACAAAATTCACCAACAAACTCAACTATCAAAAACAACAAGTTCAACAAAAACATCAACAATGAAAAAAAACAAATAATTCAACAACAACCTCAACTTTGAAAAACACCAACAAATTCCACAACCTCAATATTGAAAAACACCAACAAATACAACTGCAAACTCAACTTTGAAAAATACAAAAAATATGAACAAAATAAATATTGATAACACCAACAAATTCAACAACAACCTCAATATTGAATATCACCAACAAATTCAACAGCAACCTCAACTTTGAAAAACACCAACAAATTCAACAACAACAACTCAACAATGAAAAACACCAAAAAATTCAACCACAACATCAACAATGAAAAACGCCAAAATGATCAACAACAACCTCAACAACGAAAAACACCAAAAAGATCCACAGCAACCTCAACAATGAAAAACACCGTAAAATTCAACAACAACCTCAACTTTGAAAAACACCAACAAATTCAACAACCTCAACATTGACAAACACCAACAAATTCAACTGCAACCTCAACTTTGAAAATTACAAAAAAGTTCAAAAAAAATCATTGATAACACCAAAAAATTCAACAACATCCTCAACATTGAAAATCACCAACAAATTCAACAAAACCTCAACAATGATAATCAACAACAAATTCAACAACAACAACTTCAACAATGAAAAGCACCAGAAAATTCAACAACAACAACCTCAACTTTGAAAAAAACCAACTAATTCATTAACAACCTCAACAATCAAAAACACCAACAAATTCAACAACATCCTCAACATCGAAAAACACGAAAAAATTCAACAAGAACCTCAACTTTGAAAAACACCATCAAACTCAACAACAACCTCAACTTATAATATTACAAAAAATTTCATCAAAATAAATATTGATAAAACCAACTAATTCAACAACAACGTCATTATTGAATATAACCAACAAATTCAATAGCAACCTCAACTTTGAAAAAGACCAACAAATTCAACAACCTCAACATTGAAAATCACCAACAATTTCAACTGCATCATCATCTTTGAAAAATACAAAAAAGTTCAAAAAATACCATTGATAACACCAACAAATTCAACAACAACCTCAACAATGAAAAACATCAAAAAATTCAACAACAACCTCAACATTCAAAACCAACAACAAATTCAACAAAAACCTCAACAATGAGAAACAGCAAAAAATGCAAAAACAACCTCAACTTTGAAAAACACCAACAAATTCAACAGCAACCTCAACTTTGAAAAATACCAACAAATACAACAACAACCTCAACATTGAAAAACTCCAACAAATTCAACAAAAACCTCAACAATGAAAAACACCAATAAATTCAACAACCTCAACATTGAAAAACACCAACGAATTCAACTGCAACCTCAACTTTGAAAAATACAAAAAATTTGAACAAAATAAATATTGATAACACCAACAAATTCAACAACAACCTCAATATTGAATATCACCAACAAATTCAACAGCAACCTCAACTTTGAAAAACACCAACAAATTCAACAACCTCAACATTGAAAAACACCAACAAATTGAACTGCATCATCAACTTTGAAAAATACAAAAAGTTCAAAAGAAACCATTGATAACACCAAAAAATTCAACAACAAGCTCAATATTGAAAATCATCAACAAATTCAACAACAATCTCAACATTGCAAAACACCAGCAAATTCAACAACTAACTCAACAATGAAAAACACCAAAAAATTCAACAACAACCTCAACTTTGAAAAACACAAATAAATTCAACAAACTCAACATTGAAAAGCAGCATCAAATTCAACTGCAACCTCAACTTTGAAAAATACAAATAAAATCAAAAAAAACCATTGATAACACCAATAAATTCAACCACCTCAACATTGAAAATCACCAACAAATTCAACAAGAACCTCAACAATGAAAAACACCAACAAATTCAACAAGTACCGCAACAATGAAAAACACCAAAAAATTCAACAACAAACTCAAAATTGAAAATCACCAACAAATTCAACAAAAATCTCAACAATGAAAACACCAAAACATTCAACAACAATCACAACTTTGAAAATCACCAAGACATTCAACAACATCAACATTAAAAAACACTAACAAATTAAAGTGCAAACTCAGCTTTGAAAAATACAAAAAAGTTTAAAAAAACACATTGATAACACCAATAAATTCAACAACAACCTCAATATTGAAAATCACCAACAAATTCATCAACAACCTCAACAATGAAAACAGGCAAACAATTCAACAACATCGACCTCAACAATGAAAAACACCGAAAAATTCAACAACAACTCAACATTGAAAAACTCCAACAAATTCAACAACAACCTCAGCAATGAAAAATATTAAAAAATTCAACAACAACCTCAACTTTGAAAAAAACCAACAATTCAAAAATCTCAACTTTGAAAAACACCGACAAATTCAACTGCAACCACAACTTTGAAAACTTCAAAAAAGTTCAAGCAAAATCATTGATAACACCAATAAATTCAACAAGAACATTAACATTGAAAAACACCATAATATTCAACAACTACCTCAACTTTGAAAAACACCAACAAATTCAAAAATCTCAACATGGAAAAACAACAACAAATTCAACTACAACCTCAATATTGAGAATCACCAACAAATTCAACAACAACCTCAACATTCGAAAACACCAACAAATTCAACACCAATCTCAGCAATGAAAAACACCAAAGAATTCATCAACAACCTCAACATTCAAAAACACCAACAAATTCAACAACAACCTCAACAATGAAAAGCACCAAAAAATTCAACAACAACCTCAACATTCAAACACGACAACAAATTCAACAAAAACCTCAACAATTAAAAACACCAAAAAAATCAACAACAACGTCAACTTTGAAAAACAGCAGCAAATTCAACAACAACCTCAACAATGAACATCACCAAAAAATTCAACAACAACCTCAACATTCAAAAGCACCCAAAAATACAACAACAACGTCAACAATGAAAAACACCAAAAAATTCAACAACAACCTAAAGAATGAAAAACACCAACAAATTCAACTACAACCTCAATATTGAAAATCACCAACAAATTCAACAACAACCTCAAGAATGAATAACACCAACAAATTCAACTACAACCTCAATATTGAAAATCACCAACAAATTCAACAACAACCTCAACAATGAAAAACACCAACATATTCAACAAAAACGTCAACAATGAAAAACATCAAAAAATTCAATAACAACCTCAATTTTGAAAAACGCCATTAGATTTAACAACCTCAACATTCAAATACACAAACAAATTCAACAACAACCTCAGCTTTGATAATCACCAACAAATTTAACAACAACCTCAACAATGAAAAACACCAAAAAGTTCAGCAACAACCTCAACTTGGAAAAACACCAACAAATTCAACAACCACAACATTGAAAAACACCAACAAATTCAACAACAACCTCAACAATGAAAAACACCAAATAATTCAACAACAATCTAAACATTCAAAACACCAACAAATTCAACAACAAACTCAACATTCGAAAACACCAAAAAATTCAACAACAACCTCAACTTTGAAAAACGCCAACAAATTCAACAACCTCAACATTGAGAAACACCAACAAATTCAACTGCAAGCTCAACTTTGAAAAATACTAAAAAGAAAAAAAAAAACCATTGATAACACCAATAAATTCAACAACCTCAGCATTGAAAATCACCAACAAATTCAACAGCAACTTCAATATTGAAAATCACCAACAAATTCAACAACAACCTCAACAATGAAAAACAACAACATATTCAACTAAAACCTCAACAATGAAAAACACCAAAAAAATTCAACAACAACCTCAATTTTGAAAAACTCCAACAGATTTAACAACCTCTACATTCAAATAAACTAACAAATTCAACAACAAACTCAGCTTTGACAAACACCAACAATTTCAACAACCTCAACATTGAAAAACACCAACAAATTCAACAACAACCTCAACTTATAAAAATAAAAAAAGGTTCAACAAAATAAAAATTGATAACACCAACAAATTCAACAACAACCTCAATATTGAAAATCCCCAACAAATTTTACAACAACCTCAACAATGAAAAACATCAAAAAATTCAACAACAACCATAGCAATGAAAAACACCAACCAGTTCAACAAAAACCTTAACAATTAAATACACCAAAAAATTCAACAACAACCTCATCTTTGAAAAACACCAACAAATTCAATAACCTCAACATTGAAAAACACCAACAAATTCAACAAGAACCTCAACAATGAAAAACACCAACAAATTCAACAAGTACCGCAACAAAAAAAAACACCAAAAAATTCAACAACAAACTCAAAATTGAAAATTACCATCAAATTCAACAAATAATCTCAACATTGAAAAACATCAAAAAATGCAACAACAATTGAACATTCCAAAACAGCAACAAATTCAACAAAAACCTCAACAATGAGAACACCAAAAAATTCAACAACAAGCACAACTTTGAAAAATACCAACAAATTCAACAACATCAACATTGAAAAACACCAACAAATTAAAGTGCAAACACAACTTTGAAAAATACAAAAAAGTTTAAAAAAAAACATTGATAACACCAATAAATTCAGCAACAACCTCAATATTGAAAATCACGACCAAATACATCAACAACCTCAACAATGTAAACAGGCAAATAATTCAACAACAACGACCTCAACAATGAAAAACACCCAAAAATTCAACAACAGCCTCAACATTGAAAAACTCCAACAATTTCAACAACAATCTCAACAAAGAAAAACACCAAAAAATTCAACAACAACCTCAACTTTGAAAAACTCCAACAGATTTAATAACCTCAACATTCAAATAAACCAACAAATTCAACTACAAACTCAGCTTTGAAAAACACCAACAATTTCAACAACCTCAACATTGAAAAACACCAACAAATTCAACAACAACCTCAACTTTGAAAAATACAAAAAGGTTCAACAAAATTAAAATTGCTAACACCAAGAAATTCACCAACAACCACAATATTGAAAATCCCCAACAAATTTTACAACAACCTCAACAATGAAAAACATCAAAAAATTCAACAACAACCACAAGAATGAAAAACACCAACCATTTCAACAAAAACCTTAACAATTAAAAACACCAAAAAATTCAACAACAACCTCAACTTTGAAAAACACCAACAAATTCAACAACCTCAACATTGAAAAACACCAACAAATTCAACAACAACCTCAACATTGAAAAACTCCAACAAATTCAACAACAACCTCAACAATGAAAAACACCAATAAATTCAACAACAACCTCAACATTCAAAAACAACAACAAATTCAACAAAAACCTCAACACTCAAAAACAACAACAAATTCAACAAAAACCTCAACATTGAAAATCACCAACAAATTCAACAACAACCTTAACATTGAAAAACTCCAACAAATTCAACAACAACCTCAACAATGAAAAACACCAAAAAATTCAACAACAACCTCAACATTCAGAAACAACAACAAATTCAACAAAAACCTCAACAATGAAAAACACCAAAAAATTCAACAACAACCGCAACTTTGGAAAACACCAAGAAATTCAACAATCTCAACATTGAAAGACACCAACAAATTCAACAACAACCTCAGCAAAGAAAAACATCAAAAAATTCAACAACAACCTCAACAAAGAAAAAGACCAACAAATTCAACAAGTACCGCAAATGAAAAACACCAAAAAATTCAACAGCAAACTCAAAATTGAAAATAACCATCAAATTCAACAAAAATCTCAACATTGAAAAACAAATAAAAAATACAACAACAACCCCAATTTTCCAAAACATCAACAAATTCAACAGAAACCTCAACAATGAAAACACCAAAAAATACAACGACAACCTTAACATTCCAAGACACCAACAAATTCAACAAGAACCTCAACAATGAAAACACCAAATAATTCAACAACAATCACAACTTTGAAAAACACCAACAAATTCAACAACTTCAACATTGAAAAACACCAACAAATTAAAGTGCAAACTCAAGTTTGAAAAAAAGCAAAAAAGAGAAAAAAACACATTGATAACACCAATAAATTCAACAACAACCTCAATATTGAAAATCACCAACAAATTCATCGACAACCTCAACAATGAAAAACAGCATAAAATTCAACAACAACCACAACATTGAAAAACTCCCACAATTTCAGCAACAACCTCAACAATGAAAAACACCAAAAAATTCAACAACAAACTCAACATTGAAAATCACCAACAAATTCAGCAACAGCCTCAACAATGAAAAACATCAAAAAATTCAACAACAACCTCAACATTCCAAAACATCAACAAATTCAACAAAAACCTCAACAATGAAAACACCAAAAAATACAACAACAACCACAACTTTCAAAAACACCAACAAATTCAACCGCCTCAACATTGAAAAATACCAATAAATTCAAGTGCAAACTCAACTTTGAAAAACACAAAAAAGTTTAAAAAAAAACATTGATAACACCAATAAATTCATCAACAACCTCAATATTGAAAATCACCAGCAAATTCAAAAACAACCCCAGCAATGAAAAGCAGCAAAAAATTCAACAACAACGACCTCAACAATGAAAATTACCAAAAATTCAACAACAGCCTCAACATTGAAAAACTCCAACAATTTCAACAACAACCTCCACAATGTAGAACACCATAAAATTCAACAACAACCTCAACTTTGAAAAACACCAAAAAATTCAACAACCTCAACATTGAGAAACAACAACAAATTCAACTGCAACCTCAACTTTGAAGAATACAAAAAAGATTTTAAAAAAATTGAACACACCAATAAATTCAACAAGAACCTCAATATTTAAAATCACCAATAATTTCAACAACTACCTCAACAATGAAAAACATCAAAAAATTCAACAACAACAACCTCAACAATGAAAAACACCAACAAATTCAACAAAAACATCAACAATGAAAACACCAAAAAATTCAACCACAATCTCAACATTCAAAAATACCAACAAATTCACCAAAAACCTCAACATTGAAAAACATCAAAAAATTCAGCAACAACCTCAACTTTAAAATACACCAACAAATTCAACGACCTCAACATTAAAAACACCAACTAATTCAACTGCAACCTCAACTTTGAAAAATACAAAAAAGTTCAAAAAAATCATTGATAAAACCAATAAAGTAAACAAGAACCTCAATATTGAAAATCACCAAAAAATTCAACAACAACCTCAACAATGAAAAACAGCAAAAAATTCAACAAACAACGACCTCAACAATCAAAAATACCTGAAAAATCAACAACAACCTCAACATTGAAAAACTACAATAAATTCAACAACAACCTCAACAATGAAAAACATCAAAACATTCATCAACAACCTCAACATTCAAAAACAAAAACAAATTCAACAAAAAACTCAACAATGAAAACCACTAAATAATTCAACAACAACCTCAAGTTTGAATAACAACAAAAAATTCCAGAACCTCAACACTGAGAAACAACAACAAATTCAACTGCAATCTCATTTTTGAAAAATACAAAAAGATTCAAAGAAAAACATTGAATACACCAATAAATTCAACAAGAACCTCAATATTTGAAATCACCAATAAATTCAACAATTACCTCAACAATGAAAAACATCAATAAATTCAACAACAACAACCTCAACAATGAAAAAGACCAAAAAATTCAACAACAACCTCAACATTCAAAAACACCAAAAAATTCAACAACAACCACAGCAATGAAAAACAGCAAATAATTCAACAACAACGACCTGCACAATGATAAATACCAAAAAAAATTCGTCAACAACCTCCGCAACGAAAAACAGCAAAAATTTCAACAACAAAGACCTCAACAATGAAAATTACCTTAGAATTCAACAACAACCTCAAAATTGAAACACTCCAACAATTTCAACACCAACCTCAACAATGAAAAACACCAAAAAATTTGAACAACAACCTCAACATTGAAAATCACCAACAAATTGAACAACAATTTCAACAATGAATAACATCAAAAAATTCAACAACAACCTCAACATTCAAAAACAACAACAAATTCAACAAAAAACTCAACAAAGAAAAACACCAAAAAATTCAACAACAACCTCAACATTGAAAAACACCAAAAAATTCAACAACCTCAACATTGAGAAACACCAACAAATTCATCTGCAACCACAACTTTGATAAATACAAAATGATTAAAAAAAAAACATTGAATACACCAATAAATTCAACTACAACCTCAACATTCAAAAACTCCAACAATTTCAACAACAACCTCAACATTCAAAAACACCAACAAATTCAACAACAACCTCAAATTTGAAAAACACTAACAAATTGAACAACCTCAACTTTGAAAAACATCAACAAATTCAAAAACGTCAACCTGGAAAAACACCAACAAATTCAACTACAACCAAAATATTGAAAATCACCAACAATTCAACAACAACCTCAACATTCGAAAACAGCAAAAAATTCAACAACAACCTCAACAATTAAAATCACCAAATAATTCATAATCAACCTCAACATTCAAATACACCAGCAAATTCAACAAAAACCTCAACAATTAAAAACACCGAAAAATTCAACAGCAACGTCAACTTTGTAAAATACCAACAAATTCAACAACCTCAAAATTGAAAAACACCAACAAATTCAACAACAACCACAGCAATCAAAATCAGCACCAAATTCAACAACAACCTCAACAATGAAAAACATACAAAAATTCAACAACAACCTCAACATTCACAAACACCAACAAATTCAACAAAAACCTTAACAATGAAAAACACCAAAAAATTCAACAACAACCTCAACTTTGAAAAACTCAATCAAATTCAATAAACTCAACAGCAACAAATTCAACTGCAACCTCAACTTTGAAAAATACAAAAAAGATCAAAAAAAACCATTGATAACACGTATAAATTCTACCACCTCAACATTGAAAATCACCAACAAATTCAACAACAACCTCAGCAATGAAAAACATCAAAAAATTCAACAAGAACCTCAACAATGAAAAACACCAACAAATTCAACAAGTACCGCATCAATGAAAAACACCAAATAATTCAACAACAAACTCAAAATTGAAAAT
The DNA here is from genome assembly GCF_964194155.1 of Cetorhinus maximus. Lineage (NCBI taxonomy): Eukaryota > Metazoa > Chordata > Chondrichthyes > Lamniformes > Cetorhinidae > Cetorhinus > Cetorhinus maximus. Next base: position 401,359 of record NW_027596182.1, on the reverse strand, counting down.
CACCATCAAATTCAACAAAAATGTCCTCATTGCTAAACATCAAAAAATGCAACAAAAACCTCAACATTCCAAAACACCAACAAATTCAACAAGAACCTCAACAATGAAAACACCAAAAAATTCAACAACAACCTCAACATTGAAAAACTCCAACAATTTCAACCACAACCTCAACATTCAAAAACACCAACAAATTCAACAAAAACCTCCACATTGAAAAACATCAAAAAATTCAACAACAACCTCAACATTGAAAAACACCAACAAATTCAACAACCTCAACTTTGAAAAACACCAACAAATTCAACTGCAACCTCAACTTTGAAAAATACAAAAAAGTTCAAGAAATACCATTTATAACACCAATAAATTCAACAAGAACCTTAACATTGAAAAACACCAAAATATTCAACAACAACCTCAACTTTGAAAAACACCAACAAATTCAAAAACCTCAAAATGGAAAAACACCAACAAATTCAACTACAACCTCAATATTGAAAATCACCGACAAATTCAACAACAACCTCAACAATGAAAAACACCAACAAATTCAACAACAACCTCAACAATGAAAAACACCAAAAAATTCATCCACAAACTCAGCAATGAAAAACACCAACAAATTCAACAACTTCAACATTGAAAAACACCAACAAATTAAAGTGCAAACTCAAGTTTGAAAAAAAGCAAAAAAGAGAAAAAAACACATTGATAACACCAATAAATTCAACAACAACCTCAATATTGAAAATCACCAACAAATTCATCGACAACCTCAACAATGAAAAACAGCATAAAATTCAACAACAACCACAACATTGAAAAACTCCCACAATTTCAGCAACAACCTCAACAATGAAAAACACCAAAAAATTCAACAACAAACTCAACATTGAAAATCACCAACAAATTCAGCAACAGCCTCAACAATGAAAAACATCAAAAAATTCAACAACAACCTCAACATTCCAAAACATCAACAAATTCAACAAAAACCTCAACAATGAAAACACCAAAAAATACAACAACAACCACAACTTTCAAAAACACCAACAAATTCAACCGCCTCAACATTGAAAAATACCAATAAATTCAAGTGCAAACTCAACTTTGAAAAACACAAAAAAGTTTAAAAAAAAACATTGATAACACCAATAAATTCATCAACAACCTCAATATTGAAAATCACCAGCAAATTCAAAAACAACCCCAGCAATGAAAAGCAGCAAAAAATTCAACAACAACGACCTCAACAATGAAAATTACCAAAAATTCAACAACAGCCTCAACATTGAAAAACTCCAACAATTTCAACAACAACCTCCACAATGTAGAACACCATAAAATTCAACAACAACCTCAACTTTGAAAAACACCAAAAAATTCAACAACCTCAACATTGAGAAACAACAACAAATTCAACTGCAACCTCAACTTTGAAGAATACAAAAAAGATTTTAAAAAAATTGAACACACCAATAAATTCAACAAGAACCTCAATATTTAAAATCACCAATAATTTCAACAACTACCTCAACAATGAAAAACATCAAAAAATTCAACAACAACAACCTCAACAATGAAAAACACCAACAAATTCAACAAAAACATCAACAATGAAAACACCAAAAAATTCAACCACAATCTCAACATTCAAAAATACCAACAAATTCACCAAAAACCTCAACATTGAAAAACATCAAAAAATTCAGCAACAACCTCAACTTTAAAATACACCAACAAATTCAACGACCTCAACATTAAAAACACCAACTAATTCAACTGCAACCTCAACTTTGAAAAATACAAAAAAGTTCAAAAAAATCATTGATAAAACCAATAAAGTAAACAAGAACCTCAATATTGAAAATCACCAAAAAATTCAACAACAACCTCAACAATGAAAAACAGCAAAAAATTCAACAAACAACGACCTCAACAATCAAAAATACCTGAAAAATCAACAACAACCTCAACATTGAAAAACTACAATAAATTCAACAACAACCTCAACAATGAAAAACATCAAAACATTCATCAACAACCTCAACATTCAAAAACAAAAACAAATTCAACAAAAAACTCAACAATGAAAACCACTAAATAATTCAACAACAACCTCAAGTTTGAATAACAACAAAAAATTCCAGAACCTCAACACTGAGAAACAACAACAAATTCAACTGCAATCTCATTTTTGAAAAATACAAAAAGATTCAAAGAAAAACATTGAATACACCAATAAATTCAACAAGAACCTCAATATTTGAAATCACCAATAAATTCAACAATTACCTCAACAATGAAAAACATCAATAAATTCAACAACAACAACCTCAACAATGAAAAAGACCAAAAAATTCAACAACAACCTCAACATTCAAAAACACCAAAAAATTCAACAACAACCACAGCAATGAAAAACAGCAAATAATTCAACAACAACGACCTGCACAATGATAAATACCAAAAAAAATTCGTCAACAACCTCCGCAACGAAAAACAGCAAAAATTTCAACAACAAAGACCTCAACAATGAAAATTACTTTAGAATTCAACAACAACCTCAAAATTGAAACACTCCAACAATTTCAACACCAACCTCAACAATGAAAAACACCAAAAAATTTGAACAACAACCTCAACATTGAAAATCACCAACAAATTGAACAACAATTTCAACAATGAATAACATCAAAAAATTCAACAACAACCTCAACATTCAAAAACAACAACAAATTCAACAAAAAACTCAACAAAGAAAAACACCAAAAAATTCAACAACAACCTCAACATTGAAAAACACCAAAAAATTCAACAACCTCAACATTGAGAAACACCAACAAATTCATCTGCAACCACAACTTTGATAAATACAAAATGATTAAAAAAAAAACATTGAATACACCAATAAATTCAACTACAACCTCAACATTCAAAAACTCCAACAATTTCAACAACAACCTCAACATTCAAAAACACCAACAAATTCAACAACAACCTCAAATTTGAAAAACACTAACAAATTGAACAACCTCAACTTTGAAAAACATCAACAAATTCAAAAACGTCAACCTGGAAAAACACCAACAAATTCAACTACAACCAAAATATTGAAAATCACCAACAATTCAACAACAACCTCAACATTCGAAAACAGCAAAAAATTCAACAACAACCTCAACAATTAAAATCACCAAATAATTCATAATCAACCTCAACATTCAAATACACCAGCAAATTCAACAAAAACCTCAACAATTAAAAACACCGAAAAATTCAACAGCAACGTCAACTTTGTAAAATACCAACAAATTCAACAACCTCAAAATTGAAAAACACCAACAAATTCAACAACAACCACAGCAATCAAAATCAGCACCAAATTCAACAACAACCTCAACAATGAAAAACATACAAAAATTCAACAACAACCTCAACATTCACAAACACCAACAAATTCAACAAAAACCTTAACAATGAAAAACACCAAAAAATTCAACAACAACCTCAACTTTGAAAAACTCAATCAAATTCAATAAACTCAACAGCAACAAATTCAACTGCAACCTCAACTTTGAAAAATACAAAAAAGATCAAAAAAAACCATTGATAACACGTATAAATTCTACCACCTCAACATTGAAAATCACCAACAAATTCAACAACAACCTCAGCAATGAAAAACATCAAAAAATTCAACAAGAACCTCAACAATGAAAAACACCAACAAATTCAACAAGTACCGCATCAATGAAAAACACCAAATAATTCAACAACAAACTCAAAATTGAAAATCACCATCAAATTCAACAAAAATGTCCTCATTGCTAAACATCAAAAAATGCAACAAAAACCTCAACATTCCAAAACACCAACAAATTCAACAAGAACCTCAACAATGAAAACACCAAAAAATTCAACAACAACCTCAACATTGAAAAACTCCAACAATTTCAACCACAACCTCAACATTCAAAAACACCAACAAATTCAACAAAAATCTCCACATTGAAAAACATCAAAAAATTCAACAACAACCTCAACATTGAAAAACACCAACAAATTCAACAACCTCAACTTTGAAAAACACCAACAAATTCAACTGCAACCTCAACTTTGAAAAATACAAAAAAGTTCAAGAAATACCATTTATAACACCAATAAATTCAACAAGAACCTTAACATTGAAAAACACCAAAATATTCAACAACAACCTCAACTTTGAAAAACACCAACAAATTCAAAAACCTCAAAATGGAAAAACACCAACAAATTCAACTACAACCTCAATATTGAAAATCACCGACAAATTCAACAACAACCTCAACAATGAAAAACACCAACAAATTCAACAACAACCTCAACAATGAAAAACACCAAAAAATTCATCCACAAACTCAGCAATGAAAAACAGGAATAAATTCAACAACAACGATCTAATCAATGAAAAATACCAAAAGATTCAACAACAACCTCAACATTGAAAAACTCCACCAATTTCAACAACAACCTCAACAATGAAAAACACCAAAAAATTCAACAACAAACTCAACATTGAAAATTACGAACAAGTTCAAACACAACCTCAACAATGAAAAACATCAATAAATTAAACAACAACCTCAACATTCAAAAACAACAACAAATTGAACATAAAACTCAACAACGAAAAACAACAGAAAATTCAACAACAACCTCAACTTTGAAAAACACCAAAAAATTCAACAACCTCAACAATGAGAAACACCAACAAATTCAACTGCAACCTCAACTTTGAAAAATAAAATAAGATTCAAAAAAAAAATTGCATACACCGATAAATTCAACAAAAACCTCAAAATTTAAAATCACCAAAAAATTCAAGAACAACCTCAGCATTGAAGAACACCAAAATATTTAACAAAAACCACAACTTTGAAAAACACCAACAAATTCAAAAACCTCAACATGGAAAAACAGCAACAAATTCAGCTACAACCTCAATATTGAAAATCACAAACAAATTCAACAACAACCTCAACAATGAAAAACAGCAACAAATTCAACAACAACCTCAACATTCAAAAGCACCAACATATTGAACAAAAACCACAACATTGAAAAACATCATTAAATTCAACAACAACCTCAACTTTGAAAAACACCAACAAATTCAACTGCAACCTCAACTTTGAAAAATACAAAAAAGTTCAAAAAAATCATTGATAACATCAATAAATTTAACAAGATCCTTAATATTGAAAATCACCAATAAATTCAACAACAACCTCAACAATGAAAAACATCAAAAAATTCAACAACAACAACAACCTCAACAATGAAAAACACCGAATAATTCAACAAAAATCTCAATATTCAAAACACCAACAAATTCAACAAAAAACTCAACAATGAAAAACACCAAAAAATTTCAACAATAACGTCAACTTTGAAAAACACCAAAAAATTCAACAACCTCAACATTGAGAAAGACCAACAAATTCAACTGCAACCTCAACTTTTAAAAATACAATAAGATTCAAAAAAAAAAGATTGAATACACCAATAAATTCAACAAAAACATCAATACAGAAAATCAGCAAAAAATTCAAGAACAACCTCAACATTGAAGAACACCAAAATATTCAACAAGAACCTCAACTTTGAAAAACACCAACAAATTCAAAAACCCCAAAATGGAAAAACACTAACAAATTCAAATACAACCTCAATATTGAAAATCACCAACAAATTCAACAACAACCTCAACAATGAAAAACACCAACAAATTCAACAAAAACCTCAACAATGAAAAACACCAACAAATTCATCAACAACCTCAACATTCAAAAACACCAAAAAAATTCAACAACAACCTCAACTTTCAAAAACACCAAAAAATTCAACAACCTCAACATTGAGAAACACCAACAAATTCAAATGCAACCTCATCTTTGAAAAGTGCAAAAAGATTCAAAAAAAAATCATTGAATACACCAATAAATTCAACAACAACCTCAATATTGAAAATCAGCAAAAAATTCAACAACAACCTCAACATTCAAAAACACCAAAAAATTCAACAACAACCTCAACATTGAAAAACACCAACAAATTCAACAACAACCTCAACTTTCAAAAACACCAACAAATTCAACAAAAACATCAACATTGAAAAACATCAAAAAATTTAACAACAATCTCAAATTTGAAAAACACCAACAAATTCAACGGCAACCTCAACTTTGAAAAATACAAAAAAGTTCAAGAAAAATCATTGATAACACCAATAAATTCAACAAGATCCGTAATATTGAAAATCAGCAATAAATTCAACAACCACCTCAACAATGAAAAACATCAAAAAATTCAACAACAACCACAACAATGAAAAACACCAAATAATTCAACAACAATCTCAAAATTCAAAACACCAACAAAATCAACAACAACATCAACATTCGAAAATACCAACAAATTCAACAACAACCTGAACAATGAAAAACACCAAAAAATTCAACAACAACCTCAACATTCAAAAACACCAACAAATTCAACAACAACCTCAGCAATGAAAAACATCAAACAATTCAACAACAAAGACCTCAACAATGAAATACACCAAAAAATTCATCCACAAACTCAGCAATGAAAAACAGGAATAAATTCAAGAACAACGATCTCATCAATGAAAAATACCAAAAGATTCAACAACAACCTCAACATTGAAAAACTCCACCAATTTCAACAACAACCTCAACAATGAAAAACACCAAAAAATTCAACAACAAACTCAACATTGAAAATTACGAACAAATTCAAACACAACCTCAACAATGAAAAACATCAATAAATTAAACAACAACCTCAACATTCAAAAACAACAACAAATTCAACATAAAACTCAACAACGAAAAACACCAGAAAATTTCAAAAACAACGTCAACTTTGAAAAACACCAAAAAGTTCAACAACCTCAACATTGAGAAACACCAACAAATTCAACTGCACCCTCAACTTTGAAAAATACAATAAGATTCAAAAAAAAAGATTGAATACACCAATAAATTCAACAAAAACCTCAATATTGAAAATCACCAAAAAATTCAAGAACAACCTCAACATTGAAGAACACCAAAATATTCAACAAGAACCTCAACTTTGAAAAACACCAACAAATTCAAAAACCCCAACATGGAAAAACACTAACAAATTCAACTACAACCTCAATATTGAAAATCATGAACAAATTCAACATCAACCTCAACAATGAAAAACACCAACAAATTCAACAAAAACCTCAACAATGAAAAACACCAAAAAATTCATCAACAACCTCAACATTCAAAAACAACAACAAATTCAACAAAAGCCTCAACAATGGAAAACACCAAAAAATTCAACAACAACATCAACATTGAAAAAGACCAACAAATTCAACAACAACCTCAACATTCAAAAACAACAACAAATTCAACAAAAACATCAACATTGAAAAACATCAAAAAATTCAACAACAATCTCAACTTTGAAAAATACCAACAAATTCAACTGCAACCTCAACTTTGAAAAATTCAAAAAGTTCAAGAAAAATCATTGATAACACCAATAAATTCAACAAGATCCGTAATATTGAAAATCAGCAATAAATTCAACAACAACCTCAACAATGAAAAACATCAAAAAATTCAACAACAACCTCAACAATGAAAAATACCAAATAATTCAACAACAATCTCAATATTCAAAACACCAACAAAATCAACAACAACATCATCATTCGAAAATACCAACAAATTCAACAACAACCTCAACAATGAAAAACACTAAAAAATTAATCAACAACATCAACATTCAAAAACACCAACAAATTCAACAACAACCTCAGCAATGAAAAACAACAAACAATTCAACAACAAAGACCTCAACATTGAATAACACCATAAAATTCATCCACAACCTCAGCAAATAAAAACAGGATTAAATTCAACAACAACGATCTCATCAATCAAAAATACCAAAAGATTCAACAACAACCTCTACATTGAAAAACTCCAACAATTTCAACAACAACCTCAACAATGAAAAACACCAAAAAATTCAACAACAAACTCAACATTGAAAATCACCAACAAATTCAACAGCAACCTCAACAATGAAAAACATCAATAAATTCAACTACAACCTCAACATTCAAAAACACCAACAAATACAACAAAAGCCTCAACAATGAAAAACACCAAAAAATTTCAAAAACAACGTCAAATTTGAAAAACACCAAAAAGTTCAACAACCTCAACATTGAGAAACACCAACAAATTCAACTGCAACCTCAACTTTGAAAAATACAATAAGATTCAAAAAAAAAGATTGAATACACCAATAAATTCAACAAAAACCTCAATATTGAAAGTCACCAAAAAATTCAAGAACAACTTCAACATTCAAGAACACCAAAATATTCAACAAGATCCTCAACTTTGAAAAACACCAACAAATTCAAAAACCCCAACATGGAAAAACACTAACAAATTCAACTACATCCTCAATATTGAAAATCATGAACAAATTCAACATCAACCTCAACAATGAAAAACACCAACAAATTCAACAAAAACCTCAACAATGAAAAACACCAAAAAATTCATCAACAACCTCAACATTCAAAAACAACAAATTCAACAAAAGCCTTAGCAATGGAAAACACCAAAAAATTCAACAACAATCTCAACTTTGAAAAATACCAACAAATTCAACTGCAACCTCAACTTTGAAAAATACAATAAAGTTCAAGAAAAATCATTGATATCACCAATAAATTCAACAAGATCCGTAATATTGAAAACCAGCAATAAATTCAACAACAACCTCAACAATGAAAAACATCAAAAATTTCAACAACAACCTCAACAATGAAAAATACCAAATAATTCAACAACAATCTCAATATTCAAAACACCAACAAATTCAACAACAACCTCAACAGTGAAAAACAGTAAAAAATTCATCAACAACATCAACATTCAAAAACACCAACAAATTCAACAACAACCTCAGCAATGAAAAACAACAAACAATTCAACAACCTCAACATTGAGAAAAACCAACAAATTCAACTGCAACCTCAAGTTTGAAAAGTAAAATAAGATTAAAAAAAAACATTGAATACACCAATAAATTCAACAAGAACCTCAATATTGAAAATCACCAAAAAATTCAATAACAACCTCAGCATTGAAGAACACCAAAATATTTAACAAAAACCACAACTTTGAAAAACACCAACAAATTCAAAAACCTCAACATGGAAAAACACCAACAAATTCAACTACAACCTCAATATTGAAAATCACAAACAAATTCAACAACAACCTCAGCAATGAAACAAACCAACAAATTGAACAAAAACCTCAACAATGAAAAACACCAAAAAATTTCAAAAACAACGTCAATTTGAAAAACACCAAAAAGTTCAACAACCTCAATATTGAGAAACACCAACAAATTCAACTGCAACCTGAACTTTGAAAAATACAATAAGATTCAAAAAAAAAGATTGAATACACCAATAAATTCAACAAAAACCTCAATATTGAAAATCACCAAAAAATTCAAGAACAACCTCAACATTCAAGAACACCAAAATATTCAACAAGAACCTCAACTTTGAAGAACACCAACAAATTCAAAAACCCCAACATGGAAAAACACTAACAAATTCAACTATAACCTCAATATTGAAAATCATGAACAAATTCAACATCAACCTCAACAATGAAAAACACCAACAAATTCAACAAAAACCTCAACAATGAAAAACACCAAAAAATTCATCAACAACCTCAACATTCAAAAACAAAAACAAATTCAACAAAAGCCTCAACAATGGAAAACACCAAAAAATTCAACAACAACCTCAACATTGAAAAAGACCAACAAATTCAACAACAACCTCAACATTCAAAAACACCAACAAATACAACAAAAACATCAACATTGAAAAACTTCAAAAAATTCAAAAAGAATCTCAACTTTGAAAAATACCAACAAATTCAACTGCAACCTCAACTTTGAAAAATACAAAAAAGTTCAAGAAAAATCATTGATAACACCAATAAATTCAAAAAGATCCGTAATATTGAAAATCAGCCATAAATTCAACAACAACCTCAACAATGAAAGACATCAAAAAATTCAACAACAACCTCAACAATGAAAAATACCAAATAATTCAACAACAATCTCAATATTCAAAACACCAACAAAATCAACAACAACATCAACATTCGAAAATACCAACAAATTCAACAACAACCTCAACAATGAAAAACAGTAAAAAATTCATCAACAACATCAACATTCAAAAACACCAACAAATTCAACAACAACAACAGAAATGAAAAACAACAAACAATTCAACAACAAAGACCTCAACAATGAATAACACCAAAAAATTCATCCACAACCTCAGCAATGAAAAACAGGATTAAATTCAACAACAACGATCTCATCAATGAAAAATACCAAAAGATTCAACAACAACCTCAACATTGAAAAACTCCACCAATTTCAACAACAACCTGAACAACGAAAAACACCCAAAAATTCAACAACAAACTCAACATTGAAAATTACGAACAAATTCAACAACAACCTCAACAATGAAAAACATCAATAAATTAAACAACAACCTCAACATTCAAAAACAACAACAAATTCAACATAAAACTCAACAACGAAAAACACCAAAAAATTCAACAACAACCTCAACTTTGAAAAACACCAAAAAATTCAACAACCTCAACATTGAGAAACACCAACAAATTCAACTGCAACCTCAACTTTGAAAAATAAAATAAGATTCAAAAAAAAAAAATTGAATACACCAATAAATTCAACAAGAACCTCAATATTGAAAATCACCAAAAAATTCAAGAACAACCTCAACATTGAAGAACAACAAAATATTTAACAAAAACCACAACTTTGAAAAACACCAACAAATTCAAAAACCTCAACATGGAAAAACACCAACAAATTCAACTACAACCTCAATATTGAAAATCACAAACAAATTCAACAACAACCTCAGCAATGAAAAACACCAACAAATTCAACAAAAACCTCAACAATGAAAAACACCAAAAAATTCAACAACAACCTCAACACTGAAAAACACCAACAAATTCAACAACAACCTCAACATTCAAAAACACCAACAAATTGAACATAAACTTCATCTTTGAAAAACACCAACAAATTCAACTGCAACCTCAACTTTGAAAAATACAAATAAGTACAAGAAAAATCATTGATAACAACAATAAATTCAACAAGATCCTTAATATTGAAAATCACCAATAAATTCAACAACAACCTCAACTATGAAAAACATCAAAAAAATTCAACAACAACAACCTCAACAATGAAACACACCAAATAATTCAACAACAATCTCAATATTCAAAACACCAACAAATTCAACAACAACCTCAAAATTCGAAAATACCAACAAATTCAACAACAACCTAAACATTCAAGAACACCAACAAATTCAACAACAACCACAGCAAGGAAAAACAGCAAACAATTCACCAACAACGACCTCAACAATTAAAAACACCAAAAAATTCATCAACAACCTCAGCAATGAAAAACAGGAATAAATTCAAACAACAACGATCTCATCAATGAAAAATACCAAAAGATTCAACAACAACCACAACATTGAAAAACTCCAACAATTTCAACAACAACCTCAACAATGAAAAACACCAAAAAATTCAACAACAACCTCAACATTCAAAAACAACAACAAATTCAACAAAAAACTCAACAATGAAAAGCACCAAAAAATTCAACAACAACCTCAACTTTGAAAAACACCAAAAAATGCAACAACCTCAACATTGAGAAACAGCAACAAATTCAAATGCAACCTCAACATTGAAAAATGCAGTAAGATTAAAAAAAAATCATTGAATACACCAATAAATTCAACAACAACCTCAACATTGAAAAACACCAAAATATTCAACAACAACATCAACAATGAAAAACACTAACAAATTCAAAAACCTCAACATGGAAAAACACCAACAAATTCAACAACAACCACAACACTGAAAACCAGCAACAAATTCAACAAAAACCTCAACAACGAAAAACACCAAAAAATTCATCAACAACCTCAACATTCAAAAACACCAACAAATTCAACAAAAACCTCAACAATGAAAAACACCAAAAAATTCAACAACAACCTCAACATTCAAAAACACCAACAAATTCAACAACAACCTCAGCATGGAAAAACAGCAAACAATTCAACAACAACGACCTCAAAAATCAAAAACACCAAAAAATTCATCAACAACCTCAGCAATGAAAAACAGGAATAAATTCAACAACAACGATCTCATCAATGAAAAATACCAAAAGATTCAACAACAACCTCAACATTGAAAAACTCCACCAATTTCAACAACAACCTCAACAATGAAAAACACCAAAAAATTCAACAACAAACTCAACATTGAAAATAACGAACAAATTCAACAGCAATCTCAACATTCAAAAACAACAACAAATTCAAACACAACCTCAACAATGAAAAACATCAATAAATTAAACAACAACCTCAACATTCAAAAACAACAACAAATTCAACATAAAACTCAACAACGAAAAAAACCAAAAAATTCAACAACAACCTCAACTTTGAAAAACACCAATAAATTCAACAACCTCAACAGTGAGAAACACCAACAAATTCAACTGCAACCTCAACTTTGAAAAATACAATAAGATTCAAAAAAAAACATTGAATACACCAATAAATTCAACAAAAACCTCAATATTGAAAATCACCAAAAAATTCAATAACAACCTCAACAATGAAGAACACCAAAATATTTAACAAAAACCACAACTTTGAAAAACACCAACAAATTCAAAAACCTCAACATGGAAAAAAACCAACAAATTCAACTACAACCTCAATATTGAAAATCACAAACAAATTCAAGAACAACCTCAACAATGAAAAACACCAACAAATTCAACAAAAACCTCAACACCGAGAAACACCAAAAAATTCATCAACAACCTCAACATTCAAAAACACCAACAAATTCAACAACAACCTCAACAATGAAAAACACCAAAAAATTCAACAACAACCTCAACATTCAAAAACACCAACAAATTCAACAACAACCTCAGCAAGGAAAAACAGCAAACAATTCAACAACAACGACCTCAAAAATCAAAAACACTAAAAAATTCATCAACAACCTCAGCAATGAAAAACAGGAATAAATTCAACAACAACGATATCATCAATGAAAAATACCAAAAGATTCAACAACAACCTCATCATTGAAAAACTCCAACAATTTCAACAACAACCTCAACAATGAAAAATACCAAAAAATTTAACAACAAACTCAACATTGAAAATAACGAACAAATTCAACAGCAATCTCAACATTCAAAAACAACAACAACTTCAACAAAAAACTCAACAATGAAAAGCACCAAAAAATTCAACAACCTCAACATTGAGAAACAGCAAAAATTCAAATGCAACCTCAACTTTGAAAAATGCAACAAGATTAAAAAAAAACATTGAATACACCGATAAATTGAACAACAACCTCAATATTGAAAATCAGCAAAAAATTCAACAACAACCTCAACATTGAAAAACACCAAAATATTCAACAACAACCTCAACAATGAAAAACACAAACAAATTCAAAAACCTCAACATGGAAAAACACCAACAAATTCAACTACAACCTCAATATTGAAAATCACCAACAAATTCAACAACAACCTCAACACTGAAAACCAGCAACAAATTCAACAAAAATCTCAACAACGAAAAACACCAAAAAATTCATCGACAACCTCAACATTCAAAAACAACAACAAATTCAACAACAACCTCAACGATGAAAAACACCAAAAAATTCAACAACAACCTCAACATTCAAAAACACCAGCAAATTCAACAACCTCAACATTGAAAAAGACCAACAAATTCAACAACAACCTCAACTTTGAAAAATACAAAAATGATAAAAAAAAAACCATTGATGAGAATAATAAATTCAACAACCTCAACATTGAAAATCATCAACAAATTCAACAACATCCTCAGCAATGAAAAACATCAAAAAATTCAACAAGAACCTCAAGAATGAAAAACAGCAACAAATTCAACCACAACCTCAATATTGAAAATCACCAACAAATTCATCAACAACATCAACAATGAAAAACACCAAAGTATTCAACAAAAAAGTCAACAATGAATAACATCAAAAAATTCAACAACAACCTCAATTTTGAAAAACGCCATTAGATTTAACAACCTCAACATTCAAATACACAAACAAATTCAACATCAACCTCAGCTTTAAAAATCACCAACAAATTTAACAATAACCTCAACAATGAAAAACACCAAAAAATTCAGCAACAACCTCAACTTGGAAAAACACCAACAAATTCAACAACCACAACATTGAAAAACACCAACAAATTCAACAACAACCTCAACATTGAAAAACTCCATCAAATTCAACAACAACCTCAACAATGAAAAACACCAAATAATTCAACAACAATCTCAACATTCAAAACACCAACAAATTCAACAACAACCTCAACATTCGAAAACACCAAAAAATTCAACAACAACCTCAACTTTGAAAAACGCCAACAAATTCAACAACCTCAACATTGAGAAACACCAACAAATTCAACTTCAAGCTCAACTTTGAAAAATACTAAAAAGATCAAAAAAAACCATTGATAACACCAATAAATTCAACAACTTCAATATTGAAAATCACCAACAAATTCAACAACAACCTCAACAATGAAAAACACCAACATATTCAACTAAAAACCTCAACAATGAAAAACACCAAAAAATTCTACAACAACCTCAATTTTGAAAAACTCCAACAGATTTAACAACCTCTACATTCAAATAAACCAACAAATTCAACAACAAACTCAGCTTTGACAAACACCAACAATTTCAACAACCTCAACATTGAAAAACACCAACAAATTCAACAGCAACCTCAACTTTTAAAAATACAAAATTGTTCAACAAAATAAAAATTGATAACACCAACAAATTCAACAACAACCTTAATATTGATAATCCCCAACGAATTTTACAACAACCTCAACAATGAAAAACATCAAAAAATTCAACAGCAACCACAACAATGAAAAACATCAACCATTTCAACAAAAACCTTAACAATAAAAAACACCAAAAAATACAACAACAGCCTCAACTTTGAAAAACACCAACAAATTCAATAACCTCAACATTGAAAAACACCAACAAATTCAACAAGAACCTCAACAATGAAAAACACCAACAAATTCAACAAGTACCGCAACAAAAAAAAAACACCAAAAAATTCAACAACAAACTCAAAATTGAAAATTACCATCAAATTCAACAAATAATCTCAACATTGAGAAACAGCAAAAAATGCAACAATTGAACATTCCAAAATGGCAACAAATTCAACAAAAACCTCAACAATGAGAGCACCAAAAAATTCAACAACAAGCACAACTTTGAAAAATACCAACAAATTCAACAACATCAACATTGAAAAACACCAACAAATTAAAGTGCAAACACAACTT
This sequence comes from Cetorhinus maximus, assembly GCF_964194155.1. Classification (NCBI taxonomy): domain Eukaryota; kingdom Metazoa; phylum Chordata; class Chondrichthyes; order Lamniformes; family Cetorhinidae; genus Cetorhinus; species Cetorhinus maximus. Next base: position 385,687 of record NW_027596182.1, on the reverse strand, counting down.
TGAAAAATACAAAAAAGTTTAAAAAAAAACATTGATAACACCAATAAATTCAACAACAACCTCAACAATGAAAACAGTCAAACAATTCAACAACAACGACCTCAACAATGAAAAACACCAAAAAATTCAACAACAACCTCAACATTGAAAAAATCCAACAATTTCAACAACAACCTCAAAAATGAAAAACACCAAAAAATTCAACAACAAACTCAACATTGAAAATCACAAACAAATTCAACAACAACCTCAACAATGAAAACCATCAAAAAATTCAACAAAAACCGCAACATTCAAAAACAACAACAAATTCAACAAAAAACTCAACAATGAAAAAAACCAAAAATTTCAAAAACAACTTAAACTTTGAAAAATACCAAAAAATTCAACAACCTCAACATTGAGAAACAGCAACAAATTCAACTGCAACCTCAACTTTGAAAAATACAAAACGATTCAAAAAAAAACATTGAATACACCAATAAATTCAACAACAACCTCAATATTGAAAATCACCAACAAGTTCAACAAAAACCTCAACAATGAAAAATACAAAAAAATTCATCAACAACCGCATCATTCAAGAACACCAAATAATTAACCAAAAACCTCAAGAATGAAAAACATCAAAAAATTCAACAACAACCTCAACTTTGAAAAACACCAACAACTTCAACAACCTCAACATTGTAAAATAGCAACAAATTCAACTGCAACCTCAACTTTGAAAAATACAAAAAATATCAAAAAATACCATTGATAACACCAATAAATTCAACAACCTCAACATTGAAAATCATCAACTAATTCAACAACAACCTCAGCAATGAAAAACATCAAAAAATTCAACAACAGCCTCAACTTTGAATAAAACCAAAAAATTCAACAAGCTCAACATTGAGAAACAGCAACAAATTCAACTGCAACCTAAGATTTGAAAAATACATAAAGATTCAAATAAAAACATTGAATACACCAATAATTTCAACAACAACCTCAACATTGAAAATCACCAACAAATTCAACAAAAACCTCAACAATGAAAAACACCAAAAAATTCATCAACAACCTCAACATTCAAAAACACCAAAAAATTCAACAAAAACCTCAACATTGAAAAACACCAAAAAATTCAACAACCTCAACATTGAATAACACCAAGAAATTCAACTGCAACCTCAACTTTGTTAAATACAAAAAAGATAAAAAAAAAAACCATTGATAACACCTGTAAATTCAACAACCTCAACATTGAAAAACACCAAAAATTCAACAACAAACGCAGCTTTGAAAAACACCAGCAAATTCAACAACCTAAACATTGAAAAACATCATCAAATTCAACAACAACCTCAACTTTTAAAAATACAAAACGTTTCAACAAAATCAAAATTGATAACACCAACAAATTCAACCACAACCTCAATATTGAAAATCACCAACAAATTTAACAACAAAATCAACAATTAAAAACATCAAAAAATTCAACAACAACAAACACAACAATGAAAAACACTAAACAATTCAACAACAACCTCAACATTCAAAAACACCAACAAATTTAAAAACAACCTCGTCAATGAAAATCATCAAAAAATTCATCAACAACCTCAACATTCAAAAACACTAACAAATTCAACAAAAACCTCAACAATTAAAAAAACCAAAAAATTCAACAAAAACGTCAACTTTGAAAAATACCAACAAGTTCAACAACCTCAACAGTGAAAAACACCAACAAATTCAACAACAACCTCAGCAATCAAAAACAGCCACAAATTCAATAACAACCTCTGCAATGAAAAACACACAATAATTCAACAACAAACTCAACAGTCAAAAACAACAAGAAATTCAAAAAAAACCTCAACAATGAAAATCAACAAAAAAATCAACAACAACCTCAACATTGAAAAACTCCAACAAATTCAACAACAACCTCAATCTTGAAAATCACCAACAAATTTAACAACAACCTCAACAATGAAAAACATCAACAATTCAAAAACAACAACCACACCAATGAAAAACACCAATCAATTCAACAACAACCTCAACATTCAAAAACACCAAGAAATTCAACAACAACCTCAACATTGAAAAACACCAACAAATTCAACAACATTCTCAACATTGAAAATCACATAAAATTCAACAAAAACCTCAACAATGAAAAACACCAAAAAATACAAAAACAAACTCAACATTGAAAATCACCAACAAATTCTACAACAACCTCAACTTTGAAAAACACCAACAAATTCAAAAACCTCAACATGGAAAAATACCAACAAATTCAACCACAACCTCAATATTGAAAATCACCAACAAATTCAACAGCAACCTCTAGAGTGAAAAACACCAACAAATTCAACAAAAACCTCCGCAATGAAAAACACCAAAAAATTCACCAACAACCTCAACATTCAAAAACACCAACAAATTCAGCAGAAACCTCAACAATGAGAAACATCAAAAAATTCAACAACAACCTCAACATTGAAAATCACCAACAAATTCAACAAAAACCTCAACAATGAAAAACACAAAAAAATTCATCAACAACCTCAACATTCAAGAACATCAAATAATTCAACAAAAACCTCAACAATGAAAAACATCAAAAAATTCAACGACAACCTCAACTTTGAAAAACACCAACAACTTCAACAACCTCAACATTGTAAAACAGCAACAAATTCAACTGCAACCTCAACTTTGAAAAATACAAAAAATATCAAAAAAAACCATTGATAACACCAATAAATTCAACAACCTCAACATTGAAAATCATCAACTAATTCAACAACAACCTCAGCAATGAAAAACATCAAAAAATTCAACAACAGCCTCAACTTTGAATAACACCAAAAAATTCAACAAGCTCAACATTGAGAAACAGCAACAAATTCAACTGCAACCTAAGGTTTGAAAAATATATAAAGATTCAAATAAAAACATTGAATACACCAATAATTTCAACAACAACCTCAACATTGAAAATCACCAACTAATTTAGCAAAAACCTCAACAATGAAAAACACCAAAAAATTCATCAACAACCTCAACATTCAAAAAAACCAAAAAATTCAACAAAAACCTCAACATTGAAAAACACCAAAAAATTCAACAACCTCAACATTGAAAAACACCAAGAAATTCAACTGCAACCTCAACTTTGTTAAATACAAAAAAGATTTAAAAAAACCATTGATATCACCAATAAATTCAACAACCTCAACATTGAAAAACACCAAAAATTCAACAACAAACGCAGCTTTGAAAAACACCAGCAAATTCAACAACCTAAACATTGAAAAACATCATCAAATTCAACAACAACCTCAACTTTTAAAAATACAAAACGTTTCAACAAAATCAAAATTGATAACACCAACAAATTCAACCACAACCTCAATATTGAAAATCACCAACAAATTTAACAACAACATCAACAATTAAAAACATCAAAAAATTCAACAACAACAACAACCACAACAATTAAAAACACCAAACAATTCAACAACAACCTCAACATTCAAAAACACCAACAAATTCAACAACAACCTCGTCAATGAAAAACATCAAAAAATTCATCAACAACCTCAACATTCAAAAACACTAACAAATTCAACAAAAACCTCAACAATTAAAAAAACCAAAAAATTCAACAAAAACGTCAACTTTGAAAAATACCAACAAGTTCAACAACCTCAACAGTGAAAAACACCAACAAACTCAACAACAACCTCAGCAATCAAAAACAGGCACAAATTCAATAACAACCTCTGCAATGAAAAACACACAAAAATTCAACAACAAACTCAACATTCAAAAACACCAACAAATTCAACAAAAACCTCAACAATGAAATTCACCAAAAAAATCAACAACAACCTCAACATTGAAAAACTCCAACAATATCAACAACAAACTCAACACTGAAAATCACCAACAAATTCAACAACAACCTCAACAATGATAAACATCAAAAAATTCAACAACAACTTCAACATTCAAAAACAACAACAAATTCAACAAAAAACTCAACAATGAAAAACACCAAAAAATTCAACAACAAACGCAACTTTGAAAAAAACCAAAAAATTCAACAACCTCAACATTGAGAAACAGCAACAAATTGAACTGCAACCTCAACTTAGAATAATACAAAAAGATTAAAAAAAACATTGAATACACCAATGAATTGAACAACAACCTCAATATTGAAAATCACCAAAAAATTCAACAACAACCACAACATTGAAAAACACCAAAATATTCAACAACAACCTCAACTTTGAAAAACACCTACAAACTCAGAAACCTCAACATGGAAAAACACCATCAAATTAAACTACAACCTCAATATTGAAAATCACCAACAAATTCAACAACAACCTCAACATTCGAAGACACCAACAAAATCAACAACAACATCAACAATGAAAAACACCAAAAAATGCAACAACAACCTCAACATTCAAAAATAACAACAAATTCAACAAAAACCTCAACAATTAGAAAACCAAAAAATTCAACAACAACGTCAACTTTGAAAAACAGCAGCAAATTCAACAACCTCAAAAGTGATAAACACCAACAAATTCAACAAAAACCTCAACATTGAAAAACTCTGACAAATGCAACAACAACCTCAACAATGAAAAACACCAAAAAATTCAACAACAACCTCAAAATTCAAAAACACCAACAAATTCAACTGCAACCTCAACTTTGAAAAATACAGAAAAGATCATAAAAAACCATTGATAACACCAATTAATTCAAAAACCTGAAGAATCAAAATCACCAAACAAATTCAACAAGAACCTCAGCAAGGAAAAACATTCAAAAAATTGAACAAGAACCACAACAATGACAAACACCAACAAATTCAACAAGTACCGCAACAATAAAAAACACCAAAAAATTCAACAACAACATCAACATTGAAAATCACCAACAAATTCAACAAAAACCTCAACAATGAAAAACACAAAAAAATTCATCAACAACCTCAACATTCAAGAACACCAAATAATTCAACAAAAACCTCAACAATGAAAAACATCAAAAAATTCAACGACAACCTCAACTTTGAAAAACAACAACAACTTCAACAACCTCAACATTGTAAAACAGCAACAAATTCAACTGCAACCTCAACTTTGAAAAATACAAAAAATATCAAAAAAAACCATTGATAACACCAATAAATTCAACAACCTCAACATTGAAAATCATCAACTAATTCAACAACAACCTCAGCAATGAAAAACATCAAAAAATTCAACAACAGCCTCAACTTTGAATAACACCAAAAAATTCAACAAGCTCAACATTGAGAAACAGCAACAAATTCAACTGCAACCTAAGGTTTGAAAAATATATAAAGATTCAAATAAAAACATTGAATACACCAATAATTTCAACAACAACCTCAACATTGAAAATCACCAACAAATTCAGCAAAAACCTCAACAATGAAAAACACCAAAAAATTCATCAACAACCTCAACATTCAAAAAAACCAAAAAATTCAACAAAAACCTCAACATTGAAAAACACCAAAAAATTCAACAACCTCAACATTGAAAAACACCAAGAAATTCAACTGCAGCCTCAACTTTGTTAAATACAAAAAAGATTTAAAAAAACCATTGATATCACCAATAAATTCAACAACCTCAACATTGAAAAACACCAAAAATTCAACAACAAACGCAGCTTTGAAAAACACCAGCAAATTCAAAAACCTAAACATTGAAAAACATCATCAAATTCAACAACACCCTCAACTTTTAAAAATACAAAACGTTTCAACAAAATCAAAATTGATAACACCAACAAATTCAACCACAACCTCAATATTGAAAATCACCAACAAATTTAACAACAACATCAACAATTAAAAACATCAAAAAATTCAACAACAACAACAACAACCACAACAATTAAAAACACCAAACAATTCAACAACAACCTCAACATTCAAAAACACCAACAAATTCAACAACAACCTCGTCAATGAAAAACATCAAAAAATTCATCAACAACCTCAACATTCAAAAACACTTACAAATTCAACAAAAACCTCAACAATTAAAAAAACCAAAAAATTCAACAAAAACGTCAACTTTGAAAAATACCAACAAGTTCAACAACCTCAACAGTGAAAAACACCAACAAACTCAACAACAACCTCAGCAATCAAAAACAGGCACAATTTCAATAACAACCTCTGCAATGAAAAACACACAAAAATTCAACAACAAACTCAACATTCAAAAACACCAACAAATTCAACAAAAACCTCAACAATGAAATTCACCAAAAAAATCAACAACAACCTCAACATTGAAAAACTCCAACAATATCAACAACAAACTCAACACTGAAAATCACCAACAAATTCAACAACAACCTCAACAATGATAAACATCAAAAAATTCAACAACAACTTCAACATTCAAAAACAACAACAAATTCAACAAAAAACTCAACAATGAAAAACACCAAAAAATTCAACAACAAACGCAACTTTGAAAAAAACCAAAAAATTCAACAACCTCAACATTGAGAAACAGCAACAAATTGAACTGCAACCTCAACTTAGAATAATACAAAAAGATTAAAAAAAAACATTGACTACACCAATGAATTGAACAACAACCTCAACATTCAAAAAAACCAAAAAATACAACAAAAACCTCAACATTGAAAAACACCAAAAAATTCAACAACCTCAACATTGAAAAACACCAAGAAATTCAACTGCAACCTCAACTTTGTTAAATACAAAAAAGATTTAAAAAAAACCATTGATATCACCAATAAATTCAACAACCTCAACATTGAAAAACACCAAAAATTCAACAACAAACGCAGCTTTGAAAAACACCAGTAAATTCAACGACCTAAACATTGAAAAACATCATCAAATTCAACAACAACCTCAACTTTTAAAAATACAAAACGTTTCAACAAAATCAAAATTGATAACACCAACAAATTCAACCACAACCTCAATATTGAAAATCACCAACAAATTTAACAACAACATCAACAATTAAAAACATCAAAAAATTCAACAACAACAACAACCACAACAATGAAAAACACCAAACAATTCAACAACAACCTCAACATTCAAAAACACCAACAAATTCAACAACAACCTCGTCAATGAAAAACATCAAAAAATTCATCAACAACTTCAACATTCAAAAACACTAACAAATTCAACAAAAACCTCAACAATTAAAAAAACCAAAAAATTCAACAAAAACGTCAACTTTGAAAAATACCAACAAGTTCAACAACCTCAACAGTGAAAAACACCAACAAATTCAACAACAACCTCAGCAATCAAAAACAGGCACAAATTCAATAACAACCTCTGCAATGAAAAACACACAAAAATTCAACAACAAACTCAACATTCAAAAACACGAACAGATTCAACAAAAACCTCAACAATGAAATTCACCAAAAAAATCAACAACAACCTCAACATTGAAAAACTCCAACAATATCAACAACAAACTCAACACTGAAAATCACCAACAAATTCAACAACAACCTCAACAATGATAAACATCAAAAAATTCAACAACAACGTCAACATTCAAAAACAACAACAAATTCAACAAAAAACAAATTCAACAAAAACCTCAACAATTAGAAAACCAAAAAATTCAACAACAACGTCAACTTTGAAAAACAGCAGCAAATTCAACAACCACAAAAGTGATAAACACCAACAAATTCAACAAAAACCTCAACATTGAAAAACTCTGACAAATGCAACAACAACCTCAACAATGAAAAACACCAAAAAATTCAACAACAACCTCAAAATTCAAAAACACCAACAAATTCAACTGCAACCTCAACTTTGAAAAATACAGAAAAGATCATAAAAAACCATTGATAACACCAATTAATTCAAAAACCTGAAGAATCAAAATCACCAAACAAATTCAACAAGAACCTCAGCAAGGAAAAACATTCAAAAAATTGAACAAGAACCACAACAATGACAAACACCAACAAATTCAACAAGTACCGCAACAATGAAAAACACCAAAAAATTCAACAACAACCTCAACATTGAAAATCACCAACAAATTCAACAAAAACCTCAACAATGAAAAACACCAAAAAATTCATCAACAACCTCAACATTCAAAAACACCAAATAATTCAACAAAAGCCTCAACAATGAAAAACTCCAAAAAATTCAACAACAACCTCAACTTTGAAAAACAACAACAACTTCAACAACCTCAACATTGAAAAACACCAACAAATTCAACAACAAACTCAACATTGAAAATCACCAAAAAATTCAACAACAACCTCAACATTGAAAAACTCCAACAAGTGAAACAACAACCTCAACAAAGAAAAACACCAAAATATTCAACAAGAAACTCAACATTGAAAATCACCAACAAAATCAACAAAAACATCATCAATGGAAAACACCAAAAAATTCATCAACAACCTCAACATTCAACAACACCAACAAATACAACAAAAACCTCAACAATGAAAAACACCAAAAAATTCTACAACAAAGTCAACATTGAAAATCACCAACAAACTCAACATAAACCTCAACAATGAAAAACACTAAACAATTCATCAACAACCTCAACATTCAAAAACACCAAATAATTCAACAAAAACCTCAACAATGAAAAACACCAACAGCTTCAACAACCTCAACATTGAAGAACACCAACAAATTCAACTGCAACCTCAACTTTGATAAATACAAAAAAAAATAAAAACCATTGAAAACACCAATAAATTCAACAAAATCAACATTGAAAATCACGAACAAATTCAACAACAACCTCAGCAATGAAAAACATCAAAAAATGTAACAACAACCTCAACTTTGAAAAACACCAAAAAATTCAACAAGCTCAACATTGAGAAACAGCAACAAATTCCGCTTCAACCTCAACTTTGAAAAATACAAAAAGATTCAAAAAAAGACATAGAATACACCAATAAATTCAACAACAATCTCAATATTGAAAATCACAAAAAAATTCAACAACAACCTCAACATTGAAAAACACCAAATTATCAACAACAACCTCAACTTTGAAAAACACCAACAAATTCAAAACCCTCAACTTGGAAAAACAACAACAAATTCAACAAAAACCTCAACAATGAAAAACACAAAAAAATTCAAAAAAAACCACAACAATGAAAAACACCAAAAAATTAACAACAACAACATCAATTTGAAAAACACCATCAAATTCAACAACCTCAACATTGAAAAAAACCAACAAATTCAACAACAACCTCAACTTTAAAAGATACAAAACGGTTCAACAAAATAAAAATTGATAACACCAATAAATTCAACAACAACCTCAATATTGAAAATCACCAACAAATTTAACAACAACCTCAACATTGAAAAACACCAACAAATTCAACAACAAACTCAACATTGAAAAAAACCAACAAATTCAACAACAACCTCAACTTTAAAAGATACAAAACGGTTCAACAAAATAAAAATTGATAACACCAATAAATTCAACAACAACCTCAATATTGAAAATCACCAACAAATTTAACAACAACCTCAACATTGAAAAACACCAACAAATTCAACAACAAACTCAACATTGAAAATCAGCAAAAAATTCAACAACAACCTCAACATTGAAAAACTCCAACAAGTTAAACAACAACCTCAACAAAGAAAAACACCAAAAAAATCAACAAGAAACTCAACATTGAAAATCACCAAAAAAATCAACAAAAACATCAAAAATGAAAAACACCAAAAAATTCATCAACAACCTCAACATTCAAAATCACCAACAAATTCAACATAAACCTCAACAATGAAAAACTCCAACAAGCTAAACAACAACCTCAACAAAGAAAAACACCAAAAAATTCAACAAGAAACTCAACATTGAAAATCACCAAAAAAATCAACAAAAACCTCAACAATGAAAAACACCAAAAAATTCTACAACAACCACAACTTTGAAAAACAACAACAACTTCAACAACCTCAACATTGAAAAACACCAACAAATTCAACAACAAACTCAACATTGAAAATCTCCAAAAAATTCAACAACAACCTCAACATTGAAAAACTCCAACAAGTTAAACAACAACCTCAACAAAGAAAAACACCAAAAAATTCAACAAGAAACTCAACATTGAAAATCACCAAAAAAAATCAACAAAAACATCAACAATGAAAAACACCAAAAAATTCAACAACAACCTCAACTTTGAAAAAAACCAACAACTTCAACAACCTCAACATTGAAGAACACCAACAAATTCAACTGCAACCTCAACTTTGAGAAATACAAAAAAAAAACAATAAAAACCATTGAAAACACGAATAAATTCAACAAAATCAACATTGAAAATCACCAACAAATTCAACAACAACCTCAGCAATGAAAAACATCAAAAAATGTAACAACAACCTCAACTTTGAAAAACACCAAAAAAATCAACAAGCTCAACATTGAGAAACACCAACAAATTCAACTGCAACCTTAACTTTGAAAAATACATGAAAGATCAAAAAAAACCATTGATAACACCAATAAATTCAACAACCTCAACAAAGTAAATCACCAACAAGTTCAACAACAACATCAGCAATGAAAAACATCTAAACACTCAACAACAACCTCAACTTTGAAAAACACCAAAAAATTCAACAACCTCAACATTGAGAAACAGCAACAAATTGAACTGCAACCTCAACTTTGAAAAATACAAAAAGATTCAAAAAAAGACATTGAATACACCAATAAATTCAACAACAATCTCAATATTGAAAATCACAAAAAAATTCAACAACAACCTCAAAATTGAAAAACACCAAATTATCAACAACAACCTCAACTTTGAAAAACACCAACAAATACAAAACCGTCAACATGGAAAAACACCAACACATTCAACAACAACCTCAACAATGAAAAACACCAACAAATTCAAAAAAAACCTCAACAATGAAAAACACCAAAAAATTCAACAACAACCTCAATTTGAAAAACACCAACAAATTCAACAACCTCAACAGAGAAAAACACCAACAAATTCAACAACAACCTCAACTTTAAAAAATACAAAAAGGTTAAACAAAATAAAAATTGATAACACCAACAAATTCAACAACAACCTCAACAATGATAAACATCAAAAATTCAAAAACAACAACCACACCAATGAATACACCAAACAATTCAACAACAACCTCAACATTCAAAAACACCAAGAAATTCAACAACAACCTCAACATTGAAAAACACCAACAAATTCAACAACATTCTCAACATTGAAAATCACATAAAATTCAACAACAACCTCAACAATGAAAAACATCAAAAAATACAAAAACAACCTCAACTTTGAAAAACACCAACAAATTCAAAAACCTCAACATGGAAAAATACCAACAAATTCAACCACAACCTCAATATTGAAAATCACCAACAAATTCAACAACAACCTCAACAGTGAAAAACACCAACAAATTCAACAAAAACCTCCGCAATGAAAAGCACCAAAAAATTCACCAACAACCTCAGCATTCAAAAACACCAACAAATTCAACAGAAACCTCAACAATGAGAAACATCAAAAAATTCAACAACAACCTCAACATTGAAAATCACCAACAAATTCAACAAAAACCTCAACAATGAAAAACACAAAAAAATTCATCAACAACCTCATCATTCAAGAACACCAAATAATTAACCAAAAACCTCAACAATGAAAAACATCAAAAAATTCAACAACAACCTCAACTTTGAAAAACACCAACAACTTCAACAACCTCAACATTGTAAAATAGCGACAAATTCAACTGCAACCACAACTTTGAAAAATACAAAAAATATCAAAAAAAACCATTGATAACACCAATAAATTCAACAACCTCAACATTGAAAATCATCAACTAATTCAACAACAACCTCAGCAATGAAAAACATCAAAAAATTCAACAACAGCCTCAACTTTGAATAACACCAAAAAATTCAACAAGCTCAACATTGAGAAACAGCAACAAATTCAACTGCAACCTAAGGTTTGAAAAATACATAAAGATTCAAATAAAAACATTGAATACACCAATAATTTCAACAACAACCTCAACATTGAAAATCACCAACAAATTCAACAAAAACCTCAACAATGAAAAACACCAAAAAATTCATCAACAACCTCAACATTCAAAAACACCAAAAAATTCAACAAAAACCTCAACATTGAAAAACACCAAAATATTTAACAACCTCAACATTGAATAACACCAAGAAATTTAACTGCAACCTCAACTTTGTTAAATACAAAAAAGATTAAAAAAAAACCATTGATAACACCAGTAAATTCAACAACCTCAACATTGAAAAACACCAAAAATTCAACAACAAACGCAGCTTTGAAAAACACCAGCAAATTCAACAACCTAAACATTGAAAAACATCATCAAATTCAACAACAACCTCAACTTTTAAAAATACAAAACGTTTCAACAAAATCAAAATTGATAACACCAACAAATTCAACCACAACCTCAATATTGAAAATCACCAACAAATTTAACATCAACATCAACAATTAAAAACATCAAAAAATTCAACAACAACAACCACAACAATGAAAAACACTAAACAATTCAACAACAACCTCAACATTCAACAACACCAACAAATTCAAAAACAACCTCGTCAATGAAAATCATCAAAAAATTCATCAACAACCTCAACATTCAAAAACACTAACAAATTCAACAAAAACCTCAACAATTAAAAAAACCAAAAAATTCAACAAAAACGTCAACTTTGAAAAATACCAACAAGTTCAACAACCTCAACAGTGAAAAACACCAACAAATTCAACAACAACCTCAGCAATCAAAAACAGGCACAAATTCAATAACAACCTCTGCAATGAAAAACACACAATAATTCAACAACAAACTCAACAGTCAAAAAAAACAAGAAATTCAACAAAAACCTCAACAATGAAAATCACCAAAAAAATCAACAACAACCTCAAAATTGAAAAACTCCAACAAATACAACAACAACCTCAATATTGAAAATCACCAACAAATTTAACAACAACCTCAACAATGAAAAACATCAACAATTCAAAAACAACAACCACACCAATGAAAAACACCAAACAATTCAACAACATCCTCAACATTCAAAAACATCAAGAAATTCAACAACAACCTCAACATTGAAAAACACCAACAAATTCAACAACATTCTCAACATTGAAAATCACATAAAATTCAACAAAAACCTCAACAATGAAAAACACCAAAAAATACAAAAACAAACTCAACATTGAAAATCACCAACAAATTCTACAACAACCTCAACTTTGAAAAACACGAACAAATTCAAAAACCTCAACATGGAAAAATACCAACAAATTCAACCACAACCTCAATATTGAAAATCACCAACAAATTCAACAACAACCTCAACAGTGAAAAACACCAACAAATTCAACAAAAACCTCCGCAATGAAAAACACCAAAAAATTCACCAACAACCTCAACATTCAAAAACACCAACAAATTCAGCAGAAACCTCAACAATGAGAAACATCAAAAAATTCAACAACAACCTCAACATTGAAAATCACCAACAAATTCAACAAAAACCTCAACAATGAAAAACACAAAAAAATTCATCAACAACCTCAACATTCAAGAACACCAAATAATTCAACAAAAACCTCAACAATGAAAAACATCAAAAAATTCAACGACAACCTCAACTTTGAAAAACACCAACAACTTCAACAACCTCAACATTGTAAAACAGCAACAAATTCAACTGCAACCTCAACTTTGAAAAAAACAAAAAATATCAAAAAAAACCATTGATAACACCAATAAATTCAACAACCTCAACATTGAAAATCATCAACTAATTCAACAACAACCATAACAATGAAAAACACCAAACAATTCAACAACAACCTCAACATTCAAAAACACTAACAAATTCAACAAAAACCTCAACAATTAAAAAAAACCAAAAAATTCAACAAAAACGTCAACTTTGAAAAATACCAACAAGTTCAACAACCTCAACAGTGAAAAACACCAACAAATTCAACAACAACCTCAGCAATCAAAAACAGGCACAAATTCAATAACAACCTCTGCAATGAAAAACACACAATAATTCAACAACAAACTCAACATTCAAAAACACCAACAAATTCAACAAAAACCTCAACAATGAAATTCACCAAAAAAATCAACAACAACCTCAACATTGAAAAACTCCAACAATATCAACAACAAACTCAACACTGAAAATCACCAACAAATTCAACAACAACCTCAACAATGATAAACATCAAAAAATTCAACAACAACTTCAACATTCAAAAACAACAACAAATTCAACAAAAAACTCAACAATGAAAAACACCAAAAAATTCAACAACAAACGCAACTTTGAAAAAAACCAAAAAATTCAACAACCTCAACATTGAGAAACAGCAACAAATGGAACTGCAACCTCAACTTAGAATAATACAAAAAGATTAAAAAAAACATTGAATACACCAATGAATTGAACAACAACCTCAATATTGAAAATCACCAAAAAATTCAACAACAACCACAACATTGAAAAACACCAAAATATTCAACAACAACCTCAACTTTGAAAAACACCTACAAATTCAGAAACCTCAACATGGAAAAACACCATCAAATTAAACTACAACCTCAATATTGAAAATCACCAACAAATTCAACAACAACCTCAACATTCGAAGACACCAACAAAATCAACAACAACATCAACAATGAAAAACACCAAAGAATTCATCAACAACCTCAACATTCAAAAACACCAACAAAGTCAACAACAACCTCAACAATGAAAAACACCAAAAAATGCAACAACAACCTCAACATTCAAAAATAACAACAAATTCAACAAAAACCTCAACAATTAGAAAACCAAAAAATTCAACAACAACGTCAACTTTGAAAAACAGCAGCAAATTCAACAACCTCAAAAGTGATAAACACCAACAAATTCAACAAAAACCTCAACATTGAAAAACTCTGACAAATGCAACAACAACCTCAACAATGAAAAACACCAAAAAATTCAACAACAACCTCAAAATTCAAAAACACCAACAAATTCAACTGCAACCTCAACTTTGAAAAATACAGAAAAGATCATAAAAAACCACTGATAACACCAATTAATTCAAAAACCTGAAGAATCAAAATCACCAAACAAATTCAACAAGAACCTCAGCAAGGAAAAACATTCAAAAAATTGAACAAGAACCACAACAATGACAAACACCAACAAATTCAACAAGTACCGCAACAATGAAAAACACCAAAAAATTCAACAACAACCTCAACATTGAAAATCACCAACAAATTCAACAAAAACCTCAACAATGAAAAACACCAAAAAATTCATCAACAACCTCAACATTCAAAAACACCAAATAATTCAACAAAAGCCTCAACAATGAAAAACTCCAAAAAATTCAACAACAACCTCAACTTTGAAAAACAACAACAACTTCAACAACCTCAACATTGAAAAACACCAACAAATTCAACAACAAACTCAACATTGAAAATCACCAAAAAATTCAACAACAACCTAAACATTGAAAAACATCATCAAATTCAACAACAACCTCAACTTTTAAAAATACAAAACGTTTCAACAAAATCAAAATTGATAACACCAACAAATTCAACCACAACCTCAATATTGAAAATCACCAACAAATTTAACATCAACATCAACAATTAAAAACATCAAAAAATTCAACAACAACAACCACAACAATGAAAAACACTAAACAATTCAACAACAACCTCAACATTCAACAACACCAACAAATTCAAAAACAACCTCGTCAATGAAAATCATCAAAAAATTCATCAACAACCTCAACATTCAAAAACACTAACAAATTCAACAAAAACCTCAACAATTAAAAAAACCAAAAAATTCAACAAAAACGTCAACTTTGAAAAATACCAACAAGTTCAACAACCTCAACAGTGAAAAACACCAACAAATTCAACAACAACCTCAGCAATCAAAAACAGGCACACATTCAATAACAACCTCTGCAATGAAAAACACACAATAATTCAACAACAAACTCAACAGTCAAAAAAAACAAGAAATTCAACAAAAACCTCAACAATGAAAATCACCAAAAAAATCAACAACAACCTCAAAATTGAAAAACTCCAACAAATACAACAACAACCTCAATATTGAAAATCACCAACAAATTTAACAACAACCTCAACAATGAAAAACATCAACAATTCAAAAACAACAACCACACCAATGAAAAACACCAAACAATTCAACAACATCCTCAACATTCAAAAACATCAAGAAATTCAACAACAACCTCAACATTGAAAAACACCAACAAATTCAACAACATTCTCAACATTGAAAATCACATAAAATTCAACAAAAACCTCAACAATGAAAAACACCAAAAAATACAAAAACAAACTCAACATTGAAAATCACCAACAAATTCTACAACAACCTCAACTTTGAAAAACACGAACAAATTCAAAAACCTCAACATGGAAAAATACCAACAAATTCAACCACAACCTCAATATTGAAAATCACCAACAAATTCAACAACAACCTCAACAGTGAAAAACACCAACAAATTCAACAAAAACCTCCGCAATGAAAAACACCAAAAAATTCACCAACAACCTCAACATTCAAAAACACCAACAAATTCAGCAGAAACCTCAACAATGAGAAACATCAAAAAATTCAACAACAACCTCAACATTGAAAATCACCAACAAATTCAACAAAAACCTCAACAATGAAAAACACAAAAAAATTCATCAACAACCTCAACATTCAAGAACACCAAATAATTCAACAAAAACCTCAACAATGAAAAACATCAAAAAATTCAACGACAACCTCAACTTTGAAAAACACCAACAACTTCAACAACCTCAACATTGTAAAACAGCAACAAATTCAACTGCAACCTCAACTTTGAAAAAAACAAAAAATATCAAAAAAAACCATTGATAACACCAATAAATTCAACAACCTCAACATTGAAAATCATCAACTAATTCAACAACAACCACAACAATGAAAAACACCAAACAATTCAACAACAACCTCAACATTCAAAAACACTAACAAATTCAACAAAAACCTCAACAATTAAAAAAACCAAAAAATTCAACAAAAACGTCAACTTTGAAAAATACCAACAAGTTCAACAACCTCAACAGTGAAAAACACCAACAAATTCAACAACAACCTCAGCAATCAAAAACAGGCACAAATTCAATAACAACCTCTGCAATGAAAAACACACAATAATTCAACAACAAACTCAACATTCAAAAACACCAACAAATTCAACAAAAACCTCAACAATGAAATTCACCAAAAAAATCAACAACAACCTCAACATTGAAAAACTCCAACAATATCAACAACAAACTCAACACTGAAAATCACCAACAAATTCAACAACAACCTCAACAATGATAAACATCAAAAAATTCAACAACAACTTCAACATTCAAAAACAACAACAAATTCAACAAAAAACTCAACAATGAAAAACACCAAAAAATTCAACAACAAACGCAACTTTGAAAAAAACCAAAAAATTCAACAACCTCAACATTGAGAAACAGCAACAAATGGAACTGCAACCTCAACTTAGAATAATACAAAAAGATTAAAAAAAACATTGAATACACCAATGAATTGAACAACAACCTCAATATTGAAAATCACCAAAAAATTCAACAACAACCACAACATTGAAAAACACCAAAATATTCAACAACAACCTCAACTTTGAAAAACACCTACAAATTCAGAAACCTCAACATGGAAAAACACCATCAAATTAAACTACAACCTCAATATTGAAAATCACCAACAAATTCAACAACAACCTCAACATTCGAAGACACCAACAAAATCAACAACAACATCAACAATGAAAAACACCAAAGAATTCATCAACAACCTCAACATTCAAAAACACCAACAAAGTCAACAACAACCTCAACAATGAAAAACACCAAAAAATGCAACAACAACCTCAACATTCAAAAATAACAACAAATTCAACAAAAACCTCAACAATTAGAAAACCAAAAAATTCAACAACAACGTCAACTTTGAAAAACAGCAGCAAATTCAACAACCTCAAAAGTGATAAACACCAACAAATTCAACAAAAACCTCAACATTGAAAAACTCTGACAAATGCAACAACAACCTCAACAATGAAAAACACCAAAAAATTCAACAACAACCTCAAAATTCAAAAACACCAACAAATTCAACTGCAACCTCAACTTTGAAAAATACAGAAAAGATCATAAAAAACCACTGATAACACCAATTAATTCAAAAACCTGAAGAATCAAAATCACCAAACAAATTCAACAAGAACCTCAGCAAGGAAAAACATTCAAAAAATTGAACAAGAACCACAACAATGACAAACACCAACAAATTCAACAAGTACCGCAACAATGAAAAACACCAAAAAATTCAACAACAACCTCAACATTGAAAATCACCAACAAATTCAACAAAAACCTCAACAATGAAAAACACCAAAAAATTCATCAACAACCTCAACATTCAAAAACACCAAATAATTCAACAAAAGCCTCAACAATGAAAAACTCCAAAAAATTCAACAACAACCTCAACTTTGAAAAACAACAACAACTTCAACAACCTCAACATTGAAAAACACCAACAAATTCAACAACAAACTCAACATTGAAAATCACCAAAAAATTCAACAACAACCTCAACATTGAAAAACTCCAACAAGTGAAACAACAACCTCAACAAAGAAAAACACCAAAATATTCAACAAGAAACTCAACATTGAAAATCACCAACAAAATCAACAAAAACATCATCAATGGAAAACACCAAAAAATTCATCAACAACCTCAACATTCAACAACACCAACAAATACAACAAAAACCTCAACAATGAAAAACACCAAAAAATTCTACAACAAAGTCAACATTGAAAATCACCAACAAACTCAACATAAACCTCAACAATGAAAAACACTAAACAATTCATCAACAACCTCAACATTCAAAAACACCAAATAATTCAACAAAAACCTCAACAATGAAAAACACCAACAGCTTCAACAACCTCAACATTGAAGAACACCAACAAATTCAACTGCAACCTCAACTTTGATAAATACAAAAAAAAATAAAAACCATTGAAAACACCAATAAATTCAACAAAATCAACATTGAAAATCACGAACAAATTCAACAACAACCTCAGCAATGAAAAACATCAAAAAATGTAACAACAACCTCAACTTTGAAAAACACCAAAAAATTCAACAAGCTCAACATTGAGAAACAGCAACAAATTCCGCTTCAACCTCAACTTTGAAAAATACAAAAAGATTCAAAAAAAGACATAGAATACACCAATAAATTCAACAACAATCTCAATATTGAAAATCACAAAAAAATTCAACAACAACCTCAACATTGAAAAACACCAAATTATCAACAACAACCTCAACTTTGAAAAACACCAACAAATTCAAAACCCTCAACTTGGAAAAACAACAACAAATTCAACAAAAACCTCAACAATGAAAAACACAAAAAAATTCAAAAAAAACCACAACAATGAAAAACACCAAAAAATTAACAACAACAACATCAATTTGAAAAACACCATCAAATTCAACAACCTCAACATTGAAAAAAACCAACAAATTCAACAACAACCTCAACTTTAAAAGATACAAAACGGTTCAACAAAATAAAAATTGATAACACCAATAAATTCAACAACAACCTCAATATTGAAAATCACCAACAAATTTAACAACAACCTCAACATTGAAAAACACCAACAAATTCAACAACAAACTCAACATTGAAAAAAACCAACAAATTCAACAACAACCTCAACTTTAAAAGATACAAAACGGTTCAACAAAATAAAAATTGATAACACCAATAAATTCAACAACAACCTCAATATTGAAAATCACCAACAAATTTAACAACAACCTCAACATTGAAAAACACCAACAAATTCAACAACAAACTCAACATTGAAAATCAGCAAAAAATTCAACAACAACCTCAACATTGAAAAACTCCAACAAGTTAAACAACAACCTCAACAAAGAAAAACACCAAAAAAATCAACAAGAAACTCAACATTGAAAATCACCAAAAAAAACAACAAAAACATCAAAAATGAAAAACACCAAAAAATTCATCAACAACCTCAACATTCAAAATCACCAACAAATTCAACATAAACCTCAACAATGAAAAACTCCAACAAGTTAAACAACAACCTCAACAAAGAAAAACACCAAAAAATTCAACAAGAAACTCAACATTGAAAATCACCAAAAAAATCAACAAAAACCTCAACAATGAAAAACACCAAAAAATTCTACAACAACCACAACTTTGAAAAACAACAACAACTTCAACAACCTCAACATTGAAAAACACCAACAAATTCAACAACAAACTCAACATTGAAAATCTCCAAAAAATTCAACAACAACCTCAACATTGAAAAACTCCAACAAGTTAAACAACAACCTCAACAAAGAAAAACACCAAAAAATTCAACAAGAAACTCAACATTGAAAATCACCAAAAAAAATCAACAAAAACATCAACAATGAAAAACACCAAAAAATTCAACAACAACCTCAACTTTGAAAAAAACCAACAACTTCAACAACCTCAGCATTGAAGAACACCAACAAATTCAACTGCAACCTCAACTTTGAGAAATACAAAAAAAAAACAATAAAAACCATTGAAAACACGAATAAATTCAACAAAATCAACATTGAAAATCACCAACAAATTCAACAACAACCTCAGCAATGAAAAACATCAAAAAATGTAACAACAACCTCAATTTTGAAAAACACCAAAAAAATCAACAAGCTCAACATTGAGAAACACCAACAAATTCAACTGCAACCTTAACTTTGAAAAATACATGAAGGATCAAAAAAAACCATTGATAACACCAATAAATTCAACAACCTCAACATTGTAAATCACCAACAAGTTCAACAACAACATCAGCAATGAAAAACATCTAAACACTCAACAACAACCTCAACTTTGAAAAACACCAAAAAATTCAACAACCTCAACATTGAGAAACAGCAACAAATTGAACTGCAACCTCAACTTTGAAAAATACAAAAAGATTCAAAAAAAGACATTGAATACACCAATAAATTCAACAACAATCTCAATATTGAAAATCACAAAAAAATTCAACAACAACCTCAAAATTGAAAAACACCAAATTATCAACAACAACCTCAACTTTGAAAAACACCAACAAATACAAAACCGTCAACATGGAAAAACACCAACACATTCAACAACAACCTCAACAATGAAAAACACCAACAAATTCAAAAAAAACCTCAACAATGAAAAACACCAAAAAATTCAACAACAACCTCAATTTGAAAAACACCAACAAATTCAACAACCTCAACAGAGAAAAACACCAACAAATTCAACAACAACCTCAACTTTAAAAAATACAAAAAGGTTAAACAAAATAAAAATTGATAACACCAAGAAATTCAACAACAACCTCAACAATGATAAACATCAAAAATTCAAAAACAACAACCACACCAATGAATACACCAAACAATTCAACAACAACCTCAACATTCAAAAACACCAAGAAATTCAACAACAACCTCAACATTGAAAAACACCAACAAATTCAACAACATTCTCAACATTGAAAATCACATAAAATTCAACAACAACCTCAACAATGAAAAACATCAAAAAATACAAAAACAACCTCAACTTTGAAAAACACCAACAAATTCAAAAACCTCAACATGGAAAAATACCAACAAATTCAACCACAACCTCAATATTGAAAATCACCAACAAATTCAACAACAACCTCAACAGTGAAAAACACCAACAAATTCAACAAAAACCTCCGCAATGAAAAGCACCAAAAAATTCACCAACAACCTCAGCATTCAAAAACACCAACAAATTCAACAGAAACCTCAACAATGAGAAACATCAAAAAATTCAACAACAACCTCAACATTGAAAATCACCAACAAATTCAACAAAAACCTCAACAATGAAAAACACAAAAAAATTCATCAACAACCTCATCATTCAAGAACACCAAATAATAAACCAAAAACCTCAAGAATGAAAAACATCAAAAAATTCAACAACAACCTCAACTTTGAAAAACACCAACAACTTCAACAACCTCAACATTGTAAAATAGCAACAAATTCAACTGCAACCACAACTTTGAAAAATACAAAAAATATCAAAAAAAACCATTGATAACACCAATAAATTCAACAACCTCAACATTGAAAATCATCAACTAATTCAACAACAACCTCAGCAATGAAAAACATCAAAAAATTCAACAACAGCCTCAACTTTGAATAACACCAAAAAATTCAACAAGCTCAACATTGAGAAACAGCAACAAATTCAACTGCAACCTAAGGTTTGAAAAATACATAAAGATTCAAATAAAAACATTGAATACACCAATAATTTCAACAACAACCTCAACATTGAAAATCACCAACAAATTCAACAAAAACCTCAACAATGAAAAACACCAAAAAATTCATCAACAACCTCAACATTCAAAAACACCAAAAAATTCAACAAAAACCTCAACATTGAAAAACACCAAAATATTTAACAACCTCAACATTGAATAACACCAAGAAATTTAACTGCAACCTCAACTTTGTTAAATACAAAAAAGATTTTAAAAAATCCATTGATAACACCAGTAAATTCAACAACCTCAACATTGAAAAACACCAAAAATTCAACAACAAACGCAGCTTTGAAAAACACCAGCAAATTCAACAACCTAAACATTGAAAAACATCATCAAATTCAACAACAACCTCAACTTTTAAAAATACAAAACGTTTCAACAAAATCAAAATTGATAACACCAACAAATTCAACCACAACCTCAATATTGAAAATCACCAACAAATTTAACATCAACATCAACAATTAAAAACATCAAAAAATTCAACAACAACAACCACAACAATGAAAAACACTAAACAATTCAACAACAACCTCAACTTTGAAAAACACCAAAAAATTCAACAACCTCAACATTGAGAAACAGCAACAAATTGAACTGCAACCTCAACTTTGAAAAATACAAAAAGATTCAAAAAAAGACATTGAATACACCAATAAATTCAACAACAATCTCAATATTGAAAATCACAAAAAAATTCAACAACAACCTCAAAATTGAAAAACACCAAATTATCAACAACAACCTCAACTTTGAAAAACACCAACAAATACAAAACCGTCAACATGGAAAAACACCAACACATTCAACAACAACCTCAACAATGAAAAACACCAACAAATTCAAAAAAAACCTCAACAATGAAAAACACCAAAAAATTCAACAACAACCTCAATTTGAAAAACACCAACAAATTCAACAACCTCAACAGAGAAAAACACCAACAAATTCAACAACAACCTCAACTTTAAAAAATACAAAAAGGTTAAACAAAATAAAAATTGATAACACCAAGAAATTCAACAACAACCTCAACAATGATAAACATCAAAAATTCAAAAACAACAACCACACCAATGAATACACCAAACAATTCAACAACAACCTCAACATTCAAAAACACCAAGAAATTCAACAACAACCTCAACATTGAAAAACACCAACAAATTCAACAACATTCTCAACATTGAAAATCACATAAAATTCAACAACAACCTCAACAATGAAAAACATCAAAAAATACAAAAACAACCTCAACTTTGAAAAACACCAACAAATTCAAAAACCTCAACATGGAAAAATACCAACAAATTCAACCACAACCTCAATATTGAAAATCACCAACAAATTCAACAACAACCTCAACAGTGAAAAACACCAACAAATTCAACAAAAACCTCCGCAATGAAAAGCACCAAAAAATTCACCAACAACCTCAGCATTCAAAAACACCAACAAATTCAACAGAAACCTCAACAATGAGAAACATCAAAAAATTCAACAACAACCTCAACATTGAAAATCACCAACAAATTCAACAAAAACCTCAACAATGAAAAACACAAAAAAATTCATCAACAACCTCATCATTCAAGAACACCAAATAATAAACCAAAAACCTCAAGAATGAAAAACATCAAAAAATTCAACAACAACCTCAACTTTGAAAAACACCAACAACTTCAACAACCTCAACATTGTAAAATAGCAACAAATTCAACTGCAACCACAACTTTGAAAAATACAAAAAATATCAAAAAAAACCATTGATAACACCAATAAATTCAACAACCTCAACATTGAAAATCATCAACTAATTCAACAACAACCTCAGCAATGAAAAACATCAAAAAATTCAACAACAGCCTCAACTTTGAATAACACCAAAAAATTCAACAAGCTCAACATTGAGAAACAGCAACAAATTCAACTGCAACCTAAGGTTTGAAAAATACATAAAGATTCAAATAAAAACATTGAATACACCAATAATTTCAACAACAACCTCAACATTGAAAATCACCAACAAATTCAACAAAAACCTCAACAATGAAAAACACCAAAAAATTCATCAACAACCTCAACATTCAAAAACACCAAAAAATTCAACAAAAACCTCAACATTGAAAAACACCAAAATATTTAACAACCTCAACATTGAATAACACCAAGAAATTTAACTGCAACCTCAACTTTGTTAAATACAAAAAAGATTTTAAAAAATCCATTGATAACACCAGTAAATTCAACAACCTCAACATTGAAAAACACCAAAAATTCAACAACAAACGCAGCTTTGAAAAACACCAGCAAATTCAACAACCTAAACATTGAAAAACATCATCAAATTCAACAACAACCTCAACTTTTAAAAATACAAAACGTTTCAACAAAATCAAAATTGATAACACCAACAAATTCAACCACAACCTCAATATTGAAAATCACCAACAAATTTAACATCAACATCAACAATTAAAAACATCAAAAAATTCAACAACAACAACCACAACAATGAAAAACACTAAACAATTCAACAACAACCTCAACATTCAACAACACCAACAAATTCAAAAACAACCTCGTCAATGAAAATCATCAAAAAATTCATCAACAACCTCAACATTCAAAAACACTAACAAATTCAACAAAAACCTCAACAATTAAAAAAACCAAAAAATTCAACAAAAACGTCAACTTTGAAAAATACCAACAAGTTCAACAACCTCAACAGTGAAAAACACCAACAAATTCAACAACAACCTCAGCAATCAAAAACAGGCACACATTCAATAACAACCTCTGCAATGAAAAACACACAATAATTCAACAACAAACTCAACAGTCAAAAAAAACAAGAAATTCAACAAAAACCTCAACAATGAAAATCACCAAAAAAATCAACAACAACCTCAAAATTGAAAAACTCCAACAAATACAACAACAACCTCAATATTGAAAATCACCAACAAATTTAACAACAACCTCAACAATGAAAAACATCAACAATTCAAAAACAACAACCACACCAATGAAAAACACCAAACAATTCAACAACATCCTCAACATTCAAAAACATCAAGAAATTCAACAACAACCTCAACATTGAAAAACACCAACAAATTCAACAACATTCTCAACATTGAAAATCACATAAAATTCAACAAAAACCTCAACAATGAAAAACACCAAAAAATACAAAAACAAACTCAACATTGAAAATCACCAACAAATTCTACAACAACCTCAACTTTGAAAAACACGAACAAATTCAAAAACCTCAACATGGAAAAATACCAACAAATTCAACCACAACCTCAATATTGAAAATCACCAACAAATTCAACAACAACCTCAACAGTGAAAAACACCAACAAATTCAACAAAAACCTCCGCAATGAAAAACACCAAAAAATTCACCAACAACCTCAACATTCAAAAACACCAACAAATTCAGCAGAAACCTCAACAATGAGAAACATCAAAAAATTCAACAACAACCTCAACATTGAAAATCACCAACAAATTCAACAAAAACCTCAACAATGAAAAACACAAAAAAATTCATCAACAACCTCAACATTCAAGAACACCAAATAATTCAACAAAAACCTCAACAATGAAAAACATCAAAAAATTCAACGACAACCTCAACTTTGAAAAACACCAACAACTTCAACAACCTCAACATTGTAAAACAGCAACAAATTCAACTGCAACCTCAACTTTGAAAAAAACAAAAAATATCAAAAAAAACCATTGATAACACCAATAAATTCAACAACCTCAACATTGAAAATCATCAACTAATTCAACAACAACCACAACAATGAAAAACACCAAACAATTCAACAACAACCTCAACATTCAAAAACACTAACAAATTCAACAAAAACCTCAACAATTAAAAAAACCAAAAAATTCAACAAAAACGTCAACTTTGAAAAATACCAACAAGTTCAACAACCTCAACAGTGAAAAACACCAACAAATTCAACAACAACCTCAGCAATCAAAAACAGGCACAAATTCAATAACAACCTCTGCAATGAAAAACACACAATAATTCAACAACAAACTCAACATTCAAAAACACCAACAAATTCAACAAAAACCTCAACAATGAAATTCACCAAAAAAATCAACAACAACCTCAACATTGAAAAACTCCAACAATATCAACAACAAACTCAACACTGAAAATCACCAACAAATTCAACAACAACCTCAACAATGATAAACATCAAAAAATTCAACAACAACTTCAACATTCAAAAACAACAACAAATTCAACAAAAAACTCAACAATGAAAAACACCAAAAAATTCAACAACAAACGCAACTTTGAAAAAAACCAAAAAATTCAACAACCTCAACATTGAGAAACAGCAACAAATGGAACTGCAACCTCAACTTAGAATAATACAAAAAGATTAAAAAAAACATTGAATACACCAATGAATTGAACAACAACCTCAATATTGAAAATCACCAAAAAATTCAACAACAACCACAACATTGAAAAACACCAAAATATTCAACAACAACCTCAACTTTGAAAAACACCTACAAATTCAGAAACCTCAACATGGAAAAACACCATCAAATTAAACTACAACCTCAATATTGAAAATCACCAACAAATTCAACAACAACCTCAACATTCGAAGACACCAACAAAGTCAACAACAACCTCAACAATAAAAAACACCAAAAAATGCAACAACAACCTCAACATTCAAAAATAACAACAAATTCAACAAAAACCTCAACAATTAGAAAACCAAAAAATTCAACAACAACGTCAACTTTGAAAAACAGCAGCAAATTCAACAACCTCAAAAGTGATAAACACCAACAAATTCAACAAAAACCTCAACATTGAAAAACTCTGACAAATGCAACAACAACCTCAACAATGAAAAACACCAAAAAATTCAACAACAACCTCAAAATTCAAAAACACCAACAAATTCAACTGCAACCTCAACTTTGAAAAATACAGAAAAGATCATAAAAAACCACTGATAACACCAATTAATTCAAAAACCTGAAGAATCAAAATCACCAAACAAATTCAACAAGAACCTCAGCAAGGAAAAACATTCAAAAAATTGAACAAGAACCACAACAATGACAAACACCAACAAATTCAACAAGTACCGCAACAATGAAAAACACCAAAAAATTCAACAACAACCTCAACATTGAAAATCACCAACAAATTCAACAAAAACCTCAACAATGAAAAACACCAAAAAATTCATCAACAACCTCAACATTCAAAAACACCAAATAATTCAACAAAAGCCTCAACAATGAAAAACTCCAAAAAATTCAACAACAACCTCAACTTTGAAAAACAACAACAACTTCAACAACCTCAACATTGAAAAACACCAACAAATTCAACAACAAACTCAACATTGAAAATCACCAAAAAATTCAACAACAACCTCAACATTGAAAAACTCCAACAAGTGAAACAACAACCTCAACAAAGAAAAACACCAAAATATTCAACAAGAAACTCAACATTGAAAATCACCAACAAAATCAACAAAAACATCATCAATGGAAAACACCAAAAAATTCATCAACAACCTCAACATTCAACAACACCAACAAATACAACAAAAACCTCAACAATGAAAAACACCAAAAAATTCTACAACAAAGTCAACATTGAAAATCACCAACAAACTCAACATAAACCTCAACAATGAAAAACACTAAACAATTCATCAACAACCTCAACATTCAAAAACACCAAATAATTCAACAAAAACCTCAACAATGAAAAACACCAACAGCTTCAACAACCTCAACATTGAAGAACACCAACAAATTCAACTGCAACCTCAACTTTGATAAATACAAAAAAAAATAAAAACCATTGAAAACACCAATAAATTCAACAAAATCAACATTGAAAATCACGAACAAATTCAACAACAACCTCAGCAATGAAAAACATCAAAAAATGTAACAACAACCTCAACTTTGAAAAACACCAAAAAATTCAACAAGCTCAACATTGAGAAACAGCAACAAATTCCGCTTCAACCTCAACTTTGAAAAATACAAAAAGATTCAAAAAAAGACATAGAATACACCAATAAATTCAACAACAATCTCAATATTGAAAATCACAAAAAAATTCAACAACAACCTCAACATTGAAAAACACCAAATTATCAACAACAACCTCAACTTTGAAAAACACCAACAAATTCAAAACCCTCAACTTGGAAAAACAACAACAAATTCAACAAAAACCTCAACAATGAAAAACACAAAAAAATTCAAAAAAACCCCCAACAATGAAAAACACCAAAAAATTAACAACAACAACATCAATTTGAAAAACACCATCAAATTCAACAACCTCAACATTGAAAAAAACCAACAAATTCAACAACAACCTCAACTTTAAAAGATACAAAACGGTTCAACAAAATAAAAATTGATAACACCAATAAATTCAACAACAACCTCAATATTGAAAATCACCAACAAATTTAACAACAACCTCAACATTGAAAAACACCAACAAATTCAACAACAAACTCAACATTGAAAAAAACCAACAAATTCAACAACAACCTCAACTTTAAAAGATACAAAACGGTTCAACAAAATAAAAATTGATAACACCAATAAATTCAACAACAACCTCAATATTGAAAATCACCAACAAATTTAACAACAACCTCAACATTGAAAAACACCAACAAATTCAACAACAAACTCAACATTGAAAATCAGCAAAAAATTCAACAACAACCTCAACATTGAAAAACTCCAACAAGTTAAACAACAACCTCAACAAAGAAAAACACCAAAAAAATCAACAAGAAACTCAACATTGAAAATCACCAAAAAAAACAACAAAAACATCAAAAATGAAAAACACCAAAAAATTCATCAACAACCTCAACATTCAAAATCACCAACAAATTCAACATAAACCTCAACAATGAAAAACTCCAACAAGTTAAACAACAACCTCAACAAAGAAAAACACCAAAAAATTCAACAAGAAACTCAACATTGAAAATCACCAAAAAAATCAACAAAAACCTCAACAATGAAAAACACCAAAAAATTCTACAACAACCACAACTTTGAAAAACAACAACAACTTCAACAACCTCAACATTGAAAAACACCAACAAATTCAACAACAAACTCAACATTGAAAATCTCCAAAAAATTCAACAACAACCTCAACATTGAAAAACTCCAACAAGTTAAACAACAACCTCAACAAAGAAAAACACCAAAAAATTCAACAAGAAACTCAACATTGAAAATCACCAAAAAAAATCAACAAAAACATCAACAATGAAAAACACCAAAAAATTCAACAACAACCTCAACTTTGAAAAAAACCAACAACTTCAACAACCTCAACATTGAAGAACACCAACAAATTCAACTGCAACCTCAACTTTGAGAAATACAAAAAAAAAACAATAAAAACCATTGAAAACACGAATAAATTCAACAAAATCAACATTGAAAATCACCAACAAATTCAACAACAACCTCAGCAATGAAAAACATCAAAAAATGTAACAACAACCTCAACTTTGAAAAACACCAAAAAAATCAACAAGCTCAACATTGAGAAACACCAACAAATTCAACTGCAACCTTAACTTTGAAAATTACATGAAAGATCAAAAAAAACCATTGATAACACCAATAAATTCAACAACCTCAACATTGTAAATCACCAACAAGTTCAACAACAACATCAGCAATGAAAAACATCTAAACACTCAACAACAACCTCAACTTTGAAAAACACCAAAAAATTCAACAACCTCAACATTGAGAAACAGCAACAAATTGAACTGCAACCTCAACTTTGAAAAATACAAAAAGATTCAAAAAAAGACATTGAATACACCAATAAATTCAACAACAATCTCAATATTGAAAATCACAAAAAAATTCAACAACAACCTCAAAATTGAAAAACACCAAATTATCAACAGCAACCTCAACTTTGAAAAACACCAACAAATACAAAACCGTCAACATGGAAAAACACCAACACATTCAACAACAACCTCAACAATGAAAAACACCAACAAATTCAAAAAAAACCTCAACAATGAAAAACACCAAAAAATTCAACAACAACCTCAATTTGAAAAAGACCAACAAATTCAACAACCTCAACAGAGAAAAACACCAACAAATTCAACAACAACCTCAACTTTAAAAAATACAAAAAGGTTAAACAAAATAAAAATTGATAACACCAAGAAATTCAACAACAACCTCAACAATGATAAACATCAAAAATTCAAAAACAACAACCACACCAATGAATACACCAAACAATTCAACAACAACCTCAACATTCAAAAACACCAAGAAATTCAACAACAACCTCAACATTGAAAAACACCAACAAATTCAACAACATTCTCAACATTGAAAATCACATAAAATTCAACAACAACCTCAACAATGAAAAACATCAAAAAATACAAAAACAACCTCAACTTTGAAAAACACCAACAAATTCAAAAACCTCAACATGGAAAAATACCAACAAATTCAACCACAACCTCAATATTGAAAATCACCAACAAATTCAACAACAACCTCAACAGTGAAAAACACCAACAAATTCAACAAAAACCTCCGCAATGAAAAGCACCAAAAAATTCACCAACAACCTCAGCATTCAAAAACACCAACAAATTCAACAGAAACCTCAACAATGAGAAACATCAAAAAATTCAACAACAACCTCAACATTGAAAATCACCAACAAATTCAACAAAAACCTCAACAATGAAAAACACAAAAAAATTCATCAACAACCTCATCATTCAAGAACACCAAATAATTAACCAAAAACCTCAACAATGAAAAACATCAAAAAATTCAACAACAACCTCAACTTTGAAAAACACCAACAACTTCAACAACCTCAACATTGTAAAATAGCGACAAATTCAACTGCAACCACAACTTTGAAAAATACAAAAAATATCAAAAAAAACCATTGATAACACCAATAAATTCAACAACCTCAACATTGAAAATCATCAACTAATTCAACAACAACCTCAGCAATGAAAAACATCAAAAAATTCAACAACAGCCTCAACTTTGAATAACACCAAAAAATTCAACAAGCTCAACATTGAGAAACAGCAACAAATTCAACTGCAACCTAAGGTTTGAAAAATACATAAAGATTCAAATAAAAACATTGAATACACCAATAATTTCAACAACAACCTCAACATTGAAAATCACCAACAAATTCAACAAAAACCTCAACAATGAAAAACACCAAAAAATTCATCAACAACCTCAACATTCAAAAACACCAAAAAATTCAACAAAAACCTCAACATTGAAAAACACCAAAATATTTAACAACCTCAACATTGAATAACACCAAGAAATTTAACTGCAACCTCAACTTTGTTAAATACAAAAAAGATTAAAAAAAAACCATTGATAACACCAGTAAATTCAACAACCTCAACATTGAAAAACACCAAAAATTCAACAACAAACGCAGCTTTGAAAAACACCAGCAAATTCAACAACCTAAACATTGAAAAACATCATCAAATTCAACAACAACCTCAACTTTTAAAAATACAAAACGTTTCAACAAAATCAAAATTGATAACACCAACAAATTCAACCACAACCTCAATATTGAAAATCACCAACAAATTTAACATCAACATCAACAATTAAAAACATCAAAAAATTCAACAACAACAACCACAACAATGAAAAACACTAAACAATTCAACAACAACCTCAACATTCAACAACACCAACAAATTCAAAAACAACCTCGTCAATGAAAATCATCAAAAAATTCATCAACAACCTCAACATTCAAAAACACTAACAAATTCAACAAAAACCTCAACAATTAAAAAAACCAAAAAATTCAACAAAAACGTCAACTTTGAAAAATACCAACAAGTTCAACAACCTCAACAGTGAAAAACACCAACAAATTCAACAACAACCTCAGCAATCAAAAACAGGCACACATTCAATAACAACCTCTGCAATGAAAAACACACAATAATTCAACAACAAACTCAACAGTCAAAAAAAACAAGAAATTCAACAAAAACCTCAACAATGAAAATCACCAAAAAAATCAACAACAACCTCAAAATTGAAAAACTCCAACAAATACAACAACAACCTCAATATTGAAAATCACCAACAAATTTAACAACAACCTCAACAATGAAAAACACCAAACAATTCAACAACATCCTCAACATTCAAAAACATCAAGAAATTCAACAACAACCTCAACATTGAAAAACACCAACAAATTCAACAACATTCTCAACATTGAAAATCACATAAAATTCAACAAAAACCTCAACAATGAAAAACACCAAAAAATACAAAAACAAACTCAACATTGAAAATCACCAACAAATTCTACAACAACCTCAACTTTGAAAAACACGAACAAATTCAAAAACCTCAACATGGAAAAATACCAACAAATTCAACCACAACCTCAATATTGAAAATCACCAACAAATTCAACAACAACCTCAACAGTGAAAAACACCAACAAATTCAACAAAAACCTCCGCAATGAAAAACACCAAAAAATTCACCAACAACCTCAACATTCAAAAACACCAACAAATTCAGCAGAAACCTCAACAATGAGAAACATCAAAAAATTCAACAACAACCTCAACATTGAAAATCACCAACAAATTCAACAAAAACCTCAACAATGAAAAACACAAAAAAATTCATCAACAACCTCAACATTCAAGAACACCAAATAATTCAACAAAAACCTCAACAATGAAAAACATCAAAAAATTCAACGACAACCTCAACTTTGAAAAACACCAACAACTTCAACAACCTCAACATTGTAAAACAGCAACAAATTCAACTGCAACCTCAACTTTGAAAAAAACAAAAAATATCAAAAAAAACCATTGATAACACCAATAAATTCAACAACCTCAACATTGAAAATCATCAACTAATTCAACAACAACCACAACAATGAAAAACACCAAACAATTCAACAACAACCTCAACATTCAAAAACACTAACAAATTCAACAAAAACCTCAACAATTAAAAAAACCAAAAAATTCAACAAAAACGTCAACTTTGAAAAATACCAACAAGTTCAACAACCTCAACAGTGAAAAACACCAACAAATTCAACAACAACCTCAGCAATCAAAAACAGGCACAAATTCAATAACAACCTCTGCAATGAAAAACACACAATAATTCAACAACAAACTCAACATTCAAAAACACCAACAAATTCAACAAAAACCTCAACAATGAAATTCACCAAAAAAATCAACAACAACCTCAACATTGAAAAACTCCAACAATATCAACAACAAACTCAACACTGAAAATCACCAACAAATTCAACAACAACCTCAACAATGATAAACATCAAAAAATTCAACAACAACTTCAACATTCAAAAACAACAACAAATTCAACAAAAAACTCAACAATGAAAAACACCAAAAAATTCAACAACAAACGCAACTTTGAAAAAAACCAAAAAATTCAACAACCTCAACATTGAGAAACAGCAACAAATGGAACTGCAACCTCAACTTAGAATAATACAAAAAGATTAAAAAAAACATTGAATACACCAATGAATTGAACAACAACCTCAATATTGAAAATCACCAAAAAATTCAACAACAACCACAACATTGAAAAACACCAAAATATTCAACAACAACCTCAACTTTGAAAAACACCTACAAATTCAGAAACCTCAACATGGAAAAACACCATCAAATTAAACTACAACCTCAATATTGAAAATCACCAACAAATTCAACAACAACCTCAACATTCGAAGACACCAACAAAATCAACAACAACATCAACAATGAAAAACACCAAAGAATTCATCAACAACCTCAACATTCAAAAACACCAACAAAGTCAACAACAACCTCAACAATGAAAAACACCAAAAAATGCAACAACAACCTCAACATTCAAAAATAACAACAAATTCAACAAAAACCTCAACAATTAGAAAACCAAAAAATTCAACAACAACGTCAACTTTGAAAAACAGCAGCAAATTCAACAACCTCAAAAGTGATAAACACCAACAAATTCAACAAAAACCTCAACATTGAAAAACTCTGACAAATGCAACAACAACCTCAACAATGAAAAACACCAAAAAATTCAACAACAACCTCAAAATTCAAAAACACCAACAAATTCAACTGCAACCTCAACTTTGAAAAATACAGAAAAGATCATAAAAAACCACTGATAACACCAATTAATTCAAAAACCTGAAGAATCAAAATCACCAAACAAATTCAACAAGAACCTCAGCAAGGAAAAACATTCAAAAAATTGAACAAGAACCACAACAATGACAAACACCAACAAATTCAACAAGTACCGCAACAATGAAAAACACCAAAAAATTCAACAACAACCTCAACATTGAAAATCACCAACAAATTCAACAAAAACCTCAACAATGAAAAACACCAAAAAATTCATCAACAACCTCAACATTCAAAAACACCAAATAATTCAACAAAAGCCTCAACAATGAAAAACTCCAAAAAATTCAACAACAACCTCAACTTTGAAAAACAACAACAACTTCAACAACCTCAACATTGAAAAACACCAACAAATTCAACAACAAACTCAACATTGAAAATCACCAAAAAATTCAACAACAACCTAAACATTGAAAAACATCATCAAATTCAACAACAACCTCAACTTTTAAAAATACAAAACGTTTCAACAAAATCAAAATTGATAACACCAACAAATTCAACCACAACCTCAATATTGAAAATCACCAACAAATTTAACATCAACATCAACAATTAAAAACATCAAAAAATTCAACAACAACCACAACAATGAAAAACACTAAACAATTCAACAACAACCTCAACATTCAACAACACCAACAAATTCAAAAACAACCTCGTCAATGAAAATCATCAAAAAATTCATCAACAACCTCAACATTCAAAAACACTAACAAATTCAACAAAAACCTCAACAATTAAAAAAACCAAAAAATTCAACAAAAACGTCAACTTTGAAAAATACCAACAAGTTCAACAACCTCAACAGTGAAAAACACCAACAAATTCAACAACAACCTCAGCAATCAAAAACAGGCACACATTCAATAACAACCTCTGCAATGAAAAACACACAATAATTCAACAACAAACTCAACAGTCAAAAAAAACAAGAAATTCAACAAAAACCTCAACAATGAAAATCACCAAAAAAATCAACAACAACCTCAAAATTGAAAAACTCCAACAAATACAACAACAACCTCAATATTGAAAATCACCAACAAATTTAACAACAACCTCAACAATGAAAAACATCAACAATTCAAAAACAACAACCACACCAATGAAAAACACCAAACAATTCAACAACATCCTCAACATTCAAAAACATCAAGAAATTCAACAACAACCTCAACATTGAAAAACACCAACAAATTCAACAACATTCTCAACATTGAAAATCACATAAAATTCAACAAAAACCTCAACAATGAAAAACACCAAAAAATACAAAAACAAACTCAACATTGAAAATCACCAACAAATTCTACAACAACCTCAACTTTGAAAAACACGAACAAATTCAAAAACCTCAACATGGAAAAATACCAACAAATTCAACCACAACCTCAATATTGAAAATCACCAACAAATTCAACAACAACCTCAACAGTGAAAAACACCAACAAATTCAACAAAAACCTCCGCAATGAAAAACACCAAAAAATTCACCAACAACCTCAACATTCAAAAACACCAACAAATTCAGCAGAAACCTCAACAATGAGAAACATCAAAAAATTCAACAACAACCTCAACATTGAAAATCACCAACAAATTCAACAAAAACCTCAACAATGAAAAACACAAAAAAATTCATCAACAACCTCAACATTCAAGAACACCAAATAATTCAACAAAAACCTCAACAATGAAAAACATCAAAAAATTCAACGACAACCTCAACTTTGAAAAACACCAACAACTTCAACAACCTCAACATTGTAAAACAGCAACAAATTCAACTGCAACCTCAACTTTGAAAAAAACAAAAAATATCAAAAAAAACCATTGATAACACCAATAAATTCAACAACCTCAACATTGAAAATCATCAACTAATTCAACAACAACCACAACAATGAAAAACACCAAACAATTCAACAACAACCTCAACATTCAAAAACACTAACAAATTCAACAAAAACCTCAACAATTAAAAAAACCAAAAAATTCAACAAAAACGTCAACTTTGAAAAATACCAACAAGTTCAACAACCTCAACAGTGAAAAACACCAACAAATTCAACAACAACCTCAGCAATCAAAAACAGGCACAAATTCAATAACAACCTCTGCAATGAAAAACACACAATAATTCAACAACAAACTCAACATTCAAAAACACCAACAAATTCAACAAAAACCTCAACAATGAAATTCACCAAAAAAATCAACAACAACCTCAACATTGAAAAACTCCAACAATATCAACAACAAACTCAACACTGAAAATCACCAACAAATTCAACAACAACCTCAACAATGATAAACATCAAAAAATTCAACAACAACTTCAACATTCAAAAACAACAACAAATTCAACAAAAAACTCAACAATGAAAAACACCAAAAAATTCAACAACAAACGCAACTTTGAAAAAAACCAAAAAATTCAACAACCTCAACATTGAGAAACAGCAACAAATGGAACTGCAACCTCAACTTAGAATAATACAAAAAGATTAAAAAAAACATTGAATACACCAATGAATTGAACAACAACCTCAATATTGAAAATCACCAAAAAATTCAACAACAACCACAACATTGAAAAACACCAAAATATTCAACAACAACCTCAACTTTGAAAAACACCTACAAATTCAGAAACCTCAACATGGAAAAACACCATCAAATTAAACTACAACCTCAATATTGAAAATCACCAACAAATTCAACAACAACCTCAACATTCGAAGACACCAACAAAATCAACAACAACATCAACAATGAAAAACACCAAAGAATTCATCAACAACCTCAACATTCAAAAACACCAACAAAGTCAACAACAACCTCAACAATGAAAAACACCAAAAAATGCAACAACAACCTCAACATTCAAAAATAACAACAAATTCAACAAAAACCTCAACAATTAGAAAACCAAAAAATTCAACAACAACGTCAACTTTGAAAAACAGCAGCAAATTCAACAACCTCAAAAGTGATAAACACCAACAAATTCAACAAAAACCTCAACATTGAAAAACTCTGACAAATGCAACAACAACCTCAACAATGAAAAACACCAAAAAATTCAACAACAACCTCAAAATTCAAAAACACCAACAAATTCAACTGCAACCTCAACTTTGAAAAATACAGAAAAGATCATAAAAAACCACTGATAACACCAATTAATTCAAAAACCTGAAGAATCAAAATCACCAAACAAATTCAACAAGAACCTCAGCAAGGAAAAACATTCAAAAAATTGAACAAGAACCACAACAATGACAAACACCAACAAATTCAACAAGTACCGCAACAATGAAAAACACCAAAAAATTCAACAACAACCTCAACATTGAAAATCACCAACAAATTCAACAAAAACCTCAACAATGAAAAACACCAAAAAATTCATCAACAACCTCAACATTCAAAAACACCAAATAATTCAACAAAAGCCTCAACAATGAAAAACTCCAAAAAATTCAACAACAACCTCAACTTTGAAAAACAACAACAACTTCAACAACCTCAACATTGAAAAACACCAACAAATTCAACAACAAACTCAACATTGAAAATCACCAAAAAATTCAACAACAACCTCAACATTGAAAAACTCCAACAAGTGAAACAACAACCTCAACAAAGAAAAACACCAAAATATTCAACAAGAAACTCAACATTGAAAATCACCAACAAAATCAACAAAAACATCATCAATGGAAAACACCAAAAAATTCATCAACAACCTCAACATTCAACAACACCAACAAATACAACAAAAACCTCAACAATGAAAAACACCAAAAAATTCTACAACAAAGTCAACATTGAAAATCACCAACAAACTCAACATAAACCTCAACAATGAAAAACACTAAACAATTCATCAACAACCTCAACATTCAAAAACACCAAATAATTCAACAAAAACCTCAACAATGAAAAACACCAACAGCTTCAACAACCTCAACATTGAAGAACACCAACAAATTCAACTGCAACCTCAACTTTGATAAATACAAAAAAAAATAAAAACCATTGAAAACACCAATAAATTCAACAAAATCAACATTGAAAATCACGAACAAATTCAACAACAACCTCAGCAATGAAAAACATCAAAAAAT
The DNA here is from genome assembly GCF_964194155.1 of Cetorhinus maximus. NCBI lineage: Eukaryota > Metazoa > Chordata > Chondrichthyes > Lamniformes > Cetorhinidae > Cetorhinus > Cetorhinus maximus. Next base: position 346,467 of record NW_027596182.1, on the reverse strand, counting down.
GTAACAACAACCTCAACTTTGAAAAACACCAAAAAATTCAACAAGCTCAACATTGAGAAACAGCAACAAATTCCGCTTCAACCTCAACTTTGAAAAATACAAAAAGATTCAAAAAAAGACATAGAATACACCAATAAATTCAACAACAATCTCAATATTGAAAATCACAAAAAAATTCAACAACAACCTCAACATTGAAAAACACCAAATTATCAACAACAACCTCAACTTTGAAAAACACCAACAAATTCAAAACCCTCAACTTGGAAAAACAACAACAAATTCAACAAAAACCTCAACAATGAAAAACACAAAAAAATTCAAAAAAAACCACAACAATGAAAAACACCAAAAAATTAACAACAACAACATCAATTTGAAAAACACCATCAAATTCAACAACCTCAACATTGAAAAAAACCAACAAATTCAACAACAACCTCAACTTTAAAAGATACAAAACGGTTCAACAAAATAAAAATTGATAACACCAATAAATTCAACAACAACCTCAATATTGAAAATCACCAACAAATTTAACAACAACCTCAACATTGAAAAACACCAACAAATTCAACAACAAACTCAACATTGAAAAAAACCAACAAATTCAACAACAACCTCAACTTTAAAAGATACAAAACGGTTCAACAAAATAAAAATTGATAACACCAATAAATTCAACAACAACCTCAATATTGAAAATCACCAACAAATTTAACAACAACCTCAACATTGAAAAACACCAACAAATTCAACAACAAACTCAACATTGAAAATCAGCAAAAAATTCAACAACAACCTCAACATTGAAAAACTCCAACAAGTTAAACAACAACCTCAACAAAGAAAAACACCAAAAAAATCAACAAGAAACTCAACATTGAAAATCACCAAAAAAAACAACAAAAACATCAAAAATGAAAAACACCAAAAAATTCATCAACAACCTCAACATTCAAAATCACCAACAAATTCAACATAAACCTCAACAATGAAAAACTCCAACAAGTTAAACAACAACCTCAACAAAGAAAAACACCAAAAAATTCAACAAGAAACTCAACATTGAAAATCACCAAAAAAATCAACAAAAACCTCAACAATGAAAAACACCAAAAAATTCTACAACAACCACAACTTTGAAAAACAACAACAACTTCAACAACCTCAACATTGAAAAACACCAACAAATTCAACAACAAACTCAACATTGAAAATCTCCAAAAAATTCAACAACAACCTCAACATTGAAAAACTCCAACAAGTTAAACAACAACCTCAACAAAGAAAAACACCAAAAAATTCAACAAGAAACTCAACATTGAAAATCACCAAAAAAAATCAACAAAAACATCAACAATGAAAAACACCAAAAAATTCAACAACAACCTCAACTTTGAAAAAAACCAACAACTTCAACAACCTCAACATTGAAGAACACCAACAAATTCAACTGCAACCTCAACTTTGAGAAATACAAAAAAAAACAATAAAAACCATTGAAAACACGAATAAATTCAACAAAATCAACATTGAAAATCACCAACAAATTCAACGACAACCTCAGCAATGAAAAACATCAAAAAATGTAACAACAACCTCAACTTTGAAAAACACCAAAAAAATCAACAAGCTCAACATTGAGAAACACCAACAAATTCAACTGCAACCTTAACTTTGAAAAATACATGAAAGATCAAAAAAAACCATTGATAACACCAATAAATTCAACAACCTCAACAAAGTAAATCACCAACAAGTTCAACAACAACATCAGCAATGAAAAACATCTAAACACTCAACAACAACCTCAACTTTGAAAAACACCAAAAAATTCAACAACCTCAACATTGAGAAACAGCAACAAATTGAACTGCAACCTCAACTTTGAAAAATACAAAAAGATTCAAAAAAAGACATTGAATACACCAATAAATTCAACAACAATCTCAATATTGAAAATCACAAAAAAATTCAACAACAACCTCAAAATTGAAAAACACCAAATTATCAACAACAACCTCAACTTTGAAAAACACCAACAAATACAAAACCGTCAACATGGAAAAACACCAACACATTCAACAACAACCTCAACAATGAAAAACACCAACAAATTCAAAAAAAACCTCAACAATGAAAAACACCAAAAAATTCAACAACAACCTCAATTTGAAAAACACCAACAAATTCAACAACCTCAACAGTGAAAAACACCAACAAATTCAACAAAAACCTCCGCAATGAAAAGCACCAAAAAATTCACCAACAACCTCAGCATTCAAAAACACCAACAAATTCAACAGAAACCTCAACAATGAGAAACATCAAAAAATTCAACAACAACCTCAACATTGAAAATCACCAACAAATTCAACAAAAACCTCAACAATGAAAAACACAAAAAAATTCATCAACAACCTCATCATTCAAGAACACCAAATAATTAACCAAAAACCTCAACAATGAAAAACATCAAAAAATTCAACAACAACCTCAACTTTGAAAAACACCAACAACTTCAACAACCTCAACATTGTAAAATAGCGACAAATTCAACTGCAACCACAACTTTGAAAAATACAAAAAATATCAAAAAAAACCATTGATAACACCAATAAATTCAACAACCTCAACATTGAAAATCATCAACTAATTCAACAACAACCTCAGCAATGAAAAACATCAAAAAATTCAACAACAGCCTCAACTTTGAATAACACCAAAAAATTCAACAAGCTCAACATTGAGAAACAGCAACAAATTCAACTGCAACCTAAGGTTTGAAAAATACATAAAGATTCAAATAAAAACATTGAATACACCAATAATTTCAACAACAACCTCAACATTGAAAATCACCAACAAATTCAACAAAAACCTCAACAATGAAAAACACCAAAAAATTCATCAACAACCTCAACATTCAAAAACACCAAAAAATTCAACAAAAACCTCAACATTGAAAAACACCAAAATATTTAACAACCTCAACATTGAATAACACCAAGAAATTTAACTGCAACCTCAACTTTGTTAAATACAAAAAAGATTAAAAAAAAACCATTGATAACACCAGTAAATTCAACAACCTCAACATTGAAAAACACCAAAAATTCAACAACAAACGCAGCTTTGAAAAACACCAGCAAATTCAACAACCTAAACATTGAAAAACATCATCAAATTCAACAACAACCTCAACTTTTAAAAATACAAAACGTTTCAACAAAATCAAAATTGATAACACCAACAAATTCAACCACAACCTCAATATTGAAAATCACCAACAAATTTAACATCAACATCAACAATTAAAAACATCAAAAAATTCAACAACAACAACCACAACAATGAAAAACACTAAAGAATTCAACAACAACCTCAACATTCAACAACACCAACAAATTCAAAAACAACCTCGTCAATGAAAATCATCAAAAAATTCATCAACAACCTCAACATTCAAAAACACTAACAAATTCAACAAAAACCTCAACAATTAAAAAAACCAAAAAATTCAACAAAAACGTCAACTTTGAAAAATACCAACAAGTTCAACAACCTCAACAGTGAAAAACACCAACAAATTCAACAACAACCTCAGCAATCAAAAACAGGCACAAATTCAATAACAACCTCTGCAATGAAAAACACACAATAATTCAACAACAAACTCAACAGTCAAAAAAAACAAGAAATTCAACAAAAACCTCAACAATGAAAATCACCAAAAAAATCAACAACAACCTCAAAATTGAAAAACTCCAACAAATACAACAACAACCTCAATATTGAAAATCACCAACAAATTTAACAACAACCTCAACAATGAAAAACATCAACAATTCAAAAACAACAACCACACCAATGAAAAACACCAAACAATTCAACAACATCCTCAACATTCAAAAACATCAAGAAATTCAACAACAACCTCAACATTGAAAAACACCAACAAATTCAACAACATTCTCAACATTGAAAATCACATAAAATTCAACAAAAACCTCAACAATGAAAAACACCAAAAAATACAAAAACAAACTCAACATTGAAAATCACCAACAAATTCTACAACAACCTCAACTTTGAAAAACACGAACAAATTCAAAAACCTCAACATGGAAAAATACCAACAAATTCAACCACAACCTCAATATTGAAAATCACCAACAAATTCAACAACAACCTCAACAGTGAAAAACACCAACAAATTCAACAAAAACCTCCGCAATGAAAAACACCAAAAAATTCACCAACAACCTCAACATTCAAAAACACCAACAAATTCAGCAGAAACCTCAACAATGAGAAACATCAAAAAATTCAACAACAACCTCAACATTGAAAATCACCAACAAATTCAACAAAAACCTCAACAATGAAAAACACAAAAAAATTCATCAACAACCTCAACATTCAAGAACACCAAATAATTCAACAAAAACCTCAACAATGAAAAACATCAAAAAATTCAACGACAACCTCAACTTTGAAAAACACCAACAACTTCAACAACCTCAACATTGTAAAACAGCAACAAATTCAACTGCAACCTCAACTTTGAAAAAAACAAAAAATATCAAAAAAAACCATTGATAACACCAATAAATTCAACAACCTCAACATTGAAAATCATCAACTAATTCAACAACAACCACAACAATGAAAAACACCAAACAATTCAACAACAACCTCAACATTCAAAAACACTAACAAATTCAACAAAAACCTCAACAATTAAAAAAACCAAAAAATTCAACAAAAACGTCAACTTTGAAAAATACCAACAAGTTCAACAACCTCAACAGTGAAAAACACCAACAAATTCAACAACAACCTCAGCAATCAAAAACAGGCACAAATTCAATAACAACCTCTGCAATGAAAAACACACAATAATTCAACAACAAACTCAACATTCAAAAACACCAACAAATTCAACAAAAACCTCAACAATGAAATTCACCAAAAAAATCAACAACAACCTCAACATTGAAAAACTCCAACAATATCAACAACAAACTCAACACTGAAAATCACCAACAAATTCAACAACAACCTCAACAATGATAAACATCAAAAAATTCAACAACAACTTCAACATTCAAAAACAACAACAAATTCAACAAAAAACTCAACAATGAAAAACACCAAAAAATTCAACAACAAACGCAACTTTGAAAAAAACCAAAAAATTCAACAACCTCAACATTGAGAAACAGCAACAAATGGAACTGCAACCTCAACTTAGAATAATACAAAAAGATTAAAAAAAACATTGAATACACCAATGAATTGAACAACAACCTCAATATTGAAAATCACCAAAAAATTCAACAACAACCACAACATTGAAAAACACCAAAATATTCAACAACAACCTCAACTTTGAAAAACACCTACAAATTCAGAAACCTCAACATGGAAAAACACCATCAAATTAAACTACAACCTCAATATTGAAAATCACCAACAAATTCAACAACAACCTCAACATTCGAAGACACCAACAAAATCAACAACAACATCAACAATGAAAAACACCAAAGAATTCATCAACAACCTCAACATTCAAAAACACCAACAAAGTCAACAACAACCTCAACAATGAAAAACACCAAAAAATGCAACAACAACCTCAACATTCAAAAATAACAACAAATTCAACAAAAACCTCAACAATTAGAAAACCAAAAAATTCAACAACAACGTCAACTTTGAAAAACAGCAGCAAATTCAACAACCTCAAAAGAGATAAACACCAACAAATTCAACAAAAACCTCAACATTGAAAAACTCTGACAAATGCAACAACAACCTCAACAATGAAAAACACCAAAAAATTCAACAACAACCTCAAAATTCAAAAACACCAACAAATTCAACTGCAACCTCAACTTTGAAAAATACAGAAAAGATCATAAAAAACCACTGATAACACCAATTAATTCAAAAACCTGAAGAATCAAAATCACCAAACAAATTCAACAAGAACCTCAGCAAGGAAAAACATTCAAAAAATTGAACAAGAACCACAACAATGACAAACACCAACAAATTCAACAAGTACCGCAACAATGAAAAACACCAAAAAATTCAACAACAACCTCAACATTGAAAATCACCAACAAATTCAACAAAAACCTCAACAATGAAAAACACCAAAAAATTCATCAACAACCTCAACATTCAAAAACACCAAATAATTCAACAAAAGCCTCAACAATGAAAAACTCCAAAAAATTCAACAACAACCTCAACTTTGAAAAACAACAACAACTTCAACAACCTCAACATTGAAAAACACCAACAAATTCAACAACAAACTCAACATTGAAAATCACCAAAAAATTCAACAACAACCTCAACATTGAAAAACTCCAACAAGTGAAACAACAACCTCAACAAAGAAAAACACCAAAATATTCAACAAGAAACTCAACATTGAAAATCACCAACAAAATCAACAAAAACATCATCAATGGAAAACACCAAAAAATTCATCAACAACCTCAACATTCAACAACACCAACAAATACAACAAAAACCTCAACAATGAAAAACACCAAAAAATTCTACAACAAAGTCAACATTGAAAATCACCAACAAACTCAACATAAACCTCAACAATGAAAAACACTAAACAATTCATCAACAACCTCAACATTCAAAAACACCAAATAATTCAACAAAAACCTCAACAATGAAAAACACCAACAGCTTCAACAACCTCAACATTGAAGAACACCAACAAATTCAACTGCAACCTCAACTTTGATAAATACAAAAAAAAATAAAAACCATTGAAAACACCAATAAATTCAACAAAATCAACATTGAAAATCACGAACAAATTCAACAACAACCTCAGCAATGAAAAACATCAAAAAATGTAACAACAACCTCAACTTTGAAAAACACCAAAAAATTCAACAAGCTCAACATTGAGAAACAGCAACAAATTCCGCTTCAACCTCAACTTTGAAAAATACAAAAAGATTCAAAAAAAGACATAGAATACACCAATAAATTCAACAACAATCTCAATATTGAAAATCACAAAAAAATTCAACAACAACCTCAACATTGAAAAACACCAAATTATCAACAACAACCTCAACTTTGAAAAACACCAACAAATTCAAAACCCTCAACTTGGAAAAACAACAACAAATTCAACAAAAACCTCAACAATGAAAAACACAAAAAAATTCAAAAAAAACCACAACAATGAAAAACACCAAAAAATTAACAACAACAACATCAATTTGAAAAACACCATCAAATTCAACAACCTCAACATTGAAAAAAACCAACAAATTCAACAACAAACTCAACATTGAAAAAAACCAACAAATTCAACAACAACCTCAACTTTAAAAGATACAAAACGGTTCAACAAAATAAAAATTGATAACACCAATAAATTCAACAACAACCTCAATATTGAAAATCACCAACAAATTTAACAACAACCTCAACAATGAAAAACACCAACAAATTCAACAACCTCAACATTGAAAATCACCAACAAATTCTACAACAACCTCAACTTTGAAAAACACGAACAAATTCAAAAACCTCAACATGGAAAAATACCAACAAATTCAACCACAACCTCAATATTGAAAATCACCAACAAATTCAACAACAACCTCAACAGTGAAAAACACCAACAAATTCAACAAAAAACTCAACAATGAAAAACACAAAAAAATTCATCAAACAACCTCAACATTCAAAAACACCAATAAATTCAACAAAAACCTCAACAATGAAGAACACCAAAAAATTCAACAACAACCTCAACTTTGAAAAACACCAACAACTTCAACAACCTCAACATTGAAAAATAGCAACAAATTCAACTGCAACCTCCACTTTGAAAAATACAAAAAATATCAAAAAAAACCATTGATAACACCAATAAATTCAACAACCTCAACATTGAAAATCATCAACTAATTCAACAACAACCTCAGCAATGAAAAACATCAAAAAATTCAACAACAGCCTCAACTTTGAATAACACCAAAAAATTCAACAAGCTCAACATTGAGAAACAGCAACAAATTCAACTGCAACCTAAGGTTTGAAAAATACATAAAGATTCAAATAAAAACATTGAATACACCAATAATTTCAACAACAACCTCAACATTGAAAATCACCAACAAATTCAGCAAAAACCTCAACAATGAAAAACACCAAAAAATTCATCGACAACCTCAACATTCAAAAACACCAAAAAATTCAACAAAAACCTCAACATTGAAAAACACCAAAAAATTCAACAACCTCAAGATTGAAAAACACCTAGAAATTCAACTGCAACCTCAACTTTGTTAAATACAAAAAAGGTTTAAAAAAAACCATTGATATCACCAATAAATTCAACAACCTCAACATTGAAAAACACCAAAAATTCAACAACAAACGCAGCTTTGAAAAACACCAGCAAATTCAACAACCTAAACATTGAAAAACATCATCAAATTCAACAACAACCTCAACTTTTAAAAATACAAAACGTTTCAACAAAATCAAAATTGATAACACCAACAAATTCAACCACAACCTCAATATTGAAAATCACCAACAAATTTAACAACAACATCAACAATTAAAAACATCAAAAAATTCAACAACAACAACCACAACAATTAAAAACACCAAACAATTCAACAACAACCTCAACATTCAAAAACACCAACAAATTCAACAACAACCTCGTCAATGAAAAACATCAAAAAATTCATCAACAACCTCAACATTCAAAAACACTAACAAATTCAACAAAAACCTCAACAATTAAAAAAACCAAAAAATTCAACAAAAACGTCAACTTTGAAAAATACCAACAAGTTCAACAACCTCAACAGTGATAATCATCAAAAAATTCAACAACAACCTCAACTTTGAAAAAGACCAACAAATTCAAAAACCTCAACATGGAAAAACACCAACAAATTCAACTACAACCTCTATATGGAAAAACACCAACAAATTCAACAACAACCTCAACTTTTAAAAATACAAAAAGGTTCATCAAAATAAAAATTGATAACACCAGCAAATTCAACAACAACCTCAAAATTGAAAATCACCAACAAATTTAACAACAACCTCAACAATGAAAAACATCAAAAATTCAACAACAACAACCACAACAATGAAAATCACCAACAAATTCAACAACAACCTCAATATTGAAAATCACCAACAGATTTAACAAAAAACCTCAACAATGAAAAACATCAAAAATTCAACAACAACAACCACAACAATGAAAAACACCAACAAATTCAACAAAAACCTCAACAATTAAAAACACCAAAATATTCAACAACAACGTCAACTTTGAAAAATACCAACAATTTCAACAACCTCAACATTGAAAATCACCAACAAATTCAACAACAAACTCAACATTGAAAATCTCCAAAAAATTCAACAACAACCTCAACATTGAAAAACTCCAACAAGTTCAACAACAACCTCAACAATGAAAAACACCAAAAAATTCAACTAGAAACTCAACATTGAAAATCACCAACAAATTCAACAAAAACCTCAACAATGAAAAACACCAAAAAATTCAACAACAACCTCAATATTGAAAATCACCAACAAATTCAACAAAAACCTCAACAATGAAAAACACCATAAAATTCATGAACAACCTCAACATTCAAAAGCACAAAAAAATTCAACAAAAACCTCAACAATGAATAACACCAAAAAATTCAACAACAACCACAACTTTGAATAACACCAAAACATTCAACAACCTCAACATTGAGAAGCAGCAACAAATTCAACTGCAACCTCAACTTTGAAAAATACAAAAAGATTAAAAAAAAAACATTGAATACACCAATAAATTCAACAACAATCTCAATATTGAAAATCACCAAAAAAAATTCAACAACAACCTCAACATTGAAAAACACCAAATTATCAACAACAACATCAACTTTTAAAAACACCAACAAATTCAAAAACCTCAGCATGGAAAAACACCAACAAATTCAACTACAACCTCAATATTGAAAATCACCAACAAATTCAACAACAACCTCAACAATGAAAAACACCAACAAATTCAACAAAAAACTCAACAATGAAAAACACCAAAAAGTTCAACAACAACCTCAATTTGAAAAACACCAACAGATTTAACAACCTCAACATTCAAATACACCAATAAATTCAACAACAAACTCAGCTTTGAAAAACACCAACAAATTCAAAAACCTCAACATTGAAAAACGCCAAAAAATTCAGCAAGAAACACAACATTGAAAATCACCAACAAATTCAACAAAAACCTCAACAAAGAAAAACACCAAAAAATTCATCAACAACCTCAATATTCAAAAACACCAACAAATTCTAGAAAAACCTCAACAATGAAAAACACGAAAAAAATTCATCAACAACCTCAACATTCAAAAACAACATAAAATTCAACAAAATCCTCAACAATGAAAAACACCAAAAAATTCAACAACAACCTCAATTTGAAAAGCACCAACAGGTTTAACAACCTCAACATTCAAATACACCAACAAATTCAACAACAAATTCAGCTTTGAAAAACACCAACAAATTCAACAACATCAACATTGAAAAAAAAAAACAAATTCAACAACAACCTCAACTTTAAAAAATACAAAAAGTTTCAACAAAATAAATATTGATAAAACCGACAAATTCAACAACAACCTCAATATTGAAAATCACCAACAAATTTAACAACAACCTCAACAATTAATAACATCAAAAATTCAACAACAACAACCACAACAATGAAAAATAACAAACAATTCAACAAGATCCTCAACATTCGAAAAACCATCAAATTCAACAATAAGCTCAACATTGAAAAACAACAACAAATTCAACAACATTCTCAACATTGAAAATCACCATAAAATTCAACAACAACCACAACATTGAAAACCTCCAACAATTTCAACAACAACCTCAACAATGAAAAACACCAAAAAATTCAAAGACAAACTCAACATTGAAAATCACCAACAAAATCAACAACAACCTCAACTTTGAAAAACACCAACAAATTCAAAAACCTCAACAGGGAAAAGGACCTACAAATTCAACCACAATCTCAATATTGAAAATCACCAACAAATTCAACAACAACCTCAACAGTGAAAAACACCAAAAAATTCATCAACAATCTCAACATTGAAAAACACCAACAAATTCAACAACAACCTCAACTTTTAAAAATACAAAAAGGTTCATCAAAATAAAAATTGATAACACCAGCAAATTCAACAACAACATCAAAATTGAAAATCACCAACAAATTTAACAACAACCTCAACAATGAAAAACATCAAAAATTCAACAACAACAACCACAACAATGAAAAACACCAACAAATTCAACAACAACCTCAATATTGAAAATCACCAACAGATTTAACAAAAAACCTCAACAATGAAAAACATCAAAAATTCAACAACAACAACCACAACAATGAAAAACACCAACAAATTCAACAAAAACCTCAACAATTAAAAACACCAAAAAATTCAACAACAACGTCAACTTTGAAAAATACCAACAAATTCAACAACCTCAACATTGAAAAACACCAACAAATTCAACAACAAACTCAACATTGAAAATCTCCAAAAAATTCAACAACAACCTAAACATTGAAAAACTCCAACAAGTTCAAAAACAACCTCAACAATGAAAAACACCAAAAAATTCAACAAGAAACTCAACATTGAAATACACCAACAAATTCAACAAAAACCTCAACAATGAAAAACACCAAAAAATTCAACAACAACCTCAACATTGAAAATCACCAACAAATTCAACAAAAACCTCAACAATGAAAAACACCATAAAATTCATGAACAACCTCAACATTCAAAAGCACAAAAAAATTCAACAAAAACCTCAACAATGAATAACACCAAAAAATTCAAAAACAACCACAACTTTGAATAACACCAAAAAATTCAACAACCTCAACATTGAGAAACAGCAACAAATTCAACTGCAACCTCAACTTTGAAAAATACAATAAGATTAAAAAAAAAACATTGAATACACCAATAAATTCAACAACAATCTCAATATTGAAAATCACCAAAAAAATTCAACAACAACCTCAACATTGAAAAACACCAAATTATCAACAACAACATCAACTTTTAAAAACACCAACAAATTCAAAAACCTCAGCATGGAAAAACACCAACAAATTCAACTACAACCTCAATATTGAAAATCACCAACAAATTCAACAACAACCTCAACAATGAAAAACACCAACAAATTCAACAAAAAACTCAACAATGAAAAACACCAAAAAGTTCAACAACAACCTCAATTTGAAAAACACCAACAGATTTAACAACCTCAACATTCAAATACACCAATAAATTCAACAACAAACTCAGCTTTGAAAAACACCAACAAATTCAACAACCTCAACATTGAAAAACGCCAAAAAATTCAGCAAGAAACACAACATTGAAAATCACCAACAAATTCAACAAAAACCTCAACAAAGAAAAACACCAAAAAATTCATCAACAACCTCAATATTCAAAAACACCAACAAATTCAAGAAAAACCTCAACAATGAAAAACACGAAAAAAATTTATCAACATCCTCAACATTCAAAAACAACATAAAATTCAACAAAATCCTCAACAATGAAAAACACCAAAAAATTCAACAACGACCTCAATTTGAAAAGCACCAACAGATTTAACAACCTCAACATTTAAATACACCAACAAATTCAACAACAAATTCAGCTTTGAAAAACACCAACAAATTCAACAACATCAACATTGAAAAAAACCAACAAATTCAACAACAACCTCAACTTTAAAAAATACAAAAAGGTTCAACAAAATAAATATTGATAACACCGACAAATTCAACAACAACCTCAATATTGAAAATCACCAACAAATTTAACAACAACCTCAACAATTAATAACATCAAAAATTCAACAACAACAACCACAACAATGAAAAACAACAAACAATTCAGCAACAACCTCAACATTCGAAAAACCATCAAATTCAACAATAAGCTCAACATTGAAAAACACCAACAAATTCAACAACATTCTCAACATTGAAAATCACCATAAAATTCAACAACAACCACAACATTGAAAACATCCAACAATTTCAAAAACTTCCTCAACAATGAAAAACACCAAAAAATTCAAAGACAAACTCAACATTGAAAATCACCAACAAAATCAACAACAACCTCAACTTTGAAAAACACCAACAAATTCAAAAACCTCAACAGGGAAAAGGACCTACAAATTCAACCACAATCTCAATATTGAAAATCACCAACAAATTCAACAACAACCTCAACAGTGAAAAACACCAAAAAATTCATCAACAATCTCAACATTGAAAAACACCAACAAATTCAACAGAAACCTCAACAATGAGAAACACCAAAAAATTCAACAACAACATTGAAAAACACCAACAAATTCAACAAAAACCTGAACAATGATAAACACCAAAAAATTCATCAACAATCTCAACATTCAAAAACAACAACAAATTCAACAGAAACTTCAACAATGAGAAACACCAAAAAATTCAACAACAACCTCAACTTTGAAAAACACCAACAACTTCAACAAGCTCAACATTGAAAAACACCTACAAATTCAATTGCAACCTCAACTTTGAAAAATAGAAAAAAGATCAAAAAAAACCATTGATAACACCAATAAATTCAACAACCTCAACATTGAAAATCACCAACAAATTCAACAACAACGGCAGCAATGAATAACATCAAAAAATTTAACAACAACCTCAACTTTGAATAACACCAAAAAATTCAACAACCTCAACATTGAGAAACAGCAACAAATTCAACTGCAACGTCAACTTTCAAAGATACAAAAAGATTCAAATAAAAACATTGAATACAGCAATAAATTCAACAACAACCTCAACATTGAAAATCACCAACAAATTGAACAAAAACCTCAACAATGAAAAACTCCAAAATATTCAAAGACAAACTCAACATTGAAAATCACCAACAAAATCAACAACAAACTCAACTTTGAAAAACACCAACAAATTCAAAAACCTCAACAGGGAAAAGGACCTACAAATTCATCCACAACCTCAACATTCAAAAACACCAAAAAAAATACAACAAAAACCTCAACAATGAAAAACACCAAAAAATTCAAGAACATCCTCAACATTGAAAAACACCAACGAATTCAACTGCAACCTCAACTTTGAAAAATACAAAAATGATCATAAAAAAACCATTGCAAACACCAATAAATTCAACAACCTCAACATTGAAAATCACCAACAAATTCAACAACAACCTCAGCAATGAAAAACATCAAAAAATTCAACAACAACCTCAACTTTGAACAACACCAAAAAATTCGACAACCTCAATATTGAGAAACAGCAACAAATTCAAGTGCATCCTCAACTTTGAAAAATAAAAAAAGATTAAAAAAAAAGCATTGAATACTCCAATAAATTCAACAACAACTTCAATATTGAAAATCACCAAAAAATTCAACAACAACCTCAACAATGAAAAACACCAAAAAATTCATCAACAACCTCAACATTAAAAAACACCAACAGATTAAAAAAAAATCCTCAACAATTAAAAACATCAAAAAATTCAACAACAACGACAACTTTGAAAAACACCAACAAATTCAAAAAACTCAACATGGAAAAACACCAACAAATTCAACGACAAACTCAACATTGAAAATCACCAACAAATTCAACAACAACCTCAACAATGAAAAACACCAACAAATTCAACCACAACCTCAACATTGAAAATCACCAACGAATTCAACAACAACCTCAACAATGAAAAACACCAACAAATTCAACAAAAACCTCAACCATGAAAAACAAAAAAAATTCATCAACAACCTCAACATTCAAAAACACGAACAAATTCAACAGAATCTTCAACAATGAAAAACATCAAAAAATTCAACAACAACCTCAACTTTGAAAAACACCGAAAAATTCAACAACCTCAAAATTGAGAAACAGCAACAACTTCAACTGCAAACTCAACTTTGAAAAATACAAAAAGATTCAAATAAAAACATTGAATACACCAATAAATTCAACAACAACCTCAACATTGAAAATTACCAACAAATTCAACAAAAACCTCAACAATGAAAAACATCAAAAAATTCATCAACAACCTCAACATTGAAAAACACCAAAAAATTCAACAAAAACCTGAGCTTTTAAAAACACTAACAACTTCAACATTGAAAAACACCATCAAATTCAACTGCAACCTTAACTTTGAAAAATACAAAAAAGAAAAAAAAAAACCACTGATTACACCAGTAAATTCAACAACCTCAACGTTGAAAATCACCAACAAATTCAACAACAACCTCAGCAATGAAAAACGTCTAAAAATTCAACGACAACCTCAACATTGAAAAACTCCAACAATTTCATCAACAACCTCAACAATGAAAAACACCAAAAAATTCAAAAACAAACGCAACATTGAAAATCACCTACAAAATCAACAACAACCACAACTTTGAAAAACACCAACAAATTCAAAATCCTCAACATGGAAAAACACCAACAATTTCAACCACAACCACAACATTGAAAATCACCAACAAATTCAACAACAACCTCAACATTCAAAAACACCAACAAATTCAACAGAATTCTCAACAATGAAAAACACCAAAAAATTCAACAAAAACCTCAACATTGAAAATCACCAAAAAATTCAACAAAAACCTTAACAATGAAAAACAGCAAAAAAAGTCAACAACAACCTCAACTTTGAAAAACACCAACAACTTCAACAACCTCAACATTGAAAAACACCAGAATATTCAACTGCACCCTCTACTTTGAAAAATACAAAAAAGATTTAAAAAAACCATTGATAACACCAATATATTCAACAACCTCAACATTGAAAATCACCAACAAATTCAACAACAACCTCAGCAATGAAAAACATCAAAAAAATCAACAACAACCTAAAGTTTGAAAAACACCATAAAATTCAACAGCCTCAACATTGAAAAACACCAACAAATTCAACAACAACCTCAACTTCTACAAATACAAAAAGGTTCAACAAAAGAAAAATATGGATAACACCAACAAATTCAACAACAACAGCAAAATTGAAAATCACCAAAAAATTTAACAACAACCTCAACAATGAAAAACATCAAAAAATCAACAACAACCACAACAATGAAAAACACCAACAAATTCAACAACAGCCTCAACTTTGAAAAACACCAACAAATTCAACAACAACCACAACATTGAAAAACTCCAGCAAGTTCAACAACAACCTCAACAATGAAAAACGCCAAAAAATTCAACAAGAAACACAACATTGAAAATCACCAACAAATTCAACAAAAACCTCAACAATGAAAAACACCGAAAAATTCATCAAAAACCTCAACATTCAAAAACACCAACAAATTCAACAAAAACCTCAACCATGAAAAACACCAAAAAATTCAAAAACAACATCAACATTGAAAAACACCAAAAAATTCAACAAAAACCTCAACAATGAAAAACACCAAAAAAGTCAACAACAACCTCAACTTTGAAAAACACCAACATCTTCAACAACCTCAACATTGAAAAACACCAGCATATTCAACTGCACCCTCAACTTTTAAAAATACAAAAAAGATCAGAAAAAACCATTGAGTACACCAATAAATTCAAAAACCTCAACATTGAAAATCACCAACAAATTCAACAACAACCTCAGGAATGAAAACATCAAAAAATTAAACAACAAATTCAAGTTTGAAAAACACCAAAAAATTCAACAACCTCAACATTGAGAAACAGCAACAAATTCAACTGCAACCTCAACAACGAAAAACGCAAAAAGATTCAAATAAAAACATTGAATACAGCAATAAATTCAACAACAACCTCAATATTGAAAATCACCAACAAATTTAACAACAACCTCAACAATGAAAAACATCAATAATTCAACAACAACAACCACAACAATGAAAAACACCAACAAATTCAACAAAAACCTCAACAATTAAAAACACGAAAAAATTCAACAACAACGTCAACTTTGAAAAATACCAACAAATTCAACAACCTCAACATTAAAAAACACCAACAAATTCAACAACAAACGCAACATTGAAAATCACCAAAAAATTCATCAACAACCTCATCATTCAAAAACTCCAGCAACTTCAACAACAACCTCAACAATGAAAAACATCAAAAAATCAACAACAACCACGTCAACGAAAAACACCAACAAATTCAACAACAAACTCAACATTGAAAATCACCAAAAAATTCAACAACAACCTCAACATTGAAAAACTCCTACAATTTCAACAACAACCTCATCAATGAATAACACCAAAAAATTCAACAACAAACTCAACATTGAAAATCACCAACAAATTCAACAACAACCTCAAATTTGAAAAATACCAACAAATTCAAAAACCTCAACATGGAAAAACACCAACAATTTCAACCACAACCTCAACATTGAAAATCACCAACAAATTCAACAACAACCTCAACAATGAAAAACACCAGCAAAGTCAACAAAAACCTCAGCCTAGAAAAACAAAAAAAAATTCATCAACAACCTCAACATTCAAAAACACCAACAAATTCAACAGAATTCTCAACAATGAAAACACCAAAAAATTCAAACACAACCTCAACATTGAAACTCACCAACAAGTTCAACAAAAATCTCAACAATGAAAAACACCAATAAATTCAACAACCTCAACATTGAAAATCACCAAAAAATTGAACAAATACCTCAACAATGAAAAACACCAAAAAATTCAACAACAACCTCAAATTTGATAAACACCAAAAAATTCAACAACCTCAACTTTGAGAAACAGCAACAAATTCAACTGCAACCTCAACTTTGAAAAATACAAAAAGATTCAAGTAAAAACATTGAATGCACCAATAAATTCAACAACAACCTCAACATTGACAATCACCAACAAATTCAACAAAAACCTCAACAATGAAAAACATCTAAAAAATCATCAACAACCTCAACATTCAAAACACCAAAAAAATTAACAACAACCTCAACATTGAAAAACACCAACAGATTCAAATACCACAACATGGAAAAACACCAACAAATTCAACTTCAACCTCAATATTGAAAATCACAAACAAATTCAACAACAACCTCAACTATGAAAAACACCAACAAATTCAACAGAAACCTCAACAATGAAAAGGGAACAAAAAATTCAACAACAACTTCAATTTGAAAAACACCAACAGATTTAACAACCTCAACATTCAAATACATCAACAAATTCATAAACAAACGCAGCTTTGAAAAATACCTACAAATTCAACAACCTCAACTTTGAAAAACACCAACAAATTGAACAACAACCCCAACTTATACAAATACAAAAAGGTTCAACAAAAGAAAAATTGATAACACCAACAAATTCAACAACAACCGCAAAATTGAAAATCACCAACAAATTTCACATCAACCTCAACAATGAAAAACATCAAAAAATCAACAACAACCACGACAATGAAAAACACCAACAAATTCAACAACAACCTCAATATTGTAAATCACCAACAAATTTAACAACAACCTCAACAATGAAAAACATCAATAATCCAACAACAACAACCACAACAATGAAAACCACCAACAAATTCAACAAAAACCTCAACAATTAAAAACACCAAAAAATTCAACAACAACGTCAACTTTGAAAAATACCAAGAAATTCAACAACCTCAACATTGAAAAACACCAACAAATTCAACAACAAACGCAACATTGAAAATCACCAAAAAATTCATCAACAACCTCATCATTCAAAAACTCCAGCAACTTCAACAACAACCTCAACAATGAAAGACACCAAAAAATTCAACAAGAAACTCAACATTGAAAAACACCAACAAATTCAACAAAAACCTCAACAATGAAAAACATCGAAAAATTCATCAACAACCTCAACATTCAAAAACACCAACAAATTCAACAAAAACCTCAACAATGAAAAACACCAAAAAATTCAACAACAACCTCAACATTGAAAAACACCAAAAAATTCAACAAAAACCTCAACAATGAAAAACACCAAAAAAGTCAACAACAACCTCAACTTTGAAAAACACCAACATCTTCAACAACCTCAACATTGAAAAACACCAGCATATTCAACTGCACCCTCAACTTTGAAAAATACAAAAAAGATCAAAAAAAACCATTGATAACACCAATAAATTCAACAACCTCAACATTGAAAATCACCAACAAATTCAACAACAACCTCAGCAATGAAAAACATCAAAAAATTCAACAACAACCTCAACATTGAAAAACAGCAAAAAATTCAACAACCTCAACATTGAAAAACAGCAGCAAATTCAACTGCAACCTCAACTTTGAAAAATACAAAAAGATTAAAAAAAAAACATTGAATAAACCAATAAATTCAACAACAACCACAATATTGAAAATCACCAACAAATTCTTCAACAACCTCAAGTTTGAAAAACACCAAAAAATTCAACAACCTCAACATTGAGAAACAGCAACAAATTCAACTGCAACCTCAACTTTGAAATATACAAAAAGATTCAAAAAAAAACTTTGAATACACCAATAAATTCAACAACAACCACAATAATGAAAATCACCAAAAATTTCAACAACAATCTCAACATTGAAAAACACCAAATTATCAACAACATCCTCAACTTTGAAAAACACCAAAAAATTCAATAATCTCAACATGGAAAAACACCAACAAATTCAACTACAACCTCAATATTGAAAATCACCAACAAATTCAACAACAACCTCAATATTGAAAAACATCAAAAAATTAAACAACAACCTCAAGTTGAAAAACACCAACAGATTTAACAACCTCAACATTCAAATACAGCAACAAATTCAAGAACAAACGCAGCTTTGAAAAACACCAACAAATTCAACAACCTCAACACTGAAAAACACCAACAAATTCAACAACAACCTCAACTTTTAAAAATACAAAAAGGTTCAACAATATCAAAATTGATAACACCAACAAATTCAACAACAACCTCAAAATTGAAAATCACCATAAAATTTAACATCAACCTCAACAATGAAAAACATCAAAAATTCAACAACAACAACCACAACAATGAAAAACACCAAACAATTCAACAACAAGCTCAACATTCAAAAAAACCAACGAATTAAACAACAACCTCAACAATGAAAAACACCAAAAAATTCATCAACAACCTCAACATTCAAAAACACCAACAAATTCAACAAAAACCTCAACAATTAAAAACACAAAAAAATTCAACAACAACGTCAACTTTGAAAAATACCAACTAATTCAACAACCTCAACATTGAAAGACACCAGCAAAATCAACAACAAACTCAAAATTGAAAATCACCAAAAAATTCAACATCAACCTCAACATTGAAAAACTCCAAAAATTTCAACAACCAGCTCAAAAATGAAAAACACCAAAAAATTCAACAACAACGTCAACTTTGAAAAATACCAACTAATTCAACAACCTCAACATTGAAAGACACCAACAAAATCAACAACAAACTCAAGATTGATAATCACCAAAAAATTCAACATCAACCTCATCATTGAAAAACTCCAACAATTTCAACAACCACCTCAAAAATGAAAAACACCAAAAAATTCAACAACAAACTCAACATTGAAAATCACCAACATATTCAAACACAACCTCAACATTGAAAATCAGCAACAAATTCAACAACAACCTCAACAATGAAAAACACCAAAAATTCAACAAAATCCTCAACCAAGAAAAACACCAAAAAATTCAACAAGGACCTCAACATTCAAAAACACCAACAAATTCAACTGAATCCTCAGCAATGAAAAATACCAAAAAATTCAACATCAACGTCAGCTTTGAAAAACACCAACAACTTCAACAACCTCAAAATTGAAAATCACCAACAAATTCAACAGCAACCTCAGCAATGAAAAACATCTAAAAATTCAACAACAACCTCAACTTTGAAAAACACCAAAAAATACAACAACCTCAACATTGAGAAACAGCAAGAAATTCAACTGCAACCTCAACTTTGAAAAATACAAAAAGATTCAACAACAACCTCAACATTGAAAAACTCCAACAATTTCAACAACAACCTCAACAATGAAAAACACCAAAAAATTCAACAACAAACTCAACATTAAAAATCACCAACATATTCAACAACAACCTCAACTTTGAAAAACAAACAACAAATTCAACCACAACCTCAACATTGAAAATCACCAACAAATTCAACAACAACCTCAACAATGAAAAACACCAACAAATTCAACAAAAACTTCAACAAAGAAAAACATCAAATAATTAATCAACAACCTCAACATTCAAAAACACCAACAAATTCAACAACAACCTCAACAATGAAAAACACCAAAAAAATTCATCAACAACCTCAACATTCAAAAACAGCAGCAAATTCAACAAAAACCTCAACAATTAAAAACACCAAAAAATTCAACAACAACGTCAACTTTGAAAAATACCAACAAATTCAACAACCTCAACATTTAAAAACGCCAACAAATTCAACAACAAACTCAACATTGAAAAATTCCAACAATTTCAACAAGAACCTCAACAATTAAAAACACCAAAAAATTCAACAACAAACTCAACATTGAAAATCACCAACAAATTCAACAACAACCTCGACTTTGAGAGACAGCAAGAAATTCAAAAACCTCAACATGGAAAAACACCAACAAATTCAACAACAACCTCAACAATGAAAAACACCAACAAATTCAACAAAAACCTCAACCAAGAAAAACACCAAAAAATTCATCAACAACCTCAACATTCAAAAATTCCAACAGATTCAACAGAATCCTCAACAATGAAAGACACCAAAAAATTCAACAACATCCTCAACTTTGAAATTCACCAACAAATTCAACAAAAACCTCAACAATGAAAAACACCAATAAATTCAACAACCTCAACATTGAAAATCACCAAAAAATTGAACAAAATCCTCAACAATGAAAAACACCAAAAAATTCAACAGCGACCTCAACTTCGAAAAACACCAAAAAATTCAACAACATCAACAATGAGAAACAGCAACAAATTCAATTGCAACCTCAACTTTGAAAAATACAAAAAGATTCAAATAAAAACATTCAATACACCAATAAATTCAAAAACAACCTCAACATTGAAAATCACCAACAAATTCAACAAAATCCTCAACAACGGAAAACATCAAAAAGTTCATCAACAGCCTCAACATTCAAAAACACCAAAAAATTCAACAAAAACCTCAACAAAGAAAAACACCAAAAATTTCAACAACAACCTCAACAATGAAGAACACCAAAAAATTCAACAACAAACTCAATATTGAAAATCACTAACAAATTCAACAACAACCTCAACTTTGAAAAACAACAACAAATTCAACCACAACCTCAACATTGAAAATCACCAACAAATTCAACAACAACCTCAACAATGAAAAACACCAACAAATTCAACAAAAACCTCAACAAAGAAAAACATCAAAAAATTCATCAACAACCTCAACATTCAAAAACACCAAAAAATTCAGCAACCTCAACATTGAGAAACTGCAACAAATTCAACTGCAACCTCAACTTTGAAAAATACAAAAAGATTCAACAACAACCTCAACATTGAAAAACTCCAACAATTTCAACAACAACATCAGCAATGAAAAACACCAAAAAATTCAACAACAAACTCAACATTGAAAATCACCAACAAATTCAACAACAACCTCAACAACGAAAAACACCAAAAAATTCAACAACAACCTCAAATTTGATAAACACCAAAAAATTCAACAACCTCAACTTTGAGAAACAGCAACAAATTCAACTGCAACCTCAACTTTGAAAAATACAAAAAGATTCAAGTAAAAACATTGAATGCACCAATAAATTCAACAACAACCTCAACATTGACAATCACCAACAAATTCAACAAAAACCTCAACAATGAAAAACATCTAAAAAATCATCAACAACCTCAACATTCAAAACACCAAAAAAATTAACAACAACCTCAACATTGAAAAACACCAACAGATTCAAATACCACAACATGGAAAAACACCAACAAATTCAACTTCAACCTCAATATTGAAAATCACAAACAAATTCAACAACAACCTCAACTATGAAAAACACCAACAAATTCAACAGAAACCTCAACAATGAAAAGGGAACAAAAAATTCAACAACAACTTCAATTTGAAAAACACCAACAGATTTAACAACCTCAACATTCAAATACATCAACAAATTCATAAACAAACGCAGCTTTGAAAAATACCTACAAATTCAACAACCTCAACTTTGAAAAACACCAACAAATTGAACAACAACCCCAACTTATACAAATACAAAAAGGTTCAACAAAAGAAAAATTGATAACACCAACAAATTCAACAACAACCGCAAAATTGAAAATCACCAACAAATTTCACATCAACCTCAACAATGAAAAACATCAAAAAATCAACAACAACCACGACAATGAAAAACACCAACAAATTCAACAACAACCTCAATATTGTAAATCACCAACAAATTTAACAACAACCTCAACAATGAAAAACATCAATAATCCAACAACAACAACCACAACAATGAAAACCACCAACAAATTCAACAAAAACCTCAACAATTAAAAACACCAAAAAATTCAACAACAACGTCAACTTTGAAAAATACCAAGAAATTCAACAACCTCAACATTGAAAAACACCAACAAATTCAACAACAAACGCAACATTGAAAATCACCAAAAAATTCATCAACAACCTCATCATTCAAAAACTCCAGCAACTTCAACAACAACCTCAACAATGAAAGACACCAAAAAATTCAACAAGAAACTCAACATTGAAAAACACCAACAAATTCAACAAAAACCTCAACAATGAAAAACATCGAAAAATTCATCAACAACCTCAACATTCAAAAACACCAACAAATTCAACAAAAACCTCAACAATGAAAAACACCAAAAAATTCAACAACAACCTCAACATTGAAAAACACCAAAAAATTCAACAAAAACCTCAACAATGAAAAACACCAAAAAAGTCAACAACAACCTCAACTTTGAAAAACACCAACATCTTCAACAACCTCAACATTGAAAAACACCAGCATATTCAACTGCACCCTCAACTTTGAAAAATACAAAAAAGATCAAAAAAAACCATTGATAACACCAATAAATTCAACAACCTCAACATTGAAAATCACCAACAAATTCAACAACAACCTCAGCAATGAAAAACATCAAAAAATTCAACAACAACCTCAACATTGAAAAACTGCAAAAAATTCAACAACCTCAACATTGAAAAACAGCAGCAAATTCAACTGCAACCTCAACTTTGAAAAATACAAAAAGATTAAAAAAAAAACATTGAATAAACCAATAAATTCAACAACAACCACAATATTGAAAATCACCAACAAATTCTTCAACAACCTCAAGTTTGAAAAACACCAAAAAATTCAACAACCTCAACATTGAGAAACAGCAACAAATTCAACTGCAACCTCAACTTTGAAATATACAAAAAGATTCAAAAAAAAACTTGGAATACACCAATAAATTCAACAACAACCACAATAATGAAAATCACCAAAAATTTCAACAACAATCTCAACATTGAAAAACACCAAATTATCAACAACATCCTCAACTTTGAAAAACACCAAAAAATTCAATAATCTCAACATGGAAAAACACCAACAAATTCAACTACAACCTCAATATTGAAAATCACCAACAAATTCAACAACAACCTCAATATTGAAAAACATCAAAAAATTAAACAACAACCTCAAGTTGAAAAACACCAACAGATTTAACAACCTCAACATTCAAATACAGCAACAAATTCAAGAACAAACGCAGCTTTGAAAAACACCAACAAATTCAACAACCTCAACACTGAAAAACACCAACAAATTCAACAACAACCTCAACTTTTAAAAATACAAAAAGGTTCAACAATATCAAAATTGATAACACCAACAAATTCAACAACAACCTCAAAATTGAAAATCACCATAAAATTTAACATCAACCTCAACAATGAAAAACATCAAAAATTCAACAACAACAACCACAACAATGAAAAACACCAAACAATTCAACAACAAGCTCAACATTCAAAAAAACCAACGAATTAAACAACAACCTCAACAATGAAAAACACCAAAAAATTCATCAACAACCTCAACATTCAAAAACACCAACAAATTCAACAAAAACCTCAACAATTAAAAACACAAAAAAATTCGACAACAACGTCAACTTTGAAAAATACCAACTAATTCAACAACCTCAACATTGAAAGACACCAGCAAAATCAACAACAAACTCAAAATTGAAAATCACCAAAAAATTCAACATCAACCTCAACATTGAAAAACTCCAAAAATTTCAACAACCAGCTCAAAAATGAAAAACACCAAAAAATTCAACAACAACGTCAACTTTGAAAAATACCAACTAATTCAACAACCTCAACATTGAAAGACACCAACAAAATCAACAACAAACTCAAGATTGATAATCACCAAAAAATTCAACATCAACCTCATCATTGAAAAACTCCAACAATTTCAACAACCACCTCAAAAATGAAAAACACCAAAAAATTCAACAACAAACTCAACATTGAAAATCACCAACATATTCAAACACAACCTCAACATTGAAAATCAGCAACAAATTCAACAACAACCTCAACAATGAAAAACACCAAAAATTCAACAAAATCCTCAACCAAGAAAAACACCAAAAAATTCAACAAGGACCTCAACATTCAAAAACACCAACAAATTCAACTGAATCCTCAGCAATGAAAAATACCAAAAAATTCAACATCAACGTCAGCTTTGAAAAACACCAACAACTTCAACAACCTCAAAATTGAAAATCACCAACAAATTCAACAGCAACCTCAGCAATGAAAAACATCTAAAAATTCAACAACAACCTCAACTTTGAAAAACACCAAAAAATACAACAACCTCAACATTGAGAAACAGCAAGAAATTCAACTGCAACCTCAACTTTGAAAAATACAAAAAGATTCAACAACAACCTCAACATTGAAAAACTCCAACAATTTCAACAACAACCTCAACAATGAAAAACACCAAAAAATTCAACAACAAACTCAACATTAAAAATCACCAACATATTCAACAACAACCTCAACTTTGAAAAACAAACAACAAATTCAACCACAACCTCAACATTGAAAATCACCAACAAATTCAACAACAACCTCAACAATGAAAAACACCAACAAATTCAACAAAAACTTCAACAAAGAAAAACATCAAATAATTAATCAACAACCTCAACATTCAAAAACACCAACAAATTCAACAACAACCTCAACAATGAAAAACACCAAAAAAATTCATCAACAACCTCAACATTCAAAAACAGCAGCAAATTCAACAAAAACCTCAACAATTAAAAACACCAAAAAATTCAACAACAACGTCAACTTTGAAAAATACCAACAAATTCAACAACCTCAACATTTAAAAACGCCAACAAATTCAACAACAAACTCAACATTGAAAAATTCCAACAATTTCAACAAGAACCTCAACAATTAAAAACACCAAAAAATTCAACAACAAACTCAACATTGAAAATCACCAACAAATTCAACAACAACCTCGACTTTGAGAGACAGCAAGAAATTCAAAAACCTCAACATGGAAAAACACCAACAAATTCAACAACAACCTCAACAATGAAAAACACCAACAAATTCAACAAAAACCTCAACCAAGAAAAACACCAAAAAATTCATCAACAACCTCAACATTCAAAAATTCCAACAGATTCAACAGAATCCTCAACAATGAAAGACACCAAAAAATTCAACAACATCCTCAACTTTGAAATTCACCAACAAATTCAACAAAAACCTCAACAATGAAAAACACCAATAAATTCAACAACCTCAACATTGAAAATCACCAAAAAATTGAACAAAATCCTCAACAATGAAAAACACCAAAAAATTCAACAGCGACCTCAACTTCGAAAAACACCAAAAAATTCAACAACATCAACAATGAGAAACAGCAACAAATTCAATTGCAACCTCAACTTTGAAAAATACAAAAAGATTCAAATAAAAACATTCAATACACCAATAAATTCAAAAACAACCTCAACATTGAAAATCACCAACAAATTCAACAAAATCCTCAACAACGGAAAACATCAAAAAGTTCATCAACAGCCTCAACATTCAAAAACACCAAAAAATTCAACAAAAACCTCAACAAAGAAAAACACCAAAAATTTCAACAACAACCTCAACAATGAAGAACACCAAAAAATTCAACAACAAACTCAATATTGAAAATCACTAACAAATTCAACAACAACCTCAACTTTGAAAAACAACAACAAATTCAACCACAACCTCAACATTGAAAATCACCAACAAATTCAACAACAACCTCAACAATGAAAAACACCAACAAATTCAACAAAAACCTCAACAAAGAAAAACATCAAAAAATTCATCAACAACCTCAACATTCAAAAACACCAAAAAATTCAGCAACCTCAACATTGAGAAACTGCAACAAATTCAACTGCAACCTCAACTTTGAAAAATACAAAAAGATTCAACAACAACCTCAACATTGAAAAACTCCAACAATTTCAACAACAACATCAGCAATGAAAAACACCAAAAAATTCAACAACAAACTCAACATTGAAAATCACCAACAAATTCAACAACAACCTCAACAACGAAAAACACCAACAAATTCAACAAAAACCTCAACAAAGAAAAACATCAAAAAATTCATCAACAACCTCAACATTCAAAAACACCAACAAATTCAACAACAACCTCAACAATGAAAAACACCAAAAAAATTCATGAGCAACCTCAACATTCAAAAACACCAGCAAATTCAACAAAAACCTCAACAATTAAAAACAGCAAAAAATTCAACAACAACGTCAACTTTGAAAAATACCAACAAATTCAACAAGCTCAACATTGAAAAACGCCAACAAATTCAACAACAAACTCAACATTGAAAAACTCCAACAATTTCAACAACAACCTCAAAAATTTAAAACACCAAAAAATTCAAAAACAAACTCAACATTGAAAAACACCAACAAATTTAACAACAACCTCAACTTTGAGAGACAGCAACAAATTCACAAACCTCTACATGGAAAAACACAAACAAATGCAACAACAACCTCAACAATGAAAAACACCAACAAATTCAACAAAAATCTCAACCAAGAAAAACACAAAAAAATTCATCTACAACCTCAACATTCAAGAAGACCAACAGATTCAACAGGATCCTCACCAATGAAAAACACCAAAAAATTCAACAACAACCTCAACATTGAAAATCACCAACAAATTCAACAAAAACCTCAACAATGAAAAACACCAATAAATTCAACAACCTCAACATTGAAAATCACCAAAACATTGAACAAAAACCTCAACAATGAAAAACACCAAAAAAATCAAAAGCCACCTCAACTTTGAAAAACACCAAAAAATTCAACAACATCAACAATGAGAAACAGCAACAAATTCAATTGCAACCTCAACTTTGAAAAATACAAAAAGATTCAAATAAAAACATTGAATACACCAATAAATTCAAAAAAAACCTCAACATTGAAAATCACCAACAAATTCAACAAAATCCTCAACAACGGAAAACACCAAAAATTTCAACAACAACCTCAACAATGAAAAACACCAATAAATTCAACAACAAACTCAATATTGAAATTCACCAACAAATTCAACAACAACCTCAACTTTGAAAAACACCAACAAATTCAAAAACCTCAACATGGAAAAACACCAACAAATTCAAACACAACCTCAACATTGAAAATCACCAACAAATTCAACAACAACCTCAGCAATGATTAACATCTAAAAATTCAACAACAACCTCAACTTTGAAGAACACCAGAAAATTCAACAACCTCAACATTGAGAAACAGCAACAAATTCAACTGCAACCTCAACTTTGAAAAATACAAAAAGATTCAACAACAACCTCAACATTGAAAAACTCCAACAATTTCAACAACAACCTCAACAATGAAAAACACCAAAATATTCAACAACAAACTCAACATTGAAAATCACCAACAAATTCAACAACAACCTCAACTTTGAAAAACACTAACAAATTCAAAAACCTCAACATGGAAAAACACCAACAAATTCAACCACAACCTCAACATTGAAAATCACCAACAAATTCAACAACAACCTCAACAATGAAATACAACAACAAATTGAACAAAAACCTCAACAAAGAAAAACACCAAAAAATTCATCAACAACCTCAACATTCAAAAACACCAACAGATTCAACAGAATCCTCAACAATGAAACACGCCAAAAAATTCAACAACAACCTCAACATTGAAAATCAATAAAAAAATTCAACAAAAATCTCAACAATGAAAAACACCAATAAATTCAAGAACCTCAACATTGAAAATCACCAAAAGTTTGAACAAAAACCTCAACAATGAAAAACACCAAAAAATTCAACAACAACCTCAACTTTGAAAAACAACAAAAAATTCAACAACCTCAACAATGAGAAACAGCAACAAATTCAATTGCAACCTCAACTTTGAAAAATACAAAAAGATTCAAATAAAAACATTGAATACACCAATAAATTCAACAACAACCACAACATTGAAAATCACAAATTCAACAAAAACCTCAACAATGAAAAACATCAAAAAGTTCATCAACAACCTCAAAAATGAAAACCACCAAAAAATTCAACAACAAACTCAACATTAAAAATCACCAACAAATTCAACAACAACCTCAACTTTGAAAAACACCAACAAATTCAAAAACCTCAACATGGAAAAACACCAACAAATTCAAACACAACCTCAACATTGAAAATAACCAACAAATTCAACAACAACCTCAACTATGAAAAACACCAACAAATTCAACAAAAACCTCAACCATGAAAGACACCAAAAAATTCATCAACAGCCTCAACATTCAAAAACACCAACAAATTCAACTGAATCATCATCAATGAAACAAACCAATAAATTCAACAACCTCAACATTTAAAATCACCAAAAAATTGAACAAAAACCTCAACAATGAAAAACACCAAAAAATTCAACAACAACCTCAACTTTGAAAAACACCAAAAAATTCAACAACCTCAACAATGAGAAACAACAACAAATTCAATTACAACCTCAACTTTGAAAAATGCAAAAAGATTCAAATAAAAACATTGAATACACCAATAAATTCAACAACAACCTCAACATTGAAAATCACCAACAAATTCAACAACAACCTCAACAATGAAAAACACCAACAAATTCAACAAAAACCTCAACCAAGAAAAACACCAAAAAATTCATCAACAACCTCGACATTCAAAAACACCAACAGATTCAACAGAATCCTCAACAATGAAACACGCCAAAAAATTCAACAACAACCTCAACATTGAAAATCACCAACAAATTCAACAAAAATCTCAACAATGAAAAACACCAATAAATTCAAGAACCTCAACATTGAAAATCACCAAAAGTTTGAACAAAAACCTCAACAATGAAAAACACCAAAAAATTCAACAACAACCTCAACTTTGAAAAACAACAAAAAATTCAACAACCTCAACAATGAGAAACAGCAACAAATTCAATTGCAACCTCAACTTTGAAAAATACAAAAAGATTCAAATAAAAACATTGAATACACCAATAAATTTACAAACAACCTCAACATTGAAAATCACCAACAAATTCAAAAATAACCTCAACAATGAAAAACACCAAAAAATTCAACAACAACCTCAACTTTGAAAAACACCAACACCTTCAACAACCTCAACATTGAAAAACACCAACAAATTCAACTGCAACCTCAACTTTGAAAAATACAAAAAAGATAAAAATATCACTGTTAACACCAATAAATTCAACAACTTCAACATTGAAAATAACCAACAAATTCAACAACAACCTAAGCAATGAAAAACATCTAAAAATTCAACAACAATCTGAACATTGAAAAACACCAAAAAATTCAATAACCTCAACATGGAGAAACAGCAACAAATTCAACTGCAACCTCCATTTTGAAAAATACATAAAGATTCAACAACAACCTCAACTTTGAAAAACACCAAAAAATTCAACAACAAACTCAACATTGAAAATCAACAACAAATTCAACAACAACCTCAACTTTGAAAAACAACAACAAATTCAAAAACCTCAACATGGAAAAACACTAACAAATTCAACCACAACCTCAACATTGAAAATCAACAACAAATTCAACAACAGCCTCAACAATGAAAAACACCATCAAATTCAACAAAAACCTCAAGAATGAAAAACACCAAAAAATTCATCAACAACCTCAACATTCAAAAACACCAACAAATTCAACAGAATCCTTAACAATGAAAAAGACCAAAACATTCAACAACAACCTCAACATTGAAAATCACCAACAAATTCTAACAAAAACCTCAACAATGAAAAACCGCAATAAATTCAACAACCACAACATTGAAAATCACCAACAAATTGAACAGAAACCTCAACAATGAATAACATCAAAAAATTCATCAACTACCTCCACATCCAAAAACAGCAAAAAATTCAACAAAAACCTCAACAATGCAAAACACCAAAAAAAAACAACAACCTCAACTTTGAAAAACACCAACAACTTCAACAACCTCAACATTGAAAAACACTTACAAATTCAACTGCAACCTCAACTTTGAAAAAAACCAAAAAATTCAACAACCTCTTCATTGAGAAACAGCAACAAATTCAACTGCAACCTTAACTTTGAAAAATAAAAAAAGATTAAAAAAAAATACATTCAATACACCAATAAATTCAACAACAACCTCAATATTGAAAATCACCAACAAATTCAACATCAACCTCAACTTTGTAAAACACCAACAAATTCAAAAACCTCAACATTGAAAAACTCCAACAATTTCAACAACAACCTCAACAATTTAAAACACCAAAAAATTCAAAAACAAACTCAACATTGAAAAACACCAACAAATTTAACAACAACCTCAACTTTGAGAGACAGCAACAAATTCAAAAACCTCTACATGGAAAAACACAAACAAATGCAACAACAACCTCAACAATGAAAAACACCAACAAATTCAACAAAAATCTCAACCAAGAAAAACACAAAAAAATTCATCTACAACCTCAACATTCAAGAAGACCAACAGATTCAACAGGATCCTCACCAATGAAAAACACCAAAAAATTCAACAACAACCTCAACATTGAAAATCACCAACAAATTCAACAAAAACCTCAACAATGAAAAACACCAATAAATTCAACAACCTCAACATTGAAAATCACCAAAACATTGAACAAAAACCTCAACAATGAAAAACACCAAAAAAATCAAAAGCCACCTCAACTTTGAAAAACACCAAAAAATTCAACAACATCAACAATGAGAAACAGCAACAAATTCAATTGCAACCTCAACTTTGAAAAATACAAAAAGATTCAAATAAAAACATTGAATACACCAATAAATTCAAAAAAAACCTCAACATTGAAAATCACCAACAAATTCAACAAAATCCTCAACAACGGAAAACATCAAAAAGTTCATCAACAACCTCAACATCCAAAAACACCAAAAAATTCAACAAAAACCTCAACAAAGAAAAACACCAAAAATTTCAACAACAACCTCAACAATGAAAAACACCAATAAATTCAACAACAAACTCAATATTGAAATTCACCAACAAATTCAACAACAACCTCAACTTTGAAAAACACCAACAAATTCAAAAACCTCAACATGGAAAAACACCAACAAATTCAAACACAACCTCAACATTGAAAATCACCAACAAATTCAACAACAACCTCAGCAATGATTAACATCTAAAAATTCAACAACAACCTCAACTTTGAAAAACACCAGAAAATTCAACAACCTCAACATTGAGAAACAGCAACAAATTCAACTGCAACCTCAACTTTGAAAAATACAAAAAGATTCAACAACAACCTCAACATTGAAAAACTCCAACAATTTCAACAACAACCTCAACAATGAAAAACACCAAAAAATTCAACAACAAACTCAACATTGAAAATCACCAACAAATTCAACAACAACCTCAACTTTGAAAAACACCAACAAATTCAAAAACCTCAACATGGAAAAACACCAACAAATTCAACCACAACCTCAACATTGAAAATCACCAACAAATTCAACAACAACCTCAACAATGAAATACAACAACAAATTGAACAAAAACCTCAACAAAGAAAAACACCAAAAAATTCATCAACAACCTCGACATTCAAAAACACCAACAGATTCAACAGAATCCTCAACAATGAAACACGCCAAAAAATTCAACAACAACCTCAACATTGAAAATCAATAAAAAAATTCAACAAAAATCTCAACAATGAAAAGCACCAATAAATTCAAGAACCTCAACATTGAAAATCACCAAAAGTTTGAACAAAAACCTCAACAATGAAAAACACCAAAAAATTCAACAACAACCTCAACTTTGAAAAACAACAAAAAATTCAACAACCTCAACAATGAGAAACAGCAACAAATTCAATTGCAACCTCAACTTTGAAAAATACAAAAAGATTCAAATAAAAACATTGAATACACCAATAAATTCAACAACAACCACAACATTGAAAATCACAAATTCAACAAAAACCTCAACAATGAAAAACATCAAAAAGTTCATCAACAACCTCAACATTCAAAAAGACCAAAAAATTCAACAAAAACCTCAACAATGAAAAACACCAAAAATTTCAACAACAACCTCAAAAATGAAAACCACCAAAAAATTCAACAACAAACTCAACATTAAAAATCACCAACAAATTCAACAACAACCTCAACTTTGAAAAACACCAACAAATTCAAAAACCTCAACATGGAAAAACACCAACAAATTCAAACACAACCTCAACATTGAAAATAACCAACAAATTCAACAACAACCTCAACTATGAAAAACACCAACAAATTCAACAAAAACCTCAACCATGAAAAACACCAAAAAATTCATCAACAGCCTCAACATTCAAAAACACCAACAAATTCAACTGAATCATCATCAATGAAACAAACCAATAAATTCAACAACCTCAACATTTAAAATCACCAAAAAATTGAACAAAAACCTCAACAATGAAAAACACCAAAAAATTCAACAACAACCTCAACTTTGAAAAACACCAAAAAATTCAACAACCTCAACAATGAGAAACAACAACAAATTCAATTACAACCTCAACTTTGAAAAATGCAAAAAGATTCAAATAAAAACATTGAATACACCAATAAATTCAACAACAACCTCAACATTGAAAATCACCAACAAATTCAACAACAACCTCAACAATGAAAAACACCAACAAATTCAACAAAAACCTCAACCAAGAAAAACACCAAAAAATTCATCAACAACCTCGACATTCAAAAACACCAACAGATTCAACAGAATCCTCAACAATGAAACACGCCAAAAAATTCAACAACAACCTCAACATTGAAAATCACCAACAAATTCAACAAAAATCTCAACAATGAAAAACACCAATAAATTCAAGAACCTCAACATTGAAAATCACCAAAAGTTTGAACAAAAACCTCAACAATGAAAAACACCAAAAAATTCAACAACAACCTCAACTTTGAAAAACAACAAAAAATTCAACAACCTCAACAATGAGAAACAGCAACAAATTCAATTGCAACCTCAACTTTGAAAAATACAAAAAGATTCAAATAAAAACATTGAATACACCAATAAATTTACAAACAACCTCAACATTGAAAATCACCAACAAATTCAAAAATAACCTCAACAATGAAAAACACCAAAAAATTCAACAACAACCTCAACTTTGAAAAACACCAACACCTTCAACAACCTCAACATTGAAAAACACCAACAAATTCAACTGCAACCTCAACTTTGAAAAATACAAAAAAGATAAAAATATCACTGTTAACACCAATAAATTCAACAACTTCAACATTGAAAATAACCAACAAATTCAACAACAACCTAAGCAATGAAAAACATCTAAAAATTCAACAACAATCTGAACATTGAAAAACACCAAAAAATTCAATAACCTCAACATTGAGAAACAGCAACAAATTCAACTGCAACCTCCATTTTGAAAAATACATAAAGATTCAACAACAACCTCAACTTTGAAAAACACCAAAAAATTCAACAACAAACTCAACATTGAAAATCAACAACAAATTCAACAACAACCTCAACTTTGAAAAACAACAACAAATTCAAAAACCTCAACATGGAAAAACACTAACAAATTCAACCACAACCTCAACATTGAAAATCAACAACAAATTCAACAACAACCTGAACAATGAAAAACACCATCAAATTCAACAAAAACCTCAACAATGAAAAACACCAAAAAATTCATCAACAACCTCAACATTCAAAAACACCAACAAATTCAACAGAATCCTTAACAATGAAAAAGACCAAAACATTCAACAACAACCTCAACATTGAAAATCACCAACAAATTCTAACAAAAACCTCAACAATGAAAAACCGCAATAAATTCAACAACCACAACATTGAAAATCACCAACAAATTGAACAGAAACCACAACAATGAATAACATCAAAAAATTCATCAACTACCTCCACATCCAAAAACAGCAAAAAATTCAACAAAAACCTCAACAATGCAAAACACCAAAAAAAAACAACAACCTCAACTTTGAAAAACACCAACAACTTCAACAACCTCAACATTGAAAAACACTTACAAATTCAACTGCAACCTCAACTTTGAAAAAAACCAAGAAATTCAACAACCTCTTCATTGAGAAACAGCAACAAATTCAACTGCAACATTAACTTTGAAAAATAAAAAAAGATTTAAAAAAAATACATTCAATACACCAATAAATTCAACAACAACCTCAATATTGAAAATCACCAACAAATTCAACATCAACCTCAACTTTGTAAAACACCAACAAATTCAAAAACCTCAACATGGAAAAACACCAACAAATTCAAACACAACCTCAACATTGAAAATCACCAACAAATTCAACAACAACCTCAACAATGAAAAACACCAACAAATTCAACAAAAACCTCAACCAAGAAAAACACAAAAAAATTCATCAACAACCTCAACATTCAAAAACACCAACAAATTCAACAAAACCTCAACAATGAAAAACACCAATAAATTCAACAACCTCAAGATTGAAAATCACCAAAACAATTGAACAAAAACCTCAGCAATGAAAAACAACAAAAAATTCAACAACCTCAACAATGAGAAACAACAACAAATTCAATTGCAACCTCAACTTTGAAAAATACAAAAAGATTTAAATAAAAACATTGAATACACCAATAAATTCAACAACAACCTCAACATTGAAAATCACCAACAAATTAAACAAAAACCTCAACAATGAAAAACATCAAAAAGTTCATCAACAACCTCAACATTCAAAAACAACAAAAAATTCAACAAAAACCTCAGCAATGAAAAACAGCAAAAAATTCAACAACAACCTCAACTTTGAAAAACACCAACAAGTTCAACAACCTCAACATTCAAAAACACCAACAAATTCAACAGAATCCTTAACAATGAAAAACACCAAAAAATTCAACAACAACCTCAACATTGAAAGTCACCAACAAATTCTAACAAAAACCTCAACAATGAAAAACACAAATAAATTCAACAACCTCAACATTGAAAATCACCAAATAATTCAACAAAAACCTCAACTATGAAAAACACCAAAAAATTCAACAACAACCTCAACTTTGAAAAACACCAAAAAATTCAACAACCTCAACATTGAGAAACAGCAACAAATTCAACTGCAACCTCAACTTTGAGAAATACAAAATGGTTCAAATAAATACATTGAATACACCAATAAATTCAACAACAACCTCAACATTGAAAATCACCAACAAAGTCAACAAAAACCTCAACAATGAATAACATCAAAAAATTCATCAACTACCTCCACATTCAAAAACAGCAAAAAATTCAACAAAAACATCAACAATGCAAAACACCAAAAAATTCAACAACAACCTCAACTTTGAAAAACACCAACAACTTCAACAACCTCAACATTGAAAAACACTTACAAATTCAACTGCAACCTGAACTTTGAAAAATACAAAAAAGATTAAAATAAACCACTGATAACACCAATAAATTCAACAACCTCAACATTGAAAATCACCAACAAATTCAACAACAACCTCAACAATGAAAAACATCTAATAATTCAACAACAACCTCAACATTGAAAAAAACCAAAAAATACAA
This sequence comes from Cetorhinus maximus, assembly GCF_964194155.1. Classification (NCBI taxonomy): domain Eukaryota; kingdom Metazoa; phylum Chordata; class Chondrichthyes; order Lamniformes; family Cetorhinidae; genus Cetorhinus; species Cetorhinus maximus. The sequence continues at coordinate 308,784 of NW_027596182.1, read as the reverse complement.
CAACCTCTTGATTGAGAAACAGCAACAAATTCAACTGCAACCTTAACTTTGAAAAATAAAAAAAGATTCAAAAAAAATACATTCAATACACCAATAAATTCAACAACAACCTCAATATTGAAAATCAACAAAAAATTCAACAACAACGTCAACTTTGAAAAACACCAAGAAATTCAAAAATCTCAACATGGAAAAACACCAACAAATTCAACAACAACCACATCTTTTAAAAATACTAAAAGGTTCAACAAAATAAAAATTGATAACACCAACAAGTTCAACAACAACCTCAATATTGAAAATCAACAACAAATTCAACATCAACCTCAACTTTGTAAAATACCAACAAATTCAAAAACCTCAACATGGAAAAACACCAACAAATTCAAACACAACCTCAACATTGAATACACCAATAAATTCAACAACAACCTCAACATTGAAAATTAACAACAAACTCAACAAAAACCTCAACAATGAAAAACATCAAAAAGTTCATCAACAACCTCAACATTCAAAAACACCAAAAAATTCAACAAAAACCTCAACAATGAAAATCACCAAAAAATTCAACAACCTCAACTTTGAAAAACACCAACAAGTTCAACAACCTCAACATTCAAAAACACCAACAAATTCAAAAGGAACCTCAACAATGAGAAACACCAAAAAATTCAACAACAACCTCAACATTGAAAATCACCAACAAATTCAACAAAAACCTTAACAATGAAAATCATCAAAAAATTCAGCAACAACCTCCACATTCAAAAACAACAAAAAATTCAACAAAAACCTCAACAATGAAAAACACCAAAAATTTCAAGAACAATCTCAAAAATGAATACCACCAAAAAAATCAACAACAAACTCAACATTGAAAAACACCAACAAATTCAAACACAACCTCAACATTGAAAATCACCAACAAATTCAACAACAACCTCAACAATGAAAAACACCAACAAATTGAAAAAAAACCTCAACCAAGAAAAACACCAAAAAATTCATCAACAGCCTCAACATTCAAAAACACCAACAAATTTAACTGAATCCTCAACAATGAAACAAACCAATAAATTCAACAACCTCAACATTTACAATCACCAAAAAATTGACAAAAACCTCAACAATGATAAACACCAAAAAATTCAACAACAACCTCAACTTTGAAAAACACCAAAAAATTCAACAACCTCAACAATGTGAAACAGCAACAAATTCAATTGCAACCTCAGCTTTGAAAAATACAAAAAGATTCAAATACAAACATTGAAAACACCAATAAATTCAACAACAACCTCAACTTTGAAAATCAACAACAAATTCAACAAAAACCTCAACAATGAAAAACATCAAAAAGTTCACCAACAACCTCAACATTCAAAAACACCAAAAAATTCAACAAAAACCTCAAAAATGAAAAACACCAAAAATTTCAACATCAACCTCAACAATGAAAAACATCAAAAAATTCAACAACAAACTCAACATTGAAAATCACCAACAAATTCAACAACAACATCAAATTTGAAAAACACCAACAAATTCAAAAACCTCAACATGGAAAAACACCAACAAATTCAAACACAACCTCAACATTGAAAATCACCAACAAATTCAACAACAACCTCAACAATGAAAAACACCAACAAATTCAACGAAAACCTCAACCAAGAAAAACACCGAAAAATTCATCAACAACCTCGACATTCAAAAACACCAACAGATTCAACAGAATCCTCAACAATGAAAAACACCAAAAAACTCAACAACAAACTCAACATTTAAAATCACCAACAAATTCAACAAAAACCTCAACAATGAAAAACACCAATAAAATCAACAACCTCAACATTGAAAATCACAAAAAAATTAAACAAAAACCTCAACTATGAAAAACACCAAAATATTCAACAGCAACCTCAACTTTGAAAAACACCAAAAAATTCAACAACCTCAAAAATGAGAAACAGCAACAAATTCAATTGCAACCTCAACTTTCAAAAATACAAAAAGATTCAAATAAAAACATTGAATACACCAATAAATTCACAATCAACCTCAACATTGAAAATCACCAACAAATTCAAAAAAAACCTCAACAATGAAAAACACCAAAAAATTCAACAACAACCTCAACTTTGTAAAACACCAACACCTTCAACAACCGCAACATTGAAAAACACCAACAAATTCAACTGCAACCTCAACTTTGAAAAATACAAAAAAGATAAAAAATACCACTGATAACACCAATAAATTCAACAACTTCAACATTGAAAATCACCAACAAATTCAACAACAACCTCAGCAATGAAAAACATCTAAAAATTCAACAACAACCTGAACATTGAAAAACACCAAAAAATTCAACCATCTCAACATTCAGAAACAGCAACAAATTCAACTGCAACCTCAACTTCGAAAAATACAAAAAGATTCAACAACAACCTCAACATTGAAAAACTCCAACAATTTCAACAACAACCTTAACAATGAAAAACACCAAAAAATTCAACAACAAACTCAACATTGAAAATCACCAACAAATTCAACAACAACCTCAACTTTGAAAAACAACAACAAATTCAAAAACCTCAACATGGAAAAACACTAACAAATTCAACCACAACCTCAACATTGAAAATCACCAAAAAATTCATCAACAACCTCAACATTCAAAAACACCAACAAATTCAAACAGAATCCTCAACAATGAAAAACACCAAAAAATTCAACAACAAGCTCAACATTGAAAATCACCAACAAATTCTAACAAAAACCTCAACAATGAAAAACACCAATAAATTCAACAACCTCAACATTGAAAATCACCAAAAAATTCAACAAAAACCTCAACTATGAAAAGCACCAAAAAATTCAACAACAACCTCAACTTTGAAAAACACCAAAAAATTCAACAACCTCAACATTGAGAAACAGCAACAAATTAAACTGCAACCTCAACTTTGAAAAATACAAAAAGGTTCAAATAAATACATTGAATACACCAATAAATTCAACAACAACCTCAACATTGAAAATCACCAACAAATTCAACAAAAACCTCAACAATGAAAAACATCAAAAAATTCATCAACAACCTCCACATTCAAATATAGCAAAAAATTCAACAAAAACCTCAACAATGCAAAACACCAAAAATTTCAACAACAACCTCAACTTCGAAAAACACCAACAACTTCAACAACCTCAACATTGAAAAACACTTACAAATTCAACTGCAACCTCAACTTTGAAAAATACAAAAAAGATTAAAAAAAACCACTGATAACACGAATAAATTCAACAACCTCAACATTGAAAATCACCAACAAATTCAACAACAACCTCAACAATGAAAAAAAACTAAAAATTCAGCAACAACCTCAACTTTGAAAAACACCAAAAAATACAACAACCTCTACATTGAGAAACAGCAACAAATTCAACTGCAACCTCAACTTTGAAAAATACAAAATGATTCAAAAAAAAACATTGAATACACCAATAAATTCAACAACAACCTCAATATTGAAAATCACCAAAACATTCAACACCAAACTCAAATATGAAAAACACCAACAAATTCAAAAATCTCAACATGGAAAAACACCAACAAATTCAACAACAACCACAACTTTTAAAAATATAAAAAGGTTCAACAGAATAAAAATTGATAACACCAACAAATTCAACAACAACCTCAAGATTGAAAATCACCAACAAATTCAAAAACCTTAACATGGAAAAACACCAACAAATTCAAACACAACCTCGACATTGAAAATCACCAACAAATTCAACAACAACCTCAACAATGAAAAACACCAACAAATTTATCAAAAACCTCAACCAAGAAAAACACAAAAAAAATCATCAACAAGCTCAACATTCAAAAACACCAGCAAATTAACGAAAAATCTCAACAATGAAAAACACCAATAAATTCAACAACCTCAAGATTGAAAATCACCAAAAAAATTGAACAACAACCTCAGCAATGAAAAGCACCAAAAAATTCACAAACGACCTCAACTTTGAAAAACACCAAAAAATTCAACAACCTCAACAATGAGAAACAGCAACAAATTCAATTGCAACCTCAACTTTGAAAAATACAAAAAGATTCAAATAAAAACATTGAATACACCAATAAAATCAACAACAACCTCAACATTCAAAATCACAAACAAATTCAACAAAAAGCTCAACAATGAAAAACACCAAAAAATTCAACAACAACCTCAACTTTGAAAAACACCAACAATTTCAACAACCTCAACATTGAAAAACACCAACAAATTCACCTGCAACCTCAACTTTGAAAAATACAAAAAAGATTTAAATAACCCACTGATAACACCAATAAATTCAACAACCTCAACATTGAAAATCACCAACAAATTCAACAACAACCTCAGCAATGAAAAACTTCTATAAAATCAACAACAACCTCATCTATGAAAAACACCAAAAATGCAACAACATCAACATTGAGAAACAGCAACAAATTCAACTGCAACCTCAACTTTGAAAAATACAATAAGATTCAACAACAACCTCAACATTGAAAAACTCCAACAATTTCAACAACAACCTCAACAATGAGAAACACCAAAAAATTCAACAACAAACTCAACATTGAAAATCACCAACAAATTGAACAACAACCTCAACTTTTAAAAATACAAAAAGGTTCAACAAAATAATAATTGATAAAACCAACAAATTCAACAACAACCTCAATATTGAAAATCACCAACAAATTTAACAACAACCTCAACAATGAAAAACATCAAAAAATCAACAACAACAACCACAACAATGAAAAACAACATACAATTCAACAACAACCTCAATTTGAAAAACACCGACAGATTTAACAACCTCAACATTCAAGTACACCAACAAATTCAACAACAAACATAGCTTTGAAAAACACCAACAAATTCAACAACATCAACAATGAAAAACACCAACAAATTAAACAACAACCTCAACTTCAAAATATACAAAAAGGTTCAACAAAATAAAAACTGATTACACCAACAAATTCAACAACAACCTCAACAATGAATAACATCAAAAATTCAACAACAACAACCACAACAATGAAAAACAACAAACAATTCAACAACAACCTCAACATTCTAAATCACGTACAAATTCAACAACAAGCTCAACATTGAAAAACACCCACAAATTCAACAACATTCTCAAAATTGAAAATCACCAAACAATTCATCAACAACCTCAACATTGAAAAACTCCAACAATATCAACAACAACCTGAACAATGAAAAACACCAAAATATTCAAAAACAAACTCAACATTGAAAATCACGAACAAATTCAACAACAACCTCAACTTTGAAAATCTCCAACAAATTCAAAAACCTCAACATGGAAAAACACCAACAAATACAACCACAACCTCAATATTGAAAATCACAAACAAATTCAACAACAACCTCAACAGTGAAAAACACCAACAAATTCAACAAAAACCTCAACAATGAAAAACACCAAAAAATTCATCAACAACATCAACATTCAAAAACGCCAACTAATTCAACAGAAACCTCAACAATGAGAAACACCAAAAAATTCAACAACAACCTCAACATTGAAAATCACCAAGAAATTCAACAGAAACCTCAACAATGAAAAAAACCAAAGTATTCATCAACAACCTCAACATTCAAAAACACCAAATAATTCAACAAAAACCTCAACATTGAAAAACACCAAAAAATTCATCAACAACCTCAACTTTGAAAAACACCAACAACTTCAACATCCTCAACATTGAAAATCATCAACTAATTCAACAACAACCTCAGCAATGAAAAACATCAAAAAATTCAACAACAACCTCAACTTTGAATAACACCAAAAAATTCAACAACCTCATCATTGAGAAACAGCAAGAAATTCAACTGCAACCTTAGGTTTGAAAAATACAAAAAGATTCAAATAAAAACATTGAATACACCAATAAATTCAACAACAACTTCAACATTGAAAATCACCAACAAATTCAACTACAACCTCAATATTGAAAATCACCAACAAATTCAACAACAACCTCAACTGTGAAAAACACCAACAAATTCAACAAAAACCTCAACAATGAAAAACAACAAAAAATTCAACAACAACCTCAATTTGAAAAACACCAACAGATTTAACAACCTCAACATTCAAATACATCAACAAATTCAACAACAAACGCAGCTTTGAAAAACACCTACAAATTCAAAAACCTCAACAATGAAAAACACCAACAAATTCAACAACAAACTCAACTTATACAAATACAATAAGGTTCAAAAAAAGAAAAATTTATAACGACAAAAAATTCAACAACAACCGCAAAATTGAAAATCACCAACAAATTTAACAAAAACCTCAACAATGAAAAACATCATAAATTCAACAACAACAACCACAACAATGAAAAACATCAACAAATTCAACAAAAACCTCAACTATTAAAAACACCAAAAAATTCAACAACAACGTCAACTTTGAAAAATTCCAACAAATTTAACAACCTCAACATTGAAAAACACCAGCATATTCAACTGCATCCTCAACTTTGAAAAATAGAAAAAAGTTTAAAAAAAAACCATTGATAACACCTTTAAATTCAACAACCTCAACATTGAAAATCACCAACAAATTCAACAACAACCTCAGCAATGAAAAACATCAAAAATTCAACAACAACCTCAACTTTGAAAAACACCAAAAAATTCAACAACCTCAACATTGAGAAACAGCAACAAATTGAACTGCAACCTCAACTTTGAAAAATACAAAAAGATTCAAAAATAAACATTGAATACACCAATAAATTCAACAACAACCTCAATATTGAAAATCACCAAAAAATTCAACAACAACCTCAACATTGAAAAACTCCAACATTATTAACAACAACATCAACAAAGAAAAACACCAAAAAATTCCAAAAAAAACTCAACATTGAAAATCACCAACAAATTCAACAACAACCTCAACTTTGAAAAACTCCAACAAATTTAAAAACCTCTACATGGAAAAACACCAACAAATTGAACCACAACCTCAATTTTGAAAATCACAAACAAATTCAACAACAACCTCAACAGTGAAAAACACCAACAAATTCAACAAAAACCTCAACATTGAATAACACCAAAAAATTCATCACAAACCTCAACTTTGAAAAACACCAACAACTTCAACAACCTCAACATTGAAAATCATCAACTAATTCAACACCAACCTCAGCAATGAAAAACATCGAAAAATTCAACAACCTCACCATTGAGAAACAGCAAGAAATTCAACTGCAACCTTAGGTTTAAAAATTCCTAAAGATTCAAATAAAAACATTGAATACAAAAATAAATTCAACAACAAACTCAACATTGAAAATCACCAAAAAATCCAACAAAAACCTCGACATTGTAAAACTCCAACAAGTTCAACAACAACGTCAACAATGAAAAACACCAAAAAATTCAACAAGAAACACAACATTGAAAATCACCAACAAATTCAACAAAAACCTCAACAATGAAAAACACCAAAATATTCATCAACAAGCTCAACATTCAAAAACACCAACAAATTCAACAAAAATCTCAACAATGAAAAACACCAAAAAATTCAACAACAACCTCAACTTTGAAAAACACCAACAACTTCAACAACCTCAACATTGAAAAACACCAACATATTCAACTGCACCCTCAACATTGAAAAATACAAAAAAGATCAAAAAAAACCATTGATAACACCAATAAATTCATCAACCACAACATTGAAAATCACCAACAAATTCAGCAACAACCTCAGCAATGAAAAACATCAAAAAATTCAACAACAACCTCAGCTTTGAAAATCACCAAAAAATTCAACAACCTCAACATTGAGAAACAGCTACAAATTCAACTGCAACCTCAACTTTGAAAAATAGAAAAAGATTCAAAAATAAACATTGATTACACCAATAAATTCAACAACAACCTCAATATTGAAAATCACCAAAAAATTCAACAACAACCTCAACATTGAAAAACTCCAACATTATCAACAACAACATCAACAAAGAAAAACACCAAAAAATTCCAAAAAAAACTCAACATTGAAAATCACCAACAAATTCAACAACAACCTCAACTTTGAAAAACTCCAACAAATTTAAAAACCTCTACATGGAAAAACACCAACAAATTGAACCACAACCTCAATTTTGAAAATCACAAACAAATTCAACAACAACCTCAACAGTGAAAAACACCAACAAATTCAACAAAAACGTCAACATTGAATAACACCAAAAAATTCATCACAAACCTCAACTTTGAAAAACACAAACAACTTCAACAACCTCAACATTGAAAATCATCAACTAATTCAACACCAACCTCAGCAATGAAAAACATCGAAAAATTCACAACCTCACCATTGAGAAACAGCAAGAAATTCAACAGCAACCTTAGGTTTGAAAAATACATAAAGATTCAAATAAAAACATTGAATACAAAAATAAATTCAACAACATCTTCAACATTGAAAATCACCAACAAATTCAACTACAACCTCAATATTGAAAATCACCAACAAATTTAACAACAAGCTCAACAATGAAAAACATCAAAAATTCAACAACAACAACCACGACAATGAAAAACAGCAACAAATTCAACAACAACCTCAATATTGAAAATCTCCAACAAATTTAACAACAACCTCAACAATGAAAAACATCAAAAATTCAACAACAACAACCACAACAATGAAAAACACCAACAAATTCAACAAAAACCTCAACAATTAAAAACACCAAAAAACTCAACAACAACGTGAACTTTGAAAAATACCAACAAATTCAACAACCTCAACATTGAAAAACACCAACAAATTCAACAACAAACGCAACATTGAAAATCACCAAAAAATTCAACAACAACTTCAACATTGAAAAACTCCAACAAGTTCAACAACAACCTCAAAAATGAAAAACACCAAAAAATTCAACAAGAAACTTAACATTGAAAATCACCAACAACTTCAACGAAAACCTCAACAATGAAAAACACCGAAAAAATTCATCAACAACCTCAACATTCAAAAACACCAACAAATTCAACAAAAACCTCAACAATGAAAAACACCAAAAAATTCATCAGCAACTTCAACATTCAAAAACACCAAAAAATTCAACAAAAACCTCAACAATGAAAAACACCAAAAAATTCAACAACACCTTCAACTTTGAAAAATACCAACAAATTCAACAACCTCAACATAGAAAAACACCAACGAATTCAACAACAAACTCAACATTGAAAATCACCAAAAAATCCAACAAAAACCTCGACATTGAAAAACTCCAACAAGTTCAACAACAACGTCAACAATGAAAAACACCAAAAATTTCAACAAGAAACACAACATTGAAAAACACCAACAAATTCAACTACAACCTCAATATTGAAAATCAACAACAAACACAACAACAACCTCAACAATGAAAAACACCAACAAATTCAACAAAAACCTCAAAAATGAAAAACAACAAAAAATTCAACAACAACCACAATTTGAAAAACATCAACAGATTTAAAAACCTCAACGTTCAAATACAACAACAAATTCAACAACAAACGCAGCTTTGAAAAACACCTACAAATTCAACAACGTCAACAATGAAAAACACCAACAAATTCAACAACAAGCTCAACTATGACAAATACAAAAAGGTTCAACAAAAGAAAAATTGATAACAACAACAAATTCAACAACAACCGCAAAATTGAAAATCACCAACAAATTTAACAACAAGCTCAACAATGAAAAACATCAAAAATTCAACAACAACAACAACGACAATGAAAAACACCAACAAATTCAACAACAACCTCAATATTGAAAATCACCAACAAATTTAACAACAACCTCAACAAAGAAAAACATCAAAAATTCAACAACAACAACCACAACAATGAAAAACACCAACAAATTCAACAAAAACCTCAACAATTAAAAACACCAAAAAATTCAACAACAACGTGAACTTTGAAAAATACCAACAAATTCAACAACCTCAACATTGAAAAACACCAACAAATTCAACAACAAACTCAACACTGAAAATCACCAATAAATTCAACAACAACCTCAACATTGAAAAACGCCAACAAGTTCAACAACAACCTCAAAAATGAAAAACACCAAAAAATTCAACAAGAAACTCAACATTGAAAATCACCAACAAATTCAAAAAAAACCTCAACAATGAAAAACAACGAAAAATTCATCAACAACCTCAACATTCAAAAACACCAACAAATTCAACAAAAACCTCAACAATGAAAAACAACAAAAAATTCAACAGCAAGCTCAACATTGAAAATCAACAACAAATTCAACAAAAACCTCAACAATGAAAAACACCGAAAAATTCATCAGCAACCTCAACATTCAAAAACACCAAAAAATTCAACAAAAACCTCAACAATGAAAAACACCAAAAAATTCAACAACAACCTCAACTTTGAAATACACCAACAACTTCAACGAAAACCACAACAATGAAAAACAACGAAAAATTCATCAACAACCTCAACATTCAAAAACACCAACAAATTCAACAAAAACCTCAACAATGAAAAACACCAAAGAAATCAACAACAAGCTCAACATTGAAAATCAACAACAAATTCAACAAAAACCTCAACAATGAAAAACACCAAAAAATTCATCAGCAACTTCAACATTCAAAAACACCAAAAAATTCCAAAAAAAACTCAACATTGAAAATCACCAACAAATTCAACAACAACCTCAACTTTGAAAAACTCCAACAAATTTAAAAACCTCTACATGGAAAAACACCAACAAATTGAACCACAACCTCAATTTTGAAAATCACAAACAAATTCAACAACAACCTCAACAGTGAAAAACACCAACAAATTCAACAAAAACGTCAACATTGAATAACACCAAAAAATTCATCACAAACCTCAACTTTGAAAAACACAAACAACTTCAACAACCTCAACATTGAAAATCATCAACTAATTCAACACCAACCTCAGCAATGAAAAACATCGAAAAATTCACAACCTCACCATTGAGAAACAGCAAGAAATTCAACTGCAACCTTAGGTTTGAAAAATACATAAAGATTCAAATAAAAACATTGAATACAAAAATAAATTCAACAACATCTTCAACATTGAAAATCACCAACAAATTCAACTACAACCTCAATATTGAAAATCACCAACAAATTTAACAACAAGCTCAACAATGAAAAACATCAAAAATTCAACAACAACAACCACGACAATGAAAAACAGCAACAAATTCAACAACAACCTCAATATTGAAAATCACCAACAAATTTAACAACAACCTCAACAATGAAAAACATCAAAAATTCAACAACAACAACCACAACAATGAAAAACACCAACAAATTCAACAAAAACCTCAACAATTAAAAACACCAAAAAACTCAACAACAACGTGAACTTTGAAAAATACCAACAAATTCAACAACCTCAACATTGAAAAACACCAACAAATTCAACAACAAACGCAACATTGAAAATCACCAAAAAATTCAACAACAACCTCAACATTGAAAAACTCCAACAAGTTCAACAACAACCTCAAAAATGAAAAACACCAAAAAATTCAACAAGAAACTTAACATTGAAAATCACCAACAACTTCAACGAAAACCTCAACAATGAAAAACACCGAAAAAATTCATCAACAACCTCAACATTCAAAAACACCAACAAATTCAACAAAAACCTCAACAATGAAAAACACCAAAAAATTCATCAGCAACTTCAACATTCAAAAACACCAAAAAATTCAACAAAAACCTCAACAATGAAAAACACCAAAAAATTCAACAACACCCTCAACTTTGAAAAATACCAACAAATTCAACAACCTCAACATAGAAAAACACCAACGAATTCAACAACAAACTCAACATTGAAAATCACCAAAAAATCCAACAAAAACCTCGACATTGAAAAACTCCAACAAGTTCAACAACAACGTCAACAATGAAAAACACCAAAAATTTCAACAAGAAACACAACATTGAAAAACACCAACAAATTCAACTACAACCTCAATATTGAAAATCAACAACAAATTCAACAACAACCTCAACAATGAAAAACACCAACAAATTCAACAAAAACCTCAAAAATGAAAAACAACAAAAAATTCAACAACAACCTCAATTTGAAAAACATCAACAGATTTAACAACCTCAACGTTCAAATACAACAACAAATTCAACAACAAACGCAGCTTTGAAAAACACCTACAAATTCAACAACGTCAACAATGAAAAACACCAACAAATTCAACAACAAGCTCAACTATTACAAATACAAAAAGGTTCAACAAAAGAAAAATTGATAACAACAACAAATTCAACAACAACCGCAAAATTGAAAATCACCAACAAATTTAACAACAAGCTCAACAATGAAAAACATCAAAAATTCAACAACAACAACCACGACAATGAAAAACACCAACAAATTCAACAACAACCTCAATATTGAAAATCACCAACAAATTTAACAACAACCTCAACAAAGAAAAACATCAAAAATTCAACAACAACAACCACAACAATGAAAAACACCAACAAATTCAACAAAAACCTCAACAATTAAAAACACCAAAAAATTCAACAACAACGTGAACTTTGAAAAATACCAACAAATTCAACAACCTCAACATTGAAAAACAACAACAAATTCAACAACAAACGCAACATTGAAAATCACCAATAAATTCAACAACAACCTCAACATTGAAAAACGCCAACAAGTTCAACAACAACCTCAACAATGAAAAACACCAAAAAATACAACAAGAAACTTAACATTGAAAATCACCAACAAATTCAAAAAAAACCTCAACAATGAAAAACAACGAAAAATTCATGAACAACCTCAACATTCAAAAACACCAAAAAATTCAACAAAAACCTCAACAATGAAAAACACCAAAAAATTCAACAACAACCTCAACTTTGAAAAACACCAACAACTTCAACAACCTCAACATTGAAAAACACCAACATATTCAACTGCACCCTCAACATTGAAAAATACAAAAAAGATCAAAAAAAACCATTGATAACACCAATAAATTCATCAACCACAACATTGAAAATCACCAACAAATTCAGCAACAACCTCAGCAATGAAAAACATCAAAAAATTCAACAACAACCTCAGCTTTGAAAAACACCAAAAAATTCAACAACCTCAACATTGAGAAACAGCAACAAATTCAACTGCAACCTCAACTTTGAAAAATAGAAAAAGATTCAAAAATAAACATTGATTTCACCAATAAATTCAACAACAACCTCAATATTGAAAATCACCAAAAAATTCAACAACAACCTCAACATTGAAAAACTCCAACATTATCAACAACAACATCAACAAAGAAAAACACCAAAAAATTCCAAAAAAAACTCAACATTGAAAATCACCAACAAATTCAACAACAACCTCAACTTTGAAAAACTCCAACAAATTTAAAAACCTCTACATGGAAAAACACCAACAAATTGAACCACAACCTCAATTTTGAAAATCACAAACAAATTCAACAACAACCTCAACAGTGAAAAACACCAACAAATTCAACAAAAACGTCAACATTGAATAACACCAAAAAATTCATCACAAACCTCAACTTTGAAAAACACAAACAACTTCAACAACCTCAACATTGAAAATCATCAACTAATTCAACACCAACCTCAGCAATGAAAAACATCGAAAAATTCACAACCTCACCATTGAGAAACAGCAAGAAATTCAACTGCAACCTTAGGTTTGAAAAATACATAAAGATTCAAATAAAAACATTGAATACAAAAATAAATTCAACAACATCTTCAACATTGAAAATCACCAACAAATTCAACTACAACCTCAATATTGAAAATCACCAACAAATTTAACAACAAGCTCAACAATGAAAAACATCAAAAATTCAACAACAACAACCACGACAATGAAAAACAGCAACAAATTCAACAACAACCTCAATATTGAAAATCACCAACAAATTTAACAACAACCTCAACAATGAAAAACATCAAAAATTCAACAACAACAACCACAACAATGAAAAACACCAACAAATTCAACAAAAACCTCAACAATTAAAAACACCAAAAAACTCAACAACAACGTGAACTTTGAAAAATACCAACAAATTCAACAACCTCAACATTGAAAAACACCAACAAATTCAACAACAAACGCAACATTGAAAATCACCAAAAAATTCAACAACAACTTCAACATTGAAAAACTCCAACAAGTTCAACAACAACCTCAAAAATGAAAAACACCAAAAAATTCAACAAGAAACTTAACATTGAAAATCACCAACAACTTCAACGAAAACCTCAACAATGAAAAACACCGAAAAAATTCATCAACAACCTCAACATTCAAAAACACCAACAAATTCAACAAAAACCTCAACAATGAAAAACACCAAAAAATTCATCAGCAACTTCAACATTCAAAAACACCAAAAAATTCAACAAAAACCTCAACAATGAAAAACACCAAAAAATTCAACAACACCTTCAACTTTGAAAAATACCAACAAATTCAACAACCTCAACATAGAAAAACACCAACGAATTCAACAACAAACTCAACATTGAAAATCACCAAAAAATCCAACAAAAACCTCGACATTGAAAAACTCCAACAAGTTCAACAACAACGTCAACAATGAAAAACACCAAAAATTTCAACAAGAAACACAACATTGAAAAACACCAACAAATTCAACTACAACCTCAATATTGAAAATCAACAACAAACACAACAACAACCTCAACAATGAAAAACACCAACAAATTCAACAAAAACCTCAAAAATGAAAAACAACAAAAAATTCAACAACAACCACAATTTGAAAAACATCAACAGATTTAAAAACCTCAACGTTCAAATACAACAACAAATTCAACAACAAAAGCAGCTTTGAAAAACACCTACAAATTCAACAACGTCAACAATGAAAAACACCAACAAATTCAACAACAAGCTCAACTATGACAAATACAAAAAGGTTCAACAAAAGAAAAATTGATAACAACAACAAATTCAACAACAACCGCAAAATTGAAAATCACCAACAAATTTAACAACAAGCTCAACAATGAAAAACATCAAAAATTCAACAACAACAACAACGACAATGAAAAACACCAACAAATTCAACAACAACCTCAATATTGAAAATCACCAACAAATTTAACAACAACCTCAACAAAGAAAAACATCAAAAATTCAACAACAACAACCACAACAATGAAAAACACCAACAAATTCAACAAAAACCTCAACAATTAAAAACACCAAAAAATTCAACAACAACGTGAACTTTGAAAAATACCAACAAATTCAACAACCTCAACATTGAAAAACACCAACAAATTCAACAACAAACTCAACACTGAAAATCACCAATAAATTCAACAACAACCTCAACATTGAAAAACGCCAACAAGTTCAACAACAACCTCAAAAATGAAAAACACCAAAAAATTCAACAAGAAACTCAACATTGAAAATCACCAACAAATTCAAAAAAAACCTCAACAATGAAAAACAACGAAAAATTCATCAACAACCTCAACATTCAAAAACACCAACAAATTCAACAAAAACCTCAACAATGAAAAACAACAAAAAATTCAACAGCAAGCTCAACATTGAAAATCAACAACAAATTCAACAAAAACCTCAACAATGAAAAACACCGAAAAATTCATCAGCAACCTCAACATTCAAAAACACCAAAAAATTCAACAAAAACCTCAACAATGAAAAACACCAAAAAATTCAACAACAACCTCAACTTTGAAATACACCAACAACTTCAACGAAAACCACAACAATGAAAAACAACGAAAAATTCATCAACAACCTCAACATTCAAAAACACCAACAAATTCAACAAAAACCTCAACAATGAAAAACACCAAAGAAATCAACAACAAGCTCAACATTGAAAATCAACAACAAATTCAACAAAAACCTCAACAATGAAAAACACCAAAAAATTCATCAGCAACTTCAACATTCAAAAACACCAAAAAATTCAACAAAAACCTCAACAATGAAAAACACCAAAAAATTCAACAACAACCTCAACTTTGAAAAACACCAACAACTTCAACAACCTCAACATTGAAAAACACCAACATATTCAACTGCACCCTCAACATTGAAAAATACAAAAAAGATCAAAAAAAACCATTGATAACACCAATAAATTCAACAACCACAACATTGAAAATCACCAACAAATTCAGCAACAACCTCAGCAATGAAAAACATCAAAAAATTCAACAAAAACCTCAACAATGAAAAACACCAAAGAAATCAACAACAAGCTCAACATTGAAAATCAACAACAAATTCAACAAAAACCTCAACAATGAAAAACACCAAAAAATTCAGCAACACCCTCAACTTTGAAAAATACCAACAAATTCAACAACAAACTCAACATTGAAAAACACCATCGAATTCAACAACAAACTCAAAATTGAAAATCACCAAAAAATCCAACAAAAACCTCGACATTCAAAAACTCCAACAAGTTCAACAACAACGTCAACAATGAAAAACACCAAAAAATTCAACAAGAAACAGAACATTGAAAATCACCAACAAATTCAACAAAAACCTCAACAATGAAAAACACCAAAATATTCATCAACAACCTCAACATTCAAAAACACCAACAAATTCAACAAAAATCTCAACAATGAAAAACACCAAAAAATTCAACAACAACCTCAACATTGAAAAACACCAACAACTTCAACAACCTCAACATTGAAAAACACCAACATATTTAACTGCACCCTCAACATTGAAAAATACAAAAAAGATCAAAAAAAACCATTGATAACACCAATAAATTCAACAACCACAACATTGAAAATCACCAACAAATTCAGCAACAACCTCAGCAATGAAAAACATCAAAAAATTCAACAACAACCTCAGCTTTGAAAAACACCAAAAAATTCAACAACCTCAACATTGAGAAACAGCAACAAATTCAACTGCAACCTCAACTTTGAAAAATAGAAAAAGATTCAAAAATAAACATTGAATACACCAATAAATTCAACAACAACCTCAATATTGAAAATCACCGAAAAATTCAACAACAACCTGAACATTGAAAAACTCCAACATTATCAACAACAACATCAACAAAGAAAAACACCAAAAAATTCCAAAAAAAACTCAACATTGAAAATCACCAACAAATTCAACAACAACCTCAACTTTGAAAAACTCCAACAAATTCAAAAACCTCTACATGGAAAAACACCAACAAATTCAACCACAACCTCAATATTGAAAATCACAAACAAATTCAACAACAACCTCAACAGTGAAAAACACAAACAAATTCAACAAAGACCTCAACAATGAAAAACACCAAAAAATTCATCAACAAACTCAACATTCAAAAACACCAACAAATTCAACAGGAACCTCAACAATGAGAATCACCAAGAAATTCAACAAAAACCTCAACATTGAAAAACACCAAAAATTCATCACAAACCTCAACTGTGAAAAACACCAACAACTTCAACAACCTCAACATTGAAAATCATCAACTAATTCAACACCAACCTCAGCAATGAAAAACATCGAAAAATTCAACAACAACCTCAACATTGAATAACACCAAAAAATTCAACAACCTCACCATTGAGAAACAGCAAGAAATTCAACTGCAACCTTAGGTTTGAAAAATACAAAAAGATTCAAATAAAAACATTGAATACAAAAATAAATTCAACAACATCTTCAACATTGAAAATCACCAACAAATTCAACAACAACCTCAATATTGAAAATCACCAACAAATTTAACAACAACCTCAACAAAGAAAAACATCAAAAATTCAACAACAACAACCACAACAATGAAAAACACCAACAAATTCAACATAAACCTCAACAATTAAAAACACCAAAAAATTCAACAACAACGTGAACTTTGAAAAATACCAAAAAATTCAACAACCTCAACATTGAAAAACAACAACAAATTCAACAACAAACGCAACATTGAAAATCACCAAAAAATTCAACAACAACCTCAACATTGAAAAACTCCAACAAGTTCAACAACAACCTCAAAAATGAAAAACACCAAAAAATTCAACACAAATACTCAACATTGAAAATCACCAACAAATTCAAAAAAAACCTCAACAATGAAAAACACCGAAAAATTCATCAACAACCTCAACATTCAAAAACACTAACAAATACAACAAAAACCTCAACAATGAAAAACACCAAAAAAATCAACAACAACCTCAACATTGAAAATCACCAACAAATTCAACAAAAACCTCAACAATGAAAAACACGAAAAAATTCATCAGCAACTTCAACATTAAAAAAACACCAAAAAATTCAACAAAAACCTCAAAAATGAAAAACACCAAAAAATTCAACAAGAAACACAACATTGAAAAACACCAACATATTCAACTGCACCCTCAACTTTGAAAAATACAAAAAAGATAAAAAAAAACCATTGATAACACCAATAAATTCAACAACCACAACATTGAAAATCACCAACAAATTCAGCAACAACCTCAGCAATGAAAAACATCAAAAAATTCAACAACAACCTCAGCTTTGAAAAATACCAAAAAATTCAAGAACCTCAACATTGAGAAACAGCAACAAATTCAACAAAAACCTCAACATTGAAAAACACCAAAAAATTCATCACAAACCTCAACTTTGAAAAACACCAACAACTTCAACAACCTCAACATTGAAAATCATCAACTAATTCAACACCAACCTCAGCAATCAAAAACATCGAAAAATTCAACAACAACCTCAACATTGAATAACACCAAAATATTCAGCAACCTCACCTTTGTGAAACAGCAAGAAATTCAACTGCAACCTTAGGTTTGAAAAATACAAAAAGATTCAAATAAAAACATTGAATACAAAAATAAATTCAACAACATCTTCAACATTGAAAATCACCAACAACTTCAACTACAACCTCAATATTGAAAATCAACAACAAATTCAACAACAACCTCAACTATGAAAAACACCAACAAATTCAACAAAAACCTCAACAATGAAAAACAACTAAAAATTCAACAACAACCTCAATTTGAAAAACATCAACAGATTTAACAACTTCAACGTTCAAATACAACAACAAATTCAACAACAAACGCAGCTTTGAAAAACACCTACAAATTCAACAACGTCAACATTGAAAAACACCAACAAATTCAAAAACAACCTCAACTATTACAAATACAAAAAGGTTCAACAAAAGAAAAATTGATAACAACAACAAATTCAACAACAACCGCAAAATTGAAAATCACCAACAAATTTAACAACAAGCTCAACAATGAAAAACATCAAAAATTCAACAAACAACAACCACGACAATGAAAAACACCAACAAATTCAACAACAACCTCAATATTTAAAATCACCAACAAATTTAACAACAACCTCAACAAAGAAAAACATCAAAAATTCAACAACAACAACCACAACAATGAAAAACACCAACAAATTCAACAAAAACCTCAACAATGAAAAACAACTAAAAATTCAACAACAACCTCAATTTGAAAAAAAACAACAGATTTAACAACCTCAACGTTCAAATACAACAACAAATTCAACAACAAACGCAGCTTTGAAAAACACCTACAAATTCAACAACGTCAACATTGAAAAACACCAACAAATTCAACAACAAGCTCAACTATTACAAATACAAAAAGGTTCAACAAAAGAAAAATTGATAACAACAACAAATTCAACAACAACCGCAAAATTGAAAATCACCAACAAATTTAACAACAAGCTCAACAATGAAAAACATCAAAAATTCAACAACAACAACCACGACAATGAAAAACACCAACAAATTCAACAACAACCTCAATATTGAAAATCACCAACAAATTTAACAGCAACCTCAACAAAGGAAAACATCAAAAATTCAACAACAACAACCACAACAATGAAAAACACCAACAAATTCAACAAAAACCTCAACAATTAAAAACACCAAAAAATTCAACAACAACGTGAACTTTGAAAAATACCAACAAATTCAATAACCTCAACATTGAAAAACACCAACAAATTCAACAACAAACTCAACATTGAAAATCTCCAAAAAATTCAACAACAACCTCAACATTGAAAAACTCCAACAAGTTCAACAACAACCTCAAAAATGAAAAACACCAAAAAATTCAACAAGAAACTCAACATTGAAAATCAAAAACAAATTCAAAAAAACCCGCAACAATGAAAAACAACGAAAAATTCATCAACAACCTCAACATTCAAAAACACCAACAAATTCAACAAAAACCGCAACAATGAAAAACACCAAAAAAATCATCAGCAACCTCAAAATTCAAAAACACCAAAAAATTCAACAAAAACCTCAACAATGAAAAACACCAAAAAATTCAACAACAACCTCAACTTTGAAATACACCAACAACTTCAACGAAAACCTCAACAATGAAAAACACCGAAAAATTCATCAACAACCTTAACATTCAAAAACACCAACAAATTCAACAAAAACCTCAACAATGAAAAACACCAAAAAAATCAACAACAAGCTCAACATTGAAAATCACCAACAAATTCAACAAAAACCTCAACAATGAAAAACACCAAAAAATTCATCAGCAACTTCAACATTCAAAAACACCAAAAAATTCAACAAAAACCTCAACAATGAAAAACACCAAAAAATTCAACAACACCCTCAACTTTGAAAAATACCAACAAATTCAACAACCTCAACATTGAAAAACACCAACGAATTCAACAACAAACTCAACATTGAAAATCACCAAAAAATCCAACAAAAACCTCGACATTGAAAAACTCCAACAAGTTCAACAACAACGTCAACAATGAAAAACACCAAAAAATTCAACAAGAAACAGAACATTGAAAATCACCAACAAATTCAACAAAAATCTTAACAATGAAAAACACCAAAATATTCATCAACAAACTCAACATTCAAAAACACCAACAAATTCAACAAAAATCTCAACAATGAAAAACAACAAAAAATTCAACAACAACCTCAACATTGAAAATCACCAACAAATTCAACAAAAACCTCAACAATGAAAAACACCAAAAAATTCAACAACAACCTCAACTTTGAAAAACACCAACAACTTCAACAACCTCAACATTGAAAAACACCAACATATTCAACTGCACCCTCAACATTGAAAAATACAAAAAAGATCAAAAAAAACCATTGATAACACCAATAAATTCAACAACCACAACATTGAAAATCACCAACAAATTCAGCAACAACCTCAGCAATGAAAAACATCAAAAAATTCAACAACAACCTCAGCTTTGAAAAACACCAAAAAATTCAACAACCTCAACATTGAGAAACAGCATCAAATTCAACTGCAACCTCAACTTTGAAAAATACAAAAAGATTCAAAAATAAACATTGAATACACCAATAAATTCAACAACAACCTCAATATTGAAAATCACCAAAAAATTCAACAACAACCTCAACATTGAAAAATTCCAACATTATCAACAACAACATCAACAAAGAAAAACACCAAAAAATTCCAAAAAAAACTCAACATTGAAAATCACCAACAAATTCAACAACAACCTCAACTTTGAAAAACTCCAACAAATTCAAAAACCTCTACATGGAAAAACACCAACAAATTCAACCTCAACCTCAATATTGAAAATCACAAACAAATTCAACAACAACCTCAACAGTGAAAAACACCAACAAATTCAAAAAAAACCTCAACAATGAAAAA
This sequence comes from Cetorhinus maximus, assembly GCF_964194155.1. NCBI lineage: Eukaryota > Metazoa > Chordata > Chondrichthyes > Lamniformes > Cetorhinidae > Cetorhinus > Cetorhinus maximus. The sequence continues at coordinate 286,790 of NW_027596182.1, read as the reverse complement.
CACCAAAAAATTATTCAACAACCTCAACATTCAAAAGCACCAACAAATTCAACAGGAACCTCAACAGTGAGAAACACCAAAAAATTCAACAACAACCTCAACATTGAAAATCACCAACAAATTCAACAAAAACCTCAACAATGAAAAACACCAAAAAATTCATCAGCAACTTCAACATTCAAAAACACCAAAAAATTCAACAAAAACCTCAACAATGAAAAACACCAAAAAATTCAACAACACCCTCAACTTTGAAAAATACCAACAAATTCAACAACCTCAACATTGAAAAACACCAACGAATTCAAAAACAAACTCAACATTGAAAATCACCAAAAAATCCAACAAAAACCTCGACATTGAAAAACTCCAACAAGTTCACCAACAACGTCAACAATGAAAACACCAAAAAATTCAACAAGAAACAGAACATTGAAAATCACCAACAAATTCAACAAAAACCTCAACAATGAAAAACACCAAAATATTCATCAACAACCTCAACATTCAAAAACATCAAAAAATTCAACAAAAATCTCAACAATGAAAAACACCAAAAAATTCAACAACAACCTCAGCTTTGAAAAACACCAACAAATTCAACAAAAACCTCAACAATGAAAAACACCAAAAAATTCATCAACAACCTCAATATTCAAAAACACCAAAAAATTCAACAAAAACCTCAACAATGAAAAACACCAAAAAATTCAACAACAACCTCAACTTTGAAAAACACCAACAACTTCAACAACCTCAACATTGAAAAACACCAACATATTCAACTGCACCCGCAACATTGAAAAATACAAAAAAGATAAAAAAAACCAATTGATAACACCAATAAATTCATCAACCACAACATTGAAAATCACCAACAAATTCAGCAACAACCTCAGCAATGAAAAACATCAAAAAATTCAACAACAACCTCAGCTTTGAAAAACACCAAAAAATTCAACAACCTCAACATTGAGAAACAGCAACAAATTCAACTGCAACCTCAACTTTGAAAAATACAAAAAGATTCAAAAATAAACATTGAATACACCAATAAATTCAACAACAACCTCAATATTGAAAATCACCAAAAAATTCAAAAACAACCTCAACATTGAAAAACTCCAACATTATCAACAACAACATCAACAAAGAAAAACACCAAAAAATTCCAAAAAAAACTCAACATTGAAAATCACCAACAAATTCAACAACAACCTCAACTTTGAAAAACTCCAACAAATTCAAAAACCTCTACATGGAAAAACACCAACAAATTCAACCTCAACCTCAATATTGAAAATCACAAACAAATTCAACAACAACCTCAACAGTGAAAAACACCAACAAATTCAACAAAAACCTCAACGATGAAAAACACCAAAAAAATCAACAACAAGCTCAACATTGAAAATCAACAACAAATTCAACAAAAACCTCAACAATGAAAAACACCAAAAAATTCATCAGCAACTTCAACATTCAAAAACACCAAAAAATTCAACAAAAACCTCAACAATGAAAAATACCAAAAAATTCAACAACACCCTCAACTTTGAAAAATACCAACAAATTCAACAACCTCAACATTGAAAAACACCAACGAATTCAACAACAAACTCAACATTGAAAATCACCAAAAAATCCAACAAAAACCTCGACATTGAAAAACTCCAACAAGTTCACCAACAACGTCAACAATGAAAAACACCAAAAAATTCAACAAGAAACAGAACATTGAAAATCACCAACAAATTCAACAAAAACCTCAACAATGAAAAACACCAAAATATTCATCAACAAGCTCAACATTCAAAAACATCAAAAAATTCAACAAAAATCTCAACAATGAAAAACACCAAAAAATTCAACAACAACCTCAGCTTTGAAAAACACCAACAAATTCAACAAAAACCTCAACAATGAAAAACACCAAAAAATTCATCAACAACCTCAATATTCAAAAACACCAAAAAATTCAACAAAAACCTCAACAATGAAAAACACCAAAAAATTCAACAACAACCTCAACTTTGAAAAACACCAACAACTTCAACAACCTCAACATTGAAAAACACCAACATATTCAACTGCACCCTCAACATTGAAAAATACAAAAAAGATAAAAAAAAACCATTGATAACACCAATAAATTCATCAACCACAACATTGAAAATCACCAACAAATTCAGCAACAACCTCAGCAATGAAAAACATCAAAAAATTCAACAACAACCTCAGCTTTGAAAAACACCAAAAAATTCAACAACCTCAACATTGAGAAACAGCAACAAATTCAACTGCAACCTCAACTTTGAAAAATACAAAAAGATTCAAAAATAAACATTGAATACACCAATAAATTCAACAACAACCTCAATATTGAAAATCACCAAAAAATTCAACAACAACCTCAACATTGAAAAACTCCAACATTATCAACAACAACATCAACAAAGAAAAACACCAAAAAATTCCAAAAAAATACTCAACATTGAAAATCACCAACAAAATCGACAACAACCTCAACTTTGAAAAACTGCAACAAATTCAAAAACCTCTACATGGAAAAACACCAACAAATTCAACCTCAACCTCAATATTGAAAATCACAAACAAATTCAACAACAACCTCAACAGTGAAAAACACCAACAAATTCAACAAAAACCTCAACAATGAAAAACACCAAAAAAATCAACAACAAGCTCAACATTGAAAATCAACAACAAATTCAACAAAAACCTCAACAATGAAAAACACCAAAAAATTCATCAGCAACTTCAACATTCAAAAACACCAAAATATTCAACAAAAACCTCAACAATGAAAAATACCAAAAAATTCAACAACACCCTCAACTTTGAAAAATACCAACAAATTCAACAACCTCAACATTGAAAAACACCAACGAATTCAACAACAAACTCAACATTGAAAATCACCAAAAAATCCAACAAAAACCTCGACATTGAAAAACTCCAACAAGTTCAACAACAACGTCAACAATGAAAAACACCAAAAAATTCAACAAGAAACAGAACATTGAAAATCACCAACAAATTCAACAAAAACCTTAACAATGAAAAACACCAAAATATTCATCAACAAACTCAACATTCAAAAACACCAACAAATTCAACAAAAATCTCAACAATGAAAAACAACAAAAAATTCAACAACAACCTCAACATTGAAAATCACCAACAAATTCAACAAAAACCTCAACAATGAAAAACACCAAAAAATTCAACAACAACCTCAACTTTGAAAAACACCAACAACTTCAACAACCTCAACATTGAAAAACACCAACATATTCAACTGCACCCTCAACATTGAAAAATACAAAAAAGATCAAAAAAAACCATTGATAACACCAATAAATTCAACAACCACAACATTGAAAATCACCAACAAATTCAGCAACAACCTCAGCAATGAAAAACATCAAAAAATTCAACAACAACCTCAGCTTTGAAAAACACCAAAAAATTCAACAACCTCAACATTGAGAAACAGCATCAAATTCAACTGCAACCTCAACTTTGAAAAATACAAAAAGATTCAAAAATAAACATTGAATACACCAATAAATTCAACAACAACCTCAATATTGAAAATCACCAAAAAATTCAACAACAACCTCAACATTGAAAAACTCCAACATTATCAACAACAACATCAACAAAGAAAAACACCAAAAAATTCCAAAAAAAACTCAACATTGAAAATCACCAACAAATTCAACAACAACCTCAACTTTGAAAAACTCCAACAAATTCAAAAACCTCTACATGGAAAAACACCAACAAATTCAACCTCAACCTCAATATTGAAAATCACAAACAAATTCAACAACAACCTCAACAGTGAAAAACACCAACAAATTCAAAAAAAACCTCAACAATGAAAAACACCAAAAAATTATTCAACAACCTCAACATTCAAAAGCACCAACAAATTCAACAGGAACCTCAACAGTGAGAAACACCAAAAAATTCAACAACAACCTCAACATTGAAAATCACCAACAAATTCAACAAAAACCTCAACAATGAAAAACACCAAAAAATTCATCAGCAACTTCAACATTCAAAAACACCAAAAAATTCAACAAAAACCTCAACAATGAAAAACACCAAAAAATTCAACAACACCCTCAACTTTGAAAAATACCAACAAATTCAACAACCTCAACATTGAAAAACACCAACGAATTCAAAAACAAACTCAACATTGAAAATCACCAAAAAATCCAACAAAAACCTCGACATTGAAAAACTCCAACAAGTTCACCAACAACGTCAACAATGAAAAACACCAAAAAATTCAACAAGAAACAGAACATTGAAAATCACCAACAAATTCAACAAAAACCTCAACAATGAAAAACACCAAAATATTCATCAACAACCTCAACATTCAAAAACATCAAAAAATTCAACAAAAATCTCAACAATGAAAAACACCAAAAAATTCAACAACAACCTCAGCTTTGAAAAACACCAACAAATTCAACAAAAACCTCAACAATGAAAAACACCAAAAAATTCATCAACAACCTCAATATTCAAAAACACCAAAAAATTCAACAAAAACCTCAACAATGAAAAACACCAAAAAATTCAACAACAACCTCAACTTTGAAAAACACCAACAACTTCAACAACCTCAACATTGAAAAACACCAACATATTCAACTGCACCCGCAACATTGAAAAATACAAAAAAGATAAAAAAAACCAATTGATAACACCAATAAATTCATCAACCACAACATTGAAAATCACCAACAAATTCAGCAACAACCTCAGCAATGAAAAACATCAAAAAATTCAACAACAACCTCAGCTTTGAAAAACACCAAAAAATTCAACAACCTCAACATTGAGAAACAGCAACAAATTCAACTGCAACCTCAACTTTGAAAAATACAAAAAGATTCAAAAATAAACATTGAATACACCAATAAATTCAACAACAACCTCAATATTGAAAATCACCAAAAAATTCAACAACAACCTCAACATTGAAAAACTCCAACATTATCAACAACAACATCAACAAAGAAAAACACCAAAAAATTCCAAAAAAAAACTCAACATTGAAAATCACCAACAAAATCAACAACAACCTCAACTTTGAAAAACTCCAACAAATTCAAAAACCTCTACATGGAAAAACACCAACAAATTCAACCTCAACCTCAATATTGAAAATCACAAACAAATTCAACAACAACCTCAACAGTGAAAAACACCAACAAATTCAACAAAAACCTCAACAATGAAAAACACCAAAAAAATCAACAACAAGCTCAACATTGAAAATCAACAACAAATTCAACAAAAACCTCAACAATGAAAAACACCAAAAAATTCATCAGCAACTTCAACATTCAAAAACACCAAAAAATTCAACAAAAACCTCAACAATGAAAAATACCAAAAAATTCAACAACACCCTCAACTTTGAAAAATACCAACAAATTCAACAACCTCAACATTGAAAAACACCAACGAATTCAACAACAAACTCAACATTGAAAATCACCAAAAAATCCAACAAAAACCTCGACATTGACAAACTCCAACAAGTTCAACAACAACGTCAACAATGAAAAACACCAAAAAATTCAACAAGAAACAGAACATTGAAAATCACCAACAAATTCAACAAAAACCTTAACAATGAAAAACACCAAAATATTCATCAACAACCTCAACATTCAAAAACACCAACAAATTCAACAAAAATCTCAACAACGAAAAACACCAAAAAATTCAACAACAACCTCAACATTGAAAATCACCAACAAATTCAACAAAAACCTCAACAATGAAAAACACCAAAAAATTCATCAACAACCTCAATATTCAAAAACACCAAAAAATTCAACAAAAACCTCAACAATGAAAAACACCAAAAAATTCAACAACAACCTCAACATTGAAAAACTCCAACATTATCAACAACAACATCAACAAAGAAAAACACCAAAAAATTCCAAAAAAAACTCAACATTGAAAATCACCAACAAATTCAACAACAACCTCAACTTTGAAAAATTCCAACAAATTCAAAAACCTCTACATGGAAAAACACCAACAAATTCAACCACAACCTCAATATTGAAAATCACAAACAAATTCAACAACAACCTCAACAGTGAAAAACACCAACAAATTCAACAAAAACCTCAACAATGAAAAACACCAAAAAATTCATCAACAACCTCAACATTCAAAAACACCATCAAATTCAACAGGAACCTCAACAATGAGAAACACCAAAAAATTCAACAACAACCTCAACATTGAAAATCACCAACAAATTCAACAAAAACCTCAACATTGAAAAACACCAAAAAATTCATCACAAACCTCAACTTTGAAAAACACCAACAACTTCAACAACCTCAACATTGAAAATCATCAACTAATTCAACACCAACCTCAGTAATGAAAAACATCGAAAAATTCAACAACAACCTCAACATTGAATAACACCAAAAAATTCAACAACCTCACCATTGAGAAACAGCAAGAAATTCAACTGCAACCTTAGGTATGAAAAATACAAAAAGATTCAAATAAAAACATTGAATACAAAAATAAATTCAACAACATCTTCAACATTGATAATCACCAACAAATTCAACTACAACCTCAATATTGAAAATCACCAACAAATTTAACAACAAGCTCAACAATGAAAAACATCAAAAATTCAACAACAACAACCACGACAATGAAAAACACCAACAAATTCAACAACAACCTCAATATTGAAAATCACCAACAAATTTAACAACAACCTCAACAAAGAAAAACATCAAAAATTCAACAACAACAACCACAACAATGAAAAACACCAACAAATTCTACATAAACCTCAACAATTAAAAACTCCAAAAAATTCAACAACAACGTGAACTTTGAAAAATACCAACAAATTCAACAACCTCAACATTGAAAAACAACAACAAATTCAACAACAAACGCAACATTGAAAATCACAAAAAAATTCAACAACAACCTCAACATTGAAAAACTCCAACAAGTTCAACAACAACCTCAAAAATGAAAAACACCAAAAAATTCAACAAGAAACTCAACATTGAAAATCACCAACAAATTCAGAAAAAACCTCAACAATGAAAAACAACGAAAAATTCATCAACAACCTCAACATTCAAAAACACCAACAAATTCAACAAGAACCTCAACAATGAAAAACACCAAAAAATTCAACAACAAGCTCAACATTGAAAATCAACAACAAATTCAACAAAAACCTCAACAATGAAAAACACCAAATAATTCATCAGCAACCTCAACATTCAAAAACACCAAAAAATTCAACAAAAACCTCAACAATGAAAAATACCAAAAAATTCAACAACAACCTCAACTTTGAAATACACCAACAACTTCAACGAAAACCTCAACAATGAAAAACACCGAAAAACTCATCAACAACCTCAACATTCAAAAGCACCAACAAATTCAACAAAAATCTCAACAATGAAAAACACCAAAAAAATCAACAACAACCTCAACATTGAAATTCACCAACAAATTCAACAAAAACCTCAACAATGAAAAACACCAAAAAATTCATCAGCAACTTCAACATTCAAAAACACCAAAAAATTCAACAAAAACCTCAACAATGAAAAACACCAAAAAATTCAACAACACCCTCAACTTTGAAAAATACCAACAAATTCAACAACCTCAACATTGAAAAACACCAACGAATTCAAAAACAAACTCAACATTGAAAATCACCAAAAAATCCAACAAAAACCTCGACATTGAAAAACTCCAACAAGTTCAACAACAACGTCAACAATGAAAAACACCAAAAAATTCAACAAGAAACACAACATTGAAAATCACCAACAAATTCAACAAAAACCTCAACAATGAAAAACACCAAAATATTCATCAACAACCTCAAAATTCAAAAACACCAACAAATTCAACAAAAATCTCAACAATGAACAACACCAAAAAATTCAACAACAACCTCAACATTGAAAATCACCAACAAATTCAACAAAAACCTCAACAATGAAAAACACCAAAAAATTCATCAACAACCTCAATATTCAAAAACACCAAAAAATTCAACAAAAACCTCAACAATGAAAAACACCAAAAAATTCAACAACAACCTCAACTTTGAAAAACACCAACAACTTCAACAACCTCAACAGTGAAAAACACCAACATATTCAACTGCACCCTCAACATTGAAAAATACAAAAAAGATCAAATAAAACCATTGAGAACACCAATAAATTCAGCAACCACAACATTGAAAATCACCAACAAATTCAGCAACAACCTCAGCAATGAAAAACATCAAAAAATTCAACAACAACCTCAGCTTTGAAAAACACCAAAAAATTCAACAACCTCAACGTTGAGAAACAGCAACAAATTCAACTGCAACCTCAACTTTGAAAAATACAAAATGATTCAAAAATAAACATTGAATACACCAATAAATTCAACAACAACCTCAATATTGAAAATCACCAAAAAATTCAACAACAACCTCAACATTGAAAAACTCCAACATTATCAACAACAACATCAACAAAGAAAAACACCAAAAAATTCCAAAAAAAACTCAACATTGAAAATCACCAACAAATTCAACAACAACCTCAACTTTGAAAAACTCCAACAAATTCAAAAACCTCTACATGGAAAAACACCAACAAATTCAACCACAACCTCATTATTGAAAATCACAAACAAATTCAACAACAACCTCAACAGTGAAAAACACCAACAAATTCAACAAAAACCTCAACAATGAAAAACACCAAAAAATTCATCAACAACCTCAACATTCAAAAACACCAACAAATTCAACAGGAACCACAACAATGAGAAACACCAAAAAATTCAACAACAACCTCAACATTGAAAATCACCAACAAATTCAACAAAAACCTCAACATTGAAAAACACCAAAAAATTCATCACAAACCTCAACTTTGAAAAACACCAACAGCTTCAACAACCTCAACATTGAAAATCATCAACTAATTCAACACCAACCACAGCAATGAAAAACATCGAAAAATTCAACAACAACCTCAACATTGAATAACACTAAAAAAGTCAACAACCTCACCATTGAGAAACAGCAAGAAATTCAACTGCAACCTTAGGTTTGAAAAATACAAAAAGATTCAAATAAAAACATTGAATACAAAAATAAATTCAACAACATCTTCAACATTGAAAATCACCAACAAATTCAACTACAACCTCAATGTTGAAAATCACCAACAAATTTAACAACAAGCTCAACAATGAAAAACATCAAAAATTCAACAACAACAACCACAACAATGAAAAACACCAACAAATTCAACAACAACCTCAATATTGAAAATCACCAGCAAATTTAACAACAACCTCAACAATGAAAAACATCAAAAATTCAACAACAACAACCACAACAATGAAAAACACCAACAAATACAACAAAAACCTCAACAATTAAAAACACCAAAAAATTCAACAACAACGTGAACTTTGAAAAATACCAACAAATTCAACAACCTCAACATTGAAAAACACCAACAAATTCAACAACAACCTCAAAATTGAAAAACTCCAACAAGTTCAACAACAACCTCAAAAATGAAAAACACCAAAAAATTCAACAAGAAACTCAACATTGAAAATCACCAACAAATTCAAAAAAAACCTCAACAATGAAAAACAACGAAAAATTCATCAACAACCTCAACAATGAAAAACACCTAAAAATTCAACAACAACCTCAACTTTGAAATACACCAACAACTTCAACGAAAACCTCAACAATGAAAAACACCGAAAAATTCATCAACAACCTCAACATTCAAAAACACCAACAAATTCAACAAAAATCTCAACAATTATAAACACCAAAAAAATCAACAACAACCTCAACATTGAAATTCACCAACAAATTCAACAAAAACCTCAACAATGAAAAACACCAAAAAATTCATCAGCAACTTCAACATTCAAAAACACCAAAAAAATTCAACAAAAACCTCAACAATGAAAAACACCAAAAAATTCAACAACACCCTCAACTTTGAAAAATACCAACAAATTCAACAACCTCAACATTGAAAAACACCAACGAATTCAAAAACAAACTCAACATTGAAAATCACCAAAAAATCCAACAAAAACCTCGACATTGAAAAACTCCAACAAGTTCAACAACAACGTCAACAATGAAAAACACCAAAAAATTCAACAAGAAACACAACATTGAAAATCACCAACAAATTCAACAAAAACCTCAACAATGAAAAACACCAAAATAATCATCAACAACCTCAAAATTCAAAAACACCAACAAATTCAACAAAAATCTCAACAATGAACAACACCAAAAAATTCAACAACAACCTCAACATTGAAAATCACCAACAAATTCAACAAAAACCTCAACAATGAAAAACACCAAAAAATTCATCAACAACCTCAATATTCAAAAACACCAAAAAATTCAACAAAAACCTGAACAATGAAAAACACCAAAAAATTCAACAACAACCTCAACTTTGAAAAACATCAACAAATTCAACAACAACCTCAACACTCAAAAACACCAACGAATTCAACAAAAACCTCAACATTGAATAACAACAAAAAATTCAACAACAACCTCAAAAATGAAAAACACCAAAAAATTCAACAACAACCTCAACATTTAAAAACACCAAAAATTATAAAAAACAACCTCAACATTCAAAAACCCCAACAAATTCAACCAAAATCTCAGCAATGAAAAACACCAAAAAATTCAACAACAACGTCAACATTGAAAAACACCAACAATTTCAAAATCCTCAACATTGAAAAACACCAACAAGTTCAACAACAATCTCAACATTGAAAAAACCCAACCAATTCAACAACAACCTCAACAATGAAAAACACCAAAAAATTCAACAACAACCTCAACATTCAAAAATACCAACGATTTCAACAACATCCTGAGCAATGAAAAACATCAAAAAATTCAACATCAACCTGAACATTCCAGAAAAACAACAAATACAACAAAAACCTCAACAATGAAAACACCAAAAAATTCAACAACAACCTCAACAATGAAAAACACCAAAAAATTCAACAACAACCTCAACATTCAAAAACACCAAAAAATAAAAACAACAACCTCAACATTCAAAAACACCAACAAATTCAACCAAAACCTCAACAATGAAAAACACCAAAAAATTCAACAACAACCTCAACTATGAAAAACATCAACAAATTCAACAACCTCAACATTGAAAAACTCCAACCAATTGAACAACAACCTCAACAATGAAAAACCCGAACCAATTCAACAACAACCTCAACATTCAAAAACACCAACAATTTCAACAACAATCTCAACAATGAAAAACACCAAAAAAATTCAACAAAAACCTCAACAATGAAAAACACCAATAAAATCAATTGTAACCTCAACATTGAAAAACTCCAATAATTTCAACAACTACCACAACAATTAAAAACACCAAAAATTTGACAACAAACTCAACATTGAAAATCACCATCAAATTCAACAAAACCCTCAACAATGAAAACACCCAAAAATTCATCAACATCCTCAACATTCAAAAATACCAAAAAATTCAACAAAAACCGCAACAATGAAAAACACCCAAAAATTCAACAACAACATCAACAATGAATAACAACAACAAATTCAACAACAACCTCAAAATTGATAAACTCCAACAAATTCAACAAAAACCACAACATTGAAAAACACCAAAAAATACCATAACAAGCTCAACATTCAAAGACACCAAAAAATAAAAACAACAACCTCAACATTCAAATACACCAACAAATTCAACCAAATCCTCAACATTGAAAAACACCAAAAAATTCAACAACAACTGCAACTTTGAAAAACACCAACAAATTCAACAACCTCAACATTGAAAAACACCAACAAATCCATCAACAACCTCAACAATGAAAAACAGCAAAAATTCAACAACAACGACCTCAATAATGAAAAACACCAAAAAATTCAACAACAACCTCAACATTGAAAAACTCCAACAATTTCAACAACAACCTCAACAATGAAAAACAACAAAATATTGAACAACAAACTCAACATTGAAAATCACCAACAAATTCAACAACAACCTCAACAATGAAAAACATCAAAAAATTCAACAACAACCTCAACGTTCAAAGACAACAACAAATTCAACATAAACCTCATCAATGAAAAACACCTAAAAATTCAACAACAACCTCAATTTTCATAAAAACCAAAAAATTCAACCACCTCAACATTGAAAAATACCAACAAATTCAACAAAAACCTCAACATTCAACAACACCAACAAATTCAACACATACCTCAACAGTGAAAAACACCAAAAAATTGAACAAATCCCTCAACTAACAAAACACCATCAAATTAAACAACCTCAACATTGAAAAACACCAACAAATTCAATGACAACCTCAACAATGAAAATCACCAAATAATTCAACGACAACCTCAACATTCAAAAACACCAACAAATTCAACAAAAACCTCAACAATGAAAAAAAGGAAAAAATTCAACAACAACATCCACTTTGAAAAATACCAACAAATTCAACAACCTCATCATTGAAAAACACCAACAAATTCAACTGCACTCTCAACTTTGAAAAATACAAAAAAGATTAAAAAAAAACCATTGATAACACCAATAAATGCAACAACCTCAACATTGAAAATCACCAACAAATTCAGCAACAACCTCAGCTATGAAAAACATCAAAAAATTCAACAACAACCTCAACAATGAAAAACACCAACAAATTCAACAAGTACCGCAACAATGAAAAACACCAACAAATTCAGCAACAACCTCAACAATGAAAAACACCAAAAAATTCAACAACAAACTCAACATTGAAAATCATCAACAAATTCAACATCAACCTCAACAATGAAAAACACCAAAAAATTCAACAACCTCAAATTTGAGAAACAGCAACAAATTCAACTGCAATCTCAACTTTGAAAAATACAAAAAGATTCAAAGAAAAACATTGAATGCACCAAATATTTCAACAACAACCTCAACAATGAAAAACACCAAAAAATTCATCAACAACCTCAACATTCAAAATCACCATCAAATTCAACAACAACCTCAACATTGAAAAACACCAAAATATTCAACAACAACCTCAACATTGAAAAACATCAACAAATTCAACAACAACCTCAACATTCAAAAACACCAACAAATTCAACAAGAACCTCAACATTGAAAAACAACAAAAAATTCAACAACAACCTCAACATTCAAAAACACTAAAAAATAAAAACAACAACCTCAACATTCAAAAACACCAACAAATTCAAGAAGTACCTCAACATTGAATAACAACAAAAAATTCAACAACAACCTCAACAATGAAAAACACCAAAAAATGCAACAACAACCTCAACATTCAAAAACACCAAAAAATAAAAACAACAACCTCAACATTCAGAAACACCAACAAATTCAACCAAAACCTCAACTATGAAAAACACCAAAAAATTCAACAACAACCAAAACACTGAAAAATACCAACAAATTCAACAACAACCTCAACATTGAAATACTCCAACCAATTCAACAACAACCTCAACAATTAAAAACACCAAAAATTCGACAACAAACTCAACATTGAAAATCACCATCGAATTCAAAAAAAATCTCAACAATGAAAAACACCAAAAAATTCATCAACATCCTGAACATTCAAAAACACCAACAAATTCAACAAATACATCAACAATGAAAAACACCCAAAAATTCATCAACAACCTCAACAATGAAAAACAGCAAAAAATTCAAAAACAACGACCTCAACAATGAAAAACAACGAAATATTGAACAACAAACTCATCATTGAAAATCACCAACAAATTCAACAACAACCTCAACAATGAAAATCATCAAAAAATTCAACAACAACCTCAACATTCAAAAACAACAACAAATTCAACATAAACCACAACAATGAAAAACACGAAAAAATTCAACAACAACCTCAACTTTCATAAACACCAAAAAATTCAACAAGCTCAACATTGAAAAATACCAACAAATTCAACAACAACCTCAACATTCAACAACACCAACTAATTCAACAAAAACCTCAACAATGAAAAACACCAAAAAATTCAACAACACCTCAACTTTGAAGAACACCAACAGATTCAACAACGTCAACAATCAAAACAACCAACAAACTCAACACATACATCAACAATGAAAAACATCAAAAAATTGAACAACTTTCTCAACTTTCAAAAATACCAACAAATTCAACAACCTCAACATTGAAAAACTCCAACAAATTCAACAACAAACTCAACAATGAAAATCACCAAAAAATTCAACGACAACCTCAACATTCAAAAACTCCAACAAATTCAACAAAAACCTCAACAATTAAAAGCACGAAAAAATTTGACAACAACATCAACTTTGAAAAACACCAACAAATTCAACAACCTCAACTTTGAAAAACACCAACAAATTCAACAACCTCAACATTGAAAATCACCAACAAATTCAACAACAACCTCAGCAATGAAAAACATCAAAAAATTCAACAAGTACCGCAACAATGAAAAACACCAAAAAATGCAACAACAACCTGAACAATGAAAAACACCAAAAAATTCAACAACAAACTCAACATTGAAAATCATCAACAAATTCAACATCAACCACAACAATGAAAAACATCAAAAAATTCAACAACAAACTCAGCATTCAAAAACAACAACAAATTCAACAAAAAAACTCAACAATGAAAAACACCAAAAACTTCAACAACAACCTCAACTTTGAAAAACACCAAAAAATTCAACAACCACAACATTGAGAAACAGCAACAAATTCAACTGCAACCTCAACCTTGAAAAATACAATAAGATTAAAAAAAACATTGAATGCACCAATAATTCCAACAACAACCTCAATATTGAATATCACCAAAAAATTCAACAACAACCACAACATTGAAAAACATCAAAATATTCAACAACAACCTCAACTTTGAAAAACACCAACAAATTCAAAAACCACAAAATGGAAAAACACCAACAAATTCAACTACAACCTCAATATTGAAAATCACCAACAAATTCAACAACAACCTATTTAATGAAAAACACCAACAAATTCAAAAAAAACCTCAACAATGAAAAATCCCAAAAAATTCGTCAACATCCTCAACATTCAAAAACACCAACAAATTCGACAAAAATCTCAACAATTAAAAACACCAATAAATTCAACAACACCATCAACATTGAAAAACATCAACAAATTCAACAACAACCTCAACATTCAAAAACATCAACAAATTCAACCAAAACCTCAACAATGAAAAACACCAAAAAATTCAACAAAAACCTCAACTTTGAAAAACACCAACAAATTCAACAACCTCAACATTGAAAATCTCCAAACAATTCAACAACAACCTCAACAATGAAAAACACCAAAAAATTCAACAACAACCTCAACATTCAAAAACACCAACAATTTCAACAACAACCTCAGCAATGAAAAACATCAAAAAATTCAGCAACAATCTCAACAATGAAAAACACCAAAAAAATGAATTGTAACCTCAAAATTGAAATACTCCAAGAATTTCAACATCTACCGCAACAATTAAAAACACGAAAAATTCCACAACAAACTCAACATTAGAAATCACCATCAAATTCAACAAAAACCTCAACAATGAAAAACACCAAAAAATTCATCAACATCCCCAACATTCAAAAATACCAAAAAATTCAACAAAAACCTCAACAATGAAAAACACCCAAAAATTTAACAACAACATCAACAATAAAAAACACCAACAAATTAAACAACAACCTCAACATTGAGAAACACGAACAAATTCAACAAAAACCTCAACATTGAAAAACACCAAAAATTTCCATAACAACCTCATCATTCAAAAACACCAAAAAATAAAAACAACAACCTCAACATTCAAATACACCAACAAATTCAACCAAATCCTCAACAATGAAAAACACCAAAAAATTCAACAACAACCTCAACTTTGAAAAACACCAACAAGTTCAACAACCTCAACATTGAAAAACACCAACAAATTCATCAACATCCTCAACAATTAAAAACAGCAAAAATTCAACAACAACGACCTCAACAATGAAAAACACCAAAAAATTCAACAACAACCTCAACATTGAAAAACTCCAACAATTTCAACAACAACCTCAACAATGAAAAACAACATAATATTGAACAACAACCTCAACGTTCAAAAACAGCAACAAATTCAACATAAACCTCAACAATGAAATACACCAAAAAATTCAACAACAACCTCAACTTTCATAATAACCAAAAACTCAACCAACTCAACTTTGAAAAATACCAACAAATTCAACAAAAACCTCAACATTCAACAACACCAACAAATTCAACAAAAACCTCACCACTGAAAAACACCAAAAAAATCAACAACACCTCAACTTTGAAAAACACCAACAGATTCAACAACCTCAACATTCAAAACAACCAACAAATTCAACACGTACCTCAACAATGAAAAACACCAAAAAATTGAACAAATCCCTCAACTTTCAAAAACACCAACAAATTCAACAACCTCAACATTGAAAAACATCAACAAATTCAATGACAACCTCAACAATGAAAATCACAAAAAAATTCAACGACAACCTCAACATTCAAAAACGCCAACAAATTCAACAAACACCTCAACAAATAAAAAAAGGAAAAAATTCAACAACAACATCCACATTGAAAAATACCAACAAATTCACAACCTCAACATTGAAAAACACCAACAAATTCAACTGCAACCTCAACTTTGAAAAATACAAAAAAGATCAAAAAAAACACCCATAAATGCCACAACCTCAACATTGAAAATCACCAACAAATTCAGCAACAACCTCAATAATGAAAAACATCAAAAAATTCAACAACAACCTCAACAATGAAATACACCAACAAATTCAACAAGTACCGCAACAATGAAAAACACCAAAAAATTCAACAACAAACTCAATAATTAAAAACACCAAAAAATTCAACAACAAACTCAACATTGAAATTCATCAACAAATTCAACATCAACCTCAACAATGAAAAACATCATAAAATTCAACAACAACCTCAACATTCAAAAACAACAACAAATTCAACAAAAAAACTCAACAATGAAAAACACCAAAAAATTCAACCACAACCTCAACTTTGAAAAACACCAAAAAATTCAAGAACCTCAACATTGAGAAACAGCAACAAATTCAACTGCAACCTCAAATTTGAAAAATACAGAAAGATTCAAAAAAAACATTGAATGCACCAATAATTTCAACAACATCCTCAATATTGAAAATCACCAAAAAATTCAACAACAACCTCAACATTGAAAAACACCAAAATATTCAACAACAACCTCATCATTGAAAAACACCAACAAATTCAAATACCTCAACATGGAAAAACACCAACAAGTTCAACTACAACCTAAATATTGAAAATCACCAACAAATTCAACAACAACCTCATAAATTAAAAACACCAACAAATTCAGCAAAAACCTCAACAATGAAGAATCCCAAAAATTCATCAAAATCCTCAACATTCAAAAACACCAACCAATTCCACAAAAATCTCAAAAATGAAAAACACCAAATAATTCAACAACACCATCAACATTGAAAAACATCAACAAATTCAACAACAACCTCAACATTCAAAAACACCAACAAATTCAACAAAAACCTCAACATTGAATAACAACAAAAAATTCAACAACAACCTCAACAATGAAAAACACCAAAAAATTCAACAACAACCTCAACATTGAAAAACAACAAAAAATAAAAACAACAACCTCAACATTCAAAAACACCAACAAATTCAACCAAAACCTCAACAATGAAAAACACCAAAAAATTCAACAACAACCTCAACACTGAAAAATACCAACAAATTCAACAACAACCACAACATTGAAATACTCCAACCAATTCAACAACAACCTCAACAATGAAAAACACCAAAAAATTCATCAACAACCTCAACATTCAAAAACACCAAATAATTCAACAAAAGCCTCAACAATGAAAAACTCCAAAAAATTCAACAACAACCTCAACTTTGAAAAACAACAACAACTTCAACAACCTCAACATTGAAAAACACCAACAAATTCATCAACATCCTCAACAATTAAAAACAGCAAAAATTCAACAACAACGACCTCAACAATGAAAAACACCAAAAAATTCAACAACAACCTCAACATTGAAAAACTCCAACAATTTCAACAACAACCTCAACAATGAAAAACAACATAATATTGAACAACAACCTCAACGTTCAAAAACAGCAACAAATTCAACATAAACCTCAACAATGAAATACACCAAAAAATTCAACAACAACCTCAACTTTCATAATAACCAAAAACTCAACCAACTCAACTTTGAAAAATACCAACAAATTCAACAAAAACCTCAACATTCAACAACACCAACAAATTCAACAAAAACCTCACCACTGAAAAACACCAAAAAAATCAACAACACCTCAACTTTGAAAAACACCAACAGATTCAACAACCTCAACATTCAAAACAACCAACAAATTCAACACGTACCTCAACAATGAAAAACACCAAAAAATTGAACAAATCCCTCAACTTTCAAAAACACCAACAAATTCAACAACCTCAACATTGAAAAACATCAACAAATTCAATGACAACCTCAACAATGAAAATCACAAAAAAATTCAACGACAACCTCAACATTCAAAAACGCCAACAAATTCAACAAACACCTCAACAAATAAAAAAAGGAAAAAATTCAACAACAACATCCACATTGAAAAATACCAACAAATTCACAACCTCAACATTGAAAAACACCAACAAATTCAACTGCAACCTCAACTTTGAAAAATACAAAAAAGATCAAAAAAAACACCCATAAATGCCACAACCTCAACATTGAAAATCACCAACAAATTCAGCAACAACCTCAATAATGAAAAACATCAAAAAATTCAACAACAACCTCAACAATGAAATACACCAACAAATTCAACAAGTACCGCAACAATGAAAAACACCAAAAAATTCAACAACAAACTCAATAATTAAAAACACCAAAAAATTCAACAACAAACTCAACATTGAAATTCATCAACAAATTCAACATCAACCTCAACAATGAAAAACATCATAAAATTCAACAACAACCTCAACATTCAAAAACAACAACAAATTCAACAAAAAAACTCAACAATGAAAAACACCAAAAAATTCAACCACAACCTCAACTTTGAAAAACACCAAAAAATTCAAGAACCTCAACATTGAGAAACAGCAACAAATTCAACTGCAACCTCAAATTTGAAAAATACAGAAAGATTCAAAAAAAACATTGAATGCACCAATAATTTCAACAACATCCTCAATATTGAAAATCACCAAAAAATTCAACAACAACCTCAACATTGAAAAACACCAAAATATTCAACAACAACCTCATCATTGAAAAACACCAACAAATTCAAATACCTCAACATGGAAAAACACCAACAAGTTCAACTACAACCTAAATATTGAAAATCACCAACAAATTCAACAACAACCTCATAAATTAAAAACACCAACAAATTCAGCAAAAACCTCAACAATGAAGAATCCCAAAAATTCATCAAAATCCTCAACATTCAAAAACACCAACCAATTCCACAAAAATCTCAAAAATGAAAAACACCAAATAATTCAACAACACCATCAACATTGAAAAACATCAACAAATTCAACAACAACCTCAACATTCAAAAACACCAACAAATTCAACAAAAACCTCAACATTGAATAACAACAAAAAATTCAACAACAACCTCAACAATGAAAAACACCAAAAAATTCAACAACAACCTCAACATTGAAAAACAACAAAAAATAAAAACAACAACCTCAACATTCAAAAACACCAACAAATTCAACCAAAACCTCAACAATGAAAAACACCAAAAAATTCAACAACAACCTCAACACTGAAAAATACCAACAAATTCAACAACAACCACAACATTGAAATACTCCAACCAATTCAACAACAACCTCAACAATGAAAAACACCAAAAAATTCAACAACAACCTCAACATTCAAACACACCAACTATCTCAACAACAACCTCAGCAATGAAAAACATCAAAAAATTCAACAACAACCTCAACAATGAAAAACAACAAAAAAAATTCAACAACAACCTCAACAATGAAAAACAACAAAAAAAATTCAACAACAACCTCAACAATGAAATAGACCAAACAAAGTAATAATAACCTCAACATTGAAAAACTCCAACAATTTCAACTGCCACAACAATTAAAAACACCAAAAATTCGACAACAAACTCAACATTGAAAATCACTATCGAATTCAACAAAAACCTCAACAATGAAAAACACCAAAAAATTCAGCAACATCCTCAACATTCAAAAACACCAACAAGTTCAACAAAAACATCAACAATGAAAAACACCAACAAATTCATCATCAACCTCAACTTTGAAAAACACCAAAAAATTCAACAACATCCTCAACTTTGAAAAAAACCAACAAATTCAACAACCTCAGCAATGAAAAGCACCCACAAATTCAGCAACAACCTCAGCATTGAAAAACTCCAACAAATTCAACAACAACCTCAACAATGAAAAACACCAAAAAATTCAACAACAAAGTCAACAATGAAAAACATCAAAAAATTCAACAACAACCTCAACAATGAAAAACACCAGAAAAAATTCAACAACAACCTCAACATTCAAAAACACCAAAAAATAAAACCAACAACTTCAACATTCAAAAACACCAACAAATTCAAGAAAAACCTCAAAAATGAAAAATACCAAAAAATTCAACAACAGCCTCAACTTTGAAAAACACCAACAAATTCAACAACCTCAACATTGAAAAACACCAACAAATTCAACAACAACCTCAACATTGAAAAAGACCAACAAATTCAACAACAACCTCAACATCGAAAAACTCCAACATATTCAAAAACAACCTCAACAATGAATAACACCAAAATATTCAACAACAAACTCAACATTCAAAAACACTAACAATTTCAACAACAACCTCAGCAATGATAAACTTCAAAAAATTCAACAACAACCTCATCAATGAAAAACACCAAATAAATTCAACAACGACCTCAACAATGAAAAACAACAAAAAAGTCAATAAAAACCTCAAAATTGAAAAACACCAAAAAATTCCACTGCAACCTCAACAATGAAAAACACCAAAAAATTCAACAAAAACCTCAACTATGAAAAACACCAACAAATTCAACAACCTCAACATTGCAAAACACCAACCAATTCAACAACAACCTCAACATTCAAAAACACCAAAAAATTCAATAACAACCTCAACATTCAAAAACACCAACAATTTCAACAAAAACATCAAGAACGAAAAACCTTTCAAAAATCAATTGTAACCTCAACATTGAAAAACTCCAAGAATTTCAACATCTACCGCAACAATTAAAAACACGAAAAATTCGACAACATACTCAACATTGAAAATCACCATCGAATTCAACAAAAACCTCAACAATGAAAAACACCAAAAAATTCAGCAACATCCTCAACATTCAAAAACACCAACAAATTCAACAAAAACATCAACAATGAAAAACAACCAAAAATTCAACAACAACATCAACAATGAAAAACACCAAAAAATTCAACAACAACCTCAACAATGAAACACAACAAAAAAATCAATAACAACCTCAACATTGAATAACTCCAACAATTTCAGCAACTACCGCAAAAATGAAAAACAGCAAAAAATTCGACAACAAACTCAACATTGAAAATCAGCATCAAATTCAACAAAAACCTCAACAATTAAAAACCCCAACAAATTCAACAACCTCAATATTCAAAAACACCAACAATTTCAACAAAAACCTCAACAATGAAAAACCTTAAAAAAATCAATTGTAACCTCAACATTGAAAAACTCCAAGAATTTCAACATCTACCGCAACAATTAAAAACACGAAAAATTCCGCAACAAACTCAACATTGAAAATCACCATCAAATTCAACAAAAACATCAACAATGAAAAACGCCAAAAAATTCATAAACATCCTCAACATTCAAAAATACCAAAAAATTCAACAAAAACCTCAACAATGAAAAACACCCAAAAATTTAACAACAACGTCAACAATGAAAAACACCAAAAAATTCAACAACAACCTCAACTTTGAAAAACACCAACAAATTCAACAACCTCAACATTGAAAAACACCAACAAATTCATCAACAACCTCAACAATGAAAAACAACAAAAAATCAACAACAACGACCTCAACAATGAAAAACACCAAAAAATTCAACAACAACCTCAACATTGAAAAACTCCAACAATTTCAACAACAACCTCAACAATGAAAAACAACAAAATATTGAACAACAACCTCAACGTTCAAAAACAACAACAAATTCAACATAAACCTCAACAATGAAAAACACCAAAAAATTCAACAACAACCTCAACTTTCATAAAAACCAAAAAATTCAACCACCTCAACTTTGAAAAATACCAACAAATTCAACAAAAACCTCAACATTCAACAACACCAACAAATTCAACACATACCTCAACAATGAAAAACACCAAAAAAGTGAACAAATCCCTCAACTTTCAAAAACACCAACAAAT
This sequence comes from Cetorhinus maximus, assembly GCF_964194155.1. Lineage (NCBI taxonomy): Eukaryota > Metazoa > Chordata > Chondrichthyes > Lamniformes > Cetorhinidae > Cetorhinus > Cetorhinus maximus. The sequence continues at coordinate 263,913 of NW_027596182.1, read as the reverse complement.
TCAACAACCTCAACATTGAAAAACACCAACAAATTCAATGACAACCTCAACAATGAAAATCACAAAAAAAAATTCAACGATAACCTCAACATTCAAAAACACCAACAAATTCAACATAAACCTCAACAAATATAAACAGGAAAAAATTCAACAACAACATCCACATTGAAAAATACCAACATATTCAACAACCTCAACATTGAAAAACACCAACAAATTCAACTGCAACCTCAACTTTGAAAAATACAAAAAAGATCAAAAAAATACACCAATAAATGCAACAACCTCAACATTGAAAATCATCAACAAATTCAGCAACATCCTCAGCAATGAAAAACATCAAAAAATTCAACAACAACCTCAACAATGAAATACACCAACAAATTCAACAAGTACCGCAACAATGAAAAACACCAAAAAATTCAACAACAAACTCAACAATGAAAAACACCAAAAAAATCAACAAAAAACTCAACATTGAAAATCATCAACAAATTCAACATCAACCTCAACAATGAAAAACACCAAAAAATTCAACAACAACCTCAACTTTGAAAAACACCAAAAAATTCAAGAACCTCAACATTGAGAAACAGCAACAAATTCAACTGCAACCTCAACTTTGAAAAATAAAATAAGATTAAAAAAAAAACATTCAATGTACCAATAATTTCAACAACATCCTCAATATTGAACATCACCAAAAAATTCAACAACAACCTCAACATTGAAAAACACCAAAATATTCAACAACAACCTCAACATTGAAAAACACCAACAAATTCAAAAACCTCAACATGGAAAAACATAAACAAGTTCAACTACAAACTCAATATTGAAAATCACCAACGAATTCAACAACAACCTCATAAATGAAAAACACCAACAAATTCAACAAAAACCTCAACAATGAAAAATCCCAAAAATTCATCAAAATCCTCAACATTCAAAAACACCGAGCAATTCCACAAAAATCTCAAAATTGAAAAACACCAAATAATTAAATAACTCCATCAACATTGAAAAACATCAACAAATTCAACAACAACCTCAACATTGAATAACAACAAAAAATTCAACAACAACCTCAACAATGAAAAACACCAAAAAATTCAACAACAGCCGCAACATTGAAAAACACCAAAAAATAAAAACAACAACCTCAACATTCAAAAACACCAACAAGTTCAACCAAAACCTCAACAATGAAAAACACCAAAAAATTCAGCAACATCCTCAACATTGAAAAACACCTACAAATTCAACAACAACCTCAACATTGAAAAACACCAACAAATTCAACAACAACCTCAACATTGAAAAACTCCAACATATTCAAAAACAACCTCAACAATGAATAACACCAAAACATTCAACAACAAACTCAACATTCAAAAAGACTAACAATTTCAACAACAACCTCAGCAATGATAAACTTCAAAAAATTCAACAACAACCTCAACAATGAAAAACACCAAATAAATTCAACAACGACCTCAACAATGAAAAACAACAAAAAAAATCAATAAAAACCTCAAAATTGAAAAACACCAAAAAATTCCACTACAACCTCAACAATGAAAAACACCAAAAAATTCAAAAACACCAAAAAAAAACAACAACCTCAACATTCAAAAACACCAACAATATTGAAAAACACCAACAAATACAACAACCTCAACATTGACAAACTCCAACAAATTCAACTACAACCTCAACATTGAAAAACTCCAACAAATTCAACAACAACCTCAACAATGAAAAACTCCAAAAAATTCAACAACAACCTCAACATTCAAAAACACCAACAATTTCAACAACAACCTCAGCAATGAAAAACATCTAAAAATTCAACAACAACCTCAACAATAAAAAACACCAATAAAATTCAAAACAACCTTAACATTCAATAACACCGAAAAATAAAAACAACAACCTCAACAAACAAAAACACAAACAAATTCAACCAAAACCTCAACAATGAAAGACACCAAAAAATTCAACAACAACCTCAACTTTGAAAAACAACAACAAATTCAACAACCTCAACCTTGAAAAAACGACAACAAATTCAACAACAACCTCAACATTCAAATACACCAATAATTTCAACAACAACCTCAGCAATGAAAAAGATCAAAAAATTCAACAACATCCTCAACATTGAAAAACTCCTAGAATATCAACAGCTACCACAGCATTGAAATGCACCAAAAAATTCGACAACAAACGCAACATTTAAAATCACCATCACATTCAACAAAAACAGCAACAATGAAAAACATCTAAAAATTCAACATCAACGTTAAGTTTGAAAACCAACAACAGATTTAACAACATCAACATTCAAATAAACCAACAAATGCAATAACAACCTCAGCTTTGAAAAACACAAACAAATTCAACAACCTCAACATTGAAAAACACCAACAAATTCAACAACAACCTCAACTTTGAAAAACACCAACAAATTCAACAAGCTCAAAATTGAAAAACACCAACAAATTCAACTGCAACCTCAACTTTGGAAAAAACAAAAATGATCAAAAAAAAAGAATGATAACACCAATAAATTCAACAACCTCAACATTGAAAATCACCAACAAATTCAACAACAACCTCAACATTGAAAAACTCCAACATATTCAAAAACAACCTCAACAATGAATAACACCAAAACATTCAACAACAAACTCAACATTCAAAAACACCAATAAAAATTCAACAACAACCTCAACAATGAAAATCACAAATAAAAATCAATAAAAACTTCAACATTGAAAAACACCAAAAAATTCCACAACAACCTCAACAATGAAAAACACCAAAAAATTCAAGAACAACCTCAACATTCAAAAACAGCAAAAAAAAATACAACAACCTCAACATTCAAAAACAACAACAAATACTGGCAAAACCTCAACAATGAAAAACAACAAAAAACTCAACAACAAACTCAACTTTGAAAAACAGCAACAAATACAACAACCTCAACATTGAAAAACACCAACAAATTCAACAACAACCTCAACATTGAAAAACTCCAACAAATTCAACAACAACCTCAACAATGAAAAACACCAAAAAATTCAACAACAACCTCAACATTCAAAAACACCAACAATTTCAACAACAACCTCAGCAATGAAAAACATCAAAAAATTCAACAACAACCACAACAATGAAAAACACCAAAAAAATTCAACAAAAACCTTAACATTCAAAAAAACCAAAAAATAAAAACAACAACATCAACATTCAAAAAGAGCAACAAATTCAACCAAAACCTCAACAATGAAAAACACCAAAAAATTCAACAACAACCTCAACATTCAAAAACAGCAAAAAAAAATACAACAACCTCAACATTCAAAAACACAAACAAAGACTGGCAAAACCTCAACAATGAAAAACAACAAAAAACTCAACAACAAACTCAAATTTGAAAAACAGCAACAAATACAACAACCTCAACATTGAAAAACACCAACAAATTCAACAACAACCTCAACATTGAAAAACTCCAACAAATTCAACAACAACCTCAACAATGAAAAACACTAAAAAATTCAACAACAACCTCAACATTCAAAAACACCAACAATTTCAACAACAACCTCAGCAATGAAAAACTTTAAAAAATTCAACAACAACCTCAACAATGAAAAACACAAATAAAAATCAATAAACACCTCAACATTGAAAAACACTAAAAAATTCCACAACAACCTCAACAATGAAAAACACCAAAAAATTCAACAACAATCTCAACTTTCAAAAACACCAAAAAATAAATACAACAACCTCAAAATTCAAAAAACACCAACAATATTGACAAACACCAAGACATAAAACAATCTCAACATTGAAAAACTCCAACAAATTCAACAACAACCTCCACATTGAAAAACTCCATCAAATTCAACAACCTCAACAATGAAAAACTCCAAAAAATTCAACAACAACCTCAACATTCAAAAACACCAACAATTTCAGCAACAACCTCAGCAATGAAAAACATCTAAAAATTCAACAACAACCTTAACATTCAATAACACCAAAAAATAAAAACAACAACCTCAACAAACAAAAACACCAACAAATTCGACCAAAACCTCAACAATGAAAGACACCAATAAATTCAACAACAACCTCAACTTTGAAAAACACCAACAAATTCAACAACCTCAACATTGAAAAACGACAACAAATTCAACAACAACCTCAACATTCAAAAACACCAACAATTTCAACAACAACCTCAGCAATGAAAAACTTCAAAAAATTCAACAACATCCTCAACAATGAAAAGCAACAAAAAAATTCAACAACAACCTCAACAATGAAAACCACCAAAAAATTCAATAAAAACCTCAACATTGAAAAACTCCAAGAATATCAACAACTACCACAACATTGAAATACACCAAAAAATTCGACAACAAACGCAACATTGAAAATCACCATCATATTCAACAAAAACCTCAACAATGAAAAACACCAAAAAATTCAACAACAACCTTAAGTTTGAAAAACACCAATAGATTTAACAACGTCAACATTCAAATACACCAACAAATTCAACAACAACCTCAGCTTTGAAAAACACAAACAAATTCAACAACCTCAACATTGAAAAACACCAACAAATTCAACAAGCTCAAAATTGAAAAACACCAACGAATTCAACTGCAACCTCAACTTTGAAAAAAACAAAAAAGATCAAAAAAAAACCATTAATAACACCAATAAATTCAACAACCTCAACATTGAAAATCACCAACAAATTCAACAACAACCTCAGCAATGAAAAACATCAAAAAATTCAACAAACTCAACATTCACAAACACCAGCAATTTCAACAACAACCTCAACAATGAAAAACATCAGAAAATTCAACAACAACCTCAACAATGAAAAACACCAAAAAAATTCATCAACAACCTCAACAATGAAAAACACCAAAAAAAATCAATAAAAACCTCAACATTGAAAAACACCAAAAAATTCCACAACAACATCAACAACGAAAAACACCAAAAAATTCAACAACAACCTCAACATTCAAAAACACCGAAAAATAAATACAACAACCTCAACATTAAAAAACACCAGCAAATACAACCAAAACCTCCACATTGAAAAACACCAAAAAATTCAACAACAAATTCAACTTTGAAAAACACCAACAAGTACCACAACCTCAACATTGAAAAACGTTAACAAATTCAACAACAACATCAACAGTGAAAAAGTACAAAAAATTCAACCTCAACAATGAAAAGCACCAAAAAATTCAAAAACAAACTCAACATTCAAAAACACCAACAATTTCAACAACAACCTCAGCAATGAATAACATCAAAAAATTCAACAACAACCTCGACAATGAAAAACACCAATAAAAATCAATAAACACCTCAGCATTGAAAAACACCAAAAAATTCCACAACAACCTCAACAATGAAAAACACCAAAAAATTCAACAACAACCTCAACTTTGAAAATCACCAGCAAATTCAACAACCTCAACATTGAAAAACGCTAACAAATTCAACAACAACCTCAACAATGAAAACCACCAAAAAATTCAACAACAACCTCAACATTCAAAAACACCATAAAATAAATACAACAACCTCAACATTCAAAAACACCAACAAATACTGGCAAAACCTCAACAATGAAAAACACAAAAAAAATCAACAACAAACTCAACTTTGAAAAACAGCAACAAATACAACAACCTCAACATTGAAAAACACCAACAAATTCAACAACAGCCTCAACATTGAAAAACTCCAACAAATTCAACAGCAACCTCAACAATGAAAAACACTAAAAAATTCAACAACAACCTCAACATTCAAAAACACCAACAATTTCAACAACAACCTCAGCAATGAAAAACATCTAAAAATTCAACAAAAACCTTAACATTCAAAAAAACCAAAAAATAAAAACAACAACATCAACATTCAAAAAGAGCAACAAATTCAACCAAAACCTCAACAATGAAAAACACCAAAAAATTCAACAACAACCTCAACATTCAAAAACAGCAAAAAAAAATACAACAACCTCAACATTCAAAAACACAAACAAAGACTGGCAAAACCTCAACAATGAAAAACAACAAAAAACTCAACAACAAACTCAAATTTGAAAAACAGCAACAAATACAACAACCTCAACATTGAAAAACACCAACAAATTCAACAACAACCTCAACATTGAAAAACTCCAACAAATTCAACAACAACCTCAACAATGAAAAACACTAAAAAATTCAACAACAACCTCAACATTCAAAAACACCAACAATTTCAACAACAACCTCAGCAATGAAAAACTTTAAAAAATTCAACAACAACCTCAACAATGAAAAACACAAATAAAAATCAATAAACACCTCAACATTGAAAAACACTAAAAAATTCCACAACAACCTCAACAATGAAAAACACCAAAAAATTCAACAACAATCTCAACTTTCAAAAACACCAAAAAATAAATACAACAACCTCAAAATTCAAAAAACACCAACAATATTGACAAACACCAAGACATAAAACAATCTCAACATTGAAAAACTCCAACAAATTCAACAACAACCTCCACATTGAAAAACTCCATCAAATTCAACAACCTCAACAATGAAAAACTCCAAAAAATTCAACAACAACCTCAACATTCAAAAACACCAACAATTTCAGCAACAACCTCAGCAATGAAAAACATCTAAAAATTCAACAACAACCTTAACATTCAATAACACCAAAAAATAAAAACAACAACCTCAACAAACAAAAACACCAACAAATTCGACCAAAACCTCAACAATGAAAGACACCAATAAATTCAACAACAACCTCAACTTTGAAAAACACCAACAAATTCAACAACCTCAACATTGAAAAACGACAACAAATTCAACAACAACCTCAACATTCAAAAACACCAACAATTTCAACAACAACCTCAGCAATGAAAAACTTCAAAAAATTCAACAACATCCTCAACAATGAAAAGCAACAAAAAAATTCAACAACAACCTCAACAATGAAAACCACCAAAAAATTCAATAAAAACCTCAACATTGAAAAACTCCAAGAATATCAACAACTACCACAACATTGAAATACACCAAAAAATTCGACAACAAACGCAACATTGAAAATCACCATCATATTCAACAAAAACCTCAACAATGAAAAACACCAAAAAATTCAACAACAACCTTAAGTTTGAAAAACACCAATAGATTTAACAACGTCAACATTCAAATACACCAACAAATTCAACAACAACCTCAGCTTTGAAAAACACAAACAAATTCAACAACCTCAACATTGAAAAACACCAACAAATTCAACAAGCTCAAAATTGAAAAACACCAACGAATTCAACTGCAACCTCAACTTTGAAAAAAACAAAAAAGATCAAAAAAAAACCATTAATAACACCAATAAATTCAACAACCTCAACATTGAAAATCACCAACAAATTCAACAACAACCTCAGCAATGAAAAACATCAAAAAATTCAACAAACTCAACATTCACAAACACCAGCAATTTCAACAACAACCTCAACAATGAAAAACATCAGAAAATTCAACAACAACCTCAACAATGAAAAACACCAAAAAAATTCATCAACAACCTCAACAATGAAAAACACCAAAAAAAATCAATAAAAACCTCAACATTGAAAAACACCAAAAAATTCCACAACAACATCAACAACGAAAAACACCAAAAAATTCAACAACAACCTCAACATTCAAAAACACCGAAAAATAAATACAACAACCTCAACATTAAAAAACACCAGCAAATACAACCAAAACCTCCACATTGAAAAACACCAAAAAATTCAACAACAAATTCAACTTTGAAAAACACCAACAAGTACCACAACCTCAACATTGAAAAACGTTAACAAATTCAACAACAACATCAACAGTGAAAAACTACAAAAAATTCAACCTCAACAATGAAAAGCACCAAAAAATTCAAAAACAAACTCAACATTCAAAAACACCAACAATTTCAACAACAACCTCAGCAATGAATAACATCAAAAAATTCAACAACAACCTCGACAATGAAAAACACCAATAAAAATCAATAAACACCTCAGCATTGAAAAACACCAAAAAATTCCACAACAACCTCAACAATGAAAAACACCAAAAAATTCAACAACAACCTCAACTTTGAAAATCACCAGCAAATTCAACAACCTCAACATTGAAAAACGCTAACAAATTCAACAACAACCTCAACAATGAAAACCACCAAAAAATTCAACAACAACCTCAACATTCAAAAACACCATAAAATAAATACAACAACCTCAACATTCAAAAACAACAACAAATACTGGCAAAACCTCAACAATGAAAAACACAAAAAAAATCAACAACAAACTCAACTTTGAAAAACAGCAACAAATACAACAACCTCAACATTGAAAAACACCAACAAATTCAACAACAGCCTCAACATTGAAAAACTCCAACAAATTCAACAGCAACCTCAACAATGAAAAACACTAAAAAATTCAACAACAACCTCAACATTCAAAAACACCAACAATTTCAACAACAACCTCAGCAATGAAAAACATCTAAAAATTCAACAACAACCTTAACATTCAATAACACCAAAAAATAAAAACAACAACCTCAACAAACAAAAACACCAACAAATTCGACCAAAACCTCAACAATGAAAGACACCAATAAATTCAACAACAACCTCAACTTTGAAAAACACCAACAAATTCAACAACCTCAACATTGAAAAACGACAACAAATTCAACAACAACCTCAACATTCAAAAACACCAACAATTTCAACAACAACCTCAGAAATGAAAAATTTCAAAAAATTCAACAACATCCTCAACAATGAAAAGCACCAAAAAAAATTCAACAACAACCTCAACAATGAAAACCACCAAAAAATTCAATTAAAACCTCAACATTGAAAAACTCCAAGAATATCAACAACTACCACAACATTGAAATACACCAAAAAATTCGACAACAAACGCAACATTGAAAATCACCATCATATTCAACAAAAACCTCAACAATGAAAAACACCAAAAAATTCAACAACAACCTTAAGTTTGAAAAACACCAATAGATTTAACAACGTCAACATTCAAATACACCAACAAATTCAACAACAACCTCAGCTTTGAAAAACACAAACAAATTCAACAACCTCAACATTGAAAAACACCAACAAATTCAACAAGCTCAAAATTGAAAAACACCAACGAATTCAACTGCAACCTCAACTTTGAAAAAAACAAAAAAGATCAAAAAAAACCATTAATAACACCAATAAATTCAACAACCTCAACATTGAAAATCACCAACAAATTCAACAACAACCTCAGCAATGAAAAACATCAAAAAATTCAACAAACTCAACATTCACAAACACCAGCAATTTCAACAACAACCTCAACAATGAAAAACATCAGAAAATTCAACAACAACCTCAACAATGAAAAACACCAAAAAAATTCATCAACAACCTCAACAATGAAAAACACCAAAAAAAATCAATAAAAACCTCAACATTGAAAAACACCAAAAAATTCCACAACAACATCAACAACGAAAAACACCAAAAAATTCAACAACAACCTCAACATTCAAAAACACCGAAAAATAAATACAACAACCTCAACATTAAAAAACACCAGCAAATACAACCAAAACCTCCACATTGAAAAACACCAAAAAATTCAACAACAAATTCAACTTTGAAAAACACCAACAAGTACCACAACCTCAACATTGAAAAACGTTAACAAATTCAACAACAACATCAACAGTGAAAAACTACAAAAAATTCAACCTCAACAATGAAAAGCACCAAAAAATTCAAAAACAAACTCAACATTCAAAAACACCAACAATTTCAACAACAACCTCAGCAATGAATAACATCAAAAAATTCAACAACAACCTCGACAATGAAAAACACCAATAAAAATCAATAAACACCTCAGCATTGAAAAACACCAAAAAATTCCACAACAACCTCAACAATGAAAAACACCAAAAAATTCAACAACAACCTCAACTTTGAAAATCACCAGCAAATTCAACAACCTCAACATTGAAAAACGCTAACAAATTCAACAACAACCTCAACAATGAAAACCACCAAAAAATTCAACAACAACCTCAACATTCAAAAACACCATAAAATAAATACAACAACCTCAACATTCAAAAACACCAACAAATACTGGCAAAACCTCAACAATGAAAAACACAAAAAAAATCAACAACAAACTCAACTTTGAAAAACAGCAACAAATACAACAACCTCAACATTGAAAAACACCAACAAATTCAACAACAGCCTCAACATTGAAAAACTCCAACAAATTCAACAGCAACCTCAACAATGAAAAACACTAAAAAATACAACAACAACCTCAACATTCAAAAACAACAACTATTTCAACAACAACCTCAGCAATGAAAAACATCTAAAAATTCAACAACAACCTCAACAATGAAAAACACCAAAAAATTCAACAAAAACCTTAACATTCAAAAAGACCAAAAAGTAAAAACAACAACCTCAAAATTCAAAAACACCAACAAATTCAACCAAAACCTCAACAATGAAAAGCAACAAAAAATTCAACAAAACCTCAACTTTGAAAAACACCAACAAATTCAACAAACTCAACTTTGATAAGCGCCAACAAATTCAACAACAAGCTCAACATTGAAAAACTCCAACAAATTCAACAACATCCTCAACAATGAAAAACGCCAAAAAATTCAACAACAACCTCAACATTCAAAAACACCAACAATTTCAACAACAACCTCAGTAATGAAAAACACCAAAAAATTCAACAACAACCTCAACATTGAAAAACACCAAAAAATAAAACCAACAACCTCAACATTCAAAAACACCAACAAATTCAACCAAAACCTCAACAATGAAAAATACCAAAAAATTCAACAACAGCCTCAACTTTGAAAAACACCAACTAATTCAACAAACTCAACATTGAAAAACACCAACAAATTCAACAACAACCTCAACATTGAAAAACTCCAACATATTCAACAACAACCTCAACAATGAATAACACCCAATAATTCAACAACAAGCTCAACATTCAATAACACCAACAATTTCAACAAGAACCTCAGCAGTGATAAAAATCAAAAAATCCAACAACAACCACAACAATGAAAAACACCAAATAAATTCAACAACGAACTCAACAATGAAAAACACCAAAAAAATTCAATAACAACCTCAACAATGAAAAACACCAAAAAATTCAACAACAATCTCAACTTTCAAAAACACCAAAAAATAAATACAACAACCTTAAAATTCAAAAAACACCAACAATATTGACAAACACCAAGACATAAAACAATCTCAACATTGAAAAACTCCAACAAATTCAACAACAACCTCAACATTGAAAAACTCCAACAAATTCAACAACAACCTCAACAATGAAAAACTCCAAAAAATTCAACAACAACCTCAACATTCAAAAACACCAACAATTTCAGCAACAACCTCAGCAATGAAAAACATCTAAAAATTCAACAACAACCTTAACATTCAATAACACCAAAAAATAAAAACAACAACCTCAACAAACAAAAACACCAACAAATTCGACCAAAACCTCAACAATGAAAGACACCAATAAATTCAACAACAACCTCAACTTTGAAAAACACCAACAAATTCAACAACCTCAACATTGAAAAACGACAACAAATTCAACAACAACCTCAACATTCAAAAACACCAACAATTTCAACAACAACCTCAGCAATGAAAAACTTCAAAAAATTCAACAACATCCTCAACAATGAAAAGCACCAAAAAAATTCAACAACAACCTCAACAATGAAAACCACTAAAAAATTCAATTAAAACCTCAACATTGAAAAACTCCAAGAATATCAACAACTACCACAACATTGAAATACACCAAAAAATTCGACAACAAACGCAACATTGAAAATCACCATCAAATTCAACAAAAACCTCAACAATGAAAAACACCAATAAAATTCAACAACAACCTCAATTTTGAAAAACACCAACAGATTTAGCAACCTCAACATTCAAATACACCAACAAATTCAACAACAACCTCAGCTTTGAAAAACACCAAGAAATTCAACTGCAACCTCAACATTCAAAAACTCCAACAATTTGAATAACAAACTCAACAATGAAAAACACCAACAATTTCAACTGCAACCACAAATTTGAAAAATACAAAAAGATTTAAAAAAAAACATTGAATACACCAAAAAATTCAACAACAACCTCAACATTGAAAAACACCAAAAAATAAAACCAACAACCTCAACATTCAAAAACACCAACAAATTCAACCAAAACCTCAACAATGAAAAATACCAAAAAATTCAACAACAGCCTCAACTTTGAAAAACACCAACTAATTCAACAACCTCAACATTGAAAAACACCAACAAATTCAACAACAACCTCAACATTGAAAAACTCCAACATATTCAACAACAACCTCAACAATGAATAACACCCAATAATTCAACAACAAACTCAACATTCAATAACACCAACAATTTCAACAAGAACCTCAGCAGTGATAAAAATCAAAAAATTCAACAACAACCACAACAATGAAAAACACCAAATAAATTCAACAACGAACTCAACAATGAAAAACATCAAAAAAATCAATAAAAATCTCAATATTGAAAAACACCAAAAAAATTCCACAACAACCTCAACAATGAAAAACACCAAAAACTTCAACAACAATCTCAACTTTCAAAAACACCAAAAATTAAATACAACAACCTCAAAATTCAAAAAACACCAACAATATTGACAAACACCAAGACATAAAACAATCTCAACATTGAAAAACTCCAACAAATTCAACAACAACCTCAACATTGAAAAACTCCAACAAATTCAACAACAACCTCAACAATGAAAAACTCCAAAAAATTCAACAACAACCTCAACATTCAAAAACACCAACAATTTCAGCAACAACCTCAGCAATGAAAAACATCTAAAAATTCAACAACAACCTTAACATTCAATAACACCAAAAAATAAAAACAACAACCTCAACAAACAAAAACACCAACAAATTCGACCAAAACCTCAACAATGAAAGACACCAATAAATTCAACAACAACCTCAACTTTGAAAAACACCAACAAATTCAACAACCTCAACATTGAAAAACGACAACAAATTCAACAACAACCTCAACATTCAAAAACAACAACAATTTCAATAACAACCTCAGCAATGAAAAACTTCAAAAAATTCAACAACATCCTCAACAATGAAAAGCACCAAAAAAATTCAACAACAACCTCAACAATGAAAACCACCAAAAAATTCAATTAAAACCTCAACATTGAAAAACTCCAAGAATATCAACAACTACCACAACATTGAAATACACCAAAAAATTCGACAACAAACGCAACATTGAAAATCACCATCATATTCAACAAAAACCTCAACAATGAAAAACACCAAAAAATTCAACAACAACCTTAAGTTTGAAAAACACCAATAGATTTAACAACGTCAACATTCAAATACACCAACAAATTCAACAACAACCTCAGCTTTGAAAAACACAAACAAATTCAACAACCTCAACATTGAAAAACACCAGCAAATTCAACAAGCTCAAAATTGAAAAACACCAACGAATTCAACTGCAACCTCAACTTTGAAAAAAACAAAAAAGATCAAAAAAAAACCATTAATAACACCAATAAATTCAACAACCTCAACATTGAAAATCACCAACAAATTCAACAACAACCTCAGCAATGAAAAACATCAAAAAATTCAACAAACTCAACATTCACAAACACCAGCAATTTCAACAACAACCTCAACAATGAAAAACATCAGAAAATTCAACAACAACCTCAACAATGAAAAACACCAAAAAAATTCATCAACAACCTCAACAATGAAAAACACCAAAAAAAATCAATAAAAACCTCAACATTGAAAAACACCAAAAAATTCCACAACAACATCAACAACGAAAAACACCCAAAAATTCAACAACAACCTCAACATTCAAAAACACCGAAAAATAAATACAACAACCTCAACATTAAAAAACACCAGCAAATACAACCAAAACCTCCACATTGAAAAACACCAAAAAATTCAACAACAAATTCAACTTTGAAAAACACCAACAAGTACCACAACGTCAACATTGAAAAACGTTAACAAATTCAACAACAACATCAACAGTGAAAAACTACAAAAAATTCAACCTCAACAATGAAAAGCACCAAAAAATTCAAAAACAAACTCAACATTCAAAAACACCAACAATTTCAACAACAACCTCAGCAATGAATAACATCAAAAATTTCAACAACAACCTCGACAATGAAAAACACCAATAAAAATCAATAAACACCTCAGCATTGAAAAACACCAAAAAATTCCACAACAACCTCAACAATGAAAAACACCAAAAAATTCAACAACAACCTCAACTTTGAAAATCACCAGCAAATTCAACAACCTCAACATTGAAAAACGCTAACAAATTCAACAACAACCTCAACAATGAAAACCACCAAAAAATTCAACAACAACCTCAACATTCAAAAACACCATAAAATAAATACAACAACCTCAACATTCAAAAACACCAACAAATACTGGCAAAACCTCAACAATGAAAAACACAAAAAAAATCAACAACAAACTCAACTTTGAAAAACAGCAACAAATACAACAACCTCAACATTGAAAAACACCAACAAATTCAACAACAACCTCAACATTGAAAAACTCCAACAAATTCAATAAAAACCTCAACATTGAAAAACTCCAAGAGTATCAACAACTACCACAACATTGAAATACACCAAAAAATTCGACAACAATCGCAACATTGAAAATCACCATCATATTCAACAAAAACCTCAACAATGAAAAACACCAAAAAATTCAACAACAACCTTAAGTTTGAAAAACACCAATAGATTTAACAACGTCAACATTCAAATACACCAACAAATTCAACAACAACCTCAGCTTTGAAAAACACAAACAAATTCAACAACCTCAACATTGAAAAACAACAACAAATTCAACAAGCTCAAAATTGAAAAACACCAACGAATTCAACTGCAACCTCAACTTTGAAAAAAACAAAAAAGATAAAAAAAAAACCATTAATAACACCAATATATTCAACAACCTCAACATTGAAAATCACCAACAAATTCAACAACAACCTCAGCAATGAAAAACATCAAAAAATTCAACAAACTCAACATTCACAAACACCAGCAATTTCAACAACAACCTCAACAATGAAAAACATCAGAAAATTCAACAACAACCTCAACAATGAAAAACACCAAAAAAATTCATCAACAACCTCAACAATGAAAAACACCAAAAAAAATCAATAAAAACCTCAACATTGAAAAACACCAAAAAATTCCACAACAACATCAACAACGAAAAACACCAAAAAATTCAACAACAACCTCAACATTCAAAAACACCGAAAAATAAATACAACAACCTCAACATTAAAAAACACCAGCAAATACAACCAAAACCTTCACATTGAAAAACACCAAAAAATTCAACAACAAATTCAACTTTGAAAAACACCAACAAGTACGACAACCTCAACATTGAAAAACGTTAACAAATTCAACAACAACATCAACAGTGAAAAACTACAAAAAATTCAACCTCAACAATGAAAAGCACCAAAAAATTCAAAAACAAACTCAACATTCAAAAACACCAACAATTTCAACAACAACCTCAGCAATGAATAACATCAAAAAATTCAACAACAACCTCGACAATGAAAAACACCAATAAAAATCAATAAACACCTCAGCAATGAAAAACACCAAAAAATTCCACAACAACCTCAACAATGAAAAACACCAAAAAATTCAACAACAACCTCAACTTTGAAAATCACCAGCAAATTCAACAACCTCAACATTGAATAACGCTAACAAATTCAACAACAACCTCAACAATGAAAACCACCAAAAAATTCAACAACAACCTCAACATTCAAAAACACCATAAAATAAATACAACAACCTCAACATTCAAAAACACCAACAAATACTGGCAAAACCTCAACAATGAAAAACACAAAAAAAATCATCAACAAACTCAACTTTGAAAAACAGCAACAAATACAACAACCTCAACATTGAAAAACACCAACAAATTCAACAACAACCTCAACATTGAAAAACTCCAACAAATTCAACAACAACCTCAACAATGAAAAACACCAAAAAATTCAACAACAACCTCAACATTCAAAAACACCAACTATTTCAACAACAACCTCAGCAATGAAAAACATCTAAAAATTCAACAACAACATCAACAATGAAAAACACCAAAAAATTCAACAAAAACTTAACATTCAAAAAGACCAAAAAGTAAAAACAACAACCTCAAAATTCAAAAACACCAACAAATTCAACCAAAACCTCAACAATGAAAAACAACAAAAAATTCAACAAAACCTCAACTTTGAAAAACACCAACAAATTCAACAAACTCAACTTTGATAAGCGCCAACAAATTCAACAACAAGCTCAACATTGAAAAACTCCAACAAATTCAACAACATCCTCAACAATGAAAAACGCCAAAAAATTCAGCAACAACCTCAACATTCAAAAACACCAACAATTTCAACAACAACCTCAGTAATGATAAACTTCAAAAAATTCAACAACATCCTCAACAATGAAAAACACCAAAAAAATTCAACAACAACCTCAACAATGAAAAAAACGAAAAAAATCAATAAAAGCCTCAACATTGAAAAACTCCAAAGATTTCAACTATTACCACAACAATGAAAAACACCTAAAAATTCGTCAACCAACTTAATATTGAAAATCACCATCAAATTCAACAAAAACCTCAACAATGAAAAACACCAATAAAATTCAACAACAACCTCAATTTTGAAAAACACCAACAGATTTAGCAACCTCAACATTCAAATACACCAACAAATTCAACAACAACCTCAGCTTTGAAAAACACCAACAAATTCAACTGCAACCTCAACATTCAAAAACTCCAACAATTTGAATAACAAACTCAACAATGAAAAACACCAACAATTTCAACTGCAACCACAAATTTGAAAAATACAAAAAGATTTAAAAAAAAACATTGAATACACCAAAAAATTCAACAACAACCTCAACATTGAAAAACAACAAAATATTCAATAACAACCTCAACATTGAAAAGCACGATCCAATTCCAAAACCTCAACATTGAAAAGCACCAAAAAATTCAACTACAACCTCAATATTGTAAATCACCAACAAATTCAACTACAACCTCAACATTCAAAAACACCAACAAATTCAACAAAAACCTCAACAATGGAAAACACCAACAAATTCATCAAAAACCTCAACAATGAAAACACCAAAAAATTCATCAACAACCTCAACATTCAAAAGCACCAACAAATTCAACAACCTCAACAATGGAAAACACCAACAAATTCAGCAAAAACCTCAAAAATGAAAAACACCAAAAAATTCATCAACAACCTCAACATTCAAAAGCACCAACAAATTCAACAACCTTAACATTGAAGAACTCCAAGAAATACAACAACAACATCAACAATGAAAAACACCAAAAAATTCAACAACAACCTCAATATTGAAAATCACCAACAAATTCAACAATGAAAAACATCCAATAATTCAACAACAACCTCAACAATGAAAAACACCAAAAAAATAAACAACAAAAACTGAATATTGAAAATCACCAACAAATTCAAAAACAACCTCAACAATGAAAAACACCAAAAAATTCAACAACAACCTCAACTTTGAAAATCACCAGCAAATTCAACAACCTCAACATTGAAAAACGCTAACAAATTCAACAACAACCTCAACATTGCAAAGGACCAAAAAATTCAACAACAACCTGAACATTCAAAAACACCAACAATTTCAACAACAATCTCAAAATTCAAAAACACCAAAAAATAAATACAAGAACCTCAACATTCAAAAACACCAACAAATACTGGCAAAACCTCAACAATGAAAAACACAAAAAAAATCAACAACAAACTCAACTTTGAAAAACAGCAACAAATACAACAACCTCAACATTGAAAAACACCAACAAATTCAAAAACAACCACAACATTGAAAAACTCCAACAAATTCAACAACAACCTCAACAATGAAAAACACCAAAAAATTCAACAACAACCTCAACATTCAAAAACACCAACAATTTCAACAACAACCTCAGCAATGAAAAACATCTAAAAATTCAACAACAACCACAACAATGAAAAACACCAAAAAATTCAACAAAAACCTAAACATTCAACAACACCAAAAAGTAAAAACAACAACCTCAAAACTCAAAAACACCAACAAATTCAACCAAAACCTCAACAATGAAAAACAAAAAAAAATTCAACAAAACCTCAACTTTGAAAAACACCAACAAATTCAACAAACTCAACATTGAAAAACGCCAACAAATTCAACAACAACCTCAACATTGAAAAACTCCAACAAATTCAACAACATCCTCAACAATGAAAAACGCCAAAAAATTCAACAACAACCTCAACATTGAAAAACAACAAATATTCAATAACAACCTCAACTTTGAAAAACACCAGCAAATTCAACAACAACCTCAACATTGAAAAACTCCAACATATTCAACAACAACCTCAACAATGAATAACACCCAAAAATTCAACAACAAACTCAACATTCAATAACACCAACAATTTCAACAAGAAACTCAGCAGTGATAAAAATCAAAAAATTCAACTGCAACCACAACAATGAAAAACACCAAATAAATTCAACAACGAACTCAACAATGAAAAACACCAAAAAAATCAATAAAAATCTCAATATTGAAAAACACCAAAAAAATTCCACAACAACCTCAACAATGAAAAACACCAAAAACTTCAACAACAATCTTAACTTTCAAAAACACCAAAAAATAAATACAACAACCTCAAAATTCAAAAACACCAACAATATTGACAAACACCAAGACATAAAACAATCTGAACATTGAAAAACTCCAACAAATTCAACAACAACCTCAACATTGAAAAACTCCAACAAATTCAACAACAACCTCAACAATGAAAAACTCCAAAAAATTCAACAACAACCTCAACATTCAAAAACACCAACAATTTCAGCAACAACCTCAGCAATGAAAAACAACTAAAAATTCAACAACAACCTTAACATTCATTAACACCAAAAAACAAAAACAACAACCTCAACAAACAAAAACACCAACAAATTCGACCAAAAGCTCAACAATGAAAGACACCAATAAATTCAACAACAACCTCAACTTTGAATAACACCAACAAATTCAACAACCTCAACATTGAAAAACGACAACAAATTCAACAACAACCTCAACATTCAAAAACAACAACAATTTCAACAACAACCTCAGCAATGAAAAACTTCAAAAAATTCAACAACATCCTCAACAATGAAAAGCACCAAAAAAATTCAACATCAACCTCAACAATGAAAACCACCAAAAAATTCAATAAAAACCTCAACATTGAAAAACTCCAAGAATATCAACAACTACCACAGCATTGAAATACACCAAAAAATTCGACAACAAACGCAACATTGAAAATCACCATCATATTCAACAAAAACCTCAACAATGAAAAACACCAAAAAATTCAACAACAACCTTAAATTTGAAAAACACCAATAGATTTAACAACGTCAACATTCAAATACATCAACAAATTCAACAACAACCTCAGCTTTGAAAAACACAAACAAATTCAACAACCTCAACATTGAAAAACACCAACAAATTCAACAAGCTCAAAATTGAAAAACACCAACGAATTCAACTGCAACCTCAACTTTGAAAAAAACAAAAAAGATCAAAAAAAGACCATTAATAACACCAATAAATTCAAAAACCTCAACATTGAAAATCACCAACAAATTCAACAACAACCTCAGCAATGAAAAACATCAAAAAATTCAACAAACTCAACATTCACAAACACCAGCAATTTCAACAACAACCTCAACAATGAAAAACATCAGAAAATTCAACAACAACCTCAACAATGAAAAACACCAAAAAAATTCATCAACAACCTCAACAATGAAAAACGCCAAAAAAAATCAATAAAAACCTCAACATTGAAAAACACCAAAAAATTCCACAGCAACATCAACAACGAAAAACACCAAAAAATTCAACAACAACCTCAACATTCAAAAACACCGAAAAATAAATACAACAACCTCAACATTAAAAAACACCAGCAAATACAACCAAAACCTCCACATTGAAAAACACCAAAAAATTCAACAACAAATTCAACTTTGAAAAACACCAACAAGAACCACAACCTCAACATTGAAAAACGTTAACAAATTCAACAACAACATCAACAGTGAAAAACTACAAAAAATTCAACCTCAACAATGAAAAGCACCAAAAAATTCAAAAACAAACTCAACATTCAAAAACACCAACAATTTCAACAACAACCTCAGCAATGAATAACATCAAAAAATTCAACAACAACCTCGACAATGAAAAACACCAATAAAATTCAATAAACACCTCAGCATTGAAAAACACCAAAAAAATTCCACAACAACCTCAACAATGAAAAACACCAAAAAATTCAACAACAACCTCAACTTTGAAAATCACCAGCAAATTCAACAACCTCAACATTGAAAAACGCTAACAAATTCAACAACAACCTCAACATTGATAAACTCCAACAAATTCAACAACAACCTCAACAATGAAAACCACCAAAAAATTCAACAACAACCTCAACATACAAAAGCACCATAAAATAAATACAACAACTTCAACATTCAAAAACACCAACAAATACTGGCAAAACCTCAACAATGAAAAACACAAAAAAAATCAACAACAAACTCAACTTTGAAAAACAGCAACAAATACAACAACCTCAACATTGAAAAACACCAACAAATTCAAAAACAACCACAACATTGAAAAACTCCAACAAATTCAACAACAACCTCAACAATGAAAAACACCAAAAAATAAATACAACAACCTCAACATTCAAAAACACCAACAATTTCAACAACAACCTCAGCAATGAAAAACATCTAAAAATTCAACAACAACCTCAACAATGAAAAACACCAAAAAATTCAACAAAAACCTTAACATTCAACAACACCAAAAAGTAAAAACAACAACCTCAAAACTCAAAAACACCAACAAATTCAACCAAAACCTCAACAATGAAAAACAAAAAAAAATTCAACAAAACCTCAAATTTGAAAAACACCAACAAATTCAACAAACTCAACATTGAAAAACGCCAACAAATTCAACAACAACCTCAACATTGAAAAACTCCAACAAATTCAACAACATCCTCAACAATGAAAAACGCCAAAAAATTCAACAACAACCTCAACATTGAAAAACAACAAATATTCAATAACAACCTCAACTTTGAAAAACACCAGCAAATTCAACAACAACCTGAACATTGAAAAACTCCAACATATTCAACAACAACCTCAACAATGAATAACACCCAAAAATTCAACAACAAACTCAACATTCAATAACACCAACAATTTCAACAAGAAACTCAGCAGTGATAAAAATCAAAATATTCAACTGCAACCACAACAATGAAAAACACCAAATAAATTCAACAACGAACTCAACAATGAAAAACACCAAAAAAATCAATAAAAATCTCAATATTGAAAAACACCAAAAAAATTCCACAACAACCTCAACAATGAAAAACACCAAAAACTTCAACAACAATCTCAACTTTCAAAAACACCAAAAAATAAATACAACAACCTCAAAATTCAAAAACACCAACAATATTGACAAACACCAAGACATAAAACAATCTGAACATTGAAAAACTCCAACAAATTCAACAACAACCTCAACATTGAAAAACTCCAACAAATTCAACAACAACCTCAACAATGAAAAACTCCAAAAAATTCAACAACAACCTCAACATTCAAAAACACCAACAATTTCAGCAACAACCTCAGCAATGAAAAACAACTAAAAATTCAACAACAACCTTAACATTCATTAACACCAAAAAACAAAAACAACAACCTCAACAAACAAAAACACCAACAAATTCGACCAAAACCTCAACAGTGAAAGACACCAATAAATTCAACAACAACCTCAACTTTGAAAAACACCAACAAATTCAACAACCTCAACATTGAAAAACGACAACAAATTCAACAACAACCTCAACATTCAAAAACACCAACAATTTCAACAACAACCTCAGCAATGAAAAACTTCAAAAAATTCAACAACATCCTCAACAATGAAAAGCACCAAAAAAATTCAACAACAACCTCAACAATGAAAACCACCAAAAAATTCAATAAAAACCTCAACATTGAAAAACTCCAAGAGTATCAACAACTACCACAACATTGAAATACACCAAAAAATTCGACAACAAACGCAACATTGAAAATCACCATCATATTCAACAAAAACCTCAACAATGAAAAACACCAAAAAATTCAACAACAACCTTAAGTTTGAAAAACACCAATAGATTTAACAACGTCAACATTCAAATACACCAACAAATTCAACAACAACCTCAGCTTTGAAAAACACAAACAAATTCAACAACCTCAACATTGAAAAACAACAACAAATTCAACAAGCTCAAAATTGAAAAACACCAACGAATTCAACTGCAACCTCAACTTTGAAAAAAACAAAAAAGATCAAAAAAAACCATTAATAACACCAATAAATTCAACAACCTCAACATTGAAAATCACCAACAAATTCAACAACAACCTCAGCAATGAAAAACATCAAAAAATTCAACAAACTCAACATTCACAAACACCAGCAATTTCAACAACAACCTCAACAATGAAAAACATCAGAAAATTCAACAACAACCTCAACAATGAAAAACACCAAAAAAATTCATCAACAACCTCAACAATGAAAAACACCAAAAAAAATCAATAAAAACCTCAACATTGAAAAACACCAAAAAATTCCACAACAACATCAACAACGAAAAACACCAAAAAATTCAACAACAACCTCAACATTCAAAAGCACCGAAAAATAAATACAACAACCTCAACATTAAAAAACACCAGCAAATACAACCAAAACCTCCACATTGAAAAACACCAAAAAATTCAACAACAAATTCAACTTTGAAAAACACCAACAAGAACCACAACCTCAACATTGAAAAACGTTAACAAATTCAACAACAACATCAACAGTGAAAAACTACAAAAAATTCAACCTCAACAATGAAAAGCACCAAAAAATTCAAAAACAAACTCAACATTCAAAAACACCAACAATTTCAACAACAACCTCAGCAATGAATAACATCAAAAAATTCAACAACAACCTCGACAATGAAAAACACCAATAAAATTCAATAAACACCTCAGCATTGAAAAACACCAAAAAAATTCCACAACAACCTCAACAATGAAAAACACCAAAAAATTCAACAACAACCTCAACTTTGAAAATCACCAGCAAATTCAACAACCTCAACATTGAAAAACGCTAACAAATTCAACAACAACCTCAACATTGATAAACTCCAACAAATTCAACAACAACCTCAACAATGAAAACCACCAAAAAATTCAACAACAACCTCAACATACAAAAGCACCATAAAATAAATACAACAACTTCAACATTCAAAAACACCAACAAATACTGGCAAAACCTCAACAATGAAAAACACAAAAAAAATCAACAACAAACTCAACTTTGAAAAACAGCAACAAATACAACAACCTCAACATTGAAAAACACCAACAAATTCAAAAACAACCACAACATTGAAAAACTCCAACAAATTCAACAACAACCTCAACAATGAAAAACACCAAAAAATAAATACAACAACCTCAACATTCAAAAACACCAACAATTTCAACAACAACCTCAGCAATGAAAAACATCTAAAAATTCAACAACAACCTCAACAATGAAAAACACCAAAAAATTCAACAAAAACCTTAACATTCAACAACACCAAAAAGTAAAAACAACAACCTCAAAACTCAAAAACACCAACAAATTCAACCAAAACCTCAACAATGAAAAACAAAAAAAAATTCAACAAAACCTCAAATTTGAAAAACACCAACAAATTCAACAAACTCAACATTGAAAAACGCCAACAAATTCAACAACAACCTCAACATTGAAAAACTCCAACAAATTCAACAACATCCTCAACAATGAAAAACGCCAAAAAATTCAACAACAACCTCAACATTGAAAAACAACAAATATTCAATAACAACCTCAACTTTGAAAAACACCAGCAAATTCAACAACAACCTGAACATTGAAAAACTCCAACATATTCAACAACAACCTCAACAATGAATAACACCCAAAAATTCAACAACAAACTCAACATTCAATAACACCAACAATTTCAACAAGAAACTCAGCAGTGATAAAAATCAAAATATTCAACTGCAACCACAACAATGAAAAACACCAAATAAATTCAACAACGAACTCAACAATGAAAAACACCAAAAAAATCAATAAAAATCTCAATATTGAAAAACACCAAAAAAATTCCACAACAACCTCAACAATGAAAAACACCAAAAACTTCAACAACAATCTCAACTTTCAAAAACACCAAAAAATAAATACAACAACCTCAAAATTCAAAAACACCAACAATATTGACAAACACCAAGACATAAA
The DNA here is from genome assembly GCF_964194155.1 of Cetorhinus maximus. Taxonomy (NCBI): domain Eukaryota; kingdom Metazoa; phylum Chordata; class Chondrichthyes; order Lamniformes; family Cetorhinidae; genus Cetorhinus; species Cetorhinus maximus. The sequence continues at coordinate 238,991 of NW_027596182.1, read as the reverse complement.
ACAATCTGAACATTGAAAAACTCCAACAAATTCAACAACAACCTCAACATTGAAAAACTCCAACAAATTCAACAACAACCTCAACAATGAAAAACTCCAAAAAATTCAACAACAACCTCAACATTCAAAAACACCAACAATTTCAGCAACAACCTCAGCAATGAAAAACAACTAAAAATTCAACAACAACCTTAACATTCATTAACACCAAAAAACAAAAACAACAACCTCAACAAACAAAAACACCAACAAATTCGACCAAAACCTCAACAGTGAAAGACACCAATAAATTCAACAACAACCTCAACTTTGAAAAACACCAACAAATTCAACAACCTCAACATTGAAAAACGACAACAAATTCAACAACAACCTCAACATTCAAAAACACCAACAATTTCAACAACAACCTCAGCAATGAAAAACTTCAAAAAATTCAACAACATCCTCAACAATGAAAAGCACCAAAAAAATTCAACAACAACCTCAACAATGAAAACCACCAAAAAATTCAATAAAAACCTCAACATTGAAAAACTCCAAGAGTATCAACAACTACCACAACATTGAAATACACCAAAAAATTCGACAACAAACGCAACATTGAAAATCACCATCATATTCAACAAAAACCTCAACAATGAAAAACACCAAAAAATTCAACAACAACCTTAAGTTTGAAAAACACCAATAGATTTAACAACGTCAACATTCAAATACACCAACAAATTCAACAACAACCTCAGCTTTGAAAAACACAAACAAATTCAACAACCTCAACATTGAAAAACAACAACAAATTCAACAAGCTCAAAATTGAAAAACACCAACGAATTCAACTGCAACCTCAACTTTGAAAAAAACAAAAAAGATCAAAAAAAACCATTAATAACACCAATAAATTCAACAACCTCAACATTGAAAATCACCAACAAATTCAACAACAACCTCAGCAATGAAAAACATCAAAAAATTCAACAAACTCAACATTCACAAACACCAGCAATTTCAACAACAACCTCAACAATGAAAAACATCAGAAAATTCAACAACAACCTCAACAATGAAAAACACCAAAAAAATTCATCAACAACCTCAACAATGAAAAACACCAAAAAAAATCAATAAAAACCTCAACATTGAAAAACACCAAAAAATTCCACAACAACATCAACAACGAAAAACACCAAAAAATTCAACAACAACCTCAACATTCAAAAGCACCGAAAAATAAATACAACAACCTCAACATTAAAAAACACCAGCAAATACAACCAAAACCTCCACATTGAAAAACACCAAAAAATTCAACAACAAATTCAACTTTGAAAAACACCAACAAGAACCACAACCTCAACATTGAAAAACGTTAACAAATTCAACAACAACATCAACAGTGAAAAACTACAAAAAATTCAACCTCAACAATGAAAAGCACCAAAAAATTCAAAAACAAACTCAACATTCAAAAACACCAACAATTTCAACAACAACCTCAGCAATGAATAACATCAAAAAATTCAACAACAACCTCGACAATGAAAAACACCAATAAAATTCAATAAACACCTCAGCATTGAAAAACACCAAAAAAATTCCACAACAACCTCAACAATGAAAAACACCAAAAAATTCAACAACAACCTCAACTTTGAAAATCACCAGCAAATTCAACAACCTCAACATTGAAAAACGCTAACAAATTCAACAACAACCTCAACATTGATAAACTCCAACAAATTCAACAACAACCTCAACAATGAAAACCACCAAAAAATTCAACAACAACCTCAACATACAAAAGCACCATAAAATAAATACAACAACTTCAACATTCAAAAACACCAACAAATACTGGCAAAACCTCAACAATGAAAAACACAAAAAAAATCAACAACAAACTCAACTTTGAAAAACAGCAACAAATACAACAACCTCAACATTGAAAAACACCAACAAATTCAAAAACAACCACAACATTGAAAAACTCCAACAAATTCAACAACAACCTCAACAATGAAAAACACCAAAAAATAAATACAACAACCTCAACATTCAAAAACACCAACAATTTCAACAACAACCTCAGCAATGAAAAACATCTAAAAATTCAACAACAACCTCAACAATGAAAAACACCAAAAAATTCAACAAAAACCTTAACATTCAACAACACCAAAAAGTAAAAACAACAACCTCAAAACTCAAAAACACCAACAAATTCAACCAAAACCTCAACAATGAAAAACAAAAAAAAATTCAACAAAACCTCAAATTTGAAAAACACCAACAAATTCAACAAACTCAACATTGAAAAACGCCAACAAATTCAACAACAACCTCAACATTGAAAAACTCCAACAAATTCAACAACATCCTCAACAATGAAAAACGCCAAAAAATTCAACAACAACCTCAACATTGAAAAACAACAAATATTCAATAACAACCTCAACTTTGAAAAACACCAGCAAATTCAACAACAACCTGAACATTGAAAAACTCCAACATATTCAACAACAACCTCAACAATGAATAACACCCAAAAATTCAACAACAAACTCAACATTCAATAACACCAGCAATTTCAACAAGAAACTCAGCAGTGATAAAAATCAAAATATTCAACTGCAACCACAACAATGAAAAACACCAAATAAATTCAACAACGAACTCAACAATGAAAAACACCAAAAAAATCAATAAAAATCTCAATATTGAAAAACACCAAAAAAATTCCACAACAACCTCAACAATGAAAAACACCAAAAACTTCAACAACAATCTCAACTTTCAAAAACACCAAAAAATAAATACAACAACCTCAAAATTCAAAAACACCAACAATATTGACAAACACCAAGACATAAAACAATCTGAACATTGAAAAACTCCAACAAATTCAACAACAACCTCAACATTGAAAAACTCCAACAAATTCAACAACAACCTCAACAATGAAAAACTCCAAAAAATTCAACAACAACCTCAACATTCAAAAACACCAACAATTTCAGCAACAACCTCAGCAATGAAAAACAACTAAAAATTCAACAACAACCTTAACATTCATTAACACCAAAAAACAAAAACAACAACCTCAACAAACAAAAACACCAACAAATTCGACCAAAACCTCAACAGTGAAAGACACCAATAAATTCAACAACAACCTCAACTTTGAAAAACACCAACAAATTCAACAACCTCAACATTGAAAAACGACAACAAATTCAACAACAACCTCAACATTCAAAAACACCAACAATTTCAACAACAACCTCAGCAATGAAAAACTTCAAAAAATTCAACAACATCCTCAACAATGAAAAGCACCAAAAAAATTCAACAACAACCTCAACAATGAAAACCACCAAAAAATTCAATAAAAACCTCAACATTGAAAAACTCCAAGAGTATCAACAACTACCACAACATTGAAATACACCAAAAAATTCGACAACAAACGCAACATTGAAAATCACCATCATATTCAACAAAAACCTCAACAATGAAAAACACCAAAAAATTCAACAACAACCTTAAGTTTGAAAAACACCAATAGATTTAACAACGTCAACATTCAAATACACCAACAAATTCAACAACAACCTCAGCTTTGAAAAACACAAACAAATTCAACAACCTCAACATTGAAAAACAACAACAAATTCAACAAGCTCAAAATTGAAAAACACCAACGAATTCAACTGCAACCTCAACTTTGAAAAAAACAAAAAAGATCAAAAAAAACCATTAATAACACCAATAAATTCAACAACCTCAACATTGAAAATCACCAACAAATTCAACAACAACCTCAGCAATGAAAAACATCAAAAAATTCAACAAACTCAACATTCACAAACACCAGCAATTTCAACAACAACCTCAACAATGAAAAACATCAGAAAATTCAACAACAACCTCAACAATGAAAAACACCAAAAAAATTCATCAACAACCTCAACAATGAAAAACACCAAAAAAAATCAATAAAAACCTCAACATTGAAAAACACCAAAAAATTCCACAACAACATCAACAACGAAAAACACCAAAAAATTCAACAACAACCTCAACATTCAAAAGCACCGAAAAATAAATACAACAACCTCAACATTAAAAAACACCAGCAAATACAACCAAAACCTCCACATTGAAAAACACCAAAAAATTCAACAACAAATTCAACTTTGAAAAACACCAACAAGTTCCACAACCTCAACATTGAAAAACGTTAACAAATTCAACAACAACATCAACAGTGAAAAACTACAAAAAATTCAACCTCAACAATGAAAAGCACCAAAAAATTCAAAAACAAACTCAACATTCAAAAACACCAACAATTTCAACAACAACCTCAGCAATGAATAACATCAAAAAATTCAACAACAACCTCGACAATGAAAAACACCAATAAAAATCAATAAACACCTCAGCATTGAAAAACACCAAAAAATTCCACAACAACCTCAACAATGAAAAACACCAAAAAATTCAACAACAACCTCAACTTTGAAAATCACCAGCAAATTCAACAACCTCAACATTGAAAAACGCTAACAAATTCAACAACAACCTCAACAATGAAAACCACCAAAAAATTCAACAACAACCTCAACATTCAAAAACACCATAAAATAAATACAACAACCTCAACATTCAAAAACACCAACAAATACTGGCAAAACCTCAACAATGAAAAACACAAAAAAAATCAACAACAAACTCAACTTTGAAAAACAGCAACAAATACAACAACCTCAACATTGAAAAACACCAACAAATTCAACAACAGCCTCAACATTGAAAAACTCCAACTAATTCAACAGCAACCTCAACAATGAAAAACACCAAAAAATTCAACAACAACCTCAACATTCAAAAACACCAACTATTTCAACAACAACCTCAGCAATGAAAAACATCTAAAAATTCAACAACAACCTCAACAATGAAAAACACCAAAAAATTCAACAAAAACCTTAACATTCAAAAAGACCAAAAAGTAAAAACAACAACCTCAAAATTCAAAAACACCAACAAATTCAACCAAAACCTCAACAATGAAAAACAACAAAAAATTCAACAAAACCTCAACTTTGAAAAACACCAACAAATTCAACAAACTCAACTTTGACAAGCGCCAACAAATTCAACAACAAGCTCAACATTGAAAAACTCCAACAAATTCAACAACATCCTCAACAATGAAAAACACCAAAAAATAAAAACAACAACCTCAACATTCAAAACACCAACAATTTCAACAACAACCTCAGCAATGAAAAACATCTAAAAATTCAACAACAACCTCAACAATGAAAAACACCAAAAAATTCAACAAAAACCTTAACATTCAACAACACCAAAAAATAAAAACAACAACCTCAACATTCAAAAACAACAACAATTTCAACAACAACCTCAGCAATGAAAAACATCTAAAAATTCAACAACAACCTCAACAATGAAAAACACCAAAAAATTCAACAAAAACCTTAACATTCAACAGCACCAAAAAGTAAAAACAGCAACCTCAAGACTCAAAAACACCAACAAATTCAACCAAAACCTCTGCAATGAAAAACACCAAAAAACTCAACAAAACCTCAACTTTGAAAAACACCAACAAATTCAACAAACTCAACATTGAAAAACGCCAACAAATTCAACAACAACCTCAACATTGAAAAACTCCAACAAATTCAACAACATCCTCAACAATGAAAAACGCCAAAAAATTCAACAACAAACTCAACATTGAAAAACAACAAATATTCAATAACAACCTCAACTTTGAAAAGCACGATCCAATTCCAAAACCTCAACATTGAAAAGCACCAAAAAATTCAACTACAACCTCAATATTTTAAATCACCAACAAATTCAACTACAACCTCAACATTCAAAAACACCAACAAATTCAACAAAAACCTCAACAATGGAAAACACCAACAAATTCATCAAAAACCTCAACAATGAAAAACACCAACAAATTCAACTACAACCTCAACATTCAAAAACACCAACAAATTCAACAAAAACCTCAGCAATGGAAAACACCAACAAATTCAGCAAAAACCTCAAAAATGAAAAACACCAAAAAATTCATCAACAACCTCAACATTCAAAAGCACCAACAAATTCAACAACCACAACATTGAAGAACTCCAAGAAATACAACAACAACATCAACAATGAAAAACACCATAAAATTCAACAACAACACCAACATTGAAAAACACAAACAAATTCAACAACAATCTCAATATTGAAAATCACCAACAAATTCAACAATGAAAAACATCCAAAAATTCAACAACAACCTCAACAATGAAAAACACCAAAAAATTAAACAACAAACTGAACATTGAAAATCACCAACAAATTCAACAACAACCTCAACTTTGAAAAACACCAACAAATTCAAAAACCTCAACATGGAAAAACATCAACAAATTCAACCACAACCTCAACATTGAAAATCACCAAAAAATTCAAGAAGAACCTCAACATTCATTAACACCAAACAATAAAAACAACAACCTCAACATTCAAAAACACCAACAAATTCAACCAAAACCTCAACAATGAAAAACACCAAAAAAATCAACAACAACCTCAACATTGAAAAATACAAAAAGAGTCAAAAAAAAACATTGAATACACCAAAACATTCAACAACAACCTCAACATTGAAAATCAACAAAATATTCAATAACAACCTCAACTTTGAAAAGCAAGATCCAATTCCAAAACCTCAACATTGAAAAGCACCAAAAAACTCAACTACAAGCTCAATATTGTTAATCACCAACAAATTCAACTACAACCTCAACATGCAAAAATACCAACAAATTCAACAAAAACCTCAACAATGGAAAACAAAAACAAATTCATCAAAAACCGCAAAGATGAAAAACACCAAAAAATTCATCAACAACCTCAACATTCAAAAGCACAAACAAATTCAACAATCTCAACATTGAAGAACTCCAAGAAATACAACAACAACCTCAACAATGAAAAACACCAAAAAATTCAACAACAACCCCAATATTGAAAAACACCAACAAATTCAACAACAACCTCAATATTGAAAATCACCAACAAATTCAACAATGAAAAACATCCAAAAATTCAACAACAACAACTTCAACAATGAAAAACACCAACAAATTCAACAACAACCTTAATATTGAAAATCACCATCAAATTCAACAACAACCTCAACAATTAAAAACATCCAAAAATTCAACAACAACAACCTCAACATTCAAAAACACCAACAAATTCAAAAACAACCTCAACATTGAAAAACACCAAAAAATTCAACAAAAAACTTAACATTAAACAACACCAAAAAATACAAACAACAACCTCAACATTCAAAAACACCAACAATTTCAACAACAACCTCAGCAATGAAAAACATCTAAAAATTCATCAACAACCTCAACAATGAAAAACACCAAAAAATTCAACAAAAACCTTAACATTCAACAACACCAAAAAATAAAAACAACAACCTCAACATTCAAAAACACCAACAATTTCAACAACAACCTCAGCAATGAAAAACATCTAAAAATTCAACAACAACCTCAACAATCAAAAACAACAAAAAATTCAACAAAAACCTTAACATTCAACAATACCAAAAAGTAAAAACAACAACCTCAAAACTCAAAAACACCAACATATTCAACCAAAACCTCAACAATGAAAAATACCAAAAAATTCAACAAAACCTCAACTTTGAAAAGCACGATCCAATTCCAAAACCTCAACATTGAAAAGCACCAAAAAATTCAACTACAACCTCAATATTTTAAATCACCAACAAATTCAACTACAACCTCAACATTCAAAAACCCCAACAAATTCAACAAAAACCTCAACAATGGAAAACACCAACAAATTCATCAAAAACCTCAACAATGAAAAACGCCAACAAATTCAACAACAACCTCAACATTGAAAAACTCCAACAAATTCAACAACATCCTCAACAATGAAAAACGCCAAAAAAAACTCAACAACAACCTCAACATTGAAAAACAACAAAATATTCAATAACAACCTCAACTTTGAAAAGCACGATCCAATTCCAAAACCTCAACATTGAAAAGCACCAAAAAATTCAACTACAACCTCAATATTGTAAAACACCAACAAATTCAACTACAACCTCAACATTGAAAAACACCAACAAATTCAACAAAACCTCAACAATGGAAAACGCCAACAAATTCATCAAAAACCTCAACAATGAAAAACACCAACAAATTCAACTACAACCTCAACATTCAAAAACACCAACAAATTCAACCAAAACCTCAACAATGAAAAACACCAAAAAAATCAAAAACAACCTCAACATTGAAAAATACAAAAAGAGTCAAAAAAAAACATTGAATACACCAAAACATTCAACAACAACCTCAACATTGAAAATCAACAAAATATTCAATAACAACCTAAACTTTGAAAAGCACGATCCAATTCCAAAACCTCAACATTGAAAAGCATCAAAAAATTCAACTACAACCTCAATATTGTTAATCACCAACAAATTCAACTACAAACTCAACATGCAAAAATACCAACAAATTCAACAAAAACCTCAACAATGGAAAACAAAAACAAATTCATCAAAAACCGCAAAGATGAAAAACACCAAAAAATTCATCAACAACCTCAACATTCAAAAGCACAAACAAATTCAACAACCTCAACATTGAAGAACTCCAAGAAATACAACAACAACCTCAACAATGAAAAACACCAAAAAATTCAACAACAACCCCAATATTGAAAAACACCAACAAATTCAACAACAACCTCAATATTGAGAATCACCAACAAATTGAACAATGAAAAACATCCAAAAATTCAACAACAACAACCTCAACAATGAAAAACACCAACGAATTCAACAACAACCTCAATATTGAAAATCACCATCAAATTCAACAACAACCTCAACAATTAAAAACATCCAAAAATTCAACAACAACAACCTCAACATTCAAAAACACCAACAAATTCAAAAACAACCTCAACAATGAAAAACACCAAAAAATTCAACAAAAAACTTAACATTAAACAACACCAAAAAATACAAACAACAACCTCAACATTCAAAAACACCAACAATTTCAACAACAACCTCAGCAATGAAAAACATCTAAAAATTCATCAACAACCTCAACAATGAAAAACACCAAAAAATTCAACAAAAACCTTAACATTCAACAACACCAAAAAATAAAAACAACAACCTCAACATTCAAAAACACCAACAATTTCAACAACAACCTCAGCAATGAAAAACATCTAAAAATTCAACAACAACCTCAACAATCAAAAACAACAAAAAATTCAACAAAAACCTTAACATTCAACAATACCAAAAAGTAAAAACAACAACCACAAAACTCAAAAACACCAACATATTCAACCAAAACCTCAACAATGAAAAATACCAAAAAATTCAACAAAACCTCAACTTTGAAAAGCACGATCCAATTCCAAAACCTCAACATTGAAAAGCACCAAAAAATTCAACTACAACCTCAATATTTTAAATCACCAACAAATTCAACTACAACCTCAACATTCAAAAATCCCAACAAATTCAACAAAAACCTCAACAATGGAAAACACCAACAAATTCATCAAAAACCTCAACAATGAAAAACGCCAACAAATTCAACAACAACCTCAACATTGAAAAACTCCAACAAATTCAACAACATCCTCAACAATGAAAAACGCCAAAAAAAACTCAACAACAACCTCAACATTGAAAAACAACAAAATATTCAATAACAACCTCAACTTTGAAAAGCACGATCCAATTCCAAAACCTCAACATTGAAAAGCACCAAAAAATTCAACTACAACCTCAATATTGTAAATCACCAACAAATTCAATTACAACCTCAACATTCAAAAACACCAACAAATTCAACAAAAACCTCAACAATGGAAAACACCAACAAATTCATCAAAAACCTCAACAATGAAAAACGCCAACAAATTCAACAACAACCTCAACATTGAAAAACTCCAACAAATTCAACAACATCCTCAACAATAAAAAACGCCAAAAAAATTCAAGAACAGCCTCAACATTGAAAAACAACAAAATATTCTATAAAAACATCAACTTTGAAAAGCACGATCCAAATCCAAAACCTCAACATTGAAAAGCACCAAAAAATTCAACTACAACCTCAATATTGTAAAACACCAACAAATTCAACTACAACCTCAACATTGAAAAACACCAACAAATTCAACAAAACCTCAACAATGGAAAACGCCAACAAATTCATCAAAAACCTCAACAATGAAAAACACCAACAAATTCAACTACAACCTCAACATTCAAAAACACCAACAAATTCAACCAAAACCTCAACAATGAAAAACACCAAAAAAATCAAAAACAACCTCAACATTGAAAAATACAAAAAGAGTCAAAAAAAAACATTGAATACACCAAAACATTCAACAACAACCTCAACATTGAAAATCAACAAAATATTCAATAACAACCTAAACTTTGAAAAGCAAGATCCAATTCCAAAACCTCAACATTGAAAAGCATCAAAAAATTCAACTACAACCTCAATATTGTTAATCACCAACAAATTCAACTACAAACTCAACATGCAAAAATACCAACAAATTCAACAAAAACCTCAACAATGGAAAACAAAAACAAATTCATCAAAAACCGCAAAGATGAAAAACACCAAAAAATTCATCAACAACCTCAACATTCAAAAGCACAAACAAATTCAACAACCTCAACATTGAAGAACTCCAAGAAATACAACAACAACCTCAACAATGAAAAACACCAAAAAATTCAACAACAACCCCAATATTGAAAAACACCAACAAATTCAACAACAACCTCAATATTGAGAATCACCAACAAATTCAACAATGAAAAACATCCAAAAATTCAACAACAACAACCTCAACAATGAAAAACACCAACAAATTCAACAACAACCTCAATATTGAAAATCACCATCAAATTCAACAACAACCTCAACAATTAAAAACATCCAAAAATTCAACAACAACAACCTCAACATTCAAAAACACCAACAAATTCAAAAACAACCTCAACAATGAAAAACACCAAAAAATTCAACAAAAAACTTAACATTAAACAACACCAAAAAATAAAAACAACAACCTCAACATTCAAAAACACCAACAATTTCAACAACAACCTCAGCAATGAAAAACATCTAAAAATTCAACAACAACCTCAACAATGAAAAACACCAAAAAATTCAACAAAAACCTTAACATTCAACAACACCAACAAGTAAAAACAACAAGCTCAAAACTAAAAAACACCAACAAATTCAACCAAAACCTCAACAATGAAAAACACCAAAAAATTCAACAAAACCTCAACTTTGAAGAACACCAACAAATTCAACAAACTCAACATTGAAAAACGCCAACAAATTCAACAACAACCTCAACATTGAAAAACTCCAACAAATTCAACAACATCCTCAACAATGAAAAACGCCAAAAAATTCAACAACAACCTCAACATTGAAAAACAACAAAATATTTAATAACAACCTCAACTTTGAAAAGCACCATCCAATTCCAAAACCTCAACATTGAAAAGCACCAAAAAATTCAACTACAACCTCAATATTGTAAATCACCAACAAATTCAACTACAACCTCAACATTCAAAAACACCAACAAATTCAACCAAAACCTCAACAATGAAAAACACCAAAAATATCAACAACAACCTCAACATTGAAAAATACAAAAAGAGTCAAAAAAAAACATTGAATACACCAAAACATTCAACAACAACCTCAACATTGAAAATCAACAAAATATTCAATAACAACCTCAACTTTGAAAAGCACGATCCAATTCCAAAACCTCAACATTGAAAAGCACCAAAAAATTCAACTACAACCTCAATATTGTTCATCACCAACAAATTCAACTACAACCTCAACATGCAAAAATACCAACAAATTCAACAAAAACCTCAACAATGGAAAACAAAAACAAATTCAACAAAAACCGCAAAGATGAAAAACACCAAAAAATTCATCAACAACCTCAACATTCAAAAGCACAAACAAATTCAACAACCTCAACATTGAAGAACTCGAAGAAATACAACAACAACCTCAACAATGAAAAACACCAACAAATTCAACAACAACCCCAATATTGAAAAACACCAACAAATTCAACAACAACCTCAATATTGAAAATCACCATCAAATTCAACAACAACCTCAACAATTAAAAACATCCAAAAATTCAACAACAACAACCTCAACATTCAAAAACACCAACAAATTCAAAAACAACCTCAACAATGAATAACACCAAAAAATTCATCAACAATCTCAACATTCAAAAAGACCAAAAAATTCAACGAAAGCCTCAAAAATGAAAAACACCATAAAATTCAACAACAACCTCTACTTTGACAAACACCAACAAATTCAACAGCCTCAACATTCAAAAAGACCAACATATTCAACAACAACCTCAACAGTGAAAAACACCAAAAAATTCAACAACAACCTCAGCATTCAAAAACACCAACAAATTCAACAACAACATCAACAATGAAAAACACCAACAAATTCAACATCAACCTCAACTTTGAAAAACAACAACAAATTGAACAAAAACCTCAACATTGAAAAACACCAAAAAAGGCAACAACAACCTCAACATTCAAAAACAACATAAAATAAAAACAACAACATCAACATTCAAATACACCAACAAATTCAACCAAAACCTCAACAATGAAAAACACCAAAAAAGGCAACAACAACCTCAACATTCAAAAACAACATAAAATAAAAACAACAACCTCAACATTGAAAAACACCAACAAATTCAGCAACAACCACAACATTGAAAAACTCCAACAAATTCAACAACAACCTCAACAATGAAAAACACCAAAAAATAAAAACAACAACCTCAACATTCAAAAACACCAACAATTTCAGCAACAACCTCAGCAATGAAAAACATCTAAAAATTCAACAACAACCTCAACAATGAAAAACACCAAAAAATTCAACAAAAACCTTAACATTCAACAACACCAAAAAGTAAAAACAACAACCTCAACATTCAAAAACACCAAAAAATAAAACCAACAACCTCAACATTCAAAAACACCAACAAATTCAACCAAAACCTCAACAATGTAAAATACCAAAAAATTCAACAACAACCTCAACTTTGAAAATCACCAGCAAATTCAACAACCTCAACATTGAAAAACGCTAACAAATTCAACAACAACCTCAACATTGATAAACTCCAACAAATTCAACAACAACCTCAACAATGAAAACCACCAAAAAATTCAACAACAACCTCAACATTCAAAAACACCATAAAATAAATACAACAACCTCAACATTCAAAAACACCAACAAATACTGGCAAAACCTCAACAATGAAAAACACAAAACAAATCAACAACAAACTCAACTTTGAAAAACACCAACAAATTCAACAACAACCTCAACATTGAAAAACTCCAACAAATTCAACAACAACCTCAACAATGAAAAACACCAAAAAATTCAACAACAACCTCAACATTCAAAAACACCAACTATTTCAACAACAACCTCAGCAATGAGAAACATCTAAAAATTCAACAACAACCTCAACAATGAAAATCACCAAAAAATTCAACAAAAACCTTAACATTCAAAAAGACCAAAAAGTAAAAACAACAACCTCAAAATTCAAAAACACCAACAAATTCAACCAAAACCTCAAAAATGAAAAACACCAAAAAATTCAACAAAACCTCAACTTTGAAAAACAACAACAAATTCAACAAACTCAACTTTGATAAGCGCCAACAAATTCAACAACAACCTCAACATTGAAAAACTCCAACAAATTCAACAACAACCTCAACATTCAAAAACACCAACAATTTCAACAACAACCTCAGTAATGAAAAACTTCAAAAAATTCAACAACATCCTCAACAATGAAAAACACCAAAAAAATTCAACAACAACCTCAACAATGAAAAAAACGAAAAAAATCAATAAAAACCTCAACATTGAAAAACTCCAAGGATTTCAACTATTACCACAACAATGAAAAACACCTAAAAATTCGACAACCAACTTAATATTGAAAATCACCATCAAATTCAACAAAAACCTCAACAATGAAAAACACCAATAAAATTCAACAACAACCTCAATTTTGAAAAACACCAACAGATTTAGCAACCTCAACATTCAAATACACCAACAAATTCAACAACAACCTCAGCTTTGAAAAACACCAACAAATTCAACTGCAACCTCAACATTCAAAAACTCCAACAATTTGAATAACAAACTCAACAATGAAAAACACCAACAATTTCAACTGCAACCACAAATTTGAAAAATACAAAAAGATTTAAAAAAAAACATTGAATACACCAAAAAATTCAACAACAACCTCAACATTGAAAAACAACAAAATATTCAATAACAACCTCAACATTGAAAAGCACGATCCAATTCCAAAACCTCAACATTGAAAAGCACCAAAAAATTCAACTACAACCTCAATATTGTAAAGCACCAACAAATTCAACTACAACCTCAACATTCAAAAACACCAACAAATTCAACAAAAACCTCAACAATGGAAAACACCAACAAATTCATCAAAAACCTCAACAATGAAAAACACCAACAAATTCAACTACAACCTCAACATTCAAAAACACCAACAAATTCAACAAAAACCTCAACAAAGGAAAACACCAACAAATTCAGCAAAAACCTCAAAAATGAAAACAACAAAAAATTCATCAACAACCTCAACATTCAAAAGCACCAACAAATTCAACAACCTCAACATTGAAGAACTCCAAGAAATACAACAACAACATCAAATATGAAAAACACCAAAAAATTCAACAACAACCCCAACATTGAAAAACACAAACAAATTCAACAACAACCTCAATATTGAAAATCACCAACAAATTCAACAATGATAAACATCCAATAATTCAACAACAACAACAACCTCAACAATGAAAAACACCAAAAAATTAAACAACAAAAACTGACCATTGAAAATCACCAACAAATTCAACAACAACCTCAACAATGAAAAACACCAAAAAATTCAACAACAACCTCAACTTTGATAATCACCAGCAAATTCAACAACCTCAACATTTAAAAACGCTAACAAATTCAACAACAACCTCAACATTGATAAACTCCAACAAATTCCACAACAACCTCAACAATGAAAACCACCAAAAAATTCAACAACAACCTCAACATTCAAAAACACCAAAAAATAAATACAAGAACCTCAACATTCAAAAACACCAACAAATACTGGCAAAACCACAACAATGAAAAACACAAAAAAAATCAACAACAAACTCAACTTTGAAAAACAGCAACAAATACAACAACCTCAACATTGAAAAAAACCAACAAATTCAAAAACAACCACAACATTGAAAAACTCCAACAAATTCAACAACAACCTCAACAATGAAAAACACCAAATAATAAAAACAACAACCTCAACATTCAAAACACCAACAATTTCAACAACAACCTCAGCAATGAAAAACATCTAAAAATTCAACAACAACCTCAACAATGAAAAACACCAACAAATTCAACAAAAACCTTAATATTCAACAACACCAAAAAATAAAAACAACAACCTCAACATTCAAAAACACCAACAATTTCAACAACAACCTCAGCAATGAAAAACATCTAAAAATTCAACAACAACCTCAACAATGAAAAACACCAAAAAATTCAACAAAAACCTTAACATTCAACAACACCAAAAAGTAAAAAGAGCAACTTCAGAACTCAAAAACACCAACAAATTCAACCAAAACCTCAGCAATGAAAAACACCAAAAAATTCAACAAAACCTCAACTTTGAAAAACACCAACAAATTCAACAAACTCAACATTGAAAAACGCCAACAAATTCAACAACAACCTCAACATTGAAAAACCCCAACAAATTCAACAACATCCTCAACAATGAAAAACGCCAAAAAATTCAACAACAACCTCAACATTGAAAAACAACAAATATTCAATAACAACCTCAACTTTGAAAAGCACGATCCAATTCCAAAACCTCATCATTGAAAAGACCAAAAAATTCAACTACAACCTCAATATTTTAAATCACCAACAAATTCAACTACAACCTCAACATTCAAAAACACCAACAAATTCAACAAAAACCTCAACAATGGAAAACACCAACAAATTCATCAAAAACCTCAACAATGAAAAACACCAACAAATTCAACTACAACCTCAACATTCAAAAACACCAACAAATTCAACAAAAACCTCAGCAATGGAAAACACCAACAAATTCAGCAAAAACCTCAAAAATGAAAAACACCAAAAAATTCATCAACAACCTCAACATTCAAAAGCACCAACAAATTCAACAACCTCAACATTGAAGAACTCCAAGAAATACAACAACAACATCAACAATGAAAAACACCATAAAATTCAACAACAACACCAACATTGAAAAACACAAACAAATTCAACAACAACCTCAATATTGAAAATCACCAACAAATTCAACAATGAAAAACATCCAAAAATTCAACAACAACCTCAACAATGAAAAACACCAAAAAATTAAACAACAAACTGAACATTGAAAATCACCAAAAAATTCAAGAAGAACCTCAACATTCATTAACACCAAACAATAAAAACAACAACCTCAACATTCAAAAACACCAACAAATTCAACCAAAACCTCAACAATGAAAAACACCAAAAAAATCAACAACAACCTCAACATTGAAAAATACAAAAAGAGTCAAAAAAAAACATTGAATACACCAAAACATTCAACAACAACCTCAACATTGAAAATCAACAAAATATTCAATAACAACCTCAACTTTGAAAAGCAAGATCCAATTCCAAAACCTCAACATTGAAAAGCACCAAAAAACTCAACTACAAGCTCAATATTGTTAATCACCAACAAATTCAACTACAACCTCAACATGCAAAAATACCAACAAATTCAACAAAAACCTCAACAATGGAAAACAAAAACAAATTCATCAAAAACCGCAAAGATGAAAAACACCAAAAAATTCATCAACAACCTCAACATTCAAAAGCACAAACAAATTCAACAACCTCAACATTGAAGAACTCCAAGAAATACAACAACAACCTCAACAATGAAAAACACCAAAAAATTCAACAACAACCCCAATATTGAAAAACACCAACAAATTCAACAACAACCTCAATATTGAAAATCACCAACAAATTCAACAACAACCTTAATATTGAAAATCACCATCAAATTCAACAACAACCTCAACAATTAAAAACATCCAAAAATTCAACAACAACAACCTCAACAATGAAAAACACCAACAAATTCAACAACAACCTTAATATTGAAAATCACCATCAAATTCAACAACAACCTCAACAATTAAAAACATCCAAAAATTCAACAACAACAACCTCAACATTCAAAAACACCAACAAATTCAAAAACAACCTCAACAATGAAAAACACCAAAAAATTCAACAAAAAACTTAACATTAAACAACACCAAAAAATAAAAACAACAACCTCAACATTCAAAAACACCAACAATTTCAACAACAACCTCAGCAATCAAAAACATCTACAAATTCAACAACAACCTCAACAATCAAAAACAACAAATTCAACAAAAAACTTAACATTCAACAATACCAAAAAGTAAAAACAACAACCTCAAAACTCAAAAACACCAACATATTCAACCAAAACCTCAACAATGAAAAATACCAAAAAATTCAACAAAACCTCAACTTTGAAAAGCACGATCCAATCCCAAAACCTCAACATTGAAAAGCACCAAAAAATTCAACTACAACCTCAATATTTTAAATCACCAACAAATTCAACTACAATCTCAACATTCAAAAACCCCAACAAATTCAACAAAAACCTCAACAATGGAAAACACCAACAAATTCATCAAAAACCTCAACAATGAAAAACGCCAACAAATTCAACAACAACCTCAACATTGAAAAACTCCAACAAATTCAACAACATCCTCAACAATGAAAAACGCCAAAAAAAACTCAACAACAACCTCAACATTGAAAAACAACAAAATATTCAATAACAACCTCAACTTTGAAAAGCACGATCCAATTCCAAAACCTCAACATTGAAAAGCACCAAAAAATTCAACTACAACCTCAATATTGTTCATCACCAACAAATTCAACTACAACCTCAACATGCAAAAATACCAACAAATTCAACAAAAACCTCAACAATGGAAAACAAAAACAAATTCAACAAAAACCGCAAAGATGAAAAACACCAAAAAATTCATCAACAACCTCAACATTCAAAAGCACAAACAAATTCAACAACCTCAACATTGAAGAACTCGAAGAAATACAACAACAACCTCAACAATGAAAAACACCAACAAATTCAACAACAACCCCAATATTGAAAAACACCAACAAATTCAACAACAACCTCAATATTGAAAATCACCATCAAATTCAACAACAACCTCAACAATTAAAAACATCCAAAAATTCAACAACAACAACCTCAACATTCAAAAACACCAACAAATTCAAAAACAACCTCAACAATGAATAACACCAAAATATTCATCAACAATCTCAACATTCAAAAAGACCAAAAAATTCAACGAAAGCCTCAAAAATGAAAAACACCATAAAATTCAACAACAACCTCTACTTTGACAAACACCAACAAATTCAACAGCCTCAACATTCAAAAAGACCAACATATTCAACAACAACCTCAACAGTGAAAAACACCAAAAAATTCAACAACAACCTCAGCATTCAAAAACACCAACAAATTCAACAACAACATCAACAATGAAAAACACCAACAAATTCAACATCAACCTCAACTTTGAAAAACAACAACAAATTGAACAAAAACCTCAACATTGAAAAACACCAAAAAAGGCAACAACAACCTCAACATTCAAAAACAACATAAAATAAAAACAACAACATCAACATTCAAATACACCAACAAATTCAACCAAAACCTCAACAATGAAAAACACCAAAAAAGGCAACAACAACCTCAACATTCAAAAACAACATAAAATAAAAACAACAACCTCAACATTGAAAAACACCAACAAATTCAGCAACAACCACAACATTGAAAAACACCAACAAATTCAACAATAACCTCAACAATGATAAACACCAAAAAATAAAAACAACAACCTCAACATTCAAAAACACCAACAATTTCAACAACAACCTCAGCAATGAAAAACATCTAAAAATTCAACAACAACCTCAACAATGAAAAACACCAAAAAATTCAACAAAAACCTTAACATTCAACAACACCAAAAAGTAAAAACAACAACCTCAAAACTGAAAAACACCAACAAATTCAACCAAAACCTCAACAATGAAAAACACCAAAAAATTCATCAAAACCACAACTTTGAAAAACACCAACAAATTCAAGAAACTCAACATTGAAAAACGCCAACAAATTCAACAACAACCTCAACAATGAAAAACAGCAAAAAAAATTCAACAACAACCTCAACATTCAAAAACACCAAAAAATAAAACCAACAACCTCAACATTCAAAAACACCAACAAATTCAACCAAAACCTCAACAATGTAAAATACCAAAAAATTCAACAACAACCTCAACTTTGAAAAACACCAACAAATTCAACAACCTCAACATTGAAAATCACCAACAAATTGAACAACAACCTCAACATTGAAAAACTCCAACATATTCAACAACAACCTCAACAATGAATAACACCAAAAAATTCAACAACAAACTCAACATTCCAAAACACCAACAATTTCAACAAGAACCTCAGCAATGATAAACATCAAAAAATTCAACAGCAACCTCAACAATGAAAAACACCAAATAAATTCAACAACGACCTCACCAATGAAAAACACCAAAAAAATCAATAAAAACCTCAAAATTGAATAACACGAAAAAATTCCACAACAACCTCAACAATGAAAAACGCAAAAAAATTCAACAACAACCTCAACTTTCAAAAACACCAAAAAAAAATACAACAACCTCAACATTCAAAAACACCAACAATATTGAAAAACACCAACAAATACAACAATCTCAGCATTGAAAAACTCCAACAATTTCAACAACAACCTCAACATTGAAAAACTCCAACAAATACAACAACAACCACAACAATGAAAAACTCCAAAAAATTCAACAACAACCTCAACATTCAAAAACACCAACAATTTCAACAACAACCTCAGCAATGAAAAACATCTAAAAATTCAACAACAACCTCAACAATGAAAGACACCAATAAAATTCAACAACAACCTTAACATTCAATAACACCAAAAAATAAAAACAACAACCTCAACAAACAAAAACACCAACAAATTCAACCAAAACCTCAACAATGAAAGACACCAAAAAATTCAACAACAACCTCAACTTTGAAAAACACCAACAAATTCAACAACCTCAACATTGAAAAACGACAACAAATTCAACCACAACCTCAACATTCAAAAACACCAACAATTTCAACAACAACCTCAGCAATGAATAACTTCCAAAAATTCAACAACATCCTCAACAATGAAAAGCACCAAAAAAATTCAACAACAACCTCAACAATGAAAACCACCAAAAAAATCAATAAAAACCTCAACATTTAAAAACTCCAAGAATTTCAACAACTACCACGACATTGAAATACACCAAAAAATTCGACAACAAATGAAACATTGAAAATCACCATCATATTCAACAAAAACCTCAACAATGAAAAACACCAATAAATTCAACAACAACCTTAAGTTTGAAAAACACCAACAGATTTAACAACGTCAACTTTCAAATACACCACCAAATTCAACAACATCATCAGCTTTGAAAAACACAAACAATTTCAACAACCTTAACATTGAAAAACACCAACAAATTCAACAACAACCTCAACATTGAAAATCACCAACAAATTCAACAACAACCTCAGCAATGAAAAACATCAAACAATTCAACAACCTCAACACTCACAAACACCAGCAATTTCAACAACAACCTCAACAATGAAAAACATCAAAAAATTCAACAACAACCTCAACAATGAAAAACACTAAAATAATTCATCAACAACCTCAACAATGAAAAACACCAAAAAAAAATCAAATAAAACCTCAACAATGAAAAACACCAAAAAATTCAACAACAACCTCAACTTTGAAAAACATCAACAAATTCAACAACCTCAACATTGAAAAACACCATCAAATTCAGCAACAACCTCAACATTGCAAAACTCCAACAAATTCAACAACAACCTCAACAATGAAAAACACCAAAAAAAATTCAACAACAACGTCAACATTCAAAAACACCAACAAATTCAACAACCTCAACATTGAAAAACACCAACAAATTCAACAGCAACCTCAACATTGAAAAACTCCAACATATTCAGCAACAACCTCAA
This sequence comes from Cetorhinus maximus, assembly GCF_964194155.1. Taxonomy (NCBI): domain Eukaryota; kingdom Metazoa; phylum Chordata; class Chondrichthyes; order Lamniformes; family Cetorhinidae; genus Cetorhinus; species Cetorhinus maximus. Next base: position 217,355 of record NW_027596182.1, on the reverse strand, counting down.
CAATGAATAACACCAAAAAATTCAACAACAGCCTCAACTTTGAAAAACACCAACAAATTCAACAACCTCAACATTGAAAAACACCAACAAATTCAACAGCAACCTCAACATTGAAAAACTCCAACATATTCAGCAACAACCTCAACAATGAATAACACCAAAAAATTCAACAAAAGCCTCAGCTTTGAAAAACATCAACAAATTCAACAACCTCAACATTGAAAAACACCAACAAATTCAGCAACAACCTCAAAATTGAAAAACTCCAGCAAATTCAACAACAACCTCAACAATGAAAAATATCAAAAAATTCAACAACAACCTCAACATTCAAAAACACCAAAAAATAAAACCAACAACCTCAACATTCAAAAACAACAATAAATTCAACCAAGACCTCAACAATGAAAAATACCAAAAAATTCAACAACAGCCTCAACTTTGAAAAACACCAACAAATTAGCAACCTCAACATTGAAAATCACCAACAAATTCAACAACAACCTTGACATTGAAAAACTCCAACATATTCAACAACAACCTCAGCAATGAATAACACCAAAAAATTCAACAACAAACTCAACATTCAAAAACACCAACAATTTCAACAAGAACCTCAGCAATGATAAACATCAAAATATTCAACAACAACCTCAACATTGAAAAACACCAAATAAATTCAACAACGACCTCACCAATGAAAAACACCAAAAAAATCAATAAAAACCTCAAAATTGAAAAACACCAAAAAATTCCACAACAATCTCAACAATGAAAAACACCAAAAAACTCAACAACAACCTCAACTTTCAAAAACACCAAAAAAAAATACAACAACCTCAACATTCAAAAACACCAACAATATTGAAAAACACCAACAAATACAACAATCTCAGCATTGAAAAACTCCAACAATTTCAACAACAACCTCAACATTGAAAAACTCCAACAAATACAACAACAACCTCAACAATGAATAACTCCAAAAAATTCAACAACAACCTCAACATTCAAAAACACCAACAATTTCAACAACAACCTCAGCAATGAATAACATCCAACAATTCAAAAACAACCTCAACAATGAAAGACACCAATAAAATTCAACAACAACCTTAACATTCAATAACACCAAAAAATAAAAAGAACAACCTCAACAAACAAATACACCAACAAATTCAACCAAAACCTCAACAATGAAAGACACCAAAAAATTCAACAACAACCTTAAGTTTGAAAAACACCAACAGATTTAACAACGTCAACTTTCAAATACACCACCAAATTCAACAACAACATCAGCTTTGAAAAACACAAACAATTTCAACAACCTTAACATTGAAAATCACCAACAAATTCAACAACAACCTCAGCAATGAAAAACATCAAACAATTCAACAACCTCAACACTCACAAACACCAGCAATTTCAACAACAACCTCAACAATGAAAAACATCAAAAAATTCAACAACAACCTCAACAATGAAAAACACCAAAATAATTCATCAACAACCTCAACAATGAAAAACACCAAAAAAAAATCAAATAAAACCTCAACAATGAAAAACACCAAAAAATTCAACAACAACCTCAACTTTGAAAAACATCAACAAATTCAACAACCTCAACATTGAAAAACACCATCAAATTCAGCAACAACCTCAACATTGCAAAACTCCAACAAATTCAACAACAACCTCAACAATGAAAAACACCAAAAAAAATTCAACAACAACGTCAACATTCAAAAACACCAACAAATTCAACAACCTCAACATTGAAAAACAGCAACCAATTCAACAGCAACCTCAACATTGAAAAACTCCAACATATTCAGCAACAACCTCAACAATGAATAACACCAAAAAATTCAACAACAGCCTCAACTTTGAAAAACACCAACAAATTCAACAACCTCAACATTGAAAAACACCAACAAATTCAACAGCAACCTCAACATTGAAAAACTCCAACATATTCAGCAACAACCTCAACAATGAATAACACCAAAAAATTCAACAAAAGCCTCAGCTTTGAAAAACATCAACAAATTCAACAACCTCAACATTGAAAAACACCAACAAATTCAGCAACAACCTCAAAATTGAAAAACTCCAGCAAATTCAACAACAACCTCAACAATGAAAAATATCAAAAAATTCAACAACAACCTCAACATTCAAAAACACCAAAAAATAAAACCAACAACCTCAACATTCAAAAACAACAATAAATTCAACCAAGACCTCAACAATGAAAAATACCAAAAAATTCAACAACAGCCTCAACTTTGAAAAACACCAACAAATTAACAACCTCAACATTGAAAATCACCAACAAATTCAACAACAACCTTGACATTGATAAACTCCAACATATTCAGCAACAACCTCAACAATGAATAACACCAAAAAATTCAACAAAAGCCTCAGCTTTGAAAAACATCAACAAATTCAACAACCTCAACATTGAAAAACACCAACAAATTCAGCAACAACCTCAAAATTGAAAAACTCCAGCAAATTCAACAACAACCTCAACAATGAAAAATATCAAAAAATTCAACAACAACCTCAACATTCAAAAACACCAAAAAATAAAACCAACAACCTCAACATTCAAAAACAACAATAAATTCAACCAAGACCTCAACAATGAAAAATACCAAAAAATTCAACAACAGCCTCAACTTTGAAAAACACCAACAAATTAACAACCTCAACATTGAAAATCACCAACAAATTCAACAACAACCTTGACATTGAAAAACTCCAACATATTCAACAACAACCTCAGCAATGAATAACACCAAAAAATTCAACAACAAACTCAACATTCAAAAACACCAACAATTTCAACAAGAACCTCAGCAATGATAAACATCAAAATATTCAACAACAACCTCAACAATGAAAAACACCAAATAAATTCAACAACGACCTCACCAATGAAAAACACCAAAAAAAATCAATAAAAACCTCAAAATTGAAAAACACCAAAAAATTCCACAACAATCTCAACAATGAAAAACACCAAAAAACTCAACAACAACCTCAACTTTCAAAAACACCAAAAAAAAATACAACAACCTCAACATTCAAAAACACCAACAATATTGAAAAACACCAACAAATACAACAATCTCAGCATTGAAAAACTCCAACAAATTCAACAACAACCTCAACATTGAAAAACTCCAACAAATACAACAACAACCTCAACAATGAATAACTCCAAAAAATTCAACAACAACCTCAACATTCAAAAACACCAACAATTTCAACAACAACCTCAGCAAGGAATAACATCCAAAAATTCAAAAACAACCTCAACAATGAAAGACACCAATAAAATTCAACAACAACCTTAACATTCAATAACACCAAAAAATAAAAACAACAACCTCAACAAACAAATACACCAACAAATTCAACCAAAACCTCAACAATGAAAGACACCAAAAAATTCAACAACAACCTCAACTTTGAAAAACACCAACAAATTCAACAACCTCAACACTGAAAAACGACAACAAATTCAACAACAACCTCAACATTCAAAAACACCAACAATTTCAACAACAACCCCAGCAATGAAAAACTTCAATAAATTCAACAACATCCTCAACAATGAAAAGCACCAAAAAAATTCAACAACAACCTCAACAATGAAAACCACCAAAAAATTCAATAAAAACCTCAACATTGAAAAATTCCAAGAATTTCAACAACTACCACAACATTGAAATACACCAAAAAATTCGACAACAAATGAAACATTGAAAATCACCATCATATTCAACAAAAACCTCAACAGTGAAAAACACCAATAAATTCCACAACAACCTTAAGATTGAAAAACACCAACAGATTTAACAACGTCAACTTTCAAATACACCACCAAATTCAACAACAACATCAGCTTTGAAAAACACAAACAAATTCAACAAACTCAACATTGAAAAACACCAACAAATTCAACAACAACCTCAACTTTGAAAAACACCAACAAATTCAACAAGCTCAAAATTGAAAAACACCAACAAATTCAACTGCAACCTCAACCTTGAAAAAAACAAATAAGATCAAAAAAAACCATTGATATCACCAATAAGTTCAACAACCTCAACATTGAAAATCACCAACAAATTCAACAACAACCTCAGCAATGAAAAACATCAAACAATTCAACAACCTCAACAATCACAAACACCAGCAATTTCAACAACAACCTCAACAATGAAAAACAGCAAAAAATTCAACAACAACCTCAACAATGAAAAACACCAAAAACATTCATCAACAACCTCAACAATGAAAAACACCAAAAAAAAATCAACCAAAACCTCAACAATGAAAAACACCAAAAAATTCAACAACAACCTCAACTTTGAAAAACATCCACAAATTCAACAACCTCAACATTGAAAAACACCAACAAATTCAGCAACAACCTCAACATTGAAAAACTCCAACAAATTCAACAACAACCTCAACAATGAAAAACATCAAAAAATTCAACAACAACCTCAACAATGAAAAACACGAAAAAAAATTCAACAACAACCTCAACATTCAAAAACACCAACAAATTCAACAACCTCAACATTGAAAAACACCAACAAATTCAACAGCAACCTCAACATTGAAAAACTCCAACATATTCAGCAACAACCTCAACAATGAATAACACCAAAAAATTCAACAACAGCCTCAACTTTGAAAAACACCAACAAATTCAACAACCTCAACATTGAAAAACACCAACAAATTCAACAGCAACCTCAACATTGAAAAACTCCAACATATTCAGCAACAACCTCAACAATGAATAACACCAATAAATTCAACAACAGCCTCAACTTTGAAAAACACCAACAAATTCAACAACCTCAACATTGAAAAACACCAACAAATTCAACAGCAACCTCAACATTGAAAAACTCCAACATATTCAGCAACAACATCAACAATGAAAAACACCAAAAAAATTCATCAACAACCTCAACGATGAAAAACACCAAAAAAAATCAATAAAAACCTCAACATTTAAAAACACCAAAAAATTCCACAACAACGTATACAATGTAAAACACCGAAAAATTCAACAACAACCTCAACATTCAAAAACACCAAAAAAAAATACAACAACCTCAACATTCAAAAACACCAACAAATACAACCAAAACCTCAGCATTGAAAAACACCAACAAATACAACCAAAACCTCAACTTTGAAAACACCAACAAATACAACAACCTCAACATTGAAAAACTCCAACAAATTCAACAACAACCTCAACAATGAAAAACACCAAAAAAATTCAACAAAAACCTTAACATTCAAAAACACCAAAAAATAATAACAACAACCTCAACATTCAAAAACACCAACAAATTCAACCAAAACATCTACAATGAAAAACACCAGAATATTGAACAACAACCTCAACTTTGAAAATCACCAGCAAATTCAACAACCTCAACATTGAAATACACCAAAAAATTCCTCAACAACCTCAACAATGAAAAGCAGCAAAAAATTCAACAACAACCTCAACTTTGAAAATCACCAGCAAATTCAACAACCTCAACATTGAAAAACGCTAACAAATTCAACAAAAACCACAACATTGAAAAACTCCAACAAATTCAACAACAACCTCAACATTCAAAAACAGCAAAAATTTCAACAACAACCGCAGCAATGATTAACATCAAAAAATTCAACAACATCCTCAACAATGAAAAACACCAAAAAAATTCAACAACAACCTCCACAATGAAAAACACCAATAAAAATCAATAAACACCTCAACATTGAAAAACACCAAGAAATTCCACAACAACCTCAACAATGAAAAACACCAAAAAAATTCAACAACACCTCAACATTCAAAAACACCAAAAAATAAATACAACAACCTCAACATTCAAAAACACCAACAAATACTGGCAAAACCTCAACAATGATAAACTCCAAAAAATTCAACACCAAACTCAACATTGAAAAACAGCAACAAATACAACAACCTCAACATTGAAAAACACCAACAAATTCAACAACAACCTCAACAATGAAAACCATCTAAAAATTCAACAACAACCTCAACAATGAAAAACACCAAAAAAATTCAACAAAAACCTTAACATTCAAAAACACCAAAAAATAAAAACAACAACCTCAAAATTCAAAAATACCAACAAATTCAACCAAAACCTCAACAATGAAAAACATCAAAAAATTCAACAACAACCTCAAATTTGAAAAACACCAACAAATTCAACAAACTCAACATTGAAAAACGCCAACAAATTCAACAACAACCTCAACATTGAAAAACACCGAAAAATTCAACAACAACCCCAACATTGAAAAACACCAACAAATTCAACAACAACTTCAATATTGAAAATCACCAACAAATTCAACAACAACCTCAAAAATGAAAACCATCCAAAAATTCAACAACAACAACCTCAACAATGAAAAACGCCAAAAAATTCAACAACAAACTCATCTTTGAAAAAAACCAACAAATTCAACAACCTCAACATTAAAAAACACCAACAAATTCAACAACGACCTCAACATTGAAAATCTCCAACAAATTCAACAAAAACCTCAACAATGAAAAACACCGAAAAATAAAAACAACAACCTCAACATTCAAAAACACCAACAAATTCAACGAAAAGCTCAACAATGAAAAGCACCAAAAAATTCAACAACAACCTCAACATTCAAAAACACCAAAAAATAAAAACAATAACAACAACATTCAAAAACACCAGCAAATACTGGCAAAACCTCAACAATGAAAAACACCACAAAATTCAACAACAAACTCAACTTTGAAAAACAGCAACAAATACAACAACCTCAACATTGAAAAACAGCAACAAATTCAACAACAACCTCAGCATTGAAGAACTCCAACAAATTCAACAACAACCTCAACAATGAAAAACAGCAAAAAATTCAACAACAACATCAACATTCAAAAACACCAACAATTTCAACAACAACCTCAGCAATGAAAAACATCTAAAAATTCAACAACAACCTCAACAATGAAAAACACCAAAAAAATTCAACAAAAACCTTAACCTTCAAAAACACCAAAAAATAAAAACAACAACCTCAAAATTCAAAAATACCAACAAATTCAACCAAAACCTCAACAATGAAAAACACCAAAAAATTCAACAACAACCTCAAATTTGAAAAACACCAACAAATTCAACAAACTCAACATTGAAAAACGCCAACAAATTCAACAACAACCTCAACATTGAAAAACACCAAAAAATTCAACAACAACCCCAACATTGAAAAACACCAACAAATTCAACAACAACTTCAATATTGAAAATCACCAACAAATTCAACAACAACCTCAAAAATGAAAACCATCCAAAAATTCAACAACAACAACCTCAACAATGAAAAACGCCAAAAAATTCAACAACAAACTCATCTTTGAAAAAAACCAACAAATTCAACAACCTCAATATTAAAAAACACCAACAAATTCAACAACGACCTCAACATTGAAAATCTCCAACAAATTCAACGAAAAGCTCAACAATGAAAAGCACCAAAAAATTCAACAACAACCTCAACATTCAAAAACACCAAAAAATAAAAACAATAACAACAACATTCAAAAACACCAGCAAATACTGGCAAAACCTCAACAATGAAAAACACCACAAAATTCAACAACAAACTCAACATTGAAAAACAGCAACAAATACAACAACCTCAACATTGAAAAACAGCAACAAATTCAACAACAACCTCAGCATTGAAGAACTCCAACAAATTCAACAACAACCTCAACAATGAAAAACAGCAAAAAATTCAACAACAACCTCAGCATTCAAAAACACCATCAATTTCAACAACAACCTCAGCAATGAAAAACATCTAAAAATTCAACAACAACCTCAACAATGAAAAACACCAAAAAAATTCAACAAAAACCTCAACAATGAAAAACATGAAAAAAATCAATAAAAACCTCAACATTGAAAAACTCCAAGAATTTCAACAATTACCACAACAATGAAAAGCACCAAAAAATTCGACAACAAACTCAATATTGAAAATCACCATCAAATTCAACAAAAACCTCAACAATGAAAAACACCAATAAAATTCAACAACAACCTGAATTTTGAAAAACACCAACAGATTTAACAACCTCAACATTCAAATACAACAACATATTCAACAACAACCTCAACATTGAAAAACACCAAAATATTCAATAACAACCTCAACTTTGAAAAGCACGATCCAATTCCAAAACCTCAACATTGAAAAGCACCAAAAAATTCAACTACAACCTCAATATTGTTAATCACCAACAAATTCAACTACAACCTCAACATTCAAAAACACCAACAAATTCAACAAAAACCTCAACAATGGAAAACACCAACAAATTCATCAAAAACCTCAACAATGAAAAACACCAACAAATTCAACTACAACGTCAACATTCAAAAACACCAACTAATTCAACAAAAACCTCAACAATGGAAAACACCAACAAATTCATCAAAAACCTCAAAAATGAAAAACACCAAAAAATTCAACAACAAACTGAACATTCAAAATCACCAACAAAGTCAACAACAACCTCAACTTTGAAAAACACCAACAAATTCAAAAACCTCAACATGGAAAAACACCATCAAAGTCAACCACAACCTCAACATTGAAAATCACCAAAAAATTCAACAAGAACCTCAACATTCAATAACATTAAACAATAAAAAACACAACCTCAACATTCAAAAACACCAACAAATTCAACCAAAACCTCGACAATGAAAACACCAAAAAAATCAACAACAACCTCAACATTGAAAAATACAAAAAGATTCAATAAAAAAACATTGAATACACCAAAAAATTCAACAGCAACCTCAACATTGAAAAACAACAAAATATTCAATAACAACCTCAACTTTGAAATCACGATCCAATTCCAAAACCTCAGCATTCAAAAGGACCAAAAAATTCAACGAAAACCTCAATATTGTTCATCAACAACAAATTCAACTACAACCTCAACATGCAAAAACACCAACAAATTCAACAAAAACCTCAACAATGGAAAAGACCAACAAATTCATCAAAAACCGCAAAAATGAAAAACACTAAAAAATTCATCAACAACCTCAACATTCAAAAGCACAAACAAATTCAACAACCTCAACATTGAAGAACTCCAAGAAATACAACAACAACCTCAACAATGAAAAACACCAAAAAATTCAACAACAACCCCAACATTGAAAAACACCAACAAATTCAACAACAACCTCAATATTGAAAATCACCAACAAATTCAACAATGAAAAACATCCAAAAATTCAACAACAACAACCTCAACAATGAAAAACACCAAAAAAATTCAACAACAAACTGAACATTCAAAATCACCAACAAAGTCAACAACAACCTCAACTTTGAAAAACACCAACAAATTCAACAACAACATCAACAGTGAAAAACTCCAACAAATACAACAACAACCCCAACAATGAAAAGCACCAAAAAATTCAACAACAACCTCAACATTCAAAAACACCAACAAATTCAACAACCTCAACATTGAAAAACACCAACAAATTCAACAGCAACCTCAACATTGAAAAACTCCAACATATTCAGCAACAACCTCAACAATGAATAACACCAAAAAATTCAACAACAGCCTCAACTTTGAAAAACACCAACAAATTCAACAACCTCAACATTGAAAAACACCAACAAATTCAACAGCAACCTCAACATTGAAAAACTCCAACATATTCAGCAACAACCTCAACAATGAATAACACCAAAAAATTCAACAAAAGCCTCAGCTTTGAAAAACATCAACAAATTCAACAACCTCAACATTGAAAAACACCAACAAATTCAGCAACAACCTCAAAATTGAAAAACTCCAGCAAATTCAACAACAACCTCAACAATGAAAAATATCAAAAAATTCAACAACAACCTCAACATTCAAAAACACCAAAAAATAAAACCAACAACCTCAACATTCAAAAACAACAATAAATTCAACCAAGACCTCAACAATGAAAAATACCAAAAAATTCAACAACAGCCTCAACTTTGAAAAACACCAACAAATTAGCAACCTCAACATTGAAAATCACCAACAAATTCAACAACAACCTTGACATTGAAAAACTCCAACATATTCAACAACAACCTCAGCAATGAATAACACCAAAAAATTCAACAACAAACTCAACATTCAAAAACACCAACAATTTCAACAAGAACCTCAGCAATGATAAACATCAAAATATTCAACAACAACCTCAACAATGAAAAACACCAAATAAATTCAACAACGACCTCACCAATGAAAAACACCAAAAAAATCAATAAAAACCTCAAAATTGAAAAACACCAAAAAATTCCACAACAATCTCAACAATGAAAAACACCAAAAAACTCAACAACAACCTCAACTTTCAAAAACACCAAAAAAAAATACAACAACCTCAACATTCAAAAACACCAACAATATTGAAAAACACCAACAAATACAACAATCTCAGCATTGAAAAACTCCAACAATTTCAACAACAACCTCAACATTGAAAAACTCCAACAAATACAACAACAACCTCAACAATGAATAACTCCAAAAAATTCAACAACAACCTCAACATTCAAAAACACCAACAATTTCAACAACAACCTCAGCAATGAATAACATCCAAAAATTCAAAAACAACCTCAACAATGAAAGACACCAATAAAATTCAACAACAACCTTAACATTCAATAACACCAAAAAATAAAAACAACAACCTCAACAAACAAATACACCAACAAATTCAACCAAAACCTCAACAATGAAAGACACCAAAAAATTCAACAACAACCTTAAGTTTGAAAAACACCAACAGATTTAACAACGTCAACTTTCAAATACACCACCAAATTCAACAACAACATCAGCTTTGAAAAACACAAACAATTTCAACAACCTTAACATTGAAAATCACCAACAAATTCAACAACAACCTCAGCAATGAAAAACATCAAACAATTCAACAACCTCAACACTCACAAACACCAGCAATTTCAACAACAACCTCAACAATGAAAAACATCAAAAAATTCAACAACAACCTCAACAATGAAAAACACCAAAATAATTCATCAACAACCTCAACAATGAAAAACACCAAAAAAAAATCAAATAAAACCTCAACAATGAAAAACACCAAAAAATTCAACAACAACCTCAACTTTGAAAAACATGAACAAATTCAACAACCTCAACATTGAAAAACACCATCAAATTCAGCAACAACCTCAACATTGCAAAACTCCAACAAATTCAACAACAACCTCAACAATGAAAAATACCAAAAAAAATTCAACAACAACGTCAACATTCAAAAACACCAACAAATTCAACAACCTCAACATTGAAAAACACCAACCAATTCAACAGCAACCTCAACATTGAAAAACTCCAACATATTCAGCAACAACCTCAACAATGAATAACACCAAAAAATTCAACAACAGCCTCAACTTTGAAAAACACCAACAAATTCAACAACCTCAACATTGAAAAACACCAACAAATTCAACAGCAACCTCAACATTGAAAAACTCCAACATATTCAGCAACAACCTCAACAATTAATAACACCAAAAAATTCAACAAAAGCCTCAGCTTTGAAAAACATCAAGAAATTCAACAACCTCAACATTGAAAAACACCAACAAATTCAGCAACAACCTCAAAATTGAAAAACTCCAGCAAATTCAACAACAACCTCAACAATGAAAAATATCAAAAAATTCAACAACAACCTCAACATTCAAAAGCACCAAAAAATAAAACCAACAACCTCAACATTCAAAAACAACAATAAATTCAACCAAGACCTCAACAATGAAAAATACCAAAAAATTCAACAACAGCCTCAACTTTGAAAAACACCAACAAATTAGCAACCTCAACATTGAAAATCACCAACAAATTCAACAACAACCTTGACATTGAAAAACTCCAACATATTCAACAACAACCTCAGCAATGAATAACACCAAAAAATTCAACAACAAACTCAACATTCAAAAACACCAACAATTTCAACAAGAACCTCAGCAATGATAAACATCAAAATATTCAACAACAACCTCAACAATGAAAAACACCAAATAAATTCAACAACGACCTCACCAATGAAAAACACCAAAAAAATCAATAAAAACCTCAAAATTGAAAAACACCAAAAAATTCCACAACAATCTCAACAATGAAAAACACCAAAAAACTCAACAACAACCTCAACTTTCAAAAACACCAAAAAAAAATACAACAACCTCAACATTCAAAAACACCAACAATATTGAAAAACACCAACAAATACAACAATCTCAGCATTGAAAAACTCCAACAAATTCAACAACAACCTCAACATTGAAAAACTCCAACAAATACAACAACAACCTCAACAATGAATAACTCCAAAAAATTCAACAACAACCTCAACATTCAAAAACACCAACAATTTCAACAACAACCTCAGCAATGAATAACATCCAACAATTCAAAAACAACCTCAACAATGAAAGACACCAATAAAATTCAACAACAACCTTAACATTCAATAACACCAAAAAATAAAAACAACAACCTCAACAAACAAATACACCAACAAATTCAACCAAAACCTCAACAATGAAAGACACCAAAAAATTCAACAACAACCTCAACTTTGAAAAACACCAACAAATTCAACAACCTCAACACTGAAAAACGACAACAAATTCAACAACAACCTCAACATTCAAAAACACCAACAATTTCAACAACAACCCCAGCAATGAAAAACTTCAATAAATTCAACAACATCCTCAACAATGAAAAGCACCAAAAAAATTCAACAACAACCTCAACAATGAAAACCACCAAAAAATTCAATAAAAACCTCAACATTGAAAAATTCCAAGAATTTCAACAACTACCACAACATTGAAATACACCAAAAAATTCGACAACAAATGAAACATTGAAAATCACCATCATATTCAACAAAAACCTCAACAGTGAAAAACACCAATAAATTCCACAACAACCTTAAGTTTGAAAAACACCAACAGATTTAACAACGTCAACTTTCAAATACACCACCAAATTCAACAACAACATCAGCTTTGAAAAACACAAACAAATTCAACAAACTCAACATTGAAAAACACCGAAAAATTCAACAACAACCCCAACATTGAAAAACAACAACAAATTCAACAACAACTTCAATATTGAAAATCACCAACAAATTCAACAACAACCTCAAAAATGAAAACCATCCAAAAATTCAACAACAACAACCTCAACAATGAAAAACGCCAAAAAATTCAACAACAAACTCATCTTTGAAAAAAACCAACAAATTCAACAACCTCAACATTAAAAAACACCAAGAAATTCAACAACGACCTCAACATTGAAAATCTCCAACAAATTCAACAAAAACCTCAACAATGAAAAACACCGAAAAATAAAAACAACAACCTCAACATTCAAAAACACCAACAAATTCAACGAAAAGCTCAACAATGAAAAGCACCAAAAAATTCAACAACAACCTCAACATTCAAAAACACCAAAAAATAAAAACAATAACAACAACATTCAAAAACACCAGCAAATACTGGCAAAACCTCAACAATGAAAAACACCACAAAATTCAACAACAAACTCAACTTTGAAAAACAGCAACAAATACAACAACCTCAACATTGAAAAACAGCAACAAATTCAACAACAACCTCAGCATTGAAGAACTCCAACAAATTCAACAACAACCTCAACAATGAAAAACAGCAAAAAATTCAACAACAACATCAACATTCAAAAACACCAACAATTTCAACAACAACCTCAGCAATGAAAAACATCTAAAAATTCAACAACAACCTCAACAATGAAAAACACCAAAAAAATTCAACAAAAACCTTAACATTCAAAAACACCAAAAAATAAAAACAACAACCTCAAAATTCAAAAATACCAACAAATTCAACCAAAACCTCAACAATGAAAAACACCAAAAAATTCAACAACAACCGCAAATTTGAAAAACACCAACAAATTCAACAAACTCAACATTGAAAAACGCCAACAAATTCAACAACAACCTCAACATTGAAAAACACCGAAAAATTCAACAACAACCCCAACATTGAAAAACACCAACAAATTCAACAACAACTTCAATATTGAAAATCACCAACAAATTCAACAACAACCTCAAAAATGAAAACCATCCAAAAATTCAACAACAACAACCTCAACAATGAAAAACGCCAAAAAATTCAACAACAAACTCATCTTTGAAAAAAACCAACAAATTCAACAACCTCAATATTAAAAAACACCAACAAATTCAACAACTACCTCAACATTGAAAATCTCCAACAAATTCAACTAAAAGCTCAACAATGAAAAGCACCAAAAAATTCAACAACAACCTCAACATTCAAAAACACCAAAAAATAAAAACAATAACAACAACATTCAAAAACACCAGCAAATACTGGCAAAACCTCAACAATGAAAAACACCACAAAATTCAACAACAAACTCAACATTGAAAAACAGCAACAAATACAACAACCTCAACATTGAAAAACAGCAACAAATTCAACAACAACCTCAGCATTGAAGAACTCCAACAAATTCAACAACAACCTCAACAATGAAAAACAGCAAAAAATTCAACAACAACCTCAGCATTCAAAAACACCATCAATTTCAACAACAACCTCAGCAATGAAAAACATCTAAAAATTCAACAACAACCTCAACAATGAAAAACACCAAAAAAATTCAACAAATACCTCAACAATGAAAAACATGAAAAAAATCAATAAAAACCTCAACATTGAAAAACTCCAAGAATTTCAACAATTACCACAACAATGAAAAGCACCAAAAAATTCGACAACAAACTCAATATTGAAAATCACCATCAAATTCAACAAAAACCTCAACAATGAAAAACACCAATAAAATTCAACAACAACCTGAATTTTGAAAAACACCAACAGATTTAACAACCTCAACATTCAAATACAACAACATATTCAACAACAACCTCAACATTGAAAAACACCAAAATATTCAATAACAACCTCAACTTTGAAAAGCACGATCCAATTCCAAAACCTCAACATTGAAAAGCACCAAAAAATTCAACTACAACCTCAATATTGTTAATCACCAACAAATTCAACTACAACCTCAACATTCAAAAACACCAACAAATTCAACAAAAACCTCAACAATGGAAAACACCAACAAATTCATCAAAAACCTCAACAATGAAAAACACCAACAAATTCAACTACAACGTCAACATTCAAAAACACCAACAAATTCAACAAAAACCTCAACAATGGAAAACACCAACAAATTCATCAAAAACCTCAAAAATGAAAAACACCAAAAAATTCAACAACAAACTGAACATTCAAAATCACCAACAAAGTCAACAACAACCTCAACTTTGAAAAACACCAACAAATTCAAAAACCTCAACATGGAAAAACACCATCAAAGTCAACCACAACCTCAACATTGAAAATCACCAAAAAATTCAACAAGAACCTCAACATTCAATAACATTAAACAATAAAAAACACAACCTCAACATTCAAAATCACCAACAAATTCAACCAAAACCTCGACAATGAAAACACCAAAAAAATCAACAACAACCTCAACATTGAAAAATACAAAAAGATTCAATAAAAAAACATTGAATACACCAAAAAATTCAACAGCAACCTCAACATTGAAAAACAACAAAATATTCAATAACAACCTCAACTTTGAAATCACGATCCAATTCCAAAACCTCAGCATTCAAAAGGACCAAAAAATTCAACGAAAACCTCAATATTGTTCATCAACAACAAATTCAACTACAACCTCAACAATGGAAAAGACCAACAAATTCATCAAAAACCGCAAAAATGAAAAACACTAAAAAATTCATCAACAACCTCAACATTCAAAAGCACAAACAAATTCAACAACCTCAACATTGAAGAACTCCAAGAAATACAACAACAACCTCAACAATGAAAAACACCAAAAAATTCAACAACAACCCCAACATTGAAAAACACCAACAAATTCAACAACAACCTCAATATTGAAAATCACCAACAAATTCAACAATGAAAAACATCCAAAAATTCAACAACAACAACCTCAACAATGAAAAACACCAAAAAAATTCAACAACAAACTGAACATTCAAAATCACCAACAAAGTCAACAACAACCTCAACTTTGAAAAACACCAACAAATTCAACAACAACATCAACAGTGAAAAACTCCAACAAATACAACAACAACCCCAACAATGAAAAGCACCAAAAAATTCAACAACAACCTCAACATTAAAAAACACCAACAATTTCAACAACAACCTCAGCAATGAATAACATCCAAAAATTAAACAACATCCTCAACAATGAAAAACACCAAAAAAAATTCCACAACAACCTCAACAATGAAAAACACCAAAATATTCAACAACAACTTCAACTTTGCAAATCACCAGCAAATTCAACAACCTCAACATTGAAAAACGCTAACAAATTCAAAAACAACCTCAACATTGAAAAACTCCAACAAATTCAACAACAACCTCAACATTCAAAAACACCAAAATTTCAACAACAACCTCAGCAATTATTAACACCAACAATTTCAACAACAACCTCAACAATGAAAAACACCAAAAAATTCAACACCATCTCAACATTGAAAAACACCAAGAAATTCCACAACAACCTCAACAATGAAAAACACTAAAAAATTCAACAACACCTCAACATTCAAAAACACCAAAAAATAAATACAACAACCTCAACATTCAAAAACACCAACAAATACTGGCAAAACCTCAACAATGATAAACTCCAAAAAATTCAACAACAAACTCAACATTGAAAAACAGCAACAAATACAACAACCTCAACATTGAAAAACACCAACAAAGTCAACAACAACCTCAACAATGAAAAACAGCAAAAAATTCAACAACAACCTCAACATTCAAAAACACCAACAATTTCAACAACAACCTCAGCAATGAAAAACATCTAAAAATTCAACAACAACCTCAACAATGAAAAACAACAAAACAATTCAACAAAAACCTTAACATTCAATAACACCAAAAAATAAAAACAACAACCTCAAAATTCAAAAACACCAACAAATTCAACCAAAACCTCAACAATGAAAAACACCAAAAAATTCAACAACAACCTCAAATTTCAAAAACACCAACAAATTCAACAAACTCAACATTGAAAAACGCCAACAAATTCAACAACAACCTCAACATTGAAAAACTCCAACAAATTCAACAACTTCCTCAACAATGAAAAACGGCAAAAAATTCAACCACAACCTCAACATTCAAAAACACCAACATTTTCAACAACAACCTCAACAATGAAAAACAGGAAAAAAATCAATAAAACCTCAACACTGAAAAACTCCAAGAATTTCAACAATTACCACAACAATGAAAAACACCAAAAAATCCGACAACAAACTCAATATTGAAAATCACCATCAAATTCAACAATAACCTCAACAATGAAAAACACCATTACAATTCAACAACAACCTCAATTTTGAAAAACACCAACAGATTTAACAACCTGAACATTCAAATACACCAACAAATTCAACAACAACCACAGCTTTGAAAAACACCAACAAATTCAACTGCAACCTCAACATTCAAAAACTCCAACAATTTGAATAACAAACTCAACAATGAAAAACAGCAAATAATTCAACTGCAACCACAATTTTGAAAAATACAAAAAGAATCAATAAAAAACATTGAATACACCAAAAAATTCAACAACAACCTCAATATTGAAAATCACCAACAAATTCAACAATGAAAAACATCCAAAAATTCAACAACAACAACCTCAACAATGAAAAACACCAAAAAATTCAACAACAAACTGAACATTCAAAATCACCAACAAAGTCAACAACAACCTCAACTTTGAAAAACACCAACAAATTCAACAACAACATCAACAGTGAAAAACTCCAACAAATACAACAACAACCTCAACAATGAAAAACACCAAAAAATTCAACAACAACCCCAACATTGAAAAACACCAACAAATTCAACAACAACCTCAATATTGAAAATCACCAACAAATTCATCAATGAAAAACATCCAAAAATTCAACAACAACCTCAACAATCAAAAACACCAAAAAATTCAACAACAAACTGAACATTCAAAATCACCAACAAAGTCAACAACAACCTCAACTTTGAAAAACACCAACAAATAGAACAAAAACATCAACAGTGAAAAACTCGAACAAATTCAACAACAACCTCAACAATGAAAAGCACCAAAAAATTCAACAACAACCTCAACATTCAAAAACACCAAAATAATTCATCAACAACCTCAACAATGAAAAACACCAAAAAAAAATCAAATAAAACCTCAACAATGAAAAACACCAAAAAATTCAACAACAACCTCAACTTTGAAAAACATCAACAAATTCAACAACCTCAACATTGAAAAACACCATCAAATTCAGCAACAACCTCAACATTGCAAAACTCCAACAAATTCAACAACAACCTCAACAATGAAAAACACCAAAAAAATTCAACAACAACGTCAACATTCAAAAACACCAACAAATTCAACAACCTCAACATTGAAAAACACCAACAAATTCAACAGCAACCTCAACATTGAAAAACTCCAACATATTCAGCAACAACCTCAACAATGAATAACACCAAAAAATTCAACAACAGCCTCAACTTTGAAAAACACCAACAAATTCAACAACCTCAACATTGAAAAACACCAACAAATTCAACAGCAACCTCAACATTGAAAAACTCCAACATATTCAGCAACAACCTCAACAATGAATAACAACAAAAAATTCAACAAAAGCCTCAGCTTTGAAAAACATCAACAAATTCAACAACCTCAACATTGAAAAACACCAACAAATTCAGCAACAACCTCAAAATTGAAAAACTCCAGCAAATTCAACAACAACCTCAACAATGAAAAATATCAAAAAATTCAACAACAACCTCAACATTCAAAAACACCAAAAAATAAAACCAACAACCTCAACATTCAAAAACAACAATAAATTCAACCAAGACCTCAACAATGAAAAATACCAAAAAATTCAACAACAGCCTCAACTTTGAAAAACACCAACAAATTAGCAACCTCAACATTGAAAATCACCAACAAATTCAACAACAACCTTGACATTGAAAAACTCCAACATATTCAACAACAACCTCAGCAATGAATAACACCAAAAAATTCAACAACAAACTCAACATTCAAAAACACCAACAATTTCAACAAGAACCTCAGCAATGATAAACATCAAAATATTCAACAACAACCTCAGCATTGAAAAACACCAAATAAATTCAACAACGACCTCACCAATGAAAAACACCAAAAAAATCAATAAAAACCTCAAAATTGAAAAACACCAAAAAATTCCACAACAATCTCAACAATGAAAAACACCAAAAAACTCAACAACAACCTCAACTTTCAAAAACACCAAAAAAAAATACAACAACCTCAACATTCAAAAACACCAACAATATTGAAAAACACCAACAAATACAACAATCTCAGCATTGAAAAACTCCAACAATTTCAACAACAACCTCAACATTGAAAAACTCCAACAAATACAACAACAACCTCAACAATGAATAACTCCAAAAAATTCAACAACAAACTCAACATTCAAAAACACCAACAATTTCAACAAGAACCTCAGCAATGATAAACATCAAAATATTCAACAACAACCTCAACAATGAAAAACACCAAATAAATTCAACAACGACCTCACCAATGAAAAACACCAAAAAAATCAATAAAAACCTCAAAATTGAAAAACACCAAAAAATTCCACAACAATCTCAACAATGAAAAACACCAAAAAACTCAACAACAACCTCAACTTTCAAAAACACCAAAAAAAAAAGAACAACCTCAACATTCAAAAACACCAACAATATTGAAAAACACCAACAAATACAACAATCTCAGCATTGAAAAACTCCAACAATTTCAACAACAACCTCAACATTGAAAAACTCCAACAAATACAACAACAACCTCAACAATGAATAACTCCAAAAAATTCAACAACAACCTCAACATTGAAAAACACCAACAATTTCAACAACAACCTCAGCAATGAATAACATCCAAAAATTCAAAAACAACCTCAACAATGAAAGACACCAATAAAATTCAACAACAACCTTAACATTCAATAACACCAAAAAATAAAAACAACAACCTCAACAAACAAATACACCAACAAATTCAACCAAAACCTCAACAATGAAAGACACCAAAAAATTCAACAACAACCTTAAGTTTGAAAAACACCAACAGATTTAACAACGTCAACTTTCAAATACACCACCAAATTCAACAACAACATCAGCTTTGAAAAACACAAACAATTTCAACAACCTTAACATTGAAAATCACCAACAAATTCAACAACAACCTCAGCAATGAAAAACATCAAACAATTCAACAACCTCAACACTCACAAACACCAGCAACTTCAACAACAACCTCAACAATGAAAAACATCAAAAAATTCAACAACAACCTCAACAATGAAAAACACCAAAATAATTCATCAACAACCTCAACAATGAAAAACACCAAAAAAAAATCAAATAAAACCTCAACAATGAAAAACACCAAAAAATTCAACAACAACCTCAACTTTGAAAAACATCAACAAATTCAACAACCTCAACATTGAAAAACACCATCAAATTCAGCAACAACCTCAACATTGCAAAACTCCAACAAATTCAACAACAACCTCAACAATGAAAAATACCAAAAAAAATTCAACAACAACGTCAACATTCAAAAACACCAACAAATTCAACAACCTCAACATTGAAAAACACCAACAAATTCAACAGCAACCTCAACATTGAAAAACTCCAACATATTCAGCAACAACCTCAACAATGAATAACACCAAAAAATTCAACAACAGCCTCAACTTTGAAAAACACCAACAAATTCAACAACCTCAACATTGAAAAACACCAACAAATTCAACAGCAACCTCAACATTGAAAAACTCCAACATATTCAGCAACAACCTCAACAATGAATAACACCAAAAAATTCAACAAAAGCCTCAGCTTTGAAAAACATCAACAAATTCAACAACCTCAACATTGAAAAACACCAACAAATTCAGCAACAACCTCAAAATTGAAAAACTCCAGCAAATTCAACAACAACCTCAACAATGAAAAATATCAAAAAATTCAACAACAACCTCAACATTCAAAAACACCAAAAAATAAAACCAACAACCTCAACATTCAAAAACAACAATAAATTCAACCAAGACCTCAACAATGAAAAATACCAAAAAATTCAACAACAGCCTCAACTTTGAAAAACACCAACAAATTAGCAACCTCAACATTGAAAATCACCAACAAATTCAACAACAACCTTGACATTGAAAAACTCCAACATATTCAACAACAACCTCAGCAATGAATAACACCAAAAAATTCAACAACAAACTCAACATTCAAAAACACCAACAATTTCAACAAGAACCTCAGCAATGATAAACATCAAAATATTCAACAACAACCTCAACAATGAAAAACACCAAATAAATTCAACAACGACCTCACCAATGAAAAACACCAAAAAAATCAATAAAAACCTCAAAATTGAAAAACACCAAAAAATTCCACAACAATCTCAACAATGAAAAACACCAAAAAACTCAACAACAACCTCAACTTTCAAAAACACCAAAAAAAAATACAACAACCTCAACATTCAAAAACACCAACAATATTGAAAAACACCAACAAATACAACAATCTCAGCATTGAAAAACTCCAACAAATTCAACAACAACCTCAACATTGAAAAACTCCAACAAATACAACAACAACCTCAACAATGAATAACTCCAAAAAATTCAACAACAACCTCAACATTCAAAAACACCAACAATTTCAACAACAACCTCAGCAATGAATAACATCCAACAATTCAAAAACAACCTCAACAATGAAAGACACCAATAAAATTCAACAACAACCTTAACATTCAATAACACCAAAAAATAAAAACAACAACCTCAACAAACAAATACACCAACAAATTCAACCAAAACCTCAACAATGAAAGACACCAAAAAATTCAACAACAACCTCAACTTTGAAAAACACCAACAAATTCAACAACCTCAACACTGAAAAACGACAACAAATTCAACAACAACCTCAACATTCAAAAACACCAACAATTTCAACAACAACCCCAGCAATGAAAAACTTCAATAAATTCAACAACATCCTCAACAATGAAAAGCACCAAAAAAATTCAACAACAACCTCAACAATGAAAACCACCAAAAAATTCAATAAAAACCTCAACATTGAAAAATTCCAAGAATTTCAACAACTACCACAACATTGAAATACACCAAAAAATTCGACAACAAATGAAACATTGAAAATCACCATCATATTCAACAAAAACCTCAACAGTGAAAAACACCAATAAATTCCACAACAACCTTAAGTTTGAAAAACACCAACAGATTTAACAACGTCAACTTTCAAATACACCACCAAATTCAACAACAACATCAGCTTTGAAAAACACAAACAAATTCAACAAACTCAACATTGAAAAACACCAACAAATTCAACAACAACCTCAACTTTGAAAAACACCAACAAATTCAACAAGCTCAAAATTGAAAAACACCAACAAATTCAACTGCAACCTCAACCTTGAAAAAAACAAATAAGATCAAAAAAAACCATTGATATCACCAATAAGTTCAACAACCTCAACATTGAAAATCACCAACAAATTCAACAACAACCTCAGCAATGAAAAACATCAAACAATTCAACAACCTCAACAATCACAAACACCAGCAATTTCAACAACAACCTCAACAATGAAAAACAGCAAAAAATTCAACAACAACCTCAACAATGAAAAACACCAAAAACATTCATCAACAACCTCAACAATGAAAAACACCAAAAAAAAATCAACCAAAACCTCAACAATGAAAAACACCAAAAAATTCAACAACAACCTCAACTTTGAAAAACATCAACAAATTCAACAACCTCAACATTGAAAAACACCAACAAATTCAGCAACAACCTCAACATTGAAAAACTCCAACAAATTCAACAACAACCTCAACAATGAAAAACATCAAAAAATTCAACAACAACCTCAACAATGAAAAACACGAAAAAAAATTCAACAACAACCTCAACATTCAAAAACACCAACAAATTCAACAACCTCAACATTGAAAAACACCAACAAATTCAACAGCAACCTCAACATTGAAAAACTCCAACATATTCAGCAACAACCTCAACAATGAATAACACCAAAAAATTCAACAACAGCCTCAACTTTGAAAAACACCAACAAATTCAACAACCTCAACATTGAAAAACACCAACAAATTCAACAGCAACCTCAACATTGAAAAACTCCAACATATTCAGCAACAACCTCAACAATGAATAACACCAATAAATTCAACAACAGCCTCAACTTTGAAAAACACCAACAAATTCAACAACCTCAACATTGAAAAACACCAACAAATTCAACAGCAACCTCAACATTGAAAAACTCCAACATATTCAGCAACAACATCAACAATGAAAAACACCAAAAAAATTCATCATCAACCTCAACGATGAAAAACACCAAAAAAAATCAATAAAAACCTCAACATTTAAAAACACCAAAAAATTCCACAACAACGTATACAATGAAAAACACCGAAAAATTCAACAACAACCTCAACATTCAAAAACACCAAAAAAAAATACAACAACCTCAACATTCAAAAACACCAACAAATACAACCAAAACCTCAGCATTGAAAAACACCAACAAATACAACCAAAACCTCAACTTTGAAAAACACCAACAAGTACAACAACCTCAACATTGAAAAACTCCAACAAATTCAACAACAACCTCAACAATGAAAAACACCAAAAAATTCAACAAAAACCTTAACATTCAAAAACACCAAAAAATAATAACAACAACCTCAACATTCAAAAACACCAACAAATTCAACCAAAACATCTACAATGAAAAACACCAGAATATTGAACAACAACCTCAACTTTGAAAATCACCAGCAAATTCAACAACCACAACATTGAAATACACCAAAAAATTACTCAACAACCTCAACAATGAAAAGCAGCAAAAAATTCAACAACAACCTCAACTTTGAAAATCACCAGCAAATTCAACAACCTCAACATTGAAAAACGCTAACAAATTCAACAAAAACCACAACATTGAAAAACTCCAACAAATTCAACAACAACCTCAACATTCAAAAACAGCAAAAATTTCAACAACAACCGCAGCAATGATTAACATCAAAAAATTCAACAACATCCTCAACAATGAAAAACACCAAAAAAATTCAACAACAACCTCAACAATGAAAAACACCAATAAAAATCAATAAACACCTCAACATTGAAAAACACCAAGAAATTCCACAACAACCTCAACAATGAAAAACACCAAAAAAATTCAACAACACCTCAACATTCAAAAACACCAAAAAATAAATACAACAACCTCAACATTCAAAAACACCAACAAATACTGGCAAAACCTCAACAATGATAAACTCCAAAAAATTCAACACCAAACTCAACATTGAAAAACAGCAACAAATACAACAACCTCAACATTGAAAAACACCAACAAATTCAACAACAACCTCAACAATGAAAAACATCTAAAAATTCAACAACAACCTCAACAATGAAAAACACCAAAAAAATTCAACAAAAACCTTAACATTCAAAAACACCAAAAAATAAAAACAACAACCTCAAAATTCAAAAATACCAACAAATTCAACCAAAACCTCAACAATGAAAAACATCAAAAAATTCAACAACAACCTCAAATTTGAAAAACACCAACAAATTCAACAAACTCAACATTGAAAAACGCCAACAAATTCAACAACAACCTCAACATTGAAAAACACCAAAAAATTCAACAACAACCCCAACATTGAAAAACACCAACAAATTCAACAACAACTTCAATATTGAAAATCACCAACAAATTCAACAACAACCTCAAAAATCAAAACCATCCAAAAATTCAACAACAACAACCTCAACAATGAAAAACGCCAAAAAATTCAACAACAAACTCATCTTTGAAATAAACCAACAAATTCAACAACCTCAACATTAAAAAACACCAACAAATTCAACAACGACCTCAACATTGAAAATCTCCAACAAATTCAACAAAAACCTCAACAATGAAAAACACCGAAAAATAAAAACAACAACCTCAACATTCAAAAACACCAACAAATTCAACAACAACCTCAACATTCAAAAACACCAAAAAATAAAAACAATAACAACAACATTCAAAAACACCAGCAAATACTGGCAAAACCTCAACAATGAAAAACACCACAAAATTCAACAACAAACTCAACTTTGAAAAACAGCAACAAATACAACAACCTCAACATTGAAAAACAGCAACAAATTCAACAACAACCTCAGCATTGAAGAACTCCAACAAATTCAACAACAACCTCAACAATGAAAAACAGCAAAAAATTCAACAACAACCTCAGCATTCAAAAACACCATCAATTTCAACAACAACCTCAGCAATGAAAAACATCTAAAAATTCAACAACAACCTCAACAATGAAAAACACCAAAAAAATTCAACAAAAACCTCAACAATGAAAAACATGAAAAAAATCAATAAAAACCTCAACATTGAAAAACTCCAAGAATTTCAACAATTACCACAACAATGAAAAGCACCAAAAAATTCGACAACAAATCAATATTGAAAATCACCATCAAATTCAACAAAAACCTCAACAATGAAAAACACCAATAAAATTCAACAACAACCTGAATTTTGAAAAACACCAACAGATTTAACAACCTCAACATTCAAATACAACAACATATTCAACAACAACCTCAACATTGAAAAACACCAAAATATTCAATAACAACCTCAACTTTGAAAAGCACGATCCAATTACAAAACCTCAACATTGAAAAGCACCAAAAAATTCAACTACAACCTCAATATTGAAAATCACCAACAAATTCAACTACAACCTCAACATTCAAAAACACCAACAAATTCAACAAAAACCTCAACAATGGAAAACACCAACAAATTCATCAAAAACCTCAACAATGAAAAACACCAACAAATTCAACTACAACCTCAACATTCAAAAACACCAACAAATTCAACAAAAACCTCAACAATGGAAAACACCAACAAATTCATCAAAAACCTCAACAATGAAAAGCACCAAAAAATTCAACAACAACCTCAACATTAAAAAACACCAACAATTTCAACAACAACCTCAGCAATGAATAACATCCAAAAATTAAACAACATCCTCAACAATGAAAAACACCAAAAAAAATTCCACAACAACCTCAACAATGAAAAACACCAAAATATTCAACAACAACTTCAACTTTGCAAATCACCAGCAAATTCAACAACCTCAACATTGAAAAACGCTAACAAATTCAAAAACAACCTCAACATTGAAAAACTCCAACAAATTCAACAACAACCTCAACATTCAAAAACACCAAAATTTCAACAACAACCTCAGCAATTATTAACACCAACAATTTCAACAACAACCTCAACAATGAAAAACACCAAAAAATTCAACACCATCTCAACATTGAAAAACACCAAGAAATTCCACAACAACCTCAACAATGAAAAACACTAAAAAATTCAACAACACCTCAACATTCAAAAACACCAAAAAATAAATACAACAACCTCAACATTCAAAAACACCAACAAATACTGGCAAAACCTCAACAATGATAAACTCCAAAAAATTCAACAACAAACTCAACATTGAAAAACAGCAACAAATACAACAACCTCAACATTGAAAAACACCAACAAAGTCAACAACAACCTCAACAATGAAAAACAGCAAAAAATTCAACAACAACCTCAACATTCAAAAACACCAACAATTTCAACAACAACCTCAGCAATGAAAAACAACAAAACAATTCAACAAAAACCTTAACATTCAATAACACCAAAAAATAAAAACAACAACCTCAAAATTCAAAAACACCAACAAATTCAACCAAAACCTCAACAATGAAAAACACCAAAAAATTCAACAACAACCTCAAATTTCAAAAACACCAACAAATTCAACAAACTCAACATTGAAAAACGCCAACAAATTCAACAACAACCTCAACATTGAAAAACTCCAACAAATTCAACAACTTCCTCAACAATGAAAAACGGCAAAAAATTCAACCACAACCTCAACATTCAAAAACACCAACATTTTCAACAACAACCTCAACAATGAAAAACAGGAAAAAAATCAATAAAACCTCAACACTGAAAAACTCCAAGAATTTCAACAATTACCACAACAATGAAAAACACCAAAAAATCCGACAACAAACTCAATATTGAAAATCACCATCAAATTCAACAATAACCTCAACAATGAAAAACACCATTACAATTCAACAACAACCTCAATTTTGAAAAACACCAACAGATTTAACAACCTGAACATTCAAATACACCAACAAATTCAACAACAACCACAGCTTTGAAAAACACCAACAAATTCAACTGCAACCTCAACATTCAAAAACTCCAACAATTTGAATAACAAACTCAACAATGAAAAACAGCAAATAATTCAACTGCAACCACAATTTTGAAAAATACAAAAAGAATCAATAAAAAACATTGAATACACCAAAAAATTCAACAACAACCTCAATATTGAAAATCACCAACAAATTCAACAATGAAAAACATCCAAAAATTCAACAACAACAACCTCAACAATGAAAAACACCAAAAAATTCAACAACAAACTGAACATTCAAAATCACCAACAAAGTCAACAACAACCTCAACTTTGAAAAACACCAACAAATTCAACAACAACATCAACAGTGAAAAACTCCAACAAATACAACAACAACCTCAACAATGAAAAACACCAAAAAATTCAACAACAACCCCAACATTGAAAAACACCAACAAATTCAACAACAACCTCAATATTGAAAATCACCAACAAATTCATCAATGAAAAACATCCAAAAATTCAACAACAACCTCAACAATCAAAAACACCAAAAAATTCAACAACAAACTGAACATTCAAAATCACCAACAAAGTCAACAACAACCTCAACTTTGAAAAACACCAACAAATAGAACAACAACGTCAACAGTGAAAAACTCGAACAAATTCAACAACAACCTCAACAATGAAAAGCACCAAAAAATTCAACAACAACCTCAACATTCAAAAACACCAACAATTTCAACAACAACCTCAGCAATGATAACATCAAAAAAGTCAACAACATCCTCAACAATGAAAAACACCAAAAAAATTTCCACAACAACCTCAACAATGAAAAACACCAAAATATTCAACAACAACCTCAACTTTGAAAATCACCAGCAAATTCAACAACCTCAACATTGAAAAACGCTAACAAATTCAAAAACAACCTCAACATTGAAAAACTCCAACAAATTCAACAACAACCTCAACATTAAAAAACAGCAAAATTTCAACAACAACCTCAGCAATGATTAACATCAAAAAATTCAACAACATCCTCAACAATGAAAAACACCAAAAAAATTCAACAACAACCTCAACAATGAAAAACACCAATAAAATTCAACAACAACCTGAATTTTGAAAAACACCAACAGATTTAACAACCTCAACATTCAAATACAACAACATATTCAACAACAACCTCAACATTGAAAAACACCAAAATATTCAATAACAACCTCAACTTTGAAAAGCACGATCCAATTCCAAAACCTCAACATTGAAAAGCACCAAAAAATTCAACTACAACCTCAATATTGTTAATCACCAACAAATTCAACTACAACCTCAACATTCAAAAACACCAACAAATTCAACAAAAACCTCAACAATGGAAAACACCAACAAATTCATCAAAAACCTCAACAATGAAAAACACCAACAAATTCAACTACAACCTCAACATTCAAAAACACCAACAAATTCAACAAAAACCTCAACAATGGAAAACACCAACAAATTCATCAAAAACCTCAAAAATGAAAAACACCAAAAAACTCAACAACAAACTGAACATTCAAAATCACCAACAAAGTCAACAACAGCCTCAACTTTGAAAAACACCAACAAATTCAAAAACCTCAACATGGAAAAACACCATCAAAGTCAACCACAACCTCAACATTGAAAATCACCAAAAAATTCAACAAGAACCTCAACATTCAATAACACTAAACAATAAAAAACACAACCTCAACATTCAAAAACACCAACAAATTCAACCAAAACCTCGACAATGAAAACACCAAAAAAATCAACAACAACCTCAACATTGAAAAATACAAAAAGATTCAATAAAAAAACATTGAATACACCAAAAAATTCAACAGCAACCTCAACATTGAAAAACAACAAAATATTCAATAACAACCTCAACTTTGAAATCACGATCCAATTCCAAAACCTCAGCATTCAAAAGGACCAAAAAATTCAACGAAAACCTCAATATTGTTCATCAACAACAAATTCAACTACAACCTCAACATGCAAAAACACCAACAAATTCAACAAAAACCTCAACAATGGAAAAGACCAACAAATTCATCAAAAACCGCAAAAATGAAAAACACTAAAAAATTCATCAACAACCTCAACATTCAAAAGCACAAACAAATTCAACAACCTCAACATTGAAGAACTCCAAGAAATACAACAACAACCTCAACAATGAAAAACACCAAAAAATTCAACAACAACCCCAACATTGAAAAACACCAACAAATTCAACAACAACCTCAATATTGAAAATCACCAACAAATTCAACAATGAAAAACATCCAAAAATTCAACAACGACAACCTCAACAATGAAAAACACCAAAAAAATTCAACAACAAACTGAACATTCAAAATCACCAACAAAGTCAACAACAACCTCAACTTTGAAAAACACCAACAAATTCAACAACAACATCAACAGTGAAAAACTCCAACAAATACAACAACAACCCCAACAATGAAAAGCACCAAAAAATTCAACAACAACCTCAACATTAAAAAACACCAACAATTTCAACAACAACCTCAGCAATGAATAACATCCAAAAATTAAACAACATCCTCAACAATGAAAAACACCAAAAAAAATTCCACAACAACCTCAACAATGAAAAACACCAAAATATTCAACAACAACTTCAACTTTGCAAATCACCAGCAAATTCAACAACCTCAACATTGAAAAACGCTAACAAATTCAAAAACAACCTCAACATTGAAAAACTCCAACAAATTCAACAACAACCTCAACATTCAAAAACACCAAAATTTCAACAACAACCTCAGCAATTATTAACACCAACAATTTCAACAACAACCTCAACAATGAAAAACACCAAAAAATTCAACACCATCTCAACATTGAAAAACACCAAGAAATTCCACAACAACCTCAACAATGAAAAACACTAAAAAATTCAACAACACCTCAACATTCAAAAACACCAAAAAATAAATACAACAACCTCAACATTCAAAAACACCAACAAATACTGGCAAAACCTCAACAATGATAAACTCCAAAAAATTCAACAACAAACTCAACATTGAAAAACAGCAACAAATACAACAACCTCAACATTGAAAAACACCAACAAAGTCAACAACAACCTCAACAATGAAAAACAGCAAAAAATTCAACAACAACCTCAACATTCAAAAACACCAACAATTTCAACAACAACCTCAGCAATGAAAAACAACAAAACAATTCAACAAAAACCTTAACATTCAATAACACCAAAAAATAAAAACAACAACCTCAAAATTCAAAAACACCAACAAATTCAACCAAAACCTCAACAATGAAAAACACCAAAAAATTCAACAACAACCTCAAATTTCAAAAACACCAACAAATTCAACAAACTCAACATTGAAAAACGCCAACAAATTCAACAACAACCTCAACATTGAAAAACTCCAACAAATTCAACAACTTCCTCAACAATGAAAAACGGCAAAAAATTCAACCACAACCTCAACATTCAAAAACACCAACATTTTCAACAACAACCTCAACAATGAAAAACAGGAAAAAAATCAATAAAACCTCAACACTGAAAAACTCCAAGAATTTCAACAATTACCACAACAATGAAAAACACCAAAAAATCCGACAACAAACTCAATATTGAAAATCACCATCAAATTCAACAATAACCTCAACAATGAAAAACACCATTACAATTCAACAACAACCTCAATTTTGAAAAACACCAACAGATTTAACAACCTGAACATTCAAATACACCAACAAATTCAACAACAACCACAGCTTTGAAAAACACCAACAAATTCAACTGCAACCTCAACATTCAAAAACTCCAACAATTTGAATAACAAACTCAACAATGAAAAACAGCAAATAATTCAACTGCAACCACAATTTTGAAAAATACAAAAAGAATCAATAAAAAACATTGAATACACCAAAAAATTCAACAACAACCTCAATATTGAAAATCACCAACAAATTCAACAATGAAAAACATCCAAAAATTCAACAACAACAACCTCAACAAAGAAAAACACCAAAAAATTCAACAACAAACTGAACATTCAAAATCACCAACAAAGTCAACAACAACCTCAACTTTGAAAAACACCAACAAATTCAACAACAACATCAACAGTGAAAAACTCCAACAAATACAACAACAACCTCAACAATGAAAAACACCAAAAAATTCAACAACAACCCCAACATTGAAAAACACCAACAAATTCAACAACAACCTCAATATTGAAAATCACCAACAAATTCATCAATGAAAAACATCCAAAAATTCAACAACAACCTCAACAATCAAAAACACCAAAAAATTCAACAACAAACTGAACATTCAAAATCACCAACAATTTCAACAACAACCTCAGCAATGATAACATCAAAAAAGTCAACAACATCCTCAACAATGAAAAACACCAAAAAAATTTCCACAACAACCTCAACAATGAAAAACACCAAAATATTCAACAACAACTTCAACTTTGCAAATCACCAGCAAATTCAACAACCTCAACATTGAAAAACGCTAACAAATTCAAAAACAACCTCAACATTGAAAAACTCCAACAAATTCAACAACAACCTCAACATTCAAAAACACCAAAATTTCAACAACAACCTCAGCAATTATTAACACCAACAATTTCAACAACAACCTCAACAATGAAAAACACCAAAAAATTCAACACCATCTCAACATTGAAAAACACCAAGAAATTCCACAACAACCTCAACAATGAAAAACACTAAAAAATTCAACAACACCTCAACATTCAAAAACACCAAAAAATAAATACAACAACCTCAACATTCAAAAACACCAACAAATACTGGCAAAACCTCAACAATGATAAACTCCAAAAAATTCAACAACAAACTCAACATTGAAAAACAGCAACAAATACAACAACCTCAACATTGAAAAACACCAACAAAGTCAACAACAACCTCAACAATGAAAAACAGCAAAAAATTCAACAACAACCTCAACATTCAAAAACACCAACAATTTCAACAACAACCTCAGCAATGAAAAACATCTAAAAATTCAACAACAACCTCAACAATGAAAAACAACAAAACAATTCAACAAAAACCTTAACATTCAATAACACCAAAAAATAAAAACAACAACCTCAAAATTCAAAAACACCAACAAATTCAACCAAAACCTCAACAATGAAAAACACCAAAAAATTCAACAACAACCTCAAATTTCAAAAACACCAACAAATTCAACAAACTCAACATTGAAAAACGCCAACAAATTCAACAACAACCTCAACATTGAAAAACTCCAACAAATTCAACAACTTCCTCAACAATGAAAAACGGCAAAAAATTCAACCACAACCTCAACATTCAAAAACACCAACATTTTCAACAACAACCTCAACAATGAAAAACAGGAAAAAAATCAATAAAACCTCAACACTGAAAAACTCCAAGAATTTCAACAATTACCACAACAATGAAAAACACCAAAAAATCCGACAACAAACTCAATATTGAAAATCACCATCAAATTCAACAATAACCTCAACAATGAAAAACACCATTACAATTCAACAACAACCTCAATTTTGAAAAACACCAACAGATTTAACAACCTGAACATTCAAATACACCAACAAATTCAACAACAACCACAGCTTTGAAAAACACCAACAAATTCAACTGCAACCTCAACATTCAAAAACTCCAACAATTTGAATAACAAACTCAACAATGAAAAACAGCAAATAATTCAACTGCAACCACAATTTTGAAAAATACAAAAAGAATCAATAAAAAACATTGAATACACCAAAAAATTCAACAACAACCTCAATATTGAAAATCACCAACAAATTCAACAATGAAAAACATCCAAAAATTCAACAACAACAACCTCAACAATGAAAAACACCAAAAAATTCAACAACAAACTGAACATTCAAAATCACCAACAAAGTCAACAACAACCTCAACTTTGAAAAACACCAACAAATTCAACAACAACATCAACAGTGAAAAACTCCAACAAATACAACAACAACCTCAACAATGAAAAACACCAAAAAATTCAACAACAACCCCAACATTGAAAAACACCAACAAATTCAACAACAACCTCAATATTGAAAATCACCAACAAATTCATCAATGAAAAACATCCAAAAATTCAACAACAACCTCAACAATCAAAAACACCAAAAAATTCAACAACAAACTGAACATTCAAAATCACCAACAAAGTCAACAACAACCTCAACTTTGAAAAACACCAACAAATAGAACAACAACATCAACAGTGAAAAACTCGAACAAATTCAACAACAACCTCAACAATGAAAAGCACCAAAAAATTCAACAACAACCTCAACATTCAAAAACACCAACAATTTCAACAACAACCTCAGCAATGATAACATCAAAAAAGTCAACAACATCCTCAACAATGAAAAACACCAAAAAAATTTCCACAACAACCTCAACAATGAAAAACACCAAAATATTCAACAACAACCTCAACTTTGAAAATCACCAGCAAATTCAACAACCTCAACATTGAAAAGCGCTAACAAATTCAAAAACAACCTCAACATTGAAAAACTCCAACAAATTCAACAACAACCTCAACATTAAAAAACAGCAAAATTTCAACAACAACCTCAGCAATGATTAACATCAAAAAATTCAACAACATCCTCAACAATGAAAAACACCAAAAAAATTCAACAACAACCTCAACAATGAAAAACACCAATAATAATCAATAAACACCTCAACATTGAAAAACACCAAGAAATTCCACAACAACCTCAACAATGAAAAACACCAAAAAAATTCAACAACACCTCAACATTCAAAAACACCAAAAAATAAATACAACAACCTCAACATTCAAAAACACCAACAAATACTGGCAAAACCTCAACAATGATAAACTCCAAAAAATTCAACAACAAACTCAACTTTGAAAAACAGCAACAAATACAACAACCTCAACATTGAAAAGCACCAACAAATTCAACAACAACCTCAACAATGAAAAACAGCAATAAATTCAACAACAACATCAACATTCAAAAACACCAACAATTTCAACAACAACCTCAACATTGAAAAACTCCAACAAATACAACAACAACCACAACAATGAAAAACTCCAAAAAATTCAACAACAACCTCAACATTCAAAAACACCAACAATTTCAACAAAAACCTCAGCAATGAAAAACATCTAAAAATTCAACAACAACCTCAACAATGAAAGACACCAATAAAATTCAACAACAACCTTAACATTCAATAACACCAAAAAATAAAAACAACAACCTCAACAAACAAAAACACCAACAAATTCAACCAAAACCTCAACAATGAAAGACACCAAAAAATTCAACAACAACCTCAACTTTGAAAAACACCAACAAATTCAACAACCTCAACATTGAAAAACGACAACAAATTCAACCACAACCTCAACATTCAAAAACACCAACAATTTCAACAACAACCTCAGCAATGAATAACTTCAAAAAATTCAACAACATCCTCAACAATGAAAAGCACCAAAAAAATTCAACAACAACCTCAACAATGAAAACCACCAAAAAATTCAATAAAAACCTCAACATTTAAAAACTCCAAGAATTTCAACAACTACCACGACATTGAAATACACCAAAAAATTCGACAACAAATGAAACATTGAAAATCACCATCATATTCAACAAAAACCGCAACAATGAAGAACACCAATAAATTCAACAACAACCTTAAGTTTGAAAAACACCAACAGATTTAACAACGTCAACTTTCAAATACACCACCAAATTCAACAACAACATCAGCTTTGAAAAACACAAACAATTTCAACAACCTTAACATTGAAAAACACCAACAAATTCAACAACAACCTCAACATTGAAAATCACCAACAAATTCAACAACAACCTCAACAATGAAAAACATCAAAAAATTCAACAACAACCTCAACAATGAAAAACACCAAAATAATTCATCAACAACCTCAACAATGAAAAACACCAAAAAAAAATCAAATAAAACCTCAACAATGAAAAACACCAAAAAATTCAACAACAACCTCAACAATGAAAAACACCAAAATAATTCATCAACAACCTCAACAATGAAAAACACCAAAAAAAAATCAAATAAAACCTCAACAATGAAAAACACCAAAAAATTCAACAACAACCTCAACTTTGAAAAACATCAACAAATTCAACAACCTCAACATTGAAAAACACCATCAAATTCAGCAACAACCTCAACATTGCAAAACTCCAACAAATTCAACAACAACCTCAACAATGAAAAACACCAAAAAAAATTCAACAACAACGTCAACATTCAAAAACACCAACAAATTCAACAACCTCAACATTGAAAAACACCAACAAATTCAACAGCAACCTCAACATTGAAAAACTCCAACATATTCAGCAACAACCTCAACAATGAATAACACCAAAAAATTCAACAACAGCCTCAACTTTGAAAAACACCAACAAATTCAACAACCTCAACATTGAAAAACACCAACAAATTCAACAGCAACCTCAACATTGAAAAACTCCAACATATTCAGCAACAACCTCAACAATGAATAACACCAAAAAATTCAACAAAAGCCTCAGCTTTGAAAAACATCAACAAATTCAACAACCTCAACATTGAAAAACACCAACAAATTCAGCAACAACCTCAAAATTGAAAAACTCCAGCAAATTCAACAACAACCTCAACAATGAAAAATATCAAAAAATTCAACAACAACCTCAACATTCAAAAACACCAAAAAATAAAACCAACAACCTCAACATTCAAAAACAACAATAAATTCAACCAAGACCTCAACAATGAAAAATACCAAAAAATTCAACAACAGCCTCAACTTTGAAAAACACCAACAAATTAGCAACCTCAACATTGAAAATCACCAACAAATTCAACAACAACCTTGACATTGAAAAACTCCAACATATTCAACAACAACCTCAGCAATGAATAACACCAAAAAATTCAACAACAAACTCAACATTCAAAAACACCAACAATTTCAACAAGAACCTCAGCAATGATAAACATCAAAATATTCAACAACAACCTCAACAATGAAAAACACCAAATAAATTCAACAACGACCTCACCAATGAAAAACACCAAAAAAATCAATAAAAACCTCAAAATTGAAAAACACCAAAAAATTCCACAACAATCTCAACAATGAAAAACACCAAAAAACTCAACAACAACCTCAACTTTCAAAAACACCAAAAAAAAATACAACAACCTCAACATTCAAAAACACCAACAACATTGAAAAACACCAACAAATACAACAATCTCAGCATTGAAAAACTCCAACAATTTCAACAACAACCTCAACATTGAAAAACTCCAACAAATACAACAACAACCTCAACAATGAATAACTCCAAAAAATTCAACAACAACCTCAACATTCAAAAACACCAACAATTTCAACAACAACCTCAGCAATGAATAACATCCAACAATTCAAAAACAACCTCAACAATGAAAGACACCAATAAAATTCAACAACAACCTTAACATTCAATAACACCAAAAAATAAAAACAACAACCTCAACAAACAAATACACCAACAAATTCAACCAAAACCTCAACAATGAAAGACACCAAAAAATTCAACAACAACCTCAACTTTGAAAAACACCAACAAATTCAACAACCTCAACACTGAAAAACGACAACAAATTCAACAACAACCTCAACATTCAAAAACACCAACAATTTCAACAACAACCCCAGCAATGAAAAACTTCAATAAATTCAACAACATCCTCAACAATGAAAAGCACCAAAAAAATTCAACAACAACCTCAACAATGAAAACCACCAAAAAATTCAATAAAAACCTCAACATTGAAAAATTCCAAGAATTTCAACAACTACCACAACATTGAAATACACCAAAAAATTCGACAACAAATGAAACATTGAAAATCACCATCATATTCAACAAAAACCTCAACAGTGAAAAACACCAATAAATTCCACAACAACCTTAAGTTTGAAAAACACCAACAGATTTAACAACGTCAACTTTCAAATTCAACAACAACATCAGCTTTGAAAAACACAAACAAATTCAACAAACTCAACATTGAAAAACACCAACAAATTCAACAACAACCTCAACTTTGAAAAACACCAACAAATTCAACAAGCTCAAAATTGAAAAACACCAACAAATTCAACTGCAACCTCAACCTTGAAAAAAACAAATAAGATCAAAAAAAACCATTGATATCACCAATAAGTTCAACAACCTCAACATTGAAAATCACCAACAAATTCAACAACAACCTCAGCAATGAAAAACATCAAACAATTCAACAACCTCAACAATCACAAACACCAGCAATTTCAACAACAACCTCAACAATGAAAAACAGCAAAAAATTCAACAGCAACCTCAACAATGAAAAACACCAAAAACATTCATCAACAACCTCAACAATGAAAAACACCAAAAAAAAATCAACCAAAACCTCAACAATGAAAAACACCAAAAAATTCAACAACAACCTCAACTTTGAAAAACATCAACAAATTCAACAACCTCAACATTGAAAAACACCAACAAATTCAGCAACAACCTCAACATTGAAAAACTCCAACAAATTCAACAACAACCTCAACAATGAAAAACATCAAAAAATTCAACAACAACCTCAACAATGAAAAACACGAAAAAAAATTCAACAACAACCTCAACATTCAAAAACACCAACAAATTCAACAACCTCAACATTGAAAAACACCAACAAATTCAACAGCAACCTCAACATTGAAAAACTCCAACATATTCAGCAACAACCTCAACAATGAATAACACCAAAAAATTCAACAACAGCCTCAACTTTGAAAAACACCAACAAATTCAACAACCTCAACATTGAAAAACACCAACAAATTCAACAGCAACCTCAACATTGAAAAACTCCAACATATTCAGCAACAACCTCAACAATGAATAACACCAATAAATTCAACAACAGCCTCAACTTTGAAAAACACCAACAAATTCAACAACCTCAACATTGAAAAACACCAACAAATTCAACAGCAACCTCAACATTGAAAAACTCCAACATATTCAGCAACAACATCAACAATGAAAAACACCAAAAAAATTCATCAACAACCTCAACGATGAAAAACACCAAAAAAAATCAATAAAAACCTCAACATTTAAAAACACCAAAAAATTCCACAACAACGTATACAATGAAAAACACCGAAAAATTCAACAACAACCTCAACATTCAAAAACACCAAAAAAAAATACAACAACCTCAACATTCAAAAACACCAACAAATACAACCAAAACCTCAGCATTGAAAAACACCAACAAATACAACCAAAACCTCAACTTTGAAAAACACCAACAAATACAACAACCTCAACATTGAAAAACTCCAACAAATTCAACAACAACCTCAACAATGAAAAACACCAAAAAAATTCAACAAAAACCTTAACATTCAAAAACACCAAAAAATAAAAACAACAACCTCAAAATTCAAAAATACCAACAAATTCAACCAAAACCTCAACAATGAAAAACATCAGAAAATTCAACAACAACCTCAAATTTGAAAAACACCAACAAATTCAACAAACTCAACATTGAAAAACGCCAACAAATTCAACAACAACCTCAACATTGAAAAACACCGAAAAATTCAACAACAACCCCAACATTGAAAAACAACAACAAATTCAACAACAACTTCAATATTGAAAATCACCAACAAATTCAACAACAACCTCAAAAATGAAAACCATCCAAAAATTCAACAACAACAACCTCAACAATGAAAAACGCCAAAAAATTCAACAACAAACTCATCTTTGAAAAAAACCAACAAATTCAACAACCTCAACATTAAAAAACACCAAGAAATTCAACAACGACCTCAACATTGAAAATCTCCAACAAATTCAACAAAAACCTCAACAATGAAAAACACCGAAAAATAAAAACAACAACCTCAACATTCAAAAACACCAACAAATTCAACGAAAAGCTCAACAATGAAAAGCACCAAAAAATTCAACAACAACCTCAACATTCAAAAACACCAAAAAATAAAAACAATAACAACAACATTCAAAAACACCAGCAAATACTGGCAAAACCTCAACAATGAAAAACACCACAAAATTCAACAACAAACTCAACTTTGAAAAACAGCAACAAATACAACAACCTCAACATTGAAAAACAGCAACAAATTCAACAACAACCTCAGCATTGAAGAACTCCAACAAATTCAACAACAACCTCAACAATGAAAAACAGCAAAAAATTCAACAGCAACCTCAGCATTCAAAAACACCATCAATTTCAACAACAACCTCAGCAATGAAAAACATCTAAAAATTCAACAACAACCTCAACAATGAAAAACACCAAAAAAATTCAACAAAAACCTCAACAATGAAAAACATGAAAAAAATCAATAAAAACCTCAACATTGAAAAACTCCAAGAATTTCAACAATTACCACAACAATGAAAAGCACCAAAAAATTCGACAACAAACTCAATATTGAAAATCACCATCAAATTCAACAAAAACCTCAACAATGAAAAACACCAATAAAATTCAACAACAACCTGAATTTTGAAAAACACCAACAGATTTAACAACCTCAACATTCAAATACAACAACATATTCAACAACAACCTCAACATTGAAAAACACCAAAATATTCAATAACAACCTCAACTTTGAAAAGCACGATCCAATTCCAAAACCTCAACATTGAAAAGCACCAAAAAATTCAACTACAACCTCAATATTGTTAATCACCAACAAATTCAACTACAACCTCAACATTCAAAAACACCAACAAATTCAACAAAAACCTCAACAATGGAAAACACCAACAAATTCATCAAAAACCTCAACAATGAAAAACACCAACAAATTCAACTACAACCTCAACATTCAAAAACACCAACAAATTCAACAAAAACCTCAACAATGGAAAACACCAACAAATTCATCAAAAACCTCAAAAATGAAAAACACCAAAAAACTCAACAACAAACTGAACATTCAAAATCACCAACAAAGTCAACAACAGCCTCAACTTTGAAAAACACCAACAAATTCAAAAACCTCAACATGGAAAAACACCATCAAAGTCAACCACAACCTCAACATTGAAAATCACCAAAAAATTCAACAAGAACCTCAACATTCAATAACACTAAACAATAAAAAACACAACCTCAACATTCAAAAACACCAACAAATTCAACCAAAACCTCGACAATGAAAACACCAAAAAAATCAACAACAACCTCAACATTGAAAAATACAAAAAGATTCAATAAAAAAACATTGAATACACCAAAAAATTCAACAGCAACCTCAACATTGAAAAACAACAAAATATTCAATAACAACCTCAACTCCAATTCCAAAACCTCAGCATTCAAAAGGACCAAAAAATTCAACGAAAACCTCAATATTGTTCATCAACAACAAATTCAACTACAACCTCAACATGCAAAAACACCAACAAATTCAACAAAAACCTCAACAATGGAAAAGACCAACAAATTCATCAAAAACCGCAAAAATGAAAAACACTAAAAAATTCATCAACAACCTCAACATTCAAAAGCACAAACAAATTCAACAACCTCAACATTGAAGAACTCCAAGAAATACAACAACAACCTCAACAATGAAAAACACCAAAAAATTCAACAACAACCCCAACATTGAAAAACACCAACAAATTCAACAACAACCTCAATATTGAAAATCACCAACAAATTCAACAATGAAAAACATCCAAAAATTCAACAACAACCTCAACAATGAAAAACACCAAAAAAATTCAACAACAAACTGAACATTCAAAATCACCAACAAAGTCAACAACAACCTCAACTTTGAAAAACACCAACAAATTCAACAACAACATCAACAGTGAAAAACTCCAACAAATACAACAACAACCCCAACAATGAAAAGCACCAAAAAATTCAACAACAACCTCAACATTGAAAAACACCAAAATATTCAATAACAACCTCAACTTTGAAAAGCACGATCCAATTACAAAACCTCAACATTGAAAAGCACCAAAAAATTCAACTACAACCTCAATATTGTTAATCACCAACAAATTCAACTACAACCTCAACATTCAAAAACACCAACAAATTCAACAAAAACCTCAACAATGGAAAACACCAACAAATTCATCAAAAACCTCAACAATGAAAAACACCAACAAATTCAACTACAACCTCAACATTCAAAAACACCAACAAATTCAACAAAAACCTCAACAATGGAAAACACCAACAAATTCATCAAAAACCTCAACAATGAAAAGCACCAAAAAATTCAACAACAACCTCAACATTAAAAAACACCAACAATTTCAACAACAACCTCAGCAATGAATAACATCCAAAAATTAAACAACATCCTCAACAATGAAAAACACCAAAAAAAATTCCACAACAACCTCAACAATGAAAAACACCAAAATATTCAACAACAACTTCAACTTTGCAAATCACCAGCAAATTCAACAACCTCAACATTGAAAAACGCTAACAAATTCAAAAACAACCTCAACATTGAAAAACTCCAACAAATTCAACAACAACCTCAACATTCAAAAACACCAAAATTTCAACAACAACCTCAGCAATTATTAACACCAACAATTTCAACAACAACCTCAACAATGAAAAACACCAAAAAATTCAACACCATCTCAACATTGAAAAACACCAAGAAATTCCACAACAACCTCAACAATGAAAAACACTAAAAAATTCAACAACACCTCAACATTCAAAAACACCAAAAAATAAATACAACAACCTCAACATTCAAAAACACCAACAAATACTGGCAAAACCTCAACAATGATAAACTCCAAAAAATTCAACAACAAACTCAACATTGAAAAACAGCAACAAATACAACAACCTCAACATTGAAAAACACCAACAAAGTCAACAACAACCTCAACAATGAAAAACAGCAAAAAATTCAACAACAACCTCAACATTCAAAAACACCAACAATTTCAACAACAACCTCAGCAATGAAAAACATCTAAAAATTCAACAACAACCTCAACAATGAAAAACAACAAAACAATTCAACAAAAACCTTAACATTCAATAACACCAAAAAATAAAAACAACAACCTCAAAATTCAAAAACACCAACAAATTCAACCAAAACCTCAACAATGAAAAACACCAAAAAATTCAACAACAACCTCAAATTTCAAAAACACCAACAAATTCAACAAACTCAACATTGAAAAACGCCAACAAATTCAACAACAACCTCAACATTGAAAAACTCCAACAAATTCAACAACTTCCTCAACAATGAAAAACGGCAAAAAATTCAACCACAACCTCAACATTCAAAAACACCAACATTTTCAACAACAACCTCAACAATGAAAAACAGGAAAAAAATCAATAAAACCTCAACACTGAAAAACTCCAAGAATTTCAACAATTACCACAACAATGAAAAACACCAAAAAATCCGACAACAAACTCAATATTGAAAATCACCATCAAATTCAACAATAACCTCAACAATGAAAAACACCATTACAATTCAACAACAACCTCAATTTTGAAAAACACCAACAGATTTAACAACCTGAACATTCAAATACACCAACAAATTCAACAACAACCACAGCTTTGAAAAACACCAACAAATTCAACTGCAACCTCAACATTCAAAAACTCCAACAATTTGAATAACAAACTCAACAATGAAAAACAGCAAATAATTCAACTGCAACCACAATTTTGAAAAATACAAAAAGAATCAATAAAAAACATTGAATACACCAAAAAATTCAACAACAACCTCAATATTGAAAATCACCAACAAATTCAACAATGAAAAACATCCAAAAATTCAACAACAACAACCTCAACAATGAAAAACACCAAAAAATTCAACAACAAACTGAACATTCAAAATCACCAACAAAGTCAACAACAACCTCAACTTTGAAAAACACCAACAAATTCAACAACAACATCAACAGTGAAAAACTCCAACAAATACAACAACAACCTCAACAATGAAAAACACCAAAAAATTCAACAACAACCCCAACATTGAAAAACACCAACAAATTCAACAACAACCTCAATATTGAAAATCACCAACAAATTCATCAATGAAAAACATCCAAAAATTCAACAACAACCTCAACAATCAAAAACACCAAAAAATTCAACAACAAACTGAACATTCAAAATCACCAACAAAGTCAACAACAACCTCAACTTTGAAAAACACCAACAAATAGAACAACAACATCAACAGTGAAAAACTCGAACAAATTCAACAACAACCTCAACAATGAAAAGCACCAAAAAATTCAACAACAACCTCAACATTCAAAAACACCAACAATTTCAACAACAACCTCAGCAATGATAACATCAAAAAAGTCAACAACATCCTCAACAATGAAAAACACCAAAAAAATTTCCACAACAACCTCAACAATGAAAAACACCAAAATATTCAACAACA
Organism: Cetorhinus maximus; assembly: GCF_964194155.1. Lineage (NCBI taxonomy): Eukaryota > Metazoa > Chordata > Chondrichthyes > Lamniformes > Cetorhinidae > Cetorhinus > Cetorhinus maximus. The sequence continues at coordinate 172,787 of NW_027596182.1, read as the reverse complement.
ACTTCAACTTTGCAAATCACCAGCAAATTCAACAACCTCAACATTGAAAAACGCTAACAAATTCAAAAACAACCTCAACAATGAAAAACACCAAATAATTCAACAACAATCTCAAATTTCAAAAACACCAACAAATTCAACAAACTCAACATTGAAAAACGCCAAAAAATTCAACAACAACCTCAACATTGAAAAACTCCAACAAATTCAACAACTTCCTCAACAATGAAAAACGGCAAAAAATTCAACCACAACCTCAACATTCAAAAACACCAACATTTTCAACAACAACCTCAACAATGAAAAACAGGAAAAAAATCAATAAAACCTCAACACTGAAAAACTCCAAGAATTTCAACAATTACCACAACAATGAAAAACACCAAAAAATCCGACACACAACCTCAATATTGAAAATCACCATCAAATTCAACAATAACCTCAACAATGAAAAACACCATTACAATTCAACAACAACCTCAATTTTGAAAAACACCAACAGATTTAACAACCTGAACATTCAAATACACCAACAAATTCAACAACAACCACAGCTTTGAAAAACACCAACAAATTCAACTGCAACCTCAACATTCAAAAACTCCAACAATTTGAATAACAAACTCAACAATGAAAAACAGCAAATAATTCAACTGCAACCACAATTTTGAAAAATACAAAAAGAATCAATAAAAAACATTGAATACACCAAAAAATTCAACAACAACCTCAATATTGAAAATCACCAACAAATTCAACAATGAAAAACATCCAAAAATTCAACAACAACAACCTCAACAATGAAAAACACCAAAAAATTCAACAACAAACTGAACATTCAAAATCACCAACAAAGTCAACAACAACCTCAACTTTGAAAAACACCAACAAATTCAACAACAACATCAACAGTGAAAAACTCCAACAAATACAACAACAACCTCAACAATGAAAAACACCAAAAAATTCAACAACAACCCCAACATTGAAAAACACCAACAAATTCAACAACAACCTCAATATTGAAAATCACCAACAAATTCATCAATGAAAAACATCCAAAAATTCAACAACAACCTCAACAATCAAAAACACCAAAAAATTCAACAACAAACTGAACATTCAAAATCACCAACAAAGTCAACAACAACCTCAACTTTGAAAAACACCAACAAATAGAACAACAACATCAACAGTGAAAAACTCGAACAAATTCAACAACAACCTCAACAATGAAAAGCACCAAAAAATTCAACAACAACCTCAACATTCAAAGACACCAACAATTTCAACAACAACCTCAGCAATGATAACATCAAAAAAGTCAACAACATCCTCAACAATGAAAAACACCAAAAAAATTTCCACAACAACCTCAACAATGAAAAACACCAAAATATTCAACAACTTCAACTTTGCAAATCACCAGCAAATTCAACAACCTCAACATTGAAAAACGCTAACAAATTCAAAAACAACCTCAACATTGAAAAACTCCAACAAATTCAACAACAACCTCAACATTCAAAAACACCAAAATTTCAACAACAACCTCAGCAATTATTAACACCAACAATTTCAACAACAACCTCAACAATGAAAAACACCAAAAAATTCAACACCATCTCAACATTGAAAAACACCAAGAAATTCCACAACAACCTCAACAATGAAAAACACTAAAAAATTCAACAACACCTCAACATTCAAAAACACCAAAAAATAAATACAACAACCTCAACATTCAAAAACACCAACAAATACTGGCAAAACCTCAACAATGATAAACTCCAAAAAATTCAACAACAAACTCAACATTGAAAAACAGCAACAAATACAACAACCTCAACATTGAAAAACACCAACAAAGTCAACAACAACCTCAACAATGAAAAACAGCAAAAAATTCAACAACAACCTCAACATTCAAAAACACCAACAATTTCAACAACAACCTCAGCAATGAAAAACATCTAAAAATTCAACAACAACCTCAACAATGAAAAACAACAAAACAATTCAACAAAAACCTTAACATTCAATAACACCAAAAAATAAAAACAACAACCTCAAAATTCAAAAACACCAACAAATTCAACCAAAACCTCAACAATGAAAAACACCAAAAAATTCAACAACAACCTCAAATTTCAAAAACACCAACAAATTCAACAAACTCAACATTGAAAAACGCCAACAAATTCAACAACAACCTCAACATTGAAAAACTCCAACAAATTCAACAACTTCCTCAACAATGAAAAACGGCAAAAAATTCAACCACAACCTCAACATTCAAAAACACCAACATTTTCAACAACAACCTCAACAATGAAAAACAGGAAAAAAATCAATAAAACCTCAACACTGAAAAACTCCAAGAATTTCAACAATTACCACAACAATGAAAAACACCAAAAAATCCGACAACAAACTCAATATTGAAAATCACCATCAAATTCAACAATAACCTCAACAATGAAAAACACCATTACAATTCAACAACAACCTCAATTTTGAAAAACACCAACAGATTTAACAAACTGAACATTCAAATACACCAACAAATTCAACAACAACCACAGCTTTGAAAAACACCAACAAATTCAACTGCAACCTCAACATTCAAAAACTCCAACAATTTGAATAACAAACTCAACAATGAAAAACAGCAAATAATTCAACTGCAACCACAATTTTGAAAAATACAAAAAGAATCAATAAAAAACATTGAATACACCAAAAAATTCAACAACAACCTCAATATTGAAAATCACCAACAAATTCAACAATGAAAAACATCCAAAAATTCAACAACAACAACCTCAACAATGAAAAACACCAAAAAATTCAACAACAAACTGAACATTCAAAATCACCAACAAAGTCAACAACAACCTCAACTTTGAAAAACACCAACAAATTCAACAACAACATCAACAGTGAAAAACTCCAACAAATACAACAACAACCTCAACAATGAAAAACACCAAAAAATTCAACAACAACCCCAACATTGAAAAACACCAACAAATTCAACAACAACCTCAATATTGAAAATCACCAACAAATTCATCAATGAAAAACATCCAAAAATTCAACAACAACCTCAACAATCAAAAACACCAAAAAATTCAACAACAAACTGAACATTCAAAATCACCAACAATTTCAACAACAACCTCAGCAATGATAACATCAAAAAAGTCAACAACATCCTCAACAATGAAAAACACCAAAAAAATTTCCACAACAACCTCAACAATGAAAAACACCAAAATATTCAACAACAACTTCAACTTTGCAAATCACCAGCAAATTCAACAACCTCAACATTGAAAAACGCTAACAAATTCAAAAACAACCTCAACATTGAAAAACTCCAACAAATTCAACAACAACCTCAACATTCAAAAACACCAAAATTTCAACAACAACCTCAGCAATTATTAACACCAACAATTTCAACAACAACCTCAACAATGAAAAACACCAAAAAATTCAACACCATCTCAACATTGAAAAACACCAAGAAATTCCACAACAACCTCAACAATGAAAAACACTAAAAAATTCAACAACACCTCAACATTCAAAAACACCAAAAAATAAATACAACAACCTCAACATTCAAAAACACCAACAAATACTGGCAAAACCTCAACAATGATAAACTCCAAAAAATTCAACAACAAACTCAACATTGAAAAACAGCAACAAATACAACAACCTCAACATTGAAAAACACCAACAAAGTCAACAACAACCTCAACAATGAAAAACAGCAAAAAATTCAACAACAACCTCAACATTCAAAAACACCAACAATTTCAACAACAACCTCAGCAATGAAAAACATCTAAAAATTCAACAACAACCTCAACAATGAAAAACAACAAAACAATTCAACAAAAACCTTAACATTCAATAACACCAAAAAATAAAAACAACAACCTCAAAATTCAAAAACACCAACAAATTCAACCAAAACCTCAACAATGAAAAACACCAAAAAATTCAACAACAACCTCAAATTTCAAAAACACCAACAAATTCAACAAACTCAACATTGAAAAACGCCAACAAATTCAACAACAACCTCAACATTGAAAAACTCCAACAAATTCAACAACTTCCTCAACAATGAAAAACGGCAAAAAATTCAACCACAACCTCAACATTCAAAAACACCAACATTTTCAACAACAACCTCAACAATGAAAAACAGGAAAAAAATCAATAAAACCTCAACACTGAAAAACTCCAAGAATTTCAACAATTACCACAACAATGAAAAACACCAAAAAATCCGACAACAAACTCAATATTGAAAATCACCATCAAATTCAACAATAACCTCAACAATGAAAAACACCATTACAATTCAACAACAACCTCAATTTTGAAAAACACCAACAGATTTAACAACCTGAACATTCAAATACACCAACAAATTCAACAACAACCACAGCTTTGAAAAACACCAACAAATTCAACTGCAACCTCAACATTCAAAAACTCCAACAATTTGAATAACAAACTCAACAATGAAAAACAGCAAATAATTCAACTGCAACCACAATTTTGAAAAATACAAAAAGAATCAATAAAAAACATTGAATACACCAAAAAATTCAACAACAACCTCAATATTGAAAATCACCAACAAATTCAACAATGAAAAACATCCAAAAATTCAACAACAACAACCTCAACAATGAAAAACACCAAAAAATTCAACAACAAACTGAACATTCAAAATCACCAACAAAGTCAACAACAACCTCAACTTTGAAAAACACCAACAAATTCAACAACAACATCAACAGTGAAAAACTCCAACAAATACAACAACAACCTCAACAATGAAAAACACCAAAAAATTCAACAACAACCCCAACATTGAAAAACACCAACAAATTCAACAACAACCTCAATATTGAAAATCACCAACAAATTCATCAATGAAAAACATCCAAAAATTCAACAACAACCTCAACAATCAAAAACACCAAAAAATTCAACAACAAACTGAACATTCAAAATCACCAACAAAGTCAACAACAACCTCAACTTTGAAAAACACCAACAAATAGAACAACAACATCAACAGTGAAAAACTCGAACAAATTCAACAACAACCTCAACAATGAAAAGCACCAAAAAATTCAACAACAACCTCAACATTCAAAAACACCAACAATTTCAACAACAACCTCAGCAATGATAACATCAAAAAAGTCAACAACATCCTCAACAATGAAAAACACCAAAAAAATTTCCACAACAACCTCAACAATGAAAAACACCAAAATATTCAACAACAACTTCAACTTTGCAAATCACCAGCAAATTCAACAACCTCAACATTGAAAAACGCTAACAAATTCAAAAACAACCTCAACATTGAAAAACTCCAACAAATTCAACAACAACCTCAACATTCAAAAACACCAAAATTTCAACAACAACCTCAACAATGAAAAACACCAAAAAATTCAACACCATCTCAACATTGAAAAACACCAAGAAATTCCACAACAACCTCAACAATGAAAAACACTAAAAAATTCAACAACACCTCAACATTCAAAAACACCAAAAAATAAATACAACAACCTCAACATTCAAAAACACCAACAAATACTGGCAAAACCTCAACAATGATAAACTCCAAAAAATTCAACAACAAACTCAACATTGAAAAACAGCAACAAATACAACAACCTCAACATTGAAAAACACCAACAAAGTCAACAACAACCTCAACAATGAAAAACAGCAAAAAATTCAACAACAACCTCAACATTCAAAAACACCAACAATTTCAACAACAACCTCAGCAATGAAAAACATCTAAAAATTCAACAACAACCTCAACAATGAAAAACAACAAAACAATTCAACAAAAACCTTAACATTCAATAACACCAAAAAATAAAAACAACAACCTCAAAATTCAAAAACACCAACAAATTCAACCAAAACCTCAACAATGAAAAACACCAAAAAATTCAACAACAACCTCAAATTTCAAAAACACCAACAAATTCAACAAACTCAACATTGAAAAACGCCAACAAATTCAACAACAACCTCAACATTGAAAAACTCCAACAAATTCAACAACTTCCTCAACAATGAAAAACGGCAAAAAATTCAACCACAACCTCAACATTCAAAAACACCAACATTTTCAACAACAACCTCAACAATGAAAAACAGGAAAAAAATCAATAAAACCTCAACACTGAAAAACTCCAAGAATTTCAACAATTACCACAACAATGAAAAACACCAAAAAATCCGACAACAAACTCAATATTGAAAATCACCATCAAATTCAACAATAACCTCAACAATGAAAAACACCATTACAATTCAACAACAACCTCAATTTTGAAAAACACCAACAGATTTAACAAACTGAACATTCAAATACACCAACAAATTCAACAACAACCACAGCTTTGAAAAACACCAACAAATTCAACTGTAACCTCAACATTCAAAAACTCCAACAATTTGAATAACAAACTCAACAATGAAAAACAGCAAATAATTCAACTGCAACCACAATTTTGAAAAATACAAAAAGAATCAATAAAAAACATTGAATACACCAAAAAATTCAACAACAACCTCAATATTGAAAATCACCAACAAATTCAACAATGAAAAACATCCAAAAATTCAACAACAACAACCTCAACAATGAAAAACACCAAAAAATTCAACAACAAACTGAACATTCAAAATCACCAACAAAGTCAACAACAACCTCAACTTTGAAAAACACCAACAAATTCAACAACAACATCAACAGTGAAAAACTCCAACAAATACAACAACAACCTCAACAATGAAAAACACCAAAAAATTCAACAACAACCCCAACATTGAAAAACACCAACAAATTCAACAACAACCTCAATATTGAAAATCACCAACAAATTCATCAATGAAAAACATCCAAAAATTCAACAACAACCTCAACAATCAAAAACACCAAAAAATTCAACAACAAACTGAACATTCAAAATCACCAACAAAGTCAACAACAACCTCAACTTTGAAAAACACCAACAAATAGAACAACAACGTCAACAGTGAAAAACTCGAACAAATTCAACAACAACCTCAACAATGAAAAGCACCAAAAAATTCAACAACAACCTCAACATTCAAAAACACCAACAATTTCAACAACAACCTCAGCAATGATAACATCAAAAATGTCAACAACATCCTCAACAATGAAAAACACCAAAAAAATTTCCACAACAACCTCAACAATGAAAAACACCAAAATATTCAACAACAACCTCAACTTTGAAAATCACCAGCAAATTCAACAACCTCAACATTGAAAAGCGCTAACAAATTCAAAAACAACCTCAACATTGAAAAACTCCAACAAATTCAACAACAACCTCAACATTAAAAAACAGCAAAATTTCAACAACAACCGCAGCAATGATTAACATCAAAAAATTCAACAACATCCTCAACAATGAAAAACACCAAAAAAATTCAACAACAACCTCAACAATGAAAAACACCAATAATAATCAATAAACACCTCAACATTGAAAAACACCAAGAAATTCCACAACAACCTCAACAATGATAAACACCAAAAAAATTCAACAACACCTCAACATTCAAAAACACCAAAAAATAAATACAACAACCTCAACATTCAAAAACACCAACAAATACTGGCAAAACCTCAACAATGATAAACTCCAAAAAATTCAACAACAAACTCAACTTTGAAAAACAGCAACAAATACAACAACCTCAACATTGAAAAGCACCAACAAATTCAACAACAACCTCAACAATGAAAAACAGCAAAAAATTCAACAACAACATCAACATTCAAAAACACCAACAATTTCAACAACAACCTCAACATTGAAAAACTCCAACAAATACAACAACAACCACAACAATGAAAAACTCCAAAAAATTCAACAACAACCTCAACATTCAAAAACACCAACAATTTCAACAACAACCTCAGCAATGAAAAACATCTAAAAATTCAACAACAACCTCAACAATGAAAGACACCAATAAAATTCAACAACAACCTTAACATTCAATAACACCAAAAAATAAAAACAACAACCTCAACAAACAAAAACACCAACAAATTCAACCAAAACCTCAACAATGAAAAACATCTAAAAATTCAACAACAACCTCAACAATGAAAGACACCAATAAAATTCAACAACAACCTTAACATTCAATAACACCAAAAAATAAAAACAACAACCTCAACAAACAAAAACACCAACAAATTCAACCAAAACCTCAACAATGAAAGACACCAAAAAATTCAACAACAACCTCAACTTTGAAAAACACCAACAAATTCAACAACCTCAACATTGAAAAACGACAACAAATTCAACCACAACCTCAACATTCAAAAACACCAACAATTTCAACAACAACCTCAGCAATGAATAACTTCAAAAAATTCAACAACATCCTCAACAATGAAAAGCACCAAAAAAATTCAACAACAACCTCAACAATGAAAACCACCAAAAAATTCAATAAAAACCTCAACATTGAAAAATTCCAAGAATTTCAACAACTACCACAACATTGAAATACACCAAAAAATTCGACAACAAATGAAACATTGAAAATCACCATCATATTCAACAAAAACCTCAACAGTGAAAAACACCAATAAATTCCACAACAACCTTAAGTTTGAAAAACACCAACAGATTTAACAACGTCAACTTTCAAATACACCACCAAATTCAACAACAACATCAGCTTTGAAAAACACAAACAAATTCAACAAACTCAACATTGAAAAACACCAACAAATTCAACAACAACCTCAACTTTGAAAAACACCAACAAATTCAACAAGCTCAAAATTGAAAAACACCAACAAATTCAACTGCAACCTCAACCTTGAAAAAAACAAATAAGATCAAAAAAAACCATTGATATCACCAATAAGTTCAACAACCTCAACATTGAAAATCACCAACAAATTCAACAACAACCTCAGCAATGAAAAACATCAAACAATTCAACAACCTCAACAATCACAAACACCAGCAATTTCAACAACAACCTCAACAATGAAAAACAGCAAAAAATTCAACAGCAACCTCAACAATGAAAAACACCAAAAACATTCATCAACAACCTCAACAATGAAAAACACCAAAAAAAAATCAACCAAAACCTCAACAATGAAAAACACCAAAAAATTCAACAACAACCTCAACTTTGAAAAACATCAACAAATTCAACAACCTCAACATTGAAAAACACCAACAAATTCAGCAACAACCTCAACATTGAAAAACTCCAACAAATTCAACAACAACCTCAACAATGAAAAACATCAAAAAATTCAACAACAACCTCAACAATGAAAAACACGAAAAAAAATTCAACAACAACCTCAACATTCAAAAACACCAACAAATTCAACAACCTCAACATTGAAAAACACCAACAAATTCAACAGCAACCTCAACATTGAAAAACTCCAACATATTCAGCAACAACCTCAACAATGAATAACACCAAAAAATTCAACAACAGCCTCAACTTTGAAAAACACCAACAAATTCAACAACCTCAACATTGAAAAACACCAACAAATTCAACAGCAACCTCAACATTGAAAAACTCCAACATATTCAGCAACAACCTCAACAATGAATAACACCAATAAATTCAACAACAGCCTCAACTTTGAAAAACACCAACAAATTCAACAACCTCAACATTGAAAAACACCAACAAATTCAACAGCAACCTCAACATTGAAAAACTCCAACATATTCAGCAACAACATCAACAATGAAAAACACCAAAAAAATTCATCAACAACCTCAACGATGAAAAACACCAAAAAAAATCAATAAAAACCTCAACATTTAAAAACACCAAAAAATTCCACAACAACGTATACAATGAAAAACACCGAAAAATTCAACAACAACCTCAACATTCAAAAACACCAAAAAAAAATACAACAACCTCAACATTCAAAAACACCAACAAATACAACCAAAACCTCAGCATTGAAAAACACCAACAAATACAACCAAAACCTCAACTTTGAAAAACACCAACAAATACAACAACCTCAACATTGAAAAACTCCAACAAATTCAACAACAACCTCAACAATGAAAAACACCAAAAAATTCAACAAAAACCTTAACATTCAAAAACACCAAAAAATAATAACAACAACCTCAACATTCAAAAACACCAACAAATTCAACCAAAACATCTACAATGAAAAACACCAGAATATTGAACAACAACCTCAACTTTGAAAATCACCAGCAAATTCAACAACCTCAACATTGAAATACACCAAAAAATTACTCAACAACCTCAACAATGAAAAGCAGCAAAAAATTCAACAACAACCTCAACTTTGAAAATCACCAGCAAATTCAACAACCTCAACATTGAAAAACGCTAACAAATTCAACAAAAACCACAACATTGAAAAACTCCAACAAATTCAACAACAACCTCAACATTCAAAAACAGCAAAAATTTCAACAACAACCGCAGCAATGATTAACATCAAAAAATTCAACAACATCCTCAACAATGAAAAACACCAAAAAAATTCAACAACAACCTCAACAATGAAAAACACCAATAAAAATCAATAAACACCTCAACATTGAAAAACACCAAGAAATTCCACAACAACCTCAACAATGAAAAACACCAAAAAAATTCAACAACACCTCAACATTCAAAAACACCAAAAAATAAATACAACAACCTCAACATTCAAAAACACCAACAAATACTGGCAAAACCTCAACAATGATAAACTCCAAAAAATTCAACAACAAACTCAACATTGAAAAACAGCAACAAATACAACAACCTCAACATTGAAAAACACCAACAAAGTCAACAACAACCTCAACAATGAAAAACACCAAAAAAAAATCAAATAAAACCTCAACAATGAAAAACACCAAAAAATTCAACAACAACCTCAACTTTGAAAAACATCAACAAATTCAACAACCTCAACATTGAAAAACACCATCAAATTCAGCAACAACCTCAACATTGCAAAACTCCAACAAATTCAACAACAACCTCAACAATGAAAAACACCAAAAAAAATTCAACAACAACGTCAACATTCAAAAACACCAACAAATTCAACAACCTCAACATTGAAAAACACCAACAAATTCAACAGCAACCTCAACATTGAAAAACTCCAACATATTCAGCAACAACCTCAACAATGAATAACACCAAAAAATTCAACAACAGCCTCAACTTTGAAAAACACCAACAAATTCAACAACCTCAACATTGAAAAACACCAACAAATTCAACAGCAACCTCAACATTGAAAAACTCCAACATATTCAGCAACAACCTCAACAATGAATAACACCAAAAAATTCAACAAAAGCCTCAGCTTTGAAAAACATCAACAAATTCAACAACCTCAACATTGAAAAACACCAACAAATTCAGCAACAACCTCAAAATTGAAAAACTCCAGCAAATTCAACAACAACCTCAACAATGAAAAATATCAAAAAATTCAACAACAACCTCAACATTCAAAAACACCAAAAAATAAAACCAACAACCTCAACATTCAAAAACAACAATAAATTCAACCAAGACCTCAACAATGAAAAATATCAAAAAATTCAACAACAGCCTCAACTTTGAAAAACACCAACAAATTAGCAACCTCAACATTGAAAATCACCAACAAATTCAACAACAACCTTGACATTGAAAAACTCCAACATATTCAACAACAACCTCAGCAATGAATAACACCAAAAAATTCAACAACAAACTCAACATTCAAAAACACCAACAATTTCAACAAGAACCTCAGCAATGATAAACATCAAAATATTCAACAACAACCTCAACAATGAAAAACACCAAATAAATTCAACAACGACCTCACCAATGAAAAACACCAAAAAAATCAATAAAAACCTCAAAATTGAAAAACACCAAAAAATTCCACAACAATCTCAACAATGAAAAACACCAAAAAACTCAACAACAACCTCAACTTTCAAAAACACCAAAAAAAAATACAACAACCTCAACATTGAAAAACACCAACAACATTGAAAAACACCAACAAATACAACAATCTCAGCATTGAAAAACTCCAACAATTTCAACAACAACCTCAACATTGAAAAACTCCAACAAATACAACAACAACCTCAACAATGAATAACTCCAAAAAATTCAACAACAACCTCAACATTCAAAAACACCAACAATTTCAACAACAACCTCAGCAATGAATAACATCCAACAATTCAAAAACAACCTCAACAATGAAAGACACCAATAAAATTCAACAACAACCTTAACATTCAATAACACCAAAAAATAAAAACAACAACCTCAACAAACAAATACACCAACAAATTCAACCAAAACCTCAACAATGAAAGACACCAAAAAATTCAACAACAACCTCAACTTTGAAAAACACCAACAAATTCAACAACCTCAACACTGAAAAACGACAACAAATTCAACAACAACCTCAACATTCAAAAACACCAACAATTTCAACAACAACCCCAGCAATGAAAAACTTCAATAAATTCAACAACATCCTCAACAATGAAAAGCACCAAAAAAATTCAACAACAACCTCAACAATGAAAACCACCAAAAAATTCAATAAAAACCTCAACATTGAAAAATTCCAAGAATTTCAACAACTACCACAACATTGAAATACACCAAAAAATTCGACAACAAATGAAACATTGAAAATCACCATCATATTCAACAAAAACCTCAACAGTGAAAAACACCAATAAATTCCACAACAACCTTAAGTTTGAAAAACACCAACAGATTTAACAACGTCAACTTTCAAATACACCACCAAATTCAACAACAACATCAGCTTTGAAAAACACAAACAAATTCAACAAACTCAACATTGAAAAACACCAACAAATTCAACAACAACCTCAACTTTGAAAAACACCAACAAATTCAACAAGCTCAAAATTGAAAAACACCAACAAATTCAACTGCAACCTCAACCTTGAAAAAAACAAATAAGATCAAAAAAAACCATTGATATCACCAATAAGTTCAACAACCTCAACATTGAAAATCACCAACAAATTCAACAACAACCTCAGCAATGAAAAACATCAAACAATTCAACAACCTCAACAATCACAAACACCAGCAATTTCAACAACAACCTCAACAATGAAAAACAGCAAAAAATTCAACAGCAACCTCAACAATGAAAAACACCAAAAACATTCATCAACAACCTCAACAATGAAAAACACCAAAAAAAAATCAACCAAAACCTCAACAATGAAAAACACCAAAAAATTCAACAACAACCTCAACTTTGAAAAACATCAACAAATTCAACAACCTCAACATTGAAAAACACCAACAAATTCAGCAACAACCTCAACATTGAAAAACTCCAACAAATTCAACAACAACCTCAACAATGAAAAACATCAAAAAATTCAACAACAACCTCAACAATGAAAAACACGAAAAAAAATTCAACAACAACCTCAACATTCAAAAACACCAACAAATTCAACAACCTCAACATTGAAAAACACCAACAAATTCAACAGCAACCTCAACATTGAAAAACTCCAACATATTCAGCAACAACCTCAACAATGAATAACACCAAAAAATTCAACAACAGCCTCAACTTTGAAAAACACCAACAAATTCAACAACCTCAACATTGAAAAACACCAACAAATTCAACAGCAACCTCAACATTGAAAAACTCCAACATATTCAGCAACAACCTCAACAATGAATAACACCAATAAATTCAACAACAGCCTCAACTTTGAAAAACACCAACAAATTCAACAACCTCAACATTGAAAAACACCAACAAATTCAACAGCAACCTCAACATTGAAAAACTCCAACATATTCAGCAACAACATCAACAATGAAAAACACCAAAAAAATTCATCAACAACCTCAACGATGAAAAACACCAAAAAAAATCAATAAAAACCTCAACATTTAAAAACACCAAAAAATTCCACAACAACGTATACAATGAAAAACACCGAAAAATTCAACAACAACCTCAACATTCAAAAACACCAAAAAAAAATACAACAACCTCAACATTCAAAAACACCAACAAATACAACCAAAACCTCAGCATTGAAAAACACCAACAAATACAACCAAAACCTCAACTTTGAAAAACACCAACAAATACAACAACCTCAACATTGAAAAACTCCAACAAATTCAACAACAACCTCAACAATGAAAAACACCAAAAAATTCAACAAAAACCTTAACATTCAAAAACACCAAAAAATAATAACAACAACCTCAACATTCAAAAACACCAACAAATTCAACCAAAACATCTACAATGAAAAACACCAGAATATTGAACAACAACCTCAACTTTGAAAATCACCAGCAAATTCAACAACCTCAACATTGAAATACACCAAAAAATTACTCAACAACCTCAACAATGAAAAGCAGCAAAAAATTCAACAACAACCTCAACTTTGAAAATCACCAGCAAATTCAACAACCTCAACATTGAAAAACGCTAACAAATTCAACAAAAACCACAACATTGAAAAACTCCAACAAATTCAACAACAACCTCAACATTCAAAAACAGCAAAAATTTCAACAACAACCGCAGCAATGATTAACATCAAAAAATTCAACAACATCCTCAACAATGAAAAACACCAAAAAAATTCAACAACAACCTCAACAATGAAAAACACCAATAAAAATCAATAAACACCTCAACATTGAAAAACACCAAGAAATTCCACAACAACCTCAACAATGAAAAACACCAAAAAAATTCAACAACACCTCAACATTCAAAAACACCAAAAAATAAATACAACAACCTCAACATTCAAAAACACCAACAAATACTGGCAAAACCTCAACAATGATAAACTCCAAAAAATTCAACAACAAACTCAACATTGAAAAACAGCAACAAATACAACAACCTCAACATTGAAAAACACCAACAAATTCAACAACAACCTCAACAATGAAAAACACCATAATAATTCATCAACAACCTCAACAATGAAAAACACCAAAAAAAAATCAAATAAAACCTCAACAATGAAAAACACCAAAAAATTCAACTGCAACCTCAACCTTGAAAAAAACAAATAAGATCAAAAAAAACCATTGATATCACCAATAAGTTCAACAACCTCAACATTGAAAATCACCAACAAATTCAACAACAACCTCAGCAATGAAAAACATCAAACAATTCAACAACCTCAACAATCACAAACACCAGCAATTTCAACAACAACCTCAACAATGAAAAACAGCAAAAAATTCAACAGCAACCTCAACAATGAAAAACACCAAAAACATTCATCAACAACCTCAACAATGAAAAACACCAAAAAAAAATCAACCAAAACCTCAACAATGAAAAACACCAAAAAATTCAACAACAACCTCAACTTTGAAAAACATCAACAAATTCAACAACCTCAACATTGAAAAACACCAACAAATTCAGCAACAACCTCAACATTGAAAAACTCCAACAAATTCAACAACAACCTCAACAATGAAAAACATCAAAAAATTCAACAACAACCTCAACAATGAAAAACACGAAAAAAAATTCAACAACAACCTCAACATTCAAAAACACCAACAAATTCAACAACCTCAACATTGAAAAACACCAACAAATTCAACAGCAACCTCAACATTGAAAAACTCCAACATATTCAGCAACAACCTCAACAATGAATAACACCAAAAAATTCAACAACAGCCTCAACTTTGAAAAACACCAACAAATTCAACAACCTCAACATTGAAAAACACCAACAAATTCAACAGCAACCTCAACATTGAAAAACTCCAACATATTCAGCAACAACCTCAACAATGAATAACACCAATAAATTCAACAACAGCCTCAACTTTGAAAAACACCAACAAATTCAACAACCTCAACATTGAAAAACACCAACAAATTCAACAGCAACCTCAACATTGAAAAACTCCAACATATTCAGCAACAACATCAACAATGAAAAACACCAAAAAAATTCATCAACAACCTCAACGATGAAAAACACCAAAAAAAATCAATAAAAACCTCAACATTTAAAAACACCAAAAAATTCCACAACAACGTATACAATGAAAAACACCGAAAAATTCAACAACAACCTCAACATTCAAAAACACCAAAAAAAAATACAACAACCTCAACATTCAAAAACACCAACAAATACAACCAAAACCTCAGCATTGAAAAACACCAACAAATACAACCAAAACCTCAACTTTGAAAAACACCAACAAATACAACAACCTCAACATTGAAAAACTCCAACAAATTCAACAACAACCTCAACAATGAAAAACACCAAAAAATTCAACAAAAACCTTAACATTCAAAAACACCAAAAAATAATAACAACAACCTCAACATTCAAAAACACCAACAAATTCAACCAAAACATCTACAATGAAAAACACCAGAATATTGAACAACAACCTCAACTTTGAAAATCACCAGCAAATTCAACAACCTCAACATTGAAATACACCAAAAAATTACTCAACAACCTCAACAATGAAAAGCAGCAAAAAATTCAACAACAACCTCAACTTTGAAAATCACCAGCAAATTCAACAACCTCAACATTGAAAAACGCTAACAAATTCAACAAAAACCACAACATTGAAAAACTCCAACAAATTCAACAACAACCTCAACATTCAAAAACAGCAAAAATTTCAACAACAACCGCAGCAATGATTAACATCAAAAAATTCAACAACATCCTCAACAATGAAAAACACCAAAAAAATTCAACAACAACCTCAACAATGAAAAACACCAATAAAAATCAATAAACACCTCAACATTGAAAAACACCAAGAAATTCCACAACAACCTCAACAATGAAAAACACCAAAAAAATTCAACAACACCTCAACATTCAAAAACACCAAAAAATAAATACAACAACCTCAACATTCAAAAACACCAACAAATACTGGCAAAACCTCAACAATGATAAACTCCAAAAAATTCAACAACAAACTCAACATTGAAAAACAGCAACAAATACAACAACCTCAACATTGAAAAACACCAACAAATTCAACAACAACCTCAACAATGAAAAACACCATAATAATTCATCAACAACCTCAACAATGAAAAACACCAAAAAAAAATCAAATAAAACCTCAACAATGAAAAACACCAAAAAATTCAACAACAACCTCAACTTTGAAAAACATCAACAAATTCAACAACCTCAACATTGAAAAACACCATCAAATTCAGCAACAACCTCAACATTGCAAAACTCCAACAAATTCAACAACAACCTCAACAATGAAAAACACCAAAAAAAATTCAACAACAACGTCAACATTCAAAAACACCAACAAATTCAACAACCTCAACATTGAAAAACACCAACAAATTCAACAGCAACCTCAACATTGAAAAACTCCAACATATTCAGCAACAACCTCAACAATGAATAACACCAAAAAATTCAACAACAGCCTCAACTTTGAAAAACACCAACAAATTCAACAACCTCAACATTGAAAAACACCAACAAATTCAACAGCAACCTCAACATTGAAAAACTCCAACATATTCAGCAACAACCTCAACAATGAATAACACCAAAAAATTCAACAAAAGCCTCAGCTTTGAAAAACATCAACAAATTCAACAACCTCAACATTGAAAAACACCAACAAATTCAGCAACAACCTCAAAATTGAAAAACTCCAGCAAATTCAACAACAACCTCAACAATGAAAAATATCAAAAAATTCAACAACAACCTCAACATTCAAAAACACCAAAAAATAAAACCAACAACCTCAACATTCAAAAACAACAATAAATTCAACCAAGACCTCAACAATGAAAAATACCAAAAAATTCAACAACAGCCTCAACTTTGAAAAACACCAACAAATTAGCAACCTCAACATTGAAAATCACCAACAAATTCAACAACAACCTTGACATTGAAAAACTCCAACATATTCAACAACAACCTCAGCAATGAATAACACCAAAAAATTCAACAACAAACTCAACATTCAAAAACACCAACAATTTCAACAAGAACCTCAGCAATGATAAACATCAAAATATTCAACAACAACCTCAACAATGAAAAACACCAAATAAATTCAACAACGACCTCACCAATGAAAAACACCAAAAAAATCAATAAAAACCTCAAAATTGAAAAACACCAAAAAATTCCACAACAATCTCAACAATGAAAAACACCAAAAAACTCAACAACAACCTCAACTTTCAAAAACACCAAAAAAAAATACAACAACCTCAACATTCAAAAACACCAACAACATTGAAAAACACCAACAAATACAACAATCTCAGCATTGAAAAACTCCAACAATTTCAACAACAACCTCAACATTGAAAAACTCCAACAAATACAACAACAACCTCAACAATGAATAACTCCAAAAAATTCAACAACAACCTCAACATTCAAAAACACCAACAATTTCAACAACAACCTCAGCAATGAATAACATCCAACAATTCAAAAACAACCTCAACAATGAAAGACACCAATAAAATTCAACAACAACCTTAACATTCAATAACACCAAAAAATAAAAACAACAACCTCAACAAACAAATACACCAACAAATTCAACCAAAACCTCAACAATGAAAGACACCAAAAAATTCAACAACAACCTCAACTTTGAAAAACACCAACAAATTCAACAACCTCAACACTGAAAAACGACAACAAATTCAACAACAACCTCAACATTCAAAAACACCAACAATTTCAACAACAACCCCAGCAATGAAAAACTTCAAAAAATTCAACAACATCCTCAACAATGAAAAACACCAAAAAAATTCATCAACAACCTCAACGATGAAAAACACCAAAAAAAATCAATAAAAACCTCAACATTTAAAAACACCAAAAAATTCCACAACAACGTATACAATGAAAAACACCGAAAAATTCAACAACAACCTCAACATTCAAAAACACCAAAAAAAAATACAACAACCTCAACATTCAAAAACACCAACAAATACAACCAAAACCTCAGCATTGAAAAACACCAACAAATACAACCAAAACCTCAACTTTGAAAAACACCAACAAATACAACAACCTCAACATTGAAAAACTCCAACAAATTCAACAACAACCTCAACAATGAAAAACACCAAAAAATTCAACAAAAACCTTAACATTCAAAAACACCAAAAAATAATAACAACAACCTCAACATTCAAAAACACCAACAAATTCAACCAAAACATCTACAATGAAAAACACCAGAATATTGAACAACAACCTCAACTTTGAAAATCACCAGCAAATTCAACAACCTCAACATTGAAATACACCAAAAAATTACTCAACAACCTCAACAATGAAAAGCAGCAAAAAATTCAACAACAACCTCAACTTTGAAAATCACCAGCAAATTCAACAACCTCAACATTGAAAAACGCTAACAAATTCAACAAAAACCACAACATTGAAAAACTCCAACAAATTCAACAACAACCTCAACATTCAAAAACAGCAAAAATTTCAACAACAACCGCAGCAATGATTAACATCAAAAAATTCAACAACATCCTCAACAATGAAAAACACCAAAAAAATTCAACAACAACCTCAACAATGAAAAACACCAATAAAAATCAATAAACACCTCAACATTGAAAAACACCAAGAAATTCCACAACAACCTCAACAATGAAAAACACCAAAAAAATTCAACAACACCTCAACATTCAAAAACACCAAAAAATAAATACAACAACCTCAACATTCAAAAACACCAACAAATACTGGCAAAACCTCAACAATGATAAACTCCAAAAAATTCAACAACAAACTCAAGATTGAAAAACAGCAACAAATACAACAACCTCAACATTGAAAAACACCAACAAATTCAACAACAACCTCAACAATGAAAAACATCTAAAAATTCAACAACAACCTCAACAATGAAAAACACCAAAAAAATTCAACAAAAACCTTAACATTCAAAAACACCAAAAAATAAAAACAACAACCTCAAAATTCAAAAATACCAACAAATTCAACCAAAACCTCAACAATGAAAAACATCAGAAAATTCAACAACAACCTCAAATTTGAAAAACACCAACAAATTCAACAAACTCAACATTGAAAAACGCCAACAAATTCAACAACAACCTCAACATTGAAAAACACCGAAAAATTCAACAACAACCCCAACATTGAAAAACAACAACAAATTCAACAACAACTTCAATATTGAAAATCACCAACAAATTCAACAACAACCTCAAAAATGAAAACCATCCAAAAATTCAACAACAACAACCTCAACAATGAAAAACGCCAAAAAATTCAACAACAAACTCATCTTTGAAAAAAACCAACAAATTCAACAACCTCAACATTAAAAAACACCAACAAATTCAACAACGACCTCAACATTGAAAATCTCCAACAAATTCAACAAAAACCTCAACAATGAAAAACACCAAAAAAATTCAACAACAACCTCAACAATGAAAAACACCAATAAAAATCAATAAACACCTCAACATTGAAAAACACCAAGAAATTCCACAACAACCTCAACAATGAAAAACACCAAAAAAATTCAACAACACCTCAACATTCAAAAACACCAAAAAATAAATACAACAACCTCAACATTCAAAAACACCAACAAATACTGGCAAAACCTCAACAATGATAAACTCCAAAAAATTCAACAACAAACTCAAGATTGAAAAACAGCAACAAATACAACAACCTCAACATTGAAAAACACCAACAAATTCAACAACAACCTCAACAATGAAAAACATCTAAAAATTCAACAACAACCTCAACAATGAAAAACACCAAAAAAATTCAACAAAAACCTTAACATTCAAAAACACCAAAAAATAAAAACAACAACCTCAAAATTCAAAAATACCAACAAATTCAACCAAAACCTCAACAATGAAAAACATCAGAAAATTCAACAACAACCTCAAATTTGAAAAACACCAACAAATTCAACAAACTCAACATTGAAAAACGCCAACAAATTCAACAACAACCTCAACATTGAAAAACACCGAAAAATTCAACAACAACCCCAACATTGAAAAACAACAACAAATTCAACAACAACTTCAATATTGAAAATCACCAACAAATTCAACAACAACCTCAAAAATGAAAACCATCCAAAAATTCAACAACAACAACCTCAACAATGAAAAACGCCAAAAAATTCAACAACAAACTCATCTTTGAAAAAAACCAACAAATTCAACAACCTCAACATTAAAAAACACCAACAAATTCAACAACGACCTCAACATTGAAAATCTCCAACAAATTCAACAAAAACCTCAACAATGAAAAACACCGAAAAATAAAAACAACAACCTCAACATTCAAAAACACCAAAAAATAAAAACAATAACAACAACATTCAAAAACACCAGCAAATACTGGCAAAACCTCAACAATGAAAAACACCACAAAATTCAACAACAAACTCAACTTTGAAAAACAGCAACAAATACAACAACCTCAACATTGAAAAACAGCAACAAATTCAACAACAACCTCAGCATTGAAGAACTCCAACAAATTCAACAACAACCTCAACAATGAAAAACAGCAAAAAATTCAACAACAACCTCAGCATTCAAAAACACCATCAATTTCAACAACAACCTCAGCAATGAAAAACATCTAAAAATTCAACAACAACCTCAACAATGAAAAACACCAAAAAAATTCAACAAAAACCTCAACAATGAAAAACATGAAAAAAATCAATAAAAACCTCAACATTGAAAAACTCCAAGAATTTCAACAATTACCACAACAATGAAAAGCACCAAAAAATTCGACAACAAACTCAATATTGAAAATCACCATCAAATTCAACAAAAACCTCAACAATGAAAAACACCAATAAAATTCAACAACAACCTGAATTTTGAAAAACACCAACAGATTTAACAACCTCAACATTCAAATACAACAACATATTCAACAACAACCTCAACATTGAAAAACACCAAAATATTCAATAACAACCTCAACTTTGAAAAGCACGATCCAATTCCAAAACCTCAACATTGAAAAGCACCAAAAAATTCAACTACAACCTCAATATTGTTAATCACCAACAAATTCAACTACAACCTCAACATTCAAAAACACCAACAAATTCAACAAAAACCTCAACAATGGAAAACACCAACAAATTCATCAAAAACCTCAACAATGAAAAACACCAACAAATTCAACTACAACCTCAACATTCAAAAACACCAACAAATTCAACAAAAACCTCAACAATGGAAAACACCAACAAATTCATCAAAAACCTCAAAAATGAAAAACACCAAAAAACTCAACAACAAACTGAACATTCAAAATCACCAACAAAGTCAACAACAACCTCAACTTTGAAAAACACCAACAAATTCAAAAACCTCAACATGGAAAAACACCATCAAAGTCAACCACAACCTCAACATTGAAAATCACCAAAAAATTCAACAAGAACCTCAACATTCAATAACACTAAACAATAAAAAACACAACCTCAACATTCAAAAACACCAACAAATTCAACCAAAACCTCGACAATGAAAACACCAAAAAAATCAACAACAACCTCAACATTGAAAAATACAAAAAGATTCAATAAAAAAACATTGAATACACCAAAAAATTCAACAGCAACCTCAACATTGAAAAACAACAAAATATTCAATAACAACCTCAACTTTGAAATCACGATCCAATTCCAAAACCTCAGCATTCAAAAGGACCAAAAAATTCAACGAAAACCTCAATATTGTTCATCAACAACAAATTCAACTACAACCTCAACATGCAAAAACACCAACAAATTCAACAAAAACCTCAACAATGGAAAAGACCAACAAATTCATCAAAAACCGCAAAAATGAAAAACACTAAAAAATTCATCAACAACCTCAACATTCAAAAGCACAAACAAATTCAACAACCTCAACATTGAAGAACTCCAAGAAATACAACAACAACCTCAACAATGAAAAACACCAAAAAATTCAACAACAACCCCAACATTGAAAAACACCAACAAATTCAACAACAACCTCAATATTGAAAATCACCAAAAAATTCAACAATGAAAAACATCCAAAAATTCAACAACAACCTCAACAATGAAAAACACCAAAAAAATTCAACAACAAACTGAACATTCAAAATCACCAACAAAGTCAACAACAACCTCAACTTTGAAAAACACCAACAAATTCAACAACAACATCAACAGTGAAAAACTCCAACAAATACAACAACAACCCCAACAATGAAAAGCACCAAAAAATTCAACAACAACCTCAACATTAAAAAACACCAACAATTTCAACAACAACCTCAGCAATGAATAACATCCAAAAATTAAACAACATCCTCAACAATGAAAAACACCAAAAAAAATTCCACAACAACCTCAACAATGAAAAACACCAAAATATTCAACAACAACTTCAACTTTGCAAATCACCAGCAAATTCAACAACCTCAACATTGAAAAACGCTAACAAATTCAAAAACAACCTCAACATTGAAAAACTCCAACAAATTCAACAACAACCTCAACATTCAAAAACACCAAAATTTCAACAACAACCTCAGCAATGATTAACACCAACAATTTCAACAACAACCTCAACAATGAAAAACACCAAAAAATTCAACACCATCTCAACATTGAAAAACACCAAGAAATTCCACAACAACCTCAACAATGAAAAACACTAAAAAATTCAACAACACCTCAACATTCAAAAACACCAAAAAATAAATACAACAACCTCAACATTCAAAAACACCAACAAATACTGGCAAAACCTCAACAATGATAAACTCCAAAAAATTCAACAACAAACTCAACATTGAAAAACAGCAACAAATACAACAACCTCAACATTGAAAAACACCAACAAAGTCAACAACAACCTCAACAATGAAAAACAGCAAAAAATTCAACAACAACCTCAACATTCAAAAACACCAACAATTTCAACAACAACCTCAGCAATGAAAAACATCTAAAAATTCAACAACAACCTCAACAATGAAAAACAACAAAACATTTCAACGAAAACCTTAACATTCAATAACACCAAAAAATAAAAACAACAACCTCAAAATTCAAAAACACCAACAAATTCAACCAAAACCTCAACAATGAAAAACACCAAAAAATTCAACAACAACCTCAAAATTCAAAAATACCAACAAATTCAACCAAAACCTCAACAATGAAAAACACCAAAAAATTCAACAACAACCTCAAATTTGAAAAACACCAACAAATTCAACAAACTCAACATTGAAAAACGCCAACAAATTCAACAACAACCTCAACATTGAAAAACGCCAACAAATTCAACAACAACCTCAACATTGAAAAACTCCAACAAATTCAACAACTTCCTCAACAATGAAAAACGGCAAAAAATTCAACCACAACCTCAACATTCAAAAACACCAACATTTTCAACAACAACCTCAACAATGAAAAACAGGAAAAAAATCAATAAAACCTCAACACTGAAAAACTCCAAGAATTTCAACAATTACCACAACAATGAAAAACACCAAAAAATCCGACAACAAACTCAATATTGAAAATCACCATCAAATTCAACAATAACCTCAACAATGAAAAACACCATTACAATTCAACAACAACCTCAATTTTGAAAAACACCAACAGATTTAACAACCTGAACATTCAAATACACCAACAAATTCAACAACAACCACAGCTTTGAAAAACACCAACAAATTCAACTGCAACCTCAACATTCAAAAACTCCAACAATTTGAATAACAAACTCAACAATGAAAAACAGCAAATAATTCAACTGCAACCACAATTTTGAAAAATACAAAAAGAATCAATAAAAAACATTGAATACACCAAAAAATTCAACAACAACCTCAATATTGAAAATCACCAACAAATTCAACAATGAAAAACATCCAAAAATTCAACAACAACAACCTCAACAATGAAAAACACCAAAAAATTCAACAACAAACTGAACATTCAAAATCACCAACAAAGTCAACAACAACCTCAACTTTGAAAAACACCAACAAATTCAACAACAACATCAACAGTGAAAAACTCCAACAAATACAACAACAACCTCAACAATGAAAAACACCAAAAAATTCAACAACAACCCCAACATTGAAAAACACCAACAAATTCAACAACAACCTCAATATTGAAAATCACCAACAAATTCATCAATGAAAAACATCCAAAAATTCAACAACAACCTCAACAATCAAAAACACCAAAAAATTCAACAACAAACTGAACATTCAAAATCACCAACAAAGTCAACAACAACCTCAACTTTGAAAAACACCAACAAATAGAACAACAACATCAACAGTGAAAAACTCGAACAAATTCAACAACCACCTCAACAATGAAAAGCACCAAAAAATTCAACAACAACCTCAACATTCAAAAACACCAACAATTTCAACAACAACCTCAGCAATGATAACATCAAAAAAGTCAACAACATCCTCAACAATGAAAAACACCAAAAAAATTTCCACAACAACCTCAACAATGAAAAACACCAAAATATTCAACAACAACCTCAACTTTGAAAATCACCAGCAAATTCAACAACCTCAACATTGAAAAACGCTAACAAATTCAAAAACAACCTCAACATTGAAAAACTCCAACAAATTCAACAACAACCTCAACATTAAAAAACAGCAAAATTTCAACAACAACCTCAGCAATGATTAACATCAAAAAATTCAACAACATCCTCAACAATGAAAAACACCAAAAAAATTCAACAACAACCTCAACAATGAAAAACACCAATAATAATCAATAAACACCTCAACATTGAAAAACACCAAGAAATTCCACAACAACCTCAACAATGAAAAACACCAAAAAAATTCAACAACACCTCAACATTCAAAAACACCAAAAAATAAATACAACAACCTCAACATTCAAAAACACCAACAAATACTGCCAAAACCTCAACAATGATAAACTCCAAAAAATTCAACAACAAACTCAACTTTGAAAAACAGCAACAAATACAACAACCTCAACATTGAAAAGCACCAACAAATTCAACAACAACCTCAACAATGAAAAACAGCAAAAAATTCAACAACAACATCAACATTCAAAAACACCAACATTTTCAACAACAACCTCAACAATGAAAAACAGGAAAAAAATCAATAAAACCTCAACACTGAAAAACTCCAAGAATTTCAACAATTACCACAACAATGAAAAACACCAAAAAATCCGACAACAAACTCAATATTGAAAATCACCATCAAATTCAACAATAACCTCAACAATGAAAAACACCATTACAATTCAACAACAACCTCAATTTTGAAAAACACCAACAGATTTAACAACCTGAACATTCAAATACACCAACAAATTCAACAACAACCACAGCTTTGAAAAACACCAACAAATTCAACTGCAACCTCAACATTCAAAAACTCCAACAATTTGAATAACAAACTCAACAATGAAAAACAGCAAATAATTCAACTGCAACCACAATTTTGAAAAATACAAAAAGAATCAATAAAAAACATTGAATACACCAAAAAATTCAACAACAACCTCAATATTGAAAATCACCAACAAATTCAACAATGAAAAACATCCAAAAATTCAACAACAACAACCTCAACAATGAAAAACACCAAAAAATTCAACAACAAACTGAACATTCAAAATCACCAACAAAGTCAACAACAACCTCAACTTTGAAAAACACCAACAAATTCAACAACAACATCAACAGTGAAAAACTCCAACAAATACAACAACAACCTCAACAATGAAAAACACCAAAAAATTCAACAACAACCCCAACATTGAAAAACACCAACAAATTCAACAACAACCTCAATATTGAAAATCACCAACAAATTCATCAATGAAAAACATCCAAAAATTCAACAACAACCTCAACAATCAAAAACACCAAAAAATTCAACAACAAACTGAACATTCAAAATCACCAACAAAGTCAACAACAACCTCAACTTTGAAAAACACCAACAAATAGAACAACAACATCAACAGTGAAAAACTCGAACAAATTCAACAACAACCTCAACAATGAAAAGCACCAAAAAATTCAACAACAACCTCAACATTCAAAAACACCAACAATTTCAACAACAACCTCAGCAATGATAACATCAAAAAAGTCAACAACATCCTCAACAATGAAAAACACCAAAAAAATTTCCACAACAACCTCAACAATGAACAACACCAAAATATTCAACAACAACCTCAACTTTGAAAATCACCAGCAAATTCAACAACCTCAACATTGAAAAACGCTAACAAATTCAAAAACAACCTCAACATTGAAAAACTCCAACAAATTCAACAACAACCTCAACATTAAAAAACAGCAAAATTTCAACAACAACCTCAGCAATGATTAACATCAAAAAATTCAACAACATCCTCAACAATGAAAAACACCAAAAAAATTCAACAACAACCTCAACAATGAAAAACACCAATAATAATCAATAAACACCTCAACATTGAAAAACACCAAGAAATTCCACAACAACCTCAACAATGAAAAACACCAAAAAAATTCAACAACACCTCAACATTCAAAAACACCAAAAAATAAATACAACAACCTCAACATTCAAAAACACCAACAAATACTGGCAAAACCTCAACAATGATAAACTCCAAAAAATTCAACAACAAACTCAACTTTGAAAAACAGCAACAAATACAACAACCTCAACATTGAAAAGCACCAACAAATTCAACAACAACCTCAACAATGAAAAACAGCAAAAAATTCAACAACAACATCAACATTCAAAAACACCAACAATTTCAACAACAACCTCAGCAATGAAAAACATCTAAAAATTCAACAACAACCTCAACAATGAAAAACACCAAAAAAATTCAACAAAAACCTTAACATTCAAAAACACCAAAAAATAAAAACAACAACCTCAAAATTCAAAAATACCAACAAATTCAAACAAAACCTCAACAATGAAAAACACCAAAAAATTCAACAACAACCTCAAATTTGAAAAACACCAACAAATTCAACAAACTCAACATTGAAAAACGCCAACAAATTCAACAACAACCTCAACATTGAAAAACGCCAAAAAATTCAACAACAACCTCAACATTGAAAAACTCCAACAAATTCAACAACTTCCTCAACAATGAAAAACGGCAAAAAATTCAACCACAACCTCAACATTCAAAAACACCAACATTTTCAACAACAACCTCAACAATGAAAAACAGGAAAAAAATCAATAAAACCTCAACACTGAAAAACTCCAAGAATTTCAACAATTACCACAACAATGAAAAACACCAAAAAATCCGACAACAAACTCAATATTGAAAATCACCATCAAATTCAACAATAACCTCAACAATGAAAAACACCATTACAATTCAACAACAACCTCAATTTTGAAAAACACCAACAGATTTAACAACCTGAACATTCAAATACACCAACAAATTCAACAACAACCACAGCTTTGAAAAACACCAACAAATTCAACTGCAACCTCAACATTCAAAAACTCCAACAATTTGAATAACAAACTCAACAATGAAAAACAGCAAATAATTCAACTGCAACCACAATTTTGAAAAATACAAAAAGAATCAATAAAAAACATTGAATACACCAAAAAATTCAACAACAACCTCAATATTGAAAATCACCAACAAATTCAACAATGAAAAACATCCAAAAATTCAACAACAACAACCTCAACAATGAAAAACACCAAAAAATTCAACAACAAACTGAACATTCAAAATCACCAACAAAGTCAACAACAACCTCAACTTTGAAAAACACCAACAAATTCAACAACAACATCAACAGTGAAAAACTCCAACAAATACAACAACAACCTCAACAATGAAAAACACCAAAAAATTCAACAACAACCCCAACATTGAAAAACACCAACAAATTCAACAACAACCTCAATATTGAAAATCACCAACAAATTCATCAATGAAAAACATCCAAAAATTCAACAACAACCTCAACAATCAAAAACACCAAAAAATTCAACAACAAACTGAACATTCAAAATCACCAACAAAGTCAACAACAACCTCAACTTTGAAAAACACCAACAAATAGAACAACAACATCAACAGTGAAAAACTCGAACAAATTCAACAACCACCTCAACAATGAAAAGCACCAAAAAATTCAACAACAACCTCAACATTCAAAAACACCAACAATTTCAACAACAACCTCAGCAATGATAACATCAAAAAAGTCAACAACATCCTCAACAATGAAAAACACCAAAAAAATTTCCACAACAACCTCAACAATGAAAAACACCAAAATATTCAACAACAACCTCAACTTTGAAAATCACCAGCAAATTCAACAACCTCAACATTGAAAAACGCTAACAAATTCAAAAACAACCTCAACATTGAAAAACTCCAACAAATTCAACAACAACCTCAACATTAAAAAACAGCAAAATTTCAACAACAACCTCAGCAATGATTAACATCAAAAAATTCAACAACATCCTCAACAATGAAAAACACCAAAAAAATTCAACAACAACCTCAACAATGAAAAACACCAATAATAATCAATAAACACCTCAACATTGAAAAACACCAAGAAATTCCACAACAACCTCAACAATGATAAACACCAAAAAAATTCAACAACACCTCAACATTCAAAAACACCAAAAAATAAATACAACAACCTCAACATTCAAAAACACCAACAAATACTGGCAAAACCTCAACAATGATGAACTCCAAAAAATTCAACAACAAACTCAACTTTGAAAAACAGCAACAAATACAACAACCTCAACATTGAAAAGCACCAACAAATTCAACAACAACCTCAACAATGAAAAACAGCAAAAAATTCAACAACAACATCAACATTCAAAAACACCAACAATTTCAACAACAACCTCAGCAATGAAAAACATCTAAAAATTCAACAACAACCTCAACAATTAAAAACACCAAAAAAATTCAACAAAAACCTTAACATTCAAAAACACCAAAAAATAAAAACAACAACCTCAAAATTCAAAAATACCAACAAATTCAACCAAAACCTCAACAATGAAAAACACCAATAAATTCAACAACAACCTCAAATTTGAAAAACACCAACAAATTCAACAAACTCAACATTGAAAAACGCCAACAAATTCAACAACAACCTCAACATTGAAAAACGCCAACAAATTCAACAACAACCTCAACATTGAAAAACTCCAACAAATTCAACAACTTCCTCAACAATGAAAAACGGCAAAAAATTCAACCACAACCTCAACATTCAAAAACACCAACATTTTCAACAACAACCTCAACAATGAAAAACAGGAAAAAAATCAATAAAACCTCAACACTGAAAAACTCCAAGAATTTCAACAATTACCACAACAATGAAAAACACCAAAAAATCCGACAACAAACTCAATATTGAAAATCACCATCAAATTCAACAATAACCTCAACAATGAAAAACACCATTACAATTCAACAACAACCTCAATTTTGAAAAACACCAACAGATTTAACAACCTGAACATTCAAATACACCAACAAATTCAACAACAACCACAGCTTTGAAAAACACCAACAAATTCAACTGCAACCTCAACATTCAAAAACTCCAACAATTTGAATAACAAACTCAACAATGAAAAACAGCAAATAATTCAACTGCAACCACAATTTTGAAAAATACAAAAAGAATCAATAAAAAACATTGAATACACCAAAAAATTCAACAACAACCTCAATATTGAAAATCACCAACAAATTCAACAATGAAAAACATCCAAAAATTCAACAACAACAACCTCAACAATGAAAAACACCAAAAAATTCAACAACAAACTGAACATTCAAAATCACCAACAAAGTCAACAACAACCTCAACTTTGAAAAACACCAACAAATTCAACAACAACATCAACAGTGAAAAACTCCAACAAATACAACAACAACCTCAACAATGAAAAACACCAAAAAATTCAACAACAACCCCAACATTGAAAAACACCAACAAATTCAACAACAACCTCAATATTGAAAATCACCAACAAATTCATCAATGAAAAACATCCAAAAATTCAACAACAACCTCAACAATCAAAAACACCAAAAAATTCAACAACAAACTGAACATTCAAAATCACCAACAAAGTCAACAACAACCTCAACTTTGAAAAACACCAACAAATAGAACAACAACATCAACAGTGAAAAACTCGAACAAATTCAACAACAACCTCAACAATGAAAAGCACCAAAAAATTCAACAACAACCTCAACATTCAAAAACACCAACAATTTCAACAACAACCTCAGCAATGATAACATCAAAAAAGTCAACAACATCCTCAACAATGAAAAACACCAAAAACATTTCCACAACAACCTCAACAATGAAAAACACCAAAATATTCAACAACAACCTCAACTTTGAAAATCACCAGCAAATTCAACAACCTCAACATTGAAAAACGCTAACAAATTCAAAAACAACCTCAACATTGAAAAACTCCAACAAATTCAACAACAACCTCAACATTAAAAAACAGCAAAATTTCAACAACAACCTCAGCAATGATTAACATCAAAAAATTCAACAACATCCTCAACAATGAAAAACACCAAAAAAATTCAACAACAACCTCAACAATGAAAAACACCAATAATAATCAATAAACACCTCAACATTGAAAAACACCAAGAAATTCCACAACAACCTCAACAATGAAAAACACCAAAAAAATTCAACAACACCTCAACATTCAAAAACACCAAAAAATAAATACAACAACCTCAACATTCAAAAACACCAACAAATACTGGCAAAACCTCAACAATGATAAACTCCAAAAAATTCAACAACAAACTCAACATTGAAAAACAGCAACAAATACAACAACCTCAACATTGAAAAGCACCAACAAATTCAACAACAACCTCAACAATGAAAAACAGCAAAAAATTCAACAACAACATCAACATTCAAAAACACCAACAATTTCAACAACAACCTCAGCAATGAAAAACATCTAAAAATTCAACAACAACCTCAACAATGAAAAACACCAAAAAAATTCAACAAAAACCTTAACATTCAAAAACACCAAAAAATAAAAACAACAACCTCAAAATTCAAAAATACCAACAAATTCAACCAAAACCTCAACAATGAAAAACACCAAAAAATTCAACAACAACCTCAAATTTGAAAAACACCAACAAATTCAACAAATTCAACATTGAAAAACGCCAACAAATTCAACAACAACCTCAACATTGAAAAACACCGAAATATTCAACAACAACCCCAACATTGAAAAACACCAACAAATTCAACAACAACTTCAATATTGAAAATCACCAACAAATTCAACAACAACCTCAAAAATGAAAACCATCCAAAAATTCAACAACAACAACCTCAACAATGAAAAACGCCAAAAAATTCAACAACAAACTCATCTTTGAAAAAAACCAACAAATTCAACAACCTCAACATTAAAAAACACCAACAAATAAAACAACGACCTCAACATTGAAAATCTCCAACAAATTCAACAAAAACCTCAACAATGAAAAACACCGAAAAATAAAAACAACAACCTCAACATTCAAAAACACCAACAAATTCAACGAAAAGCTCAACAATGAAAAGCACCAAATAATTCAACAACAACCTCAACATTCAAAAACACCAAAAAATAAAAACAATAACAACAACATTCAAAAACACCAGCAAATACTGGCAAAACCTCAACAATGAAAAACACCACAAAATTCAACAACAAACTCAACTTTGAAAAACAGCAACAAATACAACAACCTCAACATTGAAAAACAGCAACAAATTCAACAACAACCTCAGCATTGAAGAACTCCAACAAATTCAACAACAACCTCAACAATGAAAAACAACAAAAAATTCAACAACAACCTCAGCATTCAAAAACACCATCAATTTCAACAACAACCTCAGCAATGAAAAACATCTAAAAATTCAACAACAACCTCAACAATGAAAAACACCAAAAAAATTCAACAAAAACCTCAACAATGAAAAACATGAAAAAAATCAATAAAAACCTCAACATTGAAAAACTCCAAGAATTTCAACAATTACCACAACAATGAAAAGCACCAAAAAATTCGACAACAAACTCAATATTGAAAATCACCATCAAATTCAACAAAAACCTCAACAATGAAAAACACCAATAAAATTCAACAACAACCTGAATTTTGAAAAACACCAACAGATTTAACAACCTCAACATTCAAATACAACAACATATTCAACAACAACCTCAACATTGAAAAACACCAAAATATTCAATAACAACCTCAACTTTGAAAAGCACGATCCAATTCCAAAACCTCAACATTGAAAAGCACCAAAAAATTCAACTACAACCTCAATATTGTTAATCACCAACAAATTCAACTACAACCTCAACATTCAAAAACACCAACAAATTCAACAAAAACCTCAACAATGGAAAACACCAACAAATTCATCAAAAACCTCAACAATGAAAAACACCAACAAATTCAACTACAACCTCAACATTCAAAAACACCAACAAATTCAACAAAAACCTCAACAATGGAAAACACCAACAAATTCATCAAAAACCTCAAAAATGAAAAACACCAAAAAACTCAACAACAAACTGAACATTCAAAATCACCAACAAAGTCAACAACAACCTCAACTTTGAAAAACACCAACAAATTCAAAAACCTCAACATGGAAAAACACCATCAAAGTCAACCACAACCTCAACATTGAAAATCACCAAAAAATTCAACAAGAACCTCAACATTCAATAACACTAAACAATAAAAAACACAACCTCAACATTCAAAAACACCAACAAATTCAACCAAAACCTCGACAATGAAAACACCAAAAAAATCAACAACAACCTCAACATTGAAAAATACAAAAAGATTCAATAAAAAAACATTGAATACACCAAAAAATTCAACAGCAACCTCAACATTGAAAAACAACAAAATATTCAATAACAACCTCAACTTTGAAATCACGATCCAATTCCAAAACCTCAGCATTCAAAAGGACCAAAAAATTCAACGAAAACCTCAATATTGTTCATCAACAACAAATTCAACTACAACCTCAACATGCAAAAACACCAACAAATTCAACAAAAACCTCAACAATGGAAAAGACCAACAAATTCATCAAAAACCGCAAAAATGAAAAACACTAAAAAATTCATCAACAACCTCAACATTCAAAAGCACAAACAAATTCAACAACCTCAACATTGAAGAACTCCAAGAAATACAACAACAACCTCAACAATGAAAAACACCAAAAAATTCAACAACAACCCCAACATTGAAAAACACCAACAAATTCAACAACAACCTCAATATTGAAAATCACCAACAAATTCAACAATGAAAAACATCCAAAAATTCAACAACAACCTCAACAATGAAAAACACCAAAAAAATTCAACAACAAACTGAACATTCAAAATCACCAACAAAGTCAACAACAACCTCAACTTTGAAAAACACCAACAAATTCAACAACAACATCAACAGTGAAAAACTCCAACAAATACAACAACAACCTCAACAATGAAAAGCAACAAAAAATTCAACAACAACCCCAACATTGAAAAACACCAACAAATTCAACAACAACCTCAATATTGAAAATCACCAACAAATTCATCAATGAAAAACATCCAAAAATTCAACAACAACCTCAACAATGAAAAACACCAAAAAATTCAACAACAAACTGAACATTCAAAATCACCAGCAAAGTCAACAACAACCTCAACTTTGAAAAACACCAACAAATAGAACAACAACATCAACAGTGAAAAACTCCAACAAATTCAACAACAACCTCAACAATGAAAAACACCTACAAATTCAACAACAACCTCATCAATGAAAAACACCAAAAAATTCATCAACAAACTCAACATTCAAAAACACCAACAAATTCAACAAAAATCTCAACAACTAAAAACATCAAAAAATTCACCAACAACGTCAACTTTGATAAATACCAACAAATTCAACAACCTCAACTTTGAAAAACAACAACAAATTCAAAAACCTCAACATGGAAAAACACCAACAAATTGAACAACAACCTCAACAATGGAAAAGACCAACAAATTCATCAAAAACCGCAAAAATGAAAAACACTAAAAAATTCATCAACAACCTCAACATTCAAAAACACAAACAAATTCAACAACCTCAACATTGAGGAACTCCAAGAAATACAACAACAACCTCAACAATAAAAAACACCAAAAAATTCAACAACAAACCCAACATTGAAAAACACCAACAAATTCAACAACATCCTCAATATTGAAAATCACCAACAAATTCAACAATGAAAAACATCCAAAAATTCAACAACAACAACCTCAACAATGAAAAACACCAAAAAATTCAACAACAAACTGAACATTCAAAATCACCAACAAAGTCAACAACAACCTCAACTTTGAAAAACACCAACAAATTCAACAACAACATCAACAGTGAAAAACTCCAACAAATACAACAACAACCCCAACAATGAAAAGCACCAAAAAATTCAACAACAACCTCAACATTAAAAAACACCAACAATTTCAACAACAACTTCAGCAATGAATAACATCCAAAAATTCAACAACATCCTCAACAATGAAAAACACCAAAAAAAATTCCACAACAACCTCAACAATGAAAAACACCAAAATATTCAACAACAACCTCAACTTTGCAAATCACCAGCAAATTCAACAACCTCAACATTGAAAAACGCTAACAAATTCAAAAACAACCTCAACATTGAAAAACTCCAACAAATTCAACAACAACCTCAACATTCAAAAACACCAAAATTTCAACAACAACCTCAGCAATGATTAACACCAACAATTTCAACAACAACCTCAACAATGAAAAACACCAAGAAATTCCACAACAACCTCAACAATGAAAAACACTAAAAAATTCAACAACACCTCAACATTCAAAAACACCAAAAAATAAATACAACAACCTCAACATTCAAAAACACCAACAAATACTGGCAAAACCTCAACAATGATAAACTCCAAAAAATTCAACAACAAACTCAACATTGAAAAACAGCGACAAATACACCAACCTCAACATTGAAAAACACCAACAAAGTCAACAACAACCTCAACAATGAAAAACAGCAAAAAATTCAACAACAACCTCAACATTCAAAAACACCAACAATTTCAACAACAACCTCAGCAATGAAAAACATCTAAAAATTCAACAACAACCTCAACAATGAAAAACAACAAAACAATTCAACAAAAACCTTAACATTCAATAACACCAAAAAATAAAAACAACAACCTCAAAATTCAAAAACACCAACAAATTCAACCAAAATCTCAACAATGAAAAACACAAAAAAATTCAACAACAACCTCAAATTTCAAAAACATCAACAAATTCAACAACCTCAACATTGAAAAACACCAACAAATTCAACTGCAACCTCAAATTTGAAAAATACAAAAAAGATCAAAAAAAATCATTGATAACACCAATATATGCAACAACCTCAACATTGAAAATCACCAACAAATTCAACAACAACCTCAGCAATGAAAAACATCAAAAAAATTCAACAACAACTTCAACAT
The DNA here is from genome assembly GCF_964194155.1 of Cetorhinus maximus. Classification (NCBI taxonomy): domain Eukaryota; kingdom Metazoa; phylum Chordata; class Chondrichthyes; order Lamniformes; family Cetorhinidae; genus Cetorhinus; species Cetorhinus maximus. The sequence continues at coordinate 135,783 of NW_027596182.1, read as the reverse complement.
TCAAAAACTACAACAAATTCATCATAAACCTCAACAATGAAAGACAACAATAAATTCAACAACAGCCTCAACTTTCAAAAACTTCAACATATTCAACAACCACAAGATTGAAAAACTCCAACAAATTCAAAAACAACCTCAACAATGAAAATCACCAAATATTTCAACGACAACCTCAACATTCAAAAACACCAACAAATTCAACAAAAACCTCAACAATTAAAAACACGAAAAAATTCAACAACAACATCAACTCTGAAAAACATCAACAAATTCAACAACCTCAACATTGAAAAACACCAACAAATTCAACTGCAACCTCAACTTTGAAAAATACAAAAAAGATTAAAAAAAACCATTGATAACACCAATAAATGCAACAACCTTGAAAGTCACTAACAAATTCAACAACAACCTCAACAATGAAAAACACCAACAAATTCAACAAGTAGCGCAACAATGAAAAACACCAATAAATTCAACAACAAACTCAACATTGAAAACCAATAACAAATTCAACATCAACCTCAACAATGAAAAACATCAAAAAATTCAACAACAACCTCAACATTCAAAAACAACAACAATTTCAACAAAAAAACTCAACAATGAAAAACACCAAAAAATTCAACAACAACCTCAACTTTGAAAAACAACTTTGCAAAACACCAAAAGATTCAACAACCTCAACATTGATAAACAGAAACCTGAACAATGAAAAACACCCACAAATTCAACAAGTACCGCAACAATGAAAAACACCAATAAATTCAACAACAACCTCAACAATGAAAAACACCATAAAATTCAACAACAAACTCAACATTGAAAATCATCAACAAAATCAACATCAACCTCAACAATGAAAAACATCAAAAAATTCAACAACAACCTCAACATTCAAAAACAACAACAAATTCAACAAGAAACTCAACAATGAAAAACATCAAAAAATTCAACAACAACCTCAACTTTGAAAAACACCAAAAAATTCAACAACCTCAACATTGAGAAACAGCAACAAATTCAACTGCAATCTCAACTTTGAAAAATACAAAAAGATTCAAAAAAAAACATTGAATGCACCAATATTTTCAACAACAACCTCAATATTGAAAATCACCAAAAAATTCAACAACAACCCCAACATTGAAAACCACCAAAATATTCAACAACAACCTCAACTTTGAAAAACACCAACAAATTCGAAATCCTCAACATGGAAAAACACCAACAAATTCAACTACAACCTCAATATTGAAAATCACCAACAAATTCAACAACAACTTCATTGATTAAAAACACCAACAAATTCAACAAAAACCTCAACAATGGAAAATCCCAAAAAATTCAACAACAACCTCAACACTCAAAAACACCAACGAATTCAACAAAAACCTCAACATTGAATAACAACAAAAAATTCAACAACAACCTCAACAATGAAAAACACCAACAATTTCAACATCCTCAACATTGAAAAACACCAACAAATTCAACAACAACCTCAACATTGAAAAACCCCAACCAATTCAATAACAACCTCAACAATGAAAAACACCAAAAAATTCAACAACAACCTCAACATTCAAAAATACCAACAATTTCAACAACAACCTGAGCAATGAAAAACATCAAAAAATTCAACATCAACCTGAACATTCCAAAACACCAACAAATTCAACAAAAACCTCAACAATGAAAACATCAAAAAATTCAACAACAACCACAACTTTGAAAAACACCAACAAATTCATCAACCACCTCAACAATGAAAAACTGCAAAAAATACAACAACAACGACATCAACAATGAAAATCACCAACAAATTCAACAACAACCTCAACAATGAAAAACATCAAAAAATTCAACAACAACTTCAACATTCAAAAACTACAACAAATTCTACATCAACCTCAACAATGAAAAACAACAATAAATGCAACAACAACCTCAACTTTGAAAAACACCAACAAATTCAACAACAACCTCAGCAATGATAAATATCAAAAAATTCAACAACAACAACCTCAACAATGATAAATGCCAAAAAATTCAACAAGAACCTCAACAATGAAAAGCAGCGAAATAATCAATAAAAACCTCAACATTTAAAAACTCCAACAATTTCAACAACTACCGCAACAATGAAAATTCCCAAAGAATTCAACAACAAACTCAACATTGAAAATCAGCATCAAATTCAACAAAAATATCAACAATGATAAACATCAATAAATTCAAAATCAACCACAACATTCCAAAACAATAACAAATTCAACAAAAACCTCAACAATGTAAACACCAAAAAATTCAACAACAACCACAACTTTGAATAACACCAACAAATTCAACAACCTCAATATTGAAAATCACCAACAAATTCATCAACAACCTCAACAATGAAAAACAGCAAAAAATTCAACAACAACCTCAACATGTAAAAACTCCAACAATTTCAACAACAACCTCAAGAATGAAAAACACCACAATATTCAAGAACAAACTTAACATTGAAAATCACCAACAAATTCAACAACAACCACAACAATGAAAAACATCAAAAAATTCAACAACAACTTCAACATTCAAAAACTACAACAATTTCCACATAAACCTCAACAATGAAAAACAACAATAAATTCAACAACAACCTCAACTTTCAAAAACTTCAACAAATTCAACAACCTCAAGAATGAAAAACTCCAGCAAATTCAACAACAACCTCAAAAATGAAAATCACCAAATATTTCAACGACAACCTCAACATTCAAAAACACCAACAAATTCAACAAAAACCTCATCAATTAAAAGCACGAAAAAATTCAACAACAACATCAACTTCGAAAAACATCAACAAATTCAACAACCTCAACATTGAAAAACACCAACAAATTCAACTGCAACCTCAACTTTGAAAAATACAAATAAGATCAAAAAAAATCATTGATAACACCAATAAATGCAACAACCTCAACATTGAAAATCAACAACAAATTCAACAACAACCTCAGCAATGAAAAACATCAAAAATTTCAACAACAGCCTCAACAATGAAAAATAACAACAAATGCAACAAGTACCGCAACAATGAAACACACCAAAAAATTCAACAACAACTTCAACAATGAAAAACACCAAAAAATTCAACAACAACTTCAACATTCAAAAACTACAACAAATGCATCATAAACCTCAACAATGAAAAACAACAATAAATTCAACAACAGCCTCAACTTTCAAAAACTTCAACAAATTCAACAACCTCAAGATTGAAAAACTCCAACAAATTCAAAAACAACCTCAACAATGAAAATCACCAAATATTTCAACGACAACCTCAACATTCAAAAACACCAACAAATTCAACAAAAACCTCAACAATTAAAAACACGAAAAAATTCAACAACAACATCAACTCTGAGAAACATCAACAAATTCAACAACCTCAACATTGAAAAACACCAACAAATTCAACTGCAACCTCAACTTTGAAAAATACAAAAAAGATCAAAAAAAAACCATTGATAACACCAATAAATGCAACAACCTCAACAATGAAAATCACCAACAAATTCAACAACAACCTCAGCAATGAAAAACGTCAAAAAAATTCAACAACAACCTCAACAATGAAAATCACCAACAAATTCAACAACAACCTCAGCAATGAAAAACGTCAAAAAATTCAACAACAACCTCAACAATGAAAAACACCAACAAATTCAACAAGTACCGCAAAAATGAAAAACACCAAAAAAATTCAACAACAACCTCAATATTGAAAATCACCAAAAAATTCAACAACAACCTCAACATTGAAAAACACCAAAATATTCAACAACAACCTCAACTTTGAAAAACACCAACAAATTCAAAAACCTCAACAATGATAAACACCAAAAAATTCAATAACAACGTCAACTTTGAAAAACACCAACAAATTCAACAACAACCTCAGCAAGGATAAATATCAATAAATTCAACAACAACAACAACCTCAACAATGATAAACACCAAAAAATTCAACAACAACCTCAACAATGAAAAGCAGCGAAATAATCAATAATAAACTCAACATTTAAAAACTCCAAAATTTCAACAACTACCGCAACAATTAAAATCCCCAAAGAATTCAACAACAAACTCAACATTGAAAATCAGCATCAAATTCAACAAAATATCAATAATGATAAACATCAATAAATTCGAAATCAACCACAACATTCCAAAACAATAACAAATTCAACAAAAATCTCAACAATGAAAAACATCAAAAAATTCAACATCAACCTGAACATTCCAAAACACCAACAAATACAACAAAAACCTCAACAATGAAAACACCAAAAAATTCAACAACAACCACAACTTTGAAAAACACCAACAAATTCAACAAACTCAATATTGAAAGTCACCAACAAATTCATCAACAACCTCAACAATGAAAAACAGCAAAAAATTCAACAACAACGACCTCAACAATGAAAAACACCATAAAATTCATCAACAACCTCAACATTGATAAACTCCAAAATTTTCAACAACAACCTCAACAATTAAAAACACCAAAATATTGAACAACAAAGTCAATATTGAAAATCACCAACAAATTCAACAACAACCTCAACAATGAAAAACATCAAAAAATTCAACAACAACTTCAACATTCAAAAACTACAACAAATTCATCATAAACCTCAACAATGAAAGACAACAATAAATTCAACAACAGCCTCAACTTTCAAAAACTTCAACATATTCAACAACCACAAGATTGAAAAACTCCAACAAATTCAAAAACAACCTCAACAATGAAAATCACCAAATATTTCAACGACAACCTCAACATTCAAAAACACCAACAAATTCAACAAAAACCTCAACAATTAAAAACACGAAAAAATTCAACAACAACATCAACTCTGAAAAACATCAACAAATTCAACAACCTCAACATTGAAAAACACCAACAAATTCAACTGCAACCTCAACTTTGAAAAATACAAAAAAGATTAAAAAAAACCATTGATAACACCAATAAATGCAACAACCTTGAAAGTCACTAACAAATTCAACAACAACCTCAGCAATGAAAACATCAAAAAATTCAACAACAACCTCAACAATGAAAAACACCAATAAATTCAACAACAAACTCAACATTGAAAATCAATAACAAATTCAACATCAACCTCAACAATGAAAAACATCAAAAAATTCAACAACAACCTCAACATTCAAAAACAACAACAATTTCAACAAAAAAACTCAACAATGAAAAACACCAAAAAATTCAACAACAACCTCAACTTTGAAAAACAACTTTGCAAAACACCAAAAGATTCAACAACCTCAACATTGATAAACAGAAACCTGAACAATGAAAAACACCCACAAATTCAACAAGTACCGCAACAATGAAAAACACCAAAAAATTCAACAACAACCTCAACAATGAAAAACACCATAAAATTCAACAACAAACTCAACATTGAAAATCATCAACAAAATCAACATCAACCTCAACAATGAAAAACATCAAAAAATTCAACAACAACCTCAACATTCAAAAACAACAACAAATTCAACAAGAAACTCAACAATGAAAAACATCAAAAAATTCAACAACAACCTCAACTTTGAAAAACACCAAAAAATTCAACAACCTCAACATTGAGAAACAGCAACAAATTCAACTGCAATCTCAACTTTGAAAAATACAAAAAGATTCAAAAAAAAACATTGAATGCACCAATATTTTCAACAACAACCTCAATATTGAAAATCACCAAAAAATTCAACAACAACCCCAACATTGAAAACCACCAAAATATTCAACAACAACCTCAACTTTGAAAAACACCAACAAATTCGAAATCCTCAACATGGAAAAACACCAACAAATTCAACTACAACCTCAATATTGAAAATCACCAACAAATTCAACAACAACTTCATTGATTAAAAACACCAACAAATTCAACAAAAACCTCAACAATGAAAAATCCCAAAAAATTCAACAACAACCTCAACACTCAAAAACACCTACGAATTCAACAAAAACCTCAACATTGAATAACAACAAAAAATTCAACAACAACCTCAACAATGAAAAACACCAACAATTTCAACATCCTCAACATTGAAAAACACCAACAAATTCAACAACAACCTCAACATTGAAAAACCCCAACCAATTCAATAACAACCTCAACAATGAAAAACACCAAAAAATTCAACAACAACCTCAACATTCAAAAATACCAACAATTTCAACAACAACCTGAGCAATGAAAAACATCAAAAAATTCAACATCAACCTGAACATTCCAAAACACCAACAAATTCAACAAAAACCTCAACAATGAAAACATCAAAAAATTCAACAACAACCACAACTTTGAAAAACACCAACAAATTCATCAACCACCTCAACAATGAAAAACTGCAAAAAATACAACAACAACGACATCAACAATGAAAATCACCAACAAATTCAACAACAACCTCAACAATGAAAAACATCAAAAAATTCAACAACAACTTCAACATTCAAAAACTACAACAAATTCTACATCAACCTCAACAATGAAAAACAACAATAAATGCAACAACAACCTCAACTTTGAAAAACACCAACAAATTCAACAACAACCTCAGCAATGATAAATATCAAAAAATTCAACAACAACAACCTCAACAATGATAAACGCCAAAAAATTCAACAAGAACCTCAACAATGAAAAGCAGCGAAATAATCAATAAAAACCTCAACATTTAAAAACTCCAACAATTTCAACAACTACCGCAACAATGAAAATTCCCAAAGAATTCAACAACAAACTCAACATTGAAAATCAGCATCAAATTCAACAAAAATATCAACAATGATAAACATCAATAAATTCAAAATCAACCACAACATTCCAAAACAATAACAAATTCAACAAAAACCTCAACAATGAAAACACCAAAAAATTCAACAACAACCACAACTTTGAATAACACCAACAAATTCAACAACCTCAATATTGAAAATCACCAACAAATTCATCAACAACCTCAACAATGAAAAACAGCAAAAAATTCAACAACAACCTCAACATGTAAAAACTCCAACAATTTCAACAACAACCTCAAGAATGAAAAACACCACAATATTCAAGAACAAACTTAACATTGAAAATCACCAACAAATTCAACAACAACCACAACAATGAAAAACATCAAAAAATTCAACAACAACTTCAACATTCAAAAACTACAACAATTTCCACATAAACCTCAACAATGAAAAACAACAATAAATTCAACAACAACCTCAACTTTCAAAAACTTCAACAAATTCAACAACCTCAAGAATGAAAAACTCCAGCAAATTCAACAACAACCTCAAAAATGAAAATCACCAAATATTTCAACGACAACCTCAACATTCAAAAACACCAACAAATTCAACAAAAACCTCATCAATTAAAAACACGAAAAAATTCAACAACAACATCAACTTCGAAAAACATCAACAAATTCAACAACCTCAACATTGAAAAACACCAACAAATTCAACTGCAACCTCAACTTTGAAAAATACAAAAAAGATCAAAAAAAATCATTGATAACACCAATAAATGCAACAACCTCAACATTGAAAATCACCAACAAATTCAACAACAACCTCAGCAATGAAAAACATCAAAAATTTCAACAACAGCCTCAACAATGGAAAATACCAACAAATGCAACAAGTACCGCAACAATGAAACACACCAAAAAATTCAACAACAACTTCAACAATGAAAAACACCAAAAAATTCAACAACAACTTCAACATTCAAAAACTACAACAAATGCATCATAAACCTCAACAATGAAAAACAACAATAAATTCAACAACAGCCTCAACTTTCAAAAACTTCAACAAATTCAACAACCTCAAGATTGAAAAACTCCAACAAATTCAAAAATAACCTCAACAATGAAAATCACCAAATATTTCAACAACAACCTCAACAATGAAAATCACCAACAAATTCAACAACAACCTCAGCAATGAAAAACGTCAAAAAATTCAACAACAACCTCAACAATGAAAAACACCAACAAATTCAACAAGTACCGCAAAAATGAAAAACACCAAAAAAATTCAACAACAACCTCAATATTGAAAATCACCAAAAAATTCAACAACAACCTCAACATTGAAAAACACCAAAATATTCAACAACAACCTCAACTTTGAAAAACACCAACAAATTCAAAAACCTCAACAATGATAAACACCAAAAAATTCAATAACAACCTCAACTTTGAAAAACACCAACAAATTCAACAACAACCTCAGCAAGGATAAATATCAATAAATTCAACAACAACAACAACCTCAACAATGATAAACACCAAAAAATTCAACAACAACCTCAACAATGAAAAGCAGCGAAATAATCAATAATAAACTCAACATTTAAAAACTCCAAAATTTCAACAACTACCGCAACAATTAAAATCCCCAAAGAATTCAACAACAAACTCAACATTGAAAATCAGCATCAAATTCAACAAAATATCAACAATGATAAACATCAATAAATTCGAAACCAACCACAACATTCCAAAACAATAACAAATTCAACAAAAATCTCAATAATGAAAAACATCAAAAAATTCAACATCAACCTGAACATTCCAAAACACCAACAAATACAACAAAAACCTCAACAATGAAAACACCAAAAAATTCAACAACAACCACAACTTTGAAAAACACCAACAAATTCAACAAACTCAATATTGAAAGTCACCAACAAATTCATCAACAACCTCAACAATGAAAAACAGCAAAAAATTCAACAACAACGACCTCAACAATGAAAAACACCATAAAATTCATCAACAGCCTCAACATTGATAAACTCCAAAATTTTCAACAACAACCTCAACAATTAAAAACACCAAAATATTGAACAACAAAGTCAATATTGAAAATCACCAACAAATTCAACAACAACCTCAACAATGAAAAACATCAAAAAATTCAACAACAACTTCAACATTCAAAAACTACAATAAATTCATCATAAACCTCAACAATGAAAGACAACAATAAATTCAACAACAGCCTCAACTTTCAAAAACTTCAACAAATTCAACAACCTCAAGATTGAAAAACTCCAACAAATTCAAAAACAACCTCAACAATGAAAATCACCAAATATTTCAACGACAACCTCAACATTCAAAAACACCAACAAATTCAACAAAAACCTCAACAATTAAAAACACGAAAAAATTCAACAACAACATCAACTCTGAAAAACATCAACAAATTCAACAACCTCAACATTGAAAAACACCAACAAATTCAACTGCAACCTCAACTTTGAAAAATACAAAAAAGATTAAAAAAAACCATTGATAACACCAATAAATGCAACAACCTTGAAAGTCACTAACAAATTCAACAACAACCTCAGCAATGAAAAACATCAAAAAATTCAACAACAACCTCAACAATGAAAAACACCAATAAATTCAACAACAAACTCAACATTGAAAATCAATAACAAATTCAACATCAACCTCAACAATGAAAAACATCAAAAAATTCAACAACAACCTCAACATTCAAAAACAACAACAATTTCAACAAAAAAACACAACAATGAAAAACACCAAAAAATTCAACAACAACCTCAACTTTGAAAAACAACTTTGCAAAACACCAAAAGATTCAACAACCTCAACATTGATAAACAGCAACCTCAACAATGAAAAACACCCACAAATTCAACAAGTACCGCAACAATGAAAAACACCAAATAATTAAACAACAAATTCAACAATGAAATACATCAAAAAATTCAACAACAACCTCAACATTCAAAAACACCAACAAATTCAACATAAACCTCAACAATGAAAAACACCAATAAATTCAACAACAACCTCAACTTTCAAAAACACCAACAAATTCAACAACCTCAACATTGAAAATCACCAACAAATTCAACAACAACCTCAGCAATGAAAAACATCAAAAAACTCAACAACAACCTCAACAATGAAAAACACCAACAAATTCAACAACTACCGCAACAATGAAAAACACGAAAAAATTCAACAACAACCTCAACAATGAAAAACACCAAAAAATTCAACAACAAACTCAACATTGAAAATCAATAACAAATTCAACATCAACCTCAACAATGAAAAACATCAAAAAATTCAACAACAACCTCAACGTTCAAAAACAACAACAAATTCAACAAAAAAACTCAACAATGAAAAACATTATAAAATTCAACAACAACTTCAACATTCAACAACTACAACAAATTCAACATAAACCTCAACAATGAAAAACAACAATAAATTCAACAACAACCTCAACTTTCAAAAACTTCAACAAATTCAACAACCTCAAGAATGAAAAACTCCAACAAATACAGCAACAACCTCAACAATGAAAATCACCAAATAATTCAACGACAACCTCAACATTCAAAAACACCTACAAATTCAACAAAAACCTCAACAATTAAAAACACGAAAAAATTCAACAACAACATCAACTTTGAAAAACACCAACAAATTCAACAACTTCAACATTGAAAAACACCAACAAATTTAACTGCAACCTCAACTTTGAAAAACACAAAAAAGATCCAAAAAAACCATTGATAACACCAATAAATCCAACAACCTCAACATTGAAAATCACCAACAAATTCAACAACAACCTCAGCAATGAAAAACGTCAAAAAATTCAACAACAACCTCAACAATGAAAAACACCAACAAATTCAACAAGTACCGCAAAAATGAAAAACACCAAAAAAATTCAACAACAACCTCAATATTGAAAATCACCAAAAAATTCAACAACAACCTCAACATTGAAAAACACCAAAATATTCAACAACAACCTCAACTTTGAAAAACACCAACAAATTCAAAATCCTCAACAATGATAAACACCAAAAAATTCAATAACAACCTCAACTTTGAAAAACACCAACAAATTCAACAACAACCTCAGCAAGGATAAATATCAAAAAATTCAACAACAACAGCCTCAACAATGATAAACACCAAAAAATTCAACAACAACCTCAACAATAAAAAGCAGCGAAATAATCAATAAAAAACTCAACATTTAAAAACTCCAACAAATTCAACAACAACCTCAACAATGAAAATCACCAAATATTTCAACGACAACCTCAACATTCAAAAACACCAACAAATTCAACAAAAACCTCAACAATTAAAAACACGAAAAAATTCAACAACAACATCAACTCTGAAAAACATCAACAAATTCAACAACCTCAACATTGAAAAACACCAACAAATTCAACTGCAACCTCAACTTTGAAAAATACAAAAAAGATTAAAAAAAACCATTGATAACACCAATAAATGCAACAACCTTGAAAGTCACTAACAAATTCAACAACAACCTCAGCAATAAAAAACATCAAAAAATTCAACAACAACCTCAACAATGAAAAACACCAATAAATTCAACAACAAACTCAACATTGAAAATCAATAACAAATTCAACATCTACCTCAACAATGAAAAACATCAAAAAATTCAACAACAACCTCAACATTCAAAAACAACAACAATTTCAACAAAAAAACTCAACAATGAAAAACACCAAAAAATTCAACAACAACCTCAACTTTGAAAAACAACTTTGCAAAACACCAAAAGATTCAACAACCTCAACATTGATAAACAGCAACCTCAACAATGAAAAACACCCACAAATTCAACAAGTACCGCAACAATGAAAAACACCAAATAATTAAACAACAAATTCAACAATGAAATACATCAAAAAATTCAACAACAACCTCAACATTCAAAAACAACAACAAATTCAACATAAACCTCAACAATGAAAAACACCAATAAATTCAACAACAACCTCAACTTTCAAAAACACCAACAAATTCAACAACCTCAACATTGAAAATCACCAACAAATTCAACAACAACCTCAGCAATGAAAAACATCAAAAAACTCAACAACAACCTCAACAATGAAAAACACCAACAAATTCAACAACTACCGCAACAATGAAAAACACGAAAAAATTCAACAACAACCTCAACAATGAAAAACACCAAAAAATTCAACAACAAACTCAACATTGAAAATCAATAACAAATTCAACATCAACCTCAACAATGAAAAACATCAAAAAATTCAACAACAACCTCAACGTTCAAAATCACCAACAAATTCAACAACAACCTCAACAATGAAAAACATCAAAAAATTCAACAACAACTTCAACATTCAACAACTACAACAAATTCAACATAAACCTCAACAATGAAAAACAACAATAAATTCAACAACAACCTCAACTTTCAAAAACTTCAACAAATTCAACAACCTCAAGAATGAAAAACTCCAACAAATACAGCAACAACCTCAACAATGAAAATCACCAAATAATTCAACGACAACCTCAACATTCAAAAACACCTACAAATTCAACAAAAACCTCAACAGTTAAAAACACGAAAAAATTCAACAACAACATCAACTTTGAAAAACACCAACAAATTCAACAACTTCAACATTGAAAAACACCAACATATTTAACTGCAACCTCAACTTTGAAAAACACAAAAAAGATCCAAAAAAACCATTGATAACACCAATAAATCCAACAACCTCAACATTGAAAATCACCAACAAATTCAACAACAACCTCAGCAATGAAAAACGTCAAAAAATTCAACAACAACCTCAACAATGAAAAACACCAACAAATTCAACAAGTACCGCAAAAATGAAAAACACCAAAAAAATTCAACAACAACCTCAATATTGAAAATCACCAAAAAATTCAACAACAACCTCAACATTGAAAAACACCAAAATATTCAACAACAACCTCAACTTTGAAAAACACCAACAAATTCAAAATCCTCAACAATGATAAACACCAAAAAATTCAATAACAACCTCAACTTTGAAAAACACCAACAAATTCAACAACAACCTCAGCAAGGATAAATATCAAAAAATTCAACAACAACAGCCTCAACAATGATAAACACCAAAAAATTCAACAACAACCTCAACAATAAAAAGCAGCGAAATAATCAATAAAAAACTCAACATTTAAAAACTCCAACAAATTCAACAACAACCTCAACAATGAAAATCACCAAATATTTCAACGACAACCTCAACATTCAAAAACACCAACAAATTCAACAAAAACCTCAACAATTAAAAACACGAAAAAATTCAACAACAACATCAACTTTAATAAACATCAACAAATTCAACAACGTCAACATTGAAAAACACCAACAAATTCAACTGCAACCTCAATTTTGAAAAATACAAAAAAGATCAAAAAAAAACCATTGATAACACCAAGAAATGCAACAACCTTGAAAATCACCAACAAATTCAACAAAAACCTCAGCAATGAAAAACATCAAAAAATTCAACAACAGCCTCAACAATGAGAAACACCAGCAAATTCAACAAGTACCGCAACAATGAAACAAACCAAAAAATTCAACAACAACCAAAACAATGAAAAACACCAAAAAATTCAACAACAAACTCAACATTGAAAATCAATAACAAATTCAACATCAACCTCAACAATGAAAAACATCAAAAAATTCAACAACAACCTCAACGTTCAAAAACAACAACAAATTGAACAAAAACCTCAACAATTAAAAACACGAAAAAATTCAACAACAATATCAACTTTAATAAACATCAACAAATTCAACAACATCAACATTGAAAAACACCAACAAATTCAACTGCAACCTCAACTTTGAAAAATACAAAAAAGATCAAAAAAAACCATTGATAACACCAAGAAATGCAACAACCTTGAAAATCACCAACAAATTCAACAACAACCTCAGCAATGAAAAACATCAAAAAATTCAACAACAGCCTCAACAATGAGAAACACCAACAAATTCAACAAGTACCGCAACAATGAAAAAAAACAAAAAATTCAACAACAACCACAACAATGAAAAACACCAAAAAATTCAACAACAAACTCAACATTGAAAATCAATAACAAATTCAACATCAACCTCAACAATGAAAAACATCAAAAAATTCAACAACAACCTCAACGTTCAAAAACAACAACAAATTCAACAAAAAAACTCAACAATGAAAAACACCAAAAAATTCAACAACAACCTCAACTTTGAAAAACAACTTTGAAAAACACCAAAAGATTCAACAACCTCAACATTGATAAACAGCAACCTCAACAATGAAAAACACCCACAAATTCAACAAGTACCGCAACAATGATAAACACCAAATAATTCAACAACAACCTCAACAATGAAAAACACCAAAAAATTCAACAACAAACTCAACATTGAAAATCATCAACAAAATCAACATCAACCTAAACAATGAAAAACATCAAAAAATTCAACAACAACCTCAACATTCAAAAACAACAACAAATTCAACAAAAAAACTCAACAATGAAAAACACCAAAAAATTCAACAACAACCTCAACTTTGAAAAACACCAAAAAATTCAACGACCTCAACATTGAGAAACAGCAACAAATTCAATTGCAACCTCAACTTTGAAAAATACAATAAGATTCAGAAAAAAACATTGAATGCACCAATATTTTCAACAACAACCTCGATATTGAAAATCACCAAAAAATTCAACAGCAACCTCAACATTGCAAGGCACCAAAATATTCAACAACAACCTCAACTTTGCTAAACACCAACAAATTCAAAATCCTCAACATGGAAAAACACCAACAAATTCAACTACAACCTCAACAATGAAAAATCCCAAAAAATTCATCAACATCCTCAACTTTCAAAAACACCAACAAATTTCACAACAATCTCAACAATGAAAAACACCAAAAAATTCATCAACATCCTCAACATTCAAAAACAACAACAAATTTCACAAAAATCTCAACAACGAAAAACACCAAAACATTCAACAACCCCATCAACATTGAAAAACATCAACAAATTCAACAACAACCTCAACACTCAAAAACGCCAACGAATTCAACAAAAACTTCAACATTGAATAACAACAAAAAATTCAACAACCTCAACAATGAAAAACACCAAAAAATTCAACAACAACCTCAACAATCAAAAACACCAAAAAATAAAAAAAACAACCTCAACATTCAAAAACACGAACAAATTCAACCAAAATCTCAGCAATGAAAAACACCAAAAGATTCAACAACAACCTCAACTTTGAAAAACACCAACAATTTCAACATCCTCAACATTGAAAAACACCAATAAATTCAACAACAACCTCAACAATGAAAAACACCAAAAAATTCAACAACAACCTCAACATTCAAAAATACCAACAATTTCAACAACAACCTGAGCAATGAAAAACATCAAAAAATTCAACATCAACCTGAACATTCCAAAACACCAACAAATACAACAAAAACCTCAACAATGAAAACACCAAAAAATTCAACAACAACCACAACTTTGAAAAACACCAACAAATTCATCAACAACCTCAACAATGAAAAACAGCAAAAAATTCAACAACAACGACCACAACAATGAAAAACACCATAAAATTCAACAACAACCACAACATTGAAAATCTCCAACAATTTCAAAAATAACCTCAACAACTAAAGACACCAAAATATTGAACAACAATCTGAACATTGAAATTCAACAACAAATTCAACAACAACCTCAACAATGAAAAACATCAAAAAAATTCAACAACAACTTCAACATTCAAAAACTACAACAAATTCAACAAAAACCCCAACAATTAAAAACACGAAAAAATTCAACAACAATATCAACTTTAATAAACATCAACAAATTCAACAACATCAACATTGAAAAACACCAACAAATTCAACTGCAACCTCAACTTTGAAAAATACAAAAAAGATCAAAAAAAACCATTGATAACACCAAGAAATGCAACAACCTTGAAAATCACCAACAAATTCAACAACAACCTCAGCAATGAAAAACATCAAAAAATTCAACAACAGCCTCAACAATGAGAAACACCAACAAATTCAACAAGTACCACAACAATGAAAAAAAACAAAAAATTCAACAACAACCTCAACAATGAAAAACATCAAAAAATTCAACAACAACCTCAACGTTCAAAAACAACAACAAATTCAACAAAAAAACTCAACAATGAAAAACACCTAAAAATTCAACAACAACCTCAACTTTGAAAAACAACTTTGAAAAACACCAAAAGATTCAACAACCTCAACATTGATAAACAGCAACCTCAACAATGAAAAACACCCACAAATTCAACAAGTACCGCAACAATGATAAACACCAAATAATTCAACAACAACCTCAACAATGAAAAACACCAAAAAATTCAACAACAAACTCAACATTGAAAATAATCAACAAAATCATCAACAACCTCAACTTTGAAAAACACCAAAAAATTCAACGACCTCAACATTGAGAAACAGCAACAAATTCAATTGCAACCTCAACTTTGAAAAATACAATAAGATTCAGAAAAAAACATTGAATGCACCAATATTTTCAACAACAACCTCGATATTGAAAATCACCAAAAAATTCAACAGCAACCTCAACATTGCAAGGCACCAAAATATTCAACAACAACCTCAACTTTGCTAAACACCAACAAATTCAAAATCCTCAACATGGAAAAACACCAACAAATTCAACTACAACCTCAATATTGAAAATCACCAACAAATTCAACAACAACCTCATTAATGAAAAACACCAACAAATTCAACAAAAACCTCAACATTGCAAGGCACCAAAATATTCAACAACAACCTCAACTTTGCTAAACACCAACAAATTCAAAATCCTCAACATGGAAAAACACCAACAAATTCAACTACAACCTCAATATTGAAAATCACCAACAAATTCAACAACAACCTCATTAATGAAAAACACCAACAAATTCAACAAAAACCTCAACAATGAAAAATCCCAAAAAATTCATCAACATCCTCAACTTTCAAAAACACCAACAAATTTCACAACAATCTCAACAATGAAAAACACCAAAAAATTCATCAACATCCTCAACATTCAAAAACAACAACAAATTTCACAAAAATCTCAACAACGAAAAACACCAAAACATTCAACAACCCCATCAACATTGAAAAACATCAACAAATTCAACAACAACCTCAACACTCAAAAACGCCAACGAATTCAACAAAAACTTCAACATTGAATAACAACAAAAAATTCAACAACAACCTCAACAATGAAAAACACCAAAAATTCAACAACAACCTCAACAATCAAAAACACCAAAAAATAAAAAAAACAACCTCAACATTCAAAAACACGAACAAATTCAACCAAAATCTCAGCAATGAAAAACACCAAAAGATTCAACAACAACCTCAACTTTGAAAAACACCAACAATTTCAACATCCTCAACATTGAAAAACACCAATAAATTCAACAACAACCTCAACAATGAAAAACACCAAAAAATTCAACAACAACCTCAACATTCAAAAATACCAACAATTTCAACAACAACCTGAGCAATGAAAAACATCAAAAAATTCAACATCAACCTGAACATTCCAAAACACCAACAAATACAACAAAAACCTCAACAATGAAAACACCAAAAAATTCAACAACAACCACAACTTTGAAAAACACCAACAAATTCATCAACAACCTCAACAATGAAAAACAGCAAAAAATTCAACAACAACGACCACAACAATGAAAAACACCATAAAATTCAACAACAGCCACAACATTGAAAATCTCCAACAATTTCAAAAATAACCTCAACAACTAAAGACACCAAAATATTGAACAACAATCTCAACATTGAAATTCAACAACAAATTCAACAACAACCTCAACAATGAAAAACATCAAAAAAATTCAACAACAACTTCAACATTCAAAAACTACAACAAATTCTACATAAACCTCAACAATGAAAAACAACAATAAATTCAACAACAACCTCAACTTTGAAAAACACCAACAAATTCAACAACAACCGCAGCAATGATAAATATCAAAAAATTCAACAACAACAACCGCAACAATGATAAACACCAAAAATTCAACAAGAACCTCAACAATGAAAAGCAACGAAATAATCAATAAAAACCTCAACATTTAAAAACTCCAACAATTTCAACAACTACCGCAACAATGAAAATCCCCAAAGAATTCAACAACAAACTCAACATTGAAAATCAGCATCAAATTCAACAAAAATATCAACAATGATAAACATCAATAAATTCAAAATCAACCACAACATTCCAAAACAATAACAAATTCAACAAAAACCTCAACAATGAAAACACCAAAAAATTCAACAACAACCACAACATTGGATAACACCAACAAATTCAACAACCTCAATATTGAAAATCACCAACAAATTCATCAACAACCTCAAAAATGAAAAACAGCAAAAAATTCAACAACAACCTCAACATGTAAAAACTCCAACAATTTCAACAACAACCTCAAGAATGAAAAACACCACAATATTCAAGAACAAACTTAACATTGAAAATCACCAACAAATTCAACAACAACCACAACAATGAATAACATCAAAAAATTCAACAACAACCCAAACATTCAAAAACAACAACAAATTCAACAAAAATCTCAACAATGAAAAACATCAAAAAATTCAGCATCAACCTGAACATTCCAAAACACCAACAAATACAACAAAAACCTCAACAATGAAAACACCAAAAAATTCAACAACAACCACAACTTTGAAAAACACCAACAAATTCAACAAACTCAATATTGAAAGTCACCAAAAAATTCATCAACAACCTCAACAATGAAAAACAGCAAAAAATTCAACAACAACGACCTCAAAAATGAAAAACACCATAAAATTCAACAACAACCTCAACATTGAAAAACTCCAACAATTTCAACAACAACCTCAACAATTAAAAACACCAAAATATTGAACAACAAACTCAACATTGAAAATCACCAACAAATTCAACAACAACCTCAACAATGAAAAACATCAAAAAATTCAACAACAACTTCAACATTCAACAACTACAACAAATTCAACATAAACCTCAACAATGAAAAACAACAATAAATTCAACAACAACCTCAACTTTCAAAAACTTCAACAAATTCAACAACCTCAAGAATGAAAAACTCCAACAAATACAGCAACAACCTCAACAATGAAAATCACCAAATAATTCAACGACAACCTCAACATTCAAAAACACCTACAAATTCAACAAAAACCTCAACAATTAAAAACACGAAAAAATTCAACAACAACATCAACTTTGAAAAACACCAACAAATTCAACAACTTCAACATTGAAAAACACCAACAAATTTAACTGCAACCTCAACTTTGAAAAACACAAAAAAGATCCAAAAAAACCATTGATAACACCAATAAATCCAACAACCTCAACATTGAAAATCACCAACAAATTCAACAACAACCTCAGCAATGAAAAACGTCAAAAAATTCAACAACAACCTCAACAATGAAAAACACCAACAAATTCAACAAGTACCGCAAAAATGAAAAACACCAAAAAAATTCAACAACAACCTCAATATTGAAAATCACCAAAAAATTCAACAACAACCTCAACATTGAAAAACACCAAAATATTCAACAACAACCTCAACTTTGAAAAACACCAACAAATTCAAAATCCTCAACAATGATAAACACCAAAAAATTCAATAACAACCTCAACTTTGAAAAACACCAACAAATTCAACAACAACCTCAGCAAGGATAAATATCAAAAAATTCAACAACAACAGCCTCAACAATGATAAACACCAAAAAATTCAACAACAACCTCAACAATAAAAAGCAGCGAAATAATCAATAAAAAACTCAACATTTAAAAACTCCAACAAATTCAACAACAACCTCAACAATGAAAATCACCAAATATTTCAACGACAACCTCAACATTCAAAAACACCAACAAATTCAACAAAAACCTCAACAATTAAAAACACGAAAAAATTCAACAACAACATCAACTTTAATAAACATTAACAAATTCAACAACGTCAACATTGAAAAACACCAACAAATTCAACTGCAACCTCAATTTTGAAAAATACAAAAAAGATCAAAAAAAAACCATTGATAACACCAAGAAATGCAACAACCTTGAAAATCACCAACAAATTCAACAAAAACCTCAGCAATGAAAAACATCAAAAAATTCAACAACAGCCTCAACAATGAGAAACACCAGCAAATTCAACAAGTACCGCAACAATGAAACAAACCAAAAAATTCAACAACAACCAAAACAATGAAAAACAGCAAAAAATTCAACAACAAACTCAACATTGAAAGTCAATAACAAATTCAACATCAACCTCAACAATGAAAAACATCAAAAAATTCAACAACAACCTCAACGTTCAAAAACAACAACAAATTCAACAAAAACCTCAACAATTAAATACACGAAAAAATTCAACAACAATATCAACTTTAATAAACATCAACAAATTCAACAACATCAACATTGAAAAACACCAACAAATTCAACTGCAACCTCAACTTTGAAAAATACAAAAAAGATCAAAAAAAACCATTGATAACACCAAGAAATGCAACAACCTTGAAAATCACCAACAAATTCAACAACAACCTCAGCAATGAAAAACATCAAAAAATTCAACAACAGCCTCAACAATGAGAAACACCAACAAATTCAACAAGTACCGCAACAATGAAAAAAAACAAAAAATTCAACAACAACCACAACAATGAAAAACACCAAAAAATTCAACAACAAACTCAACATTGAAAATCAATAACAAATTCAACATCAACCTCAACAATGAAAAACATCAAAAAATTCAACAACAACCTCAACGTTCAAAAACAACAACAAATTCAACAAAAAAACTCAACAATGAAAAACACCAAAAAATTCAACAACAACCTCAACTTTGAAAAACAACTTTGAAAAACACCAAAAGATTCAACAACCTCAACATTGATAAACAGCAACCTCAACAATGAAAAACACCCACAAATTCAACAAGTACCGCAACAATGATAAACACCAAATAATTCAACAACAACCTCAACAATGAAAAACACCAAAAAATTCAACAACAAACTCAACATTGAAAATCATCAACAAAATCAACAACAACCTCAACTTTGAAAAACACCAAAAAATTCAACGACCTCAACATTGAGAAACAGCAACAAATTCAATTGCAACCTCAACTTTGAAAAATACAATAAGATTCAGAAAAAAACATTGAATGCACCAATATTTTCAACAACAACCTCGATATTGAAAATCACCAAAAAATTCAACAGCAACCTCAACATTGCAAGGCACCAAAATATTCAACAACAACCTCAACTTTGCTAAACACCAACAAATTCAAAATCCTCAACATGGAAAAACACCAACAAATTCAACTACAACCTCAATATTGAAAATCACCAACAAATTCAACAACAACCTCATTAATGAAAAACACCAACAAATTCAACAAAAACCTCAACATTGCAAGGCACCAAAATATTCAACAACAACCTCAACTTTGCTAAACACCAACAAATTCAAAATCCTCAACATGGAAAAACACCAACAAATTCAACTACAACCTCAATATTGAAAATCACCAACAAATTCAACAACAACCTCATTAATGAAAAACACCAACAAATTCAACAAAAACCTCAACAATGAAAAATCCCAAAAAATTCATCAACATCCTCAACTTTCAAAAACACCAACAAATTTCACAACAATCTCAACAATGAAAAACACCAAAAAATTCATCAACATCCTCAACATTCAAAAACAACAACAAATTTCACAAAAATCTCAACAACGAAAAACACCAAAACATTCAACAACCCCATTAACATTGAAAAACATCAACAAATTCAACAACAACCTCAACACTCAAAAACGCCAACGAATTCAACAAAAACTTCAACATTGAATAACAACAAAAAATTCAACAACAACCTCAACAATGAAAAACACCAAAAATTCAACAACAACCTCAACAATCAAAAACACCAAAAAATAAAAAAAACAACCTCAACATTCAAAAACACGAACAAATTCAACCAAAATCTCAGCAATGAAAAACACCAAAAGATTCAACAACAACCTCAACTTTGAAAAACACCAACAATTTCAACATCCTCAACATTGAAAAACACCAATAAATTCAACAACAACCTCAACAATGAAAAACACCAAAAAATTCAACAACAACCTCAACATTCAAAAATACCAACAATTTCAACAACAACCTGAGCAATGAAAAACATCAAAAAATTCAACATCAACCTGAACATTCCAAAACACCAACAAATACAACAAAAACCTCAACAATGAAAACACCAAAAAATTCAACAACAACCACAACTTTGAAAAACACCAACAAATTCATCAACAACCTCAACAATGAAAAACAGCAAAAAATTCAACAACAACGACCACAACAATGAAAAACACCATAAAATTCAACAACAGCCACAACATTGAAAATCTCCAACAATTTCAAAAATAACCTCAACACCTAAAGACACCAAAATATTGAACAACAATCTCAACAGTGAAATTCAACAACAAATTCAACAACAACCTCAACAATGAAAAACATCAAAAAAATTCAACAACAACTTCAACATTCAAAAACTACAACAAATTCTACATAAACCTCAACAATGAAAAACAACAATAAATTCAACAACAACCTCAACTTTGAAAAACACCAACAAATTCAACAACAACCACAGCAATGATAAATATCAAAAAATTCAACAACAACAACCGCAACAATGATAAACACCAAAAATTCAACAAGAACCTCAACAATGAAAAGCAACGAAATAATCAATAAAAACCTCAACATTTAAAAACTCCAACAATTTCAACAACTACCGCAACAATGAAAATCCCCAAAGAATTCAACAACAAACTCAACATTGAAAATCAGCATCAAATTCAACAAAAATATCAACAATGATAAACATCAATAAATTCAAAATCAACCACAACATTCCAAAACAATAACAAATTCAACAAAAACCTCAACAATGAAAACACCAAAAAATTCAACAACAACCACAACATTGGATAACACCAACAAATTCAACAACCTCAATATTGAAAATCACCAACAAATTCATCAACAACCTCAAAAATGAAAAACAGCAAAAAATTCAACAACAACGACCTCAAAAATGAAAAACACCATAAAATTCAACAACAACCTCAACATTGAAAAACTCCAACAATTTCAACAACAACCTCAACAATTAAAAACACCAAAATATTGAACAACAAACTCAACATTGAAAATCACCAACAAATTCAACAACAACCTCAACAATGAAAAACATCAAAAAATTCAACAACAACTTCAACATTCAACAACTACAACAAATTCAACATAAACCTCAACAATGAAAAACAACAATAAATTCAACAACAACCTCAACTTTCAAAAACTTCAACAAATTCAACAACCTCAAGAATGAAAAACTCCAACAAATACAGCAACAACCTCAACAATGAAAATCACCAAATAATTCAACGACAACCTCAACATTCAAAAACACCTACAAATTCAACAAAAACCTCAACAATTAAAAACACGAAAAAATTCAACAACAACATCAACTTTGAAAAACACCAACAAATTCAACAACTTCAACATTGAAAAACACCAACAAATTTAACTGCAACCTCAACTTTGAAAAACACAAAAAAGATCCAAAAAAACCATTGATAACACCAATAAATCCAACAACCTCAACATTGAAAATCACCAACAAATTCAACAACAACCTCAGCAATGAAAAACGTCAAAAAATTCAACAACAACCTCAACAATGAAAAACACCAACAAATTCAACAAGTACCGCAAAAATGAAAAACACCAAAAAAATTCAACAACAACCTCAATATTGAAAATCACCAAAAAATTCAACAACAACCTCAACATTGAAAAACACCAAAATATTCAACAACAACCTCAACTTTGAAAAACATCAACAAATTCAAAATCCTCAACAATGATAAACACCAAAAAATTCAATAACAACCTCAACTTTGAAAAACACCAACAAATTCAACAACAACCTCAGCAAGGATAAATATCAAAAAATTCAACAACAGCCTCAACAATGATAAACACCAAAAAATTCAACAACAACCTCAACAATAAAAAGCAGCGAAATAATCAATAAAAAACTCAACATTTAAAAACTCCAACAAATTCAACAACAACCTCAACAATGAAAATCACCAAATATTTCAACGACAACCTCAACATTCAAAAACACCAACAAATTCAACAAAAACCTCAACAATTAAAAACACGAAAAAATTCAACAACAACATCAACTTTAATAAACATCAACAAATTCAACAACGTCAACATTGAAAAACACCAACAAATTCAACTGCAACCTCAATTTTGAAAAATACAAAAAAGATCAAAAAAAAACCATTGATAACACCAAGAAATGCAACAACCTTGAAAATCACCAACAAATTCAACAAAAACCTCAGCAATGAAAAACATCAAAAAATTCAACAACAGCCTCAACAATGAGAAACACCAGCAAATTCAACAAGTACCGCAACAATGAAACAAACCAAAAAATTCAACAACAACCAAAACAATGAAAAACACCAAAAAATTCAACAACAAACTCAACATTGAAAATCAATAACAAATTCAACATCAACCTCAACAATGAAAAACATCAAAAAATTCAACAACAACCTCAACGTTCAAAAACAACAACAAATTGAACAAAAACCTCAACAATTAAAAACACGAAAAAATTCAACAACAATATCAACTTTAATAAACATCAACAAATTCAACAACATCAACATTGAAAAACACCAACAAATTCAACTGCAACCTCAACTTTGAAAAATACAAAAAAGATCAAAAAAAACCATTGATAACACCAAGAAATGCAACAACCTTGAAAATCACCAACAAATTCAACAACAACCTCAGCAATGAAAAACATCAAAAAATTCAACAACAGCCTCAACAATGAGAAACACCAACAAATTCAACAAGTACCGCAACAATGAAAAAAAACAAAAAATTCAACAACAACCTCAACAATGAAAAACATCAAAAAATTCAACAACAACCTCAACGTTCAAAAACAACAACAAATTCAACAAAAAAACTCAACAATGAAAAACACCAAAAAATTCAACAACAACCTCAACTTTGAAAAACAACTTTGAAAAACACCAAAAGATTCAACAACCTCAACATTGATAAACAGCAACCTCAACAATGAAAAACACCCACAAATTCAACAAGTACCGCAACAATGATAAACACCAAATAATTCAACAACAACCTCAACAATGAAAAACACCAAAAAATTCAACAACAAATTCAACATTGAAAATCATCAACAAAATCAACAACAACCTCAACTTTGAAAAACACCAAAAAATTCAACGACCTCAACATTGAGAAACAGCAACAAATTCAATTGCAACCTCAACTTTGAAAAATACAATAAGATTCAGAAAAAAACATTGAATGCACCAATATTTTCAACAACAACCTCGATATTGAAAATCACCAAAAAATTCAACAGCAACCTCAACATTGCAAGGCACCAAAATATTCAACAACAACCTCAACTTTGCTAAACACCAACAAATTCAAAATCCTCAACATGGAAAAACACCAACAAATTCAACTACAACCTCAATATTGAAAATCACCAACAAATTCAACAACAACCTCATTAATGAAAAACACCAACAAATTCAACAAAAACCTCAACAATGAAAAATCCCAAAAAATTCATCAACATCCTCAACTTTCAAAAACACCAACAAATTTCACAACAATCTCAACAATGAAAAACACCAAAAAATTCATCAACATCCTCAACATTCAAAAACAACAACAAATTTCACAAAAATCTCAACAACGAAAAACACCAAAACATTCAACAACCCCATCAACATTGAAAAACATCAACAAATTCAACAACAACCTCAACACTCAAAAACGCCAACGAATTCAACAAAAACTTCAACATTGAATAACAACAAAAAATTCAACAACAACCTCAACAATGAAAAACACCAAAAAATTCAACAACAACCTCAACAATCAAAAACACCAAAAAATAAAAAAAACAACCTCAACATTCAAAAACACGAACAAATTCAACCAAAATCTCAGCAATGAAAAACACCAAAAGATTCAACAACAACCTCAACTTTGAAAAACACCAACAATTTCAACATCCTCAACATTGAAAAACACCAATAAATTCAACAACAACCTCAACAATGAAAAACACCAAAAAATTCAACAACAACCTCAACATTCAAAAATACCAACAATTTCAACAACAACCTGAGCAATGAAAAACATCAAAAAATTCAACATCAACCTGAACATTCCAAAACACCAACAAATACAACAAAAACCTCAACAATGAAAACACCAAAAAATTCAACAACAACCACAACTTTGAAAAACACCAACAAATTCATCAACAACCTCAACAATGAAAAACAGCAAAAAATTCAACAACAACGACCACAACAATGAAAAACACCATAAAATTCAACAACAACCACAACATTGAAAATCTCCAACAATTTCAAAAATAACCTCAACAACTAAAGACACCAAAATATTGAACAACAATCTCAACATTGAAATTCAACAACAAATTCAACAACAACCTCAACAATGAAAAACATCAAAAAAATTCAACAACAACTTCAACATTCAAAAACTACAACAAATTCTACATAAACCTCAACAATGAAAAACAACAATAAATTCAACAACAACCTCACCTTTAAAAAACACCAACAAATTCAACAACAACCGCAGCAATGATAAATATCAAAAAATTCAACAACAACAACCGCAACAATGATAAACACCAAAAATTCAACAAGAACCTCAACAATGAAAAGCAGCGAAATAATCAATAAAAACCTCAACATTTAAAAACTCCAACAATTTCAACAACTACCGCAACAATGAAAATCCCCAAAGAATTCAACTACAAACTCAACATTGAAAATCAGCATCAAATTCAACAAAAATATCAACAATGATAAACATCAATAAATTCAAAATCAACCACAACATTCCAAAACAATAACAAATTCAACAAAAACCTCAACAATGAAAACACCAAAAAATTCAACAACAACCACAACATTGGATAACACCAACAAATTCAACAACCTCAATATTGAAAATCACCAACTTATTCATCAACAACCTCAAAAATGAAAAACAGCAAAAAATTCAACAACAACCTCAACATGTAAAAACTCCAACAATTTCAACAACAACCTCAAGAATGAAAAACACCACAATATTCAAGAACAAACTTAACATTGAAAATCACCAACAAATTCAACAACAACCACAACAATGAATAACATCAAAAAATTCAACAACAACCCAAACATTCAAAAACAACAACAAATTCAACAAAAATCTCAACAATGAAAAACATCAAAAAATTCAGCATCAACCTGAACATTCCAAAACACCAACAAATACAACAAAAACCTCAACAATGAAAACACCAAAAAATTCAACAACAACCACAACTTTGAAAAACACCAACAAATTCAACAAACTCAATATTGAAAGTCACCAAAAAATTCATCAACAACCTCAACAATGAAAAACAGCAAAAAATTCAACAACAACGACCTCAAAAATGAAAAACACCATAAAATTCAACAACAACCTCAACATTGAAAAACTCCAACAATTTCAACAACAACCTCAACAATTAAAAACACCAAAATATTGAACAACAAACTCAACATTGAAAATCACCAACAAATTCAACAACAACCTCAACAATGAAAAACATCAAAAAATTCAACAACAACTTCAACATTCAACAACTACAACAAATTCAACATAAACCTCAACAATGAAAAACAACAATAAATTCAACAACAACCTCAACTTTCAAAAACTTCAACAAATTCAACAACCTCAAGAATGAAAAACTCCAACAAATACAGCAACAACCTCAACAATGAAAATCACCAAATAATTCAACGACAACCTCAACATTCAAAAACACCTACAAATTCAACAAAAACCTCAACAATTAAAAACACGAAAAAATTCAACAACAACATCAACTTTGAAAAACACCAACAAATTCAACAACTTCAACATTGAAAAACGCCAACATATTTAACTGCAACCTCAACTTTGAAAAACACAAAAAAGATCCAAAAAAACCATTGATAACACCAATAAATCCAACAACCTCAACATTGAAAATCACCAACAAATTCAACAACAACCTCAGCAATGAAAAACGTCAAAAAATTCAACAACAACCTCAACAATGAAAAACACCAACAAATTCAACAAGTACCGCAAAAATGAAAAACACCAAAAAAATTCAACAACAACCTCAATATTGAAAATCACCAAAAAATTCAACAACAACCTCAACATTGAAAAACACCAAAATATTCAACAACAACCTCAACTTTGAAAAACACCAACAAATTCAAAATCCTCAACAATGATAAACACCAAAAAATTCAATAACAACCTCAACTTTGAAAAACACCAATAAATTCAAAAACAACCTCAGCAAGGATAAATATCAAATAATTCAACAACAACAGCCTCAACAATGATAAACACCAAAAAATTCAACAACAACCTCAACAATAAAAAGCAGCGAAATAATCAATAAAAAACTCAACATTTAAAAACTCCAACAATTTCAACAACTACCACAACAATGAAAATCCCCAAAGAATTCAACAACAAACTCAACATTGAAAATCAGCATCAAATTCTACAAAATATCAACAATGATAAACATCAGTAAATTCGAAATCAACCACAACATTCCAAAACAATAACAAATTCAACAAAAATCTCAACAATGAAAAACATCAAAAAATTCAACATCAACCTGAACATTGCAAAACACCTACAAATACTACAAAAACCTCAACAATGAAAACACCAAAAAATTCAACAACAACCACAACTTTGAAAAACACCAACAAATTCAACAAACTCAATATTGAAAGTCACCAACAGATTCATCAACAACCTCAACAATGAAAAACCGCAAAAAATTCAACAACAACGACCTCAACAATGAAAAACACCATAAAATTGATCAACAACCTCAACATTGATAAACTCCAAAAATTTCAACAACAACCTCAACAATTAAAAACATCAAAATATTGAACAACAAAGTCAATATTGAAAATCACCAACAAATTCAACAACAACCTCAACAATGAAAAACATCAAAAAATTCAACAACAACTTCAACATTCGAAAACTACAACAAATTCTACATTAACCTCAACAATGAAAAACAACAATAAATGCAACAACAACCTCAACTTTGAAAAACACCAACAAATTCAACAATAACCTCAGCAATGATAAATATCAAAAAATTCAACAACAACAACCTCAACAATGATAAACGCCAAAAAATTCAACAACAACCTCAACAATGAAAAGCAGCGAAATAATCAATAAAAACCTCAACATTTAAAAACTCCAACAATTTCAACAACTACCGCAACAATGAAAATCCCCAAAGAATTCAACAACAAACTCAACATTGAAAATCAGCATCAAATTCAACAAAAATATCAACAATGATAAACATCAATAAATTCAAAATCAACCACAACATTCCAAAACAATAACAAATTCAACAAAAACCTCAACAATGAAAACACCAAAAAATTCAACAACAACCACAACTTTTAATAACACCAACAAATTCAACAACCTCAATATTGAAAATCACCAACAAATTCATCAACAACCTCAACAATGAAAAACAGCAAAAAATTCAACAACAACCTCAACATGTAAAAACTCCAACAATTTCAACAACAACCTCAAGAATGAAAAACACCACAATATTCAAGAACAAACTTAACATTGAAAATCACCAACAAATTCAACAACAACCACAACAATGAAAAACATCAAAAAATTCAACAACAACTTCAACATTCAAAAACTACAACAATTTCCACATAAACCTCAACAATGAAAAACAACAATAAATTCAACAACAACCTCAACTTTCAAAAACTTCAACAAATTCAACAACGCCAAGAATGAAAAACTCCAGCAAATTCAACAACAACCTCAAAAATGAAAATCACCAAATATTTCAACGACAACCTCAACATTCAAAAACACCAACAAATTCAACAAAAACCTCATCAATTAAAAACACGAAAAAATTCAACAACAACATCAACTTTGAAAAACATCAACAAATTCAACAACCTCAACATTGAAAAACACCAACAAATTCAACTGCAACCTCAACTTTGAAAAATACAAAAAAGATCAAAAAAAATCATTGATAACACCAATAAATGCAACAACCTCAACATTGAAAATCACCAACAAATTCAACAACAACCTCAGCAATGAAAAACATCAAAAATTTCAACAACAGCCTCAACAATGAAAAACACCAACAAATTCAACAAGTACCGCAACAATGAAAAACACCAAAAAATTCAACAACAACTTCAACAATGAAAAACACCAAAAAATTCAACAACAAACTCAACATTAAAAATCAACAACAAATTCAACATCAACCTCAACAATGAAAAACATCAAAAAATTCAACAACAACCTCAACTTTGAAAAACAACTTTGAAAAACAACAAAAGATTCAACAACCTCAACTTTGATAAACAACAACCTCAGCAATGAAAAACACCAACAAATTCAACAAGTACCTCAACAATGAAAAACACCAAAAAATTCAACAACAATATCAACAATGAAAAACACCAATAAATTCAACAACAAACTCAACATTGAAAATCATCAACAAATTCAACATCAACCTCAACAATGGAAAACATCAAAAAATTCAACAACAACCTCAACATTCAAAAGCAACAACGAATTCAAAATCCCCAAAAAATTCAACTGCAACCTCAATATTGAAAATCACCAAAAAATTCAACAACAACCTCATTAATGAAAAACACCAACAAATTCAACAAAAACCACAACAATTAAAAGTCCCAAAAAATTCATCAACATCCTCAACAATCAAAAACACCAACAAATTTCACAAAAATCTCAACAATGAAAAACACCAAAAAATTCAACAGCAACCTCAACAATGAAAAACACCAAAAATTTCAACAACAACCTCAACATTCAAAAATACCAACAATTTCAACAACAACCTGAGCAATGAAAAACATCAAAAAATTCAACAACAACCTCAACAGTGAAAATCACCAAAAAAAAAATTCAACAACAACCTCAACAATGAAAAACACCAAAAAAATCAATAAAAACCTCAACATTGAAAAACTCCAAGAAATTCAACAACTACCACAATAATTAAAAACACCATAAATTCGACAACAAAGTCAACATTGAAAATCACCATCAAATTCAACAAAAACCTCAACAATGAAAAAGACCAAATAATTCATCAACATCCTCAACATTCAAAAACACCAACAAATTCAACAAAAACCTCAACAATGAAAAACACCCAAAAATTCAACAACAACAACAACAACACTGAAAAACACCAACAAATTCAACAACAACATCAACATTGAAAAACAACAACAAATTCAACAAAAACCTAAACATTGAAAAACACCAAAAAAATCCACAACAACCTCAACATTCAAATACAACAACAAATTCAACCAAACCCTCAACAATGATAAACGCCAAAAAATTCAACAACAACCTCAACTTTGAAAAACACCAACAAATTCAACAACCTCAACATTGAAAAACACCAACAATTTCATCAACAATTCAACCAAATCCTCAACAATGAAAAACACCAAAAAATTCAACAACAACCTCAACTTTGAAAAACACCAACAAATTCAACAACCTCAACATTGAAAAACGCCAACACATTCATCAAATACCTCAACAATGAACAACAGCAAAAAATTCAACAACAACGACCTCAACAATGAAAAACAACAAAAAATTTAACAACAACCTCAACATTGAAAATCACCAACAAATTCAACAACAACCTCAGCAATGAAAAAAATCAAAAAATTCAACAACAACGACCTCAATAATGAAAAACAACAAAAAATTCAACAACAACCTCAACATTGAAAATCACCAACAAATTCAACAACAACCTCAACAATGAAAAAAATCAAAAAATTCAACAACAACGACCTCAACAATGAAAAACACCAAAAAATTCAACAACAACTTCAACATTGAAAAACTCCAACAATTTCAACAACAACCTCAACAATGAAAAACATCAACAAATTCAACAACAACCTCAAAATTCAAAAACAGCAACAAATTCAACATAAACCTCAACAATGAAAAACACGAAAAAATTCAACAACAACCTCAACTTTCATAAACACCAAAAAATACAACAACGACCTCAACAATGAAAAACACCAAAAAATTCAACAACAACTTCAACATTGAAAAACTCCAACAATTTCAACAACAACCTCAACAATGAAAAACACCGAAAAAGTCAACAACACCTCAACTTTGAAAACACAAACAGATTCAACATCGTCAACAATCAAAACAATCACCAAATTCAACACATACCTCAACATGAAAAACACCAAAAAATTGAACAACTTCCTCAACTTTCAAAAATACCAACAAATTCAACAACCTCAACATTGAAAAACTCCAACAAATTCAACAACAACCTCAACAATGAAAATCACCAAATAATTCAACGACAACCTCAACATTCAAAAACAACCACAAATTCAACAAAAACCTCAACAATTAAAAACACGAAAAAATTTAACAACAACTTCAACTTTGAAAAACACCAACAAATTCAACAACCTCAACTTTGAAAAACACCAACAAATTCCACAACCTCAACATTGAAAATCACCAACAAATTCAACAACAACCTCAGCAATGAAAACATCAAAAAATTCAACAACAACCTCAACAATGAAAAACACCAAAAAATTCAACAACATACTCAACATTGAAAATCATCAACAAATTCAACATCAACCTCAACAATGAAAAACATCATAAAATTCAACAACAACCTCAACATTCAAAATCAACAACAAATTCAACAAAAAAACTCAACAATGAAAAACACCAAAAAATTCAACAACAACCTCAACAATGAAAAAGACCAAACAATGCAATAAAAACCTTAACATTGAAAAACTCCAACAATTTCAACAAATACCACGACAATTAAAAACACCAAAAATTCGACAACAAACTCAGCATTGAAAATCACCATCGAATTCAAAAAAAACCTCAACAATGAAAAACACCAAAAAATTCATCAACATCCTCAACATTCAAAAACACCAACAAATTCAACAAAAACAACAACAATGAAAAACACCCAAAAATTCATCAACAACCTCAACAATGAAAAACAGCAAAAAATTCAAAAACAACGACCTCAACAATGAAAAACACCCAAAAATTCAACAGCAACTTCACATTGAAAAACTCCAACAATTTCAACAACAACCTCAACAATGAAAAACACCGAAATATTGAACAACAAACTCAACATTGAAAATCACCAACAAATTCAACATCCTCAACATTGAAAAACACCAACGAATTCAACAACAACCTCAACATTGAAAAACCCCAACCAATTCAATAACAACCTCAACAATGAAAAACACCAAAAAATTCAACAACAACCTCAACATTCAAAAATACCAACAATTTCAACAACAAGCTGAGCAATGAAAAACATCAAAAAATTCAACATCAACCTGAACATTCCAAAACACCAACAAATTCAACAAAAACCTCAACAATGAAAACATCAAAAAATTCAACAACAACCACAACTTTGAAAAACACCAACAAATTCATCAACCACCTCAACAATGAAAAACTGCAAAAAATACAACAACGACATCAACAATGAAAAACACCATAAAATTCAACAACAACCTCAACATTGAAAAACTCCAACAATTTCAAAAACAACCTCAACAATTAAAAACACCAAAATATTGAACAACAAACTCAACATTGAAAATCACCAACAAATTCAACAACAACCTCAACAATGAAAACCATCAAAAAATTCAACAACAACTTCAACATTCAAAAACTACAACAAATTCTACATAAACCTCAACAATGAAAAACAACAATAAATGCAACAACAACCTCAACTTTGAAAAACACCAACAAATTCAACAACAACCTCAGCAATGATAAATATCAAAAAATTCAACAACAACAACCTCAACAATGATAAACGCCAAAAAATTCAACAACAACCTCAACAATGAAAAGCAGCGAAATAATCAATAAAAACCTCAACATTTAAAAACTCCAACAATTTCAACAACTACCGCAACAATGAAAATCCCCAAAGAATTCAACAACAAACTCAACATTGAAAATCAGCATCAAATTCAACAAAAATATCAACAATGATAAACATCAATAAATTCAAAATCAACCACAACATTCCAAAACAATAACAAATTCAACAAAAACCTCAACAATGAAAACACCAAAAAATTCAACAACAACCACAACTTTGAATAACACCAACAAATTCAACAACCTCAATATTGAAAATCACCAACAAATTCATCAACAACCTCAACAATGAAAAACAGCAAAAAATTCAACAACAACCTCAACATGTAAAAACTCCAACAATTTCAACAACAACCTCAAGAATGAAAAACACCACAATATTCAAGAACAAACTTAACATTGAAAATCACCAACAAATTCAACAACAACCACAACAATGAAAAACATCAAAAAATTCAACAACAACTTCAACATTCAAAAACTACAACAAATTCCACATAAACCTCAACAATGAAAAGCAACAATAAATTCAACAACAACCTCAACTTTCAAAAACTTCAACAAATTCAACAACGCCAAGAATGAAAAACTCCAGCAAATTCAACAACAACCTCAAAAATGAAAATCACCAAATATTTCAACGACAACCTCAACATTCAAAAACACCAACAAATTCAACAAAAACCTCATCAATTAAAAACACGAAAAAATTCAACAACAACATCAACTTTGAAAAACATCAACAAATTCAACAACCTCAACATTGAAAAACACCAACAAATTCAACTGCAACCTCAACTTTGAAAAATACAAAAAAGATCAAAAAAAATCATTGATAACACCAATAAATGCAACAACCTCAACATTGAAAATCACCAACAAATTCAACAACAACCTCAGCAATGAAAAACATCAAAAATTTCAACAACAGCCTCAACAATGAAAAACACCAACAAATTCAACAAGTACCGCAACAATGAAAAACACCAAAAAATTCAACAACAACTTCAACAATGAAAAACACCAAAAAATTCAACAACAAACTCAACATTAAAAATCAACAACAAATTCAACATCAACCTCAACAATGAAAAACATCAAAAAATTCAACAACAACCTCAACTTTGAAAAACAACTTTGAAAAACAACAAAAGATTCAACAACCTCAACTTTGATAAACAACAACCTCAGCAATGAAAAACACCAACAAATTCAACAAGTACCTCAACAATGAAAAACACCAAAAAATTCAACAACAATATCAACAATGAAAAACACCAATAAATTCAACAACAAACTCAACATTGAAAATCATCAACAAATTCAACATCAACCTCAACAATGGAAAACATCAAAAAATTCAACAACAACCTCAACATTCAAAAACAACAACGAATTCAAAATCCCCAAAAAATTCAACTGCAACCTCAATATTGAAAATCACCAAAAAATTCAACAACAACCTCATTAATGAAAAACACCAACAAATTCAACAAAAACCACAACAATTAAAAGTCCCAAAAAATTCATCAACATCCTCAACAATCAAAAACACCAACAAATTTCACAAAAATCTCAACAATGAAAAACACCAAAAAATTCAACAGCAACCTCAACAATGAAAAACACCAAAAATTTCAACAACAACCTCAACATTCAAAAATACCAACAATTTCAACAACAACCTGAGCAATGAAAAACATCAAAAAATTCAACAACAACCTCAACAGTGAAAATCACCAAAAAAAAAATTCAACAACAACCTCAACAATGAAAAACACCAAAAAAATCAATAAAAACCTCAACATTGAAAAACTCCAAGAAATTCAACAACTACCACAATAATTAAAAACACCATAAATTCGACAACAAAGTCAACATTGAAAATCACCATCAAATTCAACAAAAACCTCAACAATGAAAAAGACCAAATAATTCATCAACATCCTCAACATTCAAAAACACCAACAAATTCAACAAAAACCTCAACAATGAAAAACACCCAAAAATTCAACAACAACAACAACAACACTGAAAAACACCAACAAATTCAACAACAACATCAACATTGAAAAACAACAACAAATTCAACAAAAACCTAAACATTGAAAAACACCAAAAAAATCCACAACAACCTCAACATTCAAATACAACAACAAATTCAACCAAACCCTCAACAATGATAAACGCCAAAAAATTCAACAACAACCTCAACTTTGAAAAACACCAACAAATTCAACAACCTCAACATTGAAAAACACCAACAATTTCATCAACAATTCAACCAAATCCTCAACAATGAAAAACACCAAAAAATTCAACAACAACCTCAACTTTGAAAAACACCAACAAATTCAACAACCTCAACATTGAAAAACGCCAACATATTCATCAAATACCTCAACAATGAACAACAGCAAAAAATTCAACAACAACGACCTCAACAATGAAAAACAACAAAAAATTTAACAACAACCTCAACATTGAAAATCACCAACAAATTCAACAACAACCTCAGCAATGAAAAAAATCAAAAAATTCAACAACAACGACCTCAATAATGAAAAACAACAAAAAATTCAACAACAACCTCAACATTGAAAATCACCAACAAATTCAACAACAACCTCAACAATGAAAAAAATCAAAAAATTCAACAACAACGACCGCAACAATGAAAAACACCAAAAAATTCAACAACAACTTCAACATTGAAAAACTCCAACAATTTCAACAACAACCTCAACAATGAAAAACATCAACAAATTCAACAACAACCTCAAAATTCAAAAACAGCAACAAATTCAACATAAACCTCAACAATGAAAAACACGAAAAAATTCAACAACAACCTCAACTTTCATAAACACCAAAAAATACAACAACGACCTCAACAATGAAAAACACCAAAAAATTCAACAACAACTTCAACATTGAAAAACTCCAACAATTTCAACAACAACCTCAACAATGAAAAACACCGAAAAAGTCAACAACACCTCAACTTTGAAAACACAAACAGATTCAACATCGTCAACAATCAAAACAATCACCAAATTCAACACATACCTCAACATGAAAAACACCAAAAAATTGAACAACTTCCTCAACTTTCAAAAATACCAACAAATTCAACAACCACAACATTGAAAAACTCCAACAAATTCAACAACAACCTCAACAATGAAAATCACCAAATAATTCAACGACAACCTCAACATTCAAAAACAACCACAAATTCAACAAAAACCTCAACAATTAAAAACACGAAAAAATTTAACAACAACATCAACTTTGAAAAACACCAACAAATTCCACAACCTCAACATTGAAAATCACCAACAAATTCAACAACAACCTCAGCAATGAAAACATCAAAAAATTCAACAACAACCTCAACAATGAAAAACACCAAAAAATTCAACAACATACTCAACATTGAAAATCATCAACAAATTCAACATCAACCTCAACAATGAAAAACATCATAAAATTCAACAACAACCTCAACATTCAAAAACAACAACAAATTCAACAAAAAAACTCAACAATGAAAAACACCAAAAAATTCAACAACAACCTCAACAATGAAAAAGACCAAACAATGCAATAAAAACCTTAACATTGAAAAACTCCAACAATTTCAACAAATACCACGACAATTAAAAACACCAAAAATTCGACAACAAACTCAGCATTGAAAATCACCATCGAATTCAAAAAAAACCTCAACAATGAAAAACACCAAAAAATTCATCAACATCCTCAACATTCAAAAACACCAACAAATTCAACAAAAACAACAACAATGAAAAACACCCAAAAATTCATCAACAACCTCAACAATGAAAAACAGCAAAAAATTCAAAAACAACGACCTCAACAATGAAAAACACCCAAAAATTCAACAGCAACTTCACATTGAAAAACTCCAACAATTTCAACAACAACCTCAACAATGAAAAAACACCGAAATATTGAACAACAAACTCAACATTGAAAATCACCAACAAATTCAACAACAACCTCAACAATGAAAAACATCAAAAAATACAACAACAACCTCAACGTTCAAAAACAACAGCAAATTCAACATAAACCTCAACAATCAAAAACACCAAAAAATTCAACAACAACCTCAACTTTCATAAAAACCAAAAAATTCAACCACCTCAACTTTGAAAAATACCAACAAATTCAACAAAAACCTCAACATTCAACAACACCAACAAATTCAACAAAAACCTCACCACTGAAAAACACCAAAAAATTCAACAACACCTCAACTTTGAAGAACACCAACAGATTCAACAACGTCAACAATCAAAACAACCAACAAACTCAACACATACCTCAACAATGAAACACATCAAAAAATTGAACAACTTCCTCAACTTTCAAAAATACCAACAAATTCAACAACCTTAACATTGAAAAACTCCAACAAATTCAACAACAAACTCAACAATGAAAATCACCAAAAAATTCAACGACAACCTCAACATTCAAAAACTCCAACAAATTCAACAAAAACATCAACAATTAAAAACACGAAAAAATTTGACAACAACATCAACTTTGAAAAACACCAACAAATTCAACAACCTCAACTTTGAAAAACACCAACAAATTCAACAACCTCAACATTGAAAATCACCAACAAATTCAACAACAACCTCAGCAATGAAAAACATCAAAAAATTCAACAAGTACCGCAACAATGAAAAAGACCAAAAAATTCAACATCAACCACAACAATGAAAAACATCAAAAAATTCAACAACAAACTCAACATTCAAAAACACCAACAAATTCCACAAAAATCTCAAAAATGAAAAACACCAACTAATTCAACAACACCATCAACATTGAAAAACATCAACAAATTCAACAACAACCTCAACATTCAAAAACACCAACAAATTCAACAAAAACCTCAACATTGAATAACAACAAAAAATTCAACAACAACCTAAACAATGAAAAACACCAAAAAATTCAACAACAACCTCAACATTGAAAAACACCAAAAAATAAAAACAACAACCTCAACATTCAAAAACACCAACAAATTCAACCAAAACCTCAACAATGAAAAACACCAAATGAAATTCAACAACAACCTCAACAATGAAAAAGACCAAACAAAGCAATAATAACCTCAACATTGAAAATATCCAACAATTTCAACACCTGCCACAACAATTAAAAACACCAAAAATTGGACAACAAACTCAACATTGAAAATCACCAACAAATTCAACAACAACCTCAGCAATGAAAAACATCAAAAAATTCAACAAGTACCGCAACAATGAAAAATACCAACAAATTCAACAACAACCTCAACATTGAAATACTCCAACCAATTCAACAACAACCTCAACAATGAAAAACACCAAAAAATTCAACAACAACCTCAACATTCAAAAACACCAACTATCTCAACAACAACCTCAGCAATGAAAAACATCAAAAAATTCAACAACAACCTCAACAATGAAAAACACCAAAAAAAATTCAACAACAACCTCAACAATGAAGAAGACCAAACAAAGCAATAATAACCTCAACATTGAAAATCTCCAACAATTTCAACACCTGCCACAACAATTAAAAACATCAAAAATTCGACAACAAACTCAACATTGAAAATCACCATCGAATTCAACAAAAACCTCAACAATGAAAATCACCAAAAAATTCAACGACAACCTCAACATTCAAAAACTCCAACAAATTCAACAAAAACATCAACAATTAAAAACACGAAAAAATTTGACAACAACATCAACTTTGAAAAACACCAACAAATTCAACAACCTCAACTTTGAAAAACACCAACAAATTCAACAACCTCAACATTGAAAATCACCAACAAATTCAACAACAACCTCAGCAATGAAAAACATCAAAAAATTCAACAAGTACCGCAACAATGAAAAAGACCAAAAAATTCAACATCAACCACAACAATGAAAAACATCAAAAAATTCAACAACAAACTCAACATTCAAAAACACCAACAAATTCCACAAAAATCTCAAAAATGAAAAACACCAACTAATTCAACAACACCATCAACATTGAAAAACATCAACAAATTCAACAACAACCTCAACATTCAAAAACACCAACAAATTCAACAAAAACCTCAACATTGAATAACAACAAAAAATTCAACAACAACCTAAACAATGAAAAACACCAAAAAATTCAACAACAACCTCAACATTGAAAAACACCAAAAAATAAAAACAACAACCTCAACATTCAAAAACACCAACAAATTCAACCAAAACCTCAACAATGAAAAACACCAAATGAAATTCAACAACAACCTCAACAATGAAAAAGACCAAACAAAGCAATAATAACCTCAACATTGAAAATATCCAACAATTTCAACACCTGCCACAACAATTAAAAACACCAAAAATTGGACAACAAACTCAACATTGAAAATCACCAACAAATTCAACAACAACCTCAGCAATGAAAAACATCAAAAAATTCAACAAGTACCGCAACAATGAAAAATACCAACAAATTCAACAACAACCTCAACATTGAAATACTCCAACCAATTCAACAACAACCTCAACAATGAAAAACACCAAAAAATTCAACAACAACCTCAACATTCAAAAACACCAACTATCTCAACAACAACCTCAGCAATGAAAAACATCAAAAAATTCAACAACAACCTCAACAATGAAAAACACCAAAAAAAATTCAACAACAACCTCAACAATGAAGAAGACCAAACAAAGCAATAATAACCTCAACATTGAAAATCTCCAACAATTTCAACACCTGCCACAACAATTAAAAACATCAAAAATTCGACAACAAACTCAACATTGAAAATCACCATCGAATTCAACAAAAACCTCAACAATGAAAAACAACCAAAAATTCAACAACAACATCAACAATGAAAAACACCAACAAATTCAACATCAACCTCAACTTTGAAAAACACCAAAAAATTCAACAACATCCTCAACTTTGAAAAACACCAACAAATTCAACATCAACCTCAACATTGAAAAATACCCACAAATTCAGCAACAACCTCAACACTGAAAAACACCAAAAAATTCAACAACAAAGTCAACAATGAAAAACATCAAAAAATTCAACAACAACCTCAACAATGAAAAACTCCAAAAAAATTCAACAACAACCTCAACATTCAAAAACACCAAAAAATAAAACCAACAACTTCAACATTCAAAAACACCAACAAATTCAACAAAAACCTCAAAAATGAAAAATACCAAAAAATTCAACAACAGCCTCAACTTTGAAAAACACCAACAAATTCAACAACCTCAACATTGAAAAACACCAACAAAATCAACAACAACCTCAACATTGAAAAACACCAACAAATTCAACAACAACCTCAACATTGAAAAACTCCAACATATTCAAAAACAACCTCAACAATGAATATCACCAAAAAATTCAACAACAATCTCAACATTCAAAAACACTAAATATTTCAACAACAACCTCAGCAATGATAAACTTCAAAAAATTCAACAACAACCTCAACAATGAAAAACACCAAATAAATTCAACAACGACCTCAACAATGAAAAACAACAAAAAAATCAATAAAAACCTCATAATTGAAAAACACCAAAAAATTCCACTACAACCTCAACAATGAAAAACACCAAAAAATTCAACAAAAACCTCAACTTTGAAAAACACCAACAAATTCAACAACCTCAACATTGAAAAACTCCAACCAATTCAACAACAACCTCAACAATGAAAAACACCAAAAAATTCACACAACAACCTCATCATTCAAAAACACCAACAATTTCAACAAAAACCTCAACAATGAAAAACCTTAAAAAAATCAATTGTAACCTCAACATTGAAAAACTCCAAGAATTTCAACATCTACCGCAACTATTAAAAACACGAAAAATTCCACAACAAACTCAACATTGAAAATCACCATCAAATTCAGCAAAAACATCAAAAATGAAAAATGCCAAAAAATTCATCAACATCCTCAACATTCAAAAATACCAAAAAATTCAACAAAAACCTCAACAATGAAGAACACCCAAAAATTTAACAACAACATCAACAATGAAAAACACCAACAAATTCAACAACAACCTCAACATTGAAAAACACCAACAAATTCAACAAAAACCTCAACATTGAAAAACACCAACAATTTCCATAACAACCTCAACATTCAAAAACACCAAAAAATAAAAACAACAACCTCAACATTCAAATACACCAACAAATTCAACCAAATCCTCAACAATGAAAAACACCAAAAAATTCAGCAGCAACCTCAACTTTGATAAACACCAACAAATTCAACAACCTCAACATTGAAAAACACCAACAAATTCATCAACAACCACAACAATGAAAAACAGCAAAAATTCAACAACAACGACCTCAACAATGAAAAACACCAAAAAATTCAACAACAACCTCAACATTTAAAATCACCAACAAATTCAACAAAAACCTCAACATTCAACAACACCAACAAATTCAGCAAAAACCTCACCACTGAAAAACACCAAAAAATTCAACAACACCTCAAGTTTGAAAAACACCAACAGATTCAACAACCTCAACATTCAAAACAACCAACAAATTCAACACATACCTCAACAATGAAAAACACCAAAAAAGTGAACAAATCCCTCAACTTTCAAAAACACCAACAAATTCAACAACCTCAACGTTGAAAAACACCAACAAATTCAATGACAACCTCAACAATGAAAATCACCAAAAAATTCAACGATAACCTCCACATTGAAAAACACCGACAA
Source organism: Cetorhinus maximus (assembly GCF_964194155.1). Classification (NCBI taxonomy): domain Eukaryota; kingdom Metazoa; phylum Chordata; class Chondrichthyes; order Lamniformes; family Cetorhinidae; genus Cetorhinus; species Cetorhinus maximus. Next base: position 92,464 of record NW_027596182.1, on the reverse strand, counting down.
ATTCATCAAAAACCTCAACAAATAAAAACAGGAAAAAATTCAACAACAACATCCACATTGAAAAATACCAACAAATTCAACAACCTCAACATTGAAAAACACCAACATATTCAACTGCAACCTCAACTTTGAAAAATACAAAAACGATCAAAAAAAAACACCAATAAATGCAACAACTTCAACATTCAAAAACAACAACAAATTCAACCAAAACCTCAACAATGAAAAACACCAAAAAATTCAGCAACATCCTCAACATTCAAAAACACCAACAAATTCAACAAAAACATCAACAATGAAAAACAACCAAAAATTCAACAACAACATCAACAATGAAAAACACCAACAAATTCAACATCAACCTCAACTTTGAAAAACAACAACAAATTCAACAAAAACACCAACAATGCAAAACACCCAAAAATTCAACAACAATATCAACAATGAAAAACACCAACAAATTCAACATCAACCCCAACTTTGAAAAACACCAATAAATTCAACAACCTCAACATTGAAAAACACCAACAAATACAGCAACAACCTCAACATTGAAAAACTCCAACAAATTCAACAACAACCTCAACAATGAAAAACACCAAAAAATTCAACAACAACCTCAACAATGAAAAACACCAAAAAATTCAACAACAACGTCAACAATGAAAAACATCAAAAAATTCAACAACAACCTCAACAATGAAAAACACCAAAAAAAATTCAACAACAACCTCAACATTCAAAAACACCAAAAAATAAAACCAACAACTTCAACATTGAAAAATACAAAAACAATCAAAAAAAAAACACCAATAAATGCAACAACTTCAACATTCAAAAACAACAACTAATTCAACCAAAACCTCAACAATGAAAAACACCAAAAAATTCAGCAACATCCTCAACATTCAAAAACACCAACAAATTCAACAAAAACATCAACAATGAAAAACACCAACAAATTCAACATCAACCCCAACTTTGAAAAACAACAACAAATTCAACAAAAACATCAACAATGCAAAACACCAAAAAATTCAACAACAACATCAACAAGGAAAAACACCAACAAATTCAACATCAACCTCAACTTTGAAAAACACCAATAAATTCAACAACAACCTCAACTTTGAAAAAAACCAACAAATTCAACAACCTCAACATTGAAAAACACCAACAAATACAGCAACAACCTCAGCATTGAAAAACTCCAACAAATTCAACAACAACCTCAACAATGAAAAACACCAAAAAATTCAACAACAACGTCAACAATGAAAAACATCAAAAAAAAATTCAACAACAACCTCAACATTCAAAAACACCAAAAAATAAAACCAACAACTTCAACATTCAAAAACAACAACAAATTCAACCAAAACGTCAACAATGAAACATACCAAAAAATTCAACAACAGCCTCAACTTTGAAAAACACCAACAAATTTAACAACCTCAACATTGAAAATCATCAAAAAATTCAACGACAACCTCAACATTCAAAAACACCTACAAATTCAACAATAACCTCAACAAATAAAAACAGGAAAAAATTCAACAACAACATCCACATTGAAAAGTACCAACAAATTCAAAAACCTCAACATTGAAAAACACCAACAAATTCAACTGCAACCTCAACTTTGAAAAATACAAAAAAGATCAAAAAAAAACACCAATAAATGCAACAACGTCAACATTGAACATCACCATCAAATTCAGCAACAACCTCAGCAATGAAAAACAACAAAAAATTCAACAACAACCTCAACAATGAAAAACACCAACAAATTCAACAAGTACCGCAACAATGAAAAACACCAAAAAATTCAACAACAAACTCAACAATGAAAAGCACCAAAAAATTCAACAACAAACTCAACATTGAAAATCATCAACAAATTCAACATCAACCTCAACAATGAAAAACATCAAAAAATTCAACAACAACCTCAACATTCAAAAACAACAACAAATTCATCAAAAAAACTCAACAATGAAAAACACCAAAAAATTCAACAACAACCTCAACTTTGAAAAACACCGAAAAATTCAACAACCTCAACATTGAGAAACAGCAACAAATTCAACTGCAACCTCAACTTTGAAAAATACAAAAAGATTCAAAAAAAAACATTGAATGAACCAATATTTTCAACAACAACCTCAAAATTGAACATCACCAAAAAATTCAACAACAACCTCAACATTGAAAAACACCAAAATATTCAACAACAACCTCAACTTTGAAAAACACCAACAAATTCAAAAACCTCAACATGGAAAAACACCAACAAATTCAACAACAACCTCATTAATGAAAAACACCAACAAATTCAACAAAAACCTCAACAATGAAAAATACCAAAAATTCATCAAAATCCTCAACATTCAAAAACACCAACCAATTCCACAAAAATCTCAAAAATGAAAAACACCAAATAATTCAACAACACCATCAACATTGAAAAACATCAACAAATTCAACAACAACCTCAACATTCAAAAACACTAACAAATTCAACAAAAACCTCAACATTGATTAACAACAAAAAATTCAACAACAACCTCAACATTCAAATACACCAAAAAATAAAAACAACAACCTCAACATTCAAAAACACCAACAAATTCAACCAAAACCTCAACAATGAAAAACACCAAAAAATTCAACAACAACCTCAACACTGAAAAATACCAACAAATTCAACAACAACCTCAACATTGAAATACTCCAACCAATTCAACAACAACCTCAAAAATGAAAAACACCAAAAAATTCAACAACAACCTCAACGTTCAAAAACACCAACTATCTCAACAACAACCTCAGCAATGAAAAACATCAAAAAATTCAACAACAACCTCAACAGTGAAAAATACCAAAAAAAATTCAACAACAACCTCAACAATGAAAATGACCAAAAAAAATTCAACAACAACATCAACATTGAAAAACTCCAACAATTTCAACAACTACCACAACAATTAAAAACACCAAAATTTCGACAACAAACTCAACATTGAAAATCACCATCGAATTCAACAAAAACCTCAACAATGAAAAACACCAAAAAATTCAGCAACTTCCTCAACATTCAAAAACACCAACAAATTCAACAAAAACATCAAGAAAAAAAAACAACCAAAAATTCAACAAAACATCAACAGTGAAAAACACCAACAAATTCAACATCAACCTAAACTTTGAAAAACAACAACAAATTCAACAAAAACATCAACAATGAAAAACACCCAAAAATTCAACAACAACATCAACAATGAAAAACACCAACAAATTCAACATGAACCTCAACTTTGAAAAACACCAAAAAATTCAACAACAACCTCAACTTTGAAAAAAACCTACAATTTCAACAACCTCAACATTGAAAATCACCAACAAAATAAACAACAACCTCAACATTGAAAAACACCAACAAATTCAACAACAACCTCAACATTGAAAAACTCCAACATATTCAAAAACAACCTCAACAATGAATAACACCAAAAAATTCAACAACAATCTCAACATTCAAAAACACTAAATATTTCAACAACAACCTCAGCAATGATAAACTTCAAAAAATTCAACAACAACCTCAACAATGAAAAACACCAAATAAATTCAACAACGACCTCAACAATGAAAAACAACAAAAAATCAATAAAAGCCTCATAATTGAAAAACACCAAAAAAATTTCTCTACAACCTCAACAATGAAAAACACCAAAAAATTCAACAAAAACCTCAACTTTGAAAAACACCAACAAATTCAACAACCTCAACATTGAAAAACTCCAACCAATTCAACAACAACCTCAACAATGAAAAACATCAAAAAATTCAACAACAACCTCATCATTCAAAAACACCAACAATTTCAACAAAAACCTCAACAATGAAAAACCTTTAAAAAATCAATTGTAACCTCAACATTGAAAAACTCCAAGAATTTCAACATCTACCGCAACAATTAAAAACACGAAAAATCTCACAACAAACTCAACATTGAAAATCACCATCAAATTCAGCAAAAACATCAACAATGAAAAACACCCAAAAATTTAACAACAACATCAACAATGAAAAACACCAACAAATTCAACAAAAACCTCAACATTGAAAAACAACAACAAATTCAACAAAACCTCAACATTGAAAAACACCAAAAATTTCCCTAACAACCTCAACATTCAAAAACACCAAAAAATAAAAACAACAACCTCAACATTCAAATACACCAACAAATTCAACCAAATCCTCAACAATGAAACACACCAAAAAATTCAACAGCAACATCAACTTTGAAAAACACCAACAAATTCAACAACCTCAACATTGAAAAACACCAACAAATTCATCAACAACCACGACAATGAAAAACAGCAAAAATTCAACAACGACGACCACAACAATGAAAAACACCAAAAAATTCAACAACAACCTCAACATTGAAAAACTCCAACAATTTCAACAACAACCTCAACAATGAAAAACAACAAAATATTGAACAACAAACTCAACATTGAAAATCACCAACAAATTCAACAACAACCTCAACAATGAAAAAGACCAAACAAAGCAATAATAACCTCAACATTGAAAATCTCCAACAATTTCAACACCTGCCACAACAATTAAAAACACCAAAAATTAGACAACAAACTCAACATTGAAAATCACCATCGAATTCAACAAAAACCTCAACAATGAAAAACACCAAAAAAATTCAGCAACATCCTCAACATTCAAAAACACCAACAAATTCAACAAAAACATCAACAATGAAAAACAACCAAAAATTCAACAACAACATCAACAATGAAAAACACCAACAAATTCAACATCAACCTCAACTTTGAAAAACACCAAAAAATTCAACAACATCATCAACTTTGAAAAAAACCAACAAATTCAAGAACCTCAACATTGAAAAACACCCACAAATACAGCAACAACCTCAACACTGAAAAACACAAAAAAATTCAACAAGAAAGTCAGCAATGAAAAACATCAAAAAATTCAACCACAACCTCAACAATGAAAAACTCCAAAAAAATTCAACAACAACCTCAACATTCAAAAACACCAAAAAATAAAACTAACAACTTCAAAATTCAAAAACACCAACAAATTCAACAAAAACCTCAAAAATGAAAAATGCCAAAAAATTCAACAACAGCCTCAACTTTGAAAAACACCAACAAATTCAACAACCTCAACATTGAAAAACACCAACAAAATCAACAACAACCTCAACATTGAAAAGCACCAACAAATTCAACAACAACCTCAACATTGAAAAACTCCAACATATTCAAAAACAACCTCAACAATGAATAACACCAAAAAATTCAACAACAATCTCAACATTCAAAAACACTAAATATTTCAACAACAACCTCAGCAATGATAAACTTCAACAAATTCAACATCAACCTCAACAATGAAAAACATCAAAAAATTCAACAACAACCTCAACATTCAAAAACAACAACAAATTCAACAAAAAAACTCAACAATGAAAAACACCAAAAAATTCAACAACAACCTCAACTTTGAAAAACACCAAAATATTCAACAACCTCAACATTGAGAAACAGCAACAAATTCAACTGCAACCTCAACTTTGAAAAATACAAAAAGATTAAAAAAAAACATTGAATGCACCAATATTTTCAACAACAACCTCGATATTGAAAATCACCGAAAAATTCAACAGCAACCTCAACATTGCAAGACACCAAAATATTCAACAACAACCTCAACTTTGCTAAACACCAACAAATTCAAAATCCTCAACATGGAAAAACACCAACAAATTCAACAACAACCTCATTAATGAAAAACACCAACAAATTCAACAAAAACCTCAACAATGAAAAATACCAAAAATTCATCAAAATTCTCAACATTCAAAAACAACAACCAATTCCACAAAAATCTCAAAAATGAAAAACACCAAATAATTCAACAACACCATCAACATTGAAAAACATCAACAAATTCAACAACAACCTCAACATTCAAAAACACTAACAAATTCAACAAAAACCTCAACATTGAATAACAACAAAACATTCAACAAAAACCTCAACAATGAAAAACACCAAAAAATTCAACAACAACCTCAACATTCAAATACACCAAGAAATAAAAACAACAACCTCAACATTCAAAAACACCAACAAATTCAACCAAAACCTCAACAATGAAAAACACCAAAAAATTCAACAACAACCTCAACACTGAAAAATACCAACAAATTCAACAACAACCTCAACATTGAAATACTCCAACCAATTCAACAACAACCTCAAAAATGAAAAACACCAAAAAATTCAACAACAACCTCAACGTTCAAAAACACCAACTATCTCAACAACAACCTCAGCAATGAAAAACATCAAAAAATTCAACAACAACCTCAACAGTGAAAAATACCAAAAAAAATTCAACAACAACCTCAACAATGAAAATGACCAAAAAAAATTCAACAACAACATCAACATTGAAAAACTCCAACAATTTCAACAACTACCACAACAATTAAAAACACCAAAATTTCGACAACAAACTCAACATTGAAAATCACCATCGAATTCAACAAAAACCTCAACAATGAAAAACACCAAAAAATTCAGCAACTTCCTCAACATTCAAAAACACCAACAAATTCAACAAAAACATCAAGAAAAAAAAAACAACCAAAAATTCAACAAAACATCAACAGTGAAAAACACCAACAAATTCAACATCAGCCTAAACTTTGAAAAACAACAACAAATTCAACAAAAACATCAACAATGAAAAACACCCAAAAATTCAACAACAACATGAACAATGAAAAACACCAACAAATTCAACATGAACCTCAACTTTGAAAAACACCAAAAAATTCAACAACAACCTCAACTTTGAAAAAAACCAACAAATTCAACAACCTCAACATTGAAAAACACCAAAAAATTCAGCAACAACATCAACATTGAAAAAATCCAACAAATTCAACAACAACCTCAACAATGAAAAACACCAAAAAATTCAAAAACAAAGTCAACAATGAAAAACAACAAAAAATTCAACAACAACCTCAACAATGAAAAACACCAAAAAAAATTCAACAACAACCTCAACATTCAAAAACACCAAAAAATAAAACCAACAACTTCAACATTCAAAAACACCAACAAATTCAACCAAAACCTCAACAATAAAAAATACCAAAAAATTCAACGGCAGCCTCAACTTTGAAAAACACCAACAAATTCAACAACCTCAACATTGAAATACACCAACAAATTCAACAACAACCTCAGCATTGAAAAACACCAACAAATTCAACAACAACCTCAACATTGAAAAACTCCAACATATTCAAAAACAACCTCAACAATGAATAACACCAAAAAATTCAACAACAAACTCAACATTCAAAAACACTAACAACTTCAACAACAACCTCAGCAATGATAAACTTCAAAAAATTCAGCAACAACCTCAACAATGAAAAACACCAAATAAATTCAACAACGACCTCAACAATGAAAAACAACAAAAAAATCAATAAAAACCTCAAAATTGAAAAACACCAAAAAATTCCACTACAACCTCAACAATGAAAAACACCAAAAAATTCAACAACGACCTCAACTTTCAAAAACACCAAAAAAAACAACAACCTCAACATTCAAAAACACCAACATTATTGAAAAACACCAACAAATACAACAACCTCAACATTGACAATCTCCAACAAATTCAACTACAACCTCAACATTGAAAAACTCCAACAAATTCAACAACAACCTCAACAATGAAAAACTCCAAAAATTTCATCAACAACCTCAACATTCAAAAACACCAACAATTTCAACAACAACCTCAGCAATGAAAAACATCTAAAAATTCAATAACACCGAAAAATAAAAACAACAACCTCAACAAACAAAAACACAAACAAATTCAACCAAAACCTCAACAATGAAAGACACCAAAAAATTCAACAACAACCTCAACTTTGAAAAACAACAACAAATTCAACAACCTCAACATTGAAAAACGACAACAAATTCAACAACAACCTCAACATTCAAAAACACCAATAATTTCAACAACAACCTCAGCAATGAAAAACATCAAAAAATTCAACAACATCCTCAACAATGAAAAGCACCACAAAAATTCAACAACAACCTCAACATTGAAAAACTCCTAGAATTTCATTAACTACCACAGCATTGAAATACACCAAAAAATTCGACAACAAACGCAACATTGAAAATCACCATCACATTCAACAAAAACATCAACAATAAAAAACATCAAAAAATTCAACATCAACGTTAAGTTTGAAAACCAACAACAGATTTAACAACGTCAACATTCAAATACACCAACAAATGCAACAACAACCTCAGCTTTGAAAAACACAAACAAATTCAACAACCTCAACATTGAAAAACACCAACAAATTCAACAACAACCTCAACTTTGAAAAACACCAACAAATTCAACAAGCTCAATATTGAAAAACACCAACAAATTCAACTGCAACCTCAACTTTGGAAAAAACAAAAAAGATCAAAAAAAACCATTGATAACACCAATAAATTCAACAACCTCAACATTGAAAATCACCAACAAATTCAACAACAACCTCAGCAATGAAAAACATCAAAAAATTCAACAACCTCAACATTCACAAACACCAGCAATTTCAAAAACAACCTCAACAATGAAAAACATCAAAAAATTCAACAACAACCTCAACAATGAAAAACACCAAAAAAAATTCATGAACAACCTCAACAATGAAAAACACCAAAAAAAAAACAATAAAAACCTTAACATTGAAAAACACCAAAAGATTCCACAACAACCTCAACAATGAAAAACTCCAAAAAATTCAACAACAACCTCAACATTCAAAAACACCAAAAAATAAATACAACAACCTCAACATTCAAAAACACCAACAAATACAACCAAAACCTCAACATTGAAAAACACCAAAAAATTGAACAACAACCTCAATATTGAAAAACAACAACAAATTCAACAACAATCTCAACATTGAAAAACTACAACAAATTCAACAACAACCTCAACATTGAAAAACACCAAAAAATTCAACAACAACCTCAACATTCAAAATCACCAACAATTTCAACATCAACCTCAGCAATGAAAAACATCAAAAAATTCAACAACAACCTCAACAATGAAAAACACCTTAAAAATTGAACAAAAACCTTAACATTCAAAAACACCAAAAAATAAAAACAACAACCTCAACATTCAAAAACACCAACAAATTCAACCAAAACCTCTGCAATGAAAAACACCCGAAAATTCAACAACAACCTCAACTTTGAAGATCACCAGCAAATTCAACAACCTCAACATTGAAAAACGCTAACAAATTCAACAACAACATCAACATTGAAAAACTCCAACAAATTCAACAACAACCTCAACAATGAAAAACACCAAAAAATTCAACAACAACCTCAACATTCAAAAACAACAACAATTTCAACACCAACCTCAGCAATGAATAACATCAAAAAATTCAACAACATCCTCAACAATGAAAAACAACAAAAAATTCAACAACAACCTCAACTTTGAAAATCACCAGCAAATTCAACAACCTCAACATTGAGAAACTCCAACAAATTGAACAACAACCTCAACAATGAAAAGCACCAAAAAATTCAACAACAACCTCAACATTCAAAAACACCAACAATTTCAACAACAACCTCAGCAATGATTAACATAAAATAATTCAACAACATCCTCAACAATGAAAAACACCAAAAAAATTCAACAACAACCTCAACAATGAAAATCACAAATAAATATCAATAAAACCTCAACATTGAAAAACACCAAAAAATTCCACAACAACCTCAACAATGAAAAACACCAAAAAATTCAACAACAACCTCAACATTCAAAAACAGCAAAAAAAAATACAACAACCTCAACATTCAAAAACACCAACAAATACTGGCAAAACCTCAACAATGAAAAACACCAAACAACTCAACAACAAACTCAACTTTGAAAAACAGCAACAAATACTACAACCTCAACATTGAAAAACTCCAACAAATTCAACAACAACCTCAACATTGAAAAAGTCCAACAAATTCAACAACAACCTCAACAATGAAAAACACCAACAATCTCAACAACAACCTCAACAATGAAAAACACCTTAAAAATTCAACCAAAACCTTAACATTCAAAAACACCAAAAAATAAAAACAACCACATCAACATTCAAAAACACCAACAAATTCAACCGAAACCTCAACAATGAAAAACACCAAAAAATTCAACAACAACCTCAACAATGAAAAACACCATAAAAATTCAACAAAAACCTTAACATTCAAAAACACCAAAAAATAAAAACAACAACCTCAACATTCAAAAACACCAACAATTTCAGCAGCAACCTCAGCAATGAATCACATCAAAAAATTCAACATCATCCTCAACAATGAAAAACACCGAAAAAATTCAACAACACCCTCATCAATGAAAAACACTAATAAAAATCAATAACAAATTCAACGACAACCTCGACAATGAAAAACAACCAAAAATTCAACAACAAGAACCTCAATATTGAAAATCACCATCAAATTCAACAACAACCTCAACAATGAAAAACACCAAAACACTCAACAACAACCTCAACCTTCAAAAACACCAACAAATTCAACAACACCCTCAACAATCAAAAACACCATAAAATTCAACAACAAACTCATCTTAGAAAAAAACCAACAAATTCAACAACCTCAACATTAAAAAATAAAAACAAATTCAACAACAACCTCAACATTGAAAATCTGCAACAAATTCAACAGAAACCTCAACAATGAAAAACAACGAAATAAAAAAAACAGGCTCAACATTCAAAAACACCAGCAAATTCAACAAAAACCTCAACAATGAAAAACACCATAAAATTCAACAACAACCTCTACTTTGAAAACCCCCAACAAATTCAACAACGTCAACGTTGAATAACACCAACATATTCAAGAATAACCTCAACATTGAAAAACTCCAACAAATTCAACGACAACCTCATCCTTGAAAAGCACCAAAAAATTCTACAACAACTTCAGCAATCAAAAACACCAACAAATTCAACAACAACCTCAGCAATGAAAATCATCAAAAAATTCAACAACAACCTCAACAATGAAAAACACCAAAAAATTCAACAACAACCTCAACAATGAAACACACCAAAAAATGAATAACAACCACAACATTGAATAACTCCAACAATTTCAGCAACTACCGCAAAAAAGAAAAACACCAAAAAATTCAACAAGTACTGCAACAATGAAAAACACCAAAAAATTCAACAACAACCTCAACAATGAAAAACACCAACAAATTCAACAAGTACTGCAACAATGAAAAACAACAAAAAATTCAACAACAACCACAATTTTGAAAAACACCAACAGATTTAACAACCTCAACATTCAAATACACCAACAAATTTAACAACAACCTCACCTTTGAATACACCAACAAATTCAACAACCTCAACATTGAAAAACTCCAACAAATTCAACAACATCCTCAACAATGAAAAAGATCAAAAAATTCAACAACAACCTCAACAATGAAAAACACCAAAAAAATTCAACAACCTCAACAATGAAATACACCAATAAAAATCAATAAAAACCTCAACATTGAAAAACTCCAAGAATTTGAAGAATTACCACAACAATGAAAAGGATCAAAACATTCGACAACAAACTCAACATTGAAAATCACCAACACATCTAACAACTGCAACATTCAAAAACACCAACAAATAAAACAACAACCTCAACATTGAAAAACACCAAAAAATTCCACAACAACATCAACAATGAAAAACACCAAAAAATTCAACAACAACCTCAACAATCAAAAACACCAAAAAATAAAAACAACAACCTCAACAATCAAAAACACGAACAAATTCAACCAGAACCTCAACAATGAAAAACACCAAAAAATTCAACAACAACCTCAAATTTGAAAAACACGAACAAATTCAACAACCTCAACATTGAAAAACACCGACAAATTCAACAACAACCTCAACATTGAAAAACTCCAACAAATTCAACAACATCCTCAACAATGAAAAACATCAAAAAATTCAACAACAACCTCAACAATGAAAAACACCAACAAATTCTACAAGTACTGCAACAATGAAAAACACCAAAAAATTCAACAACAACCTCAATTTTGAAAAACACCAACAGATTTAACAACCTCAACATTCAAGTACACCAACAAATTCAACAACAACCTCACCTTTGAATACACCAGCAAATTCAACAACCTCAACATTGAAAAACACTAACAAATTCAACAACAACCTCAACTCTTAAAAATACAAAAAGGTTCAACAAAATAAAAATTGATAACACCAACAAATTCAACAAAAACCTCAATGTTGAAAATCACCATCAAATTTAACAACAACCTCAACAATGAAAAACGTCAAATAATTCAACAACAACCTCAACAATGAAAAACACCGAACAATTCAACAACAACCTCAACATTCAAAAACACCAACAAATTAAACAAAAACCTCAACAATGAAAAATACGAAAAAATTCAACAACAACATCAACTTTGAAAAACACGAACTAATTCGAAAACCTCAACATTGAAAAACACCAACAATTTCAACAACAACCTCAACAACGAAAAACACCAAAAAAATTCAAAAGCAACCTCAACATTCAAAAACACCAAAAAATAAAAACAACAACCTCAACAATCAAAAACACCAACAAATTCAACCAAAACCTCAACAATGAAAAACACCAAAAAATTCAACAACAACCTCAACTTTGAAAAACACGAACAAATTCAACAACCTCAACATTAAAAAACACCAACAAATTCAACAAGAACCTCAACAATGAAAAACATCAAAAAATTCAAAAACAACCTCAACAATGAAAAACACCAAAAAAATTCAGCAACAACCTCAACAATGAAATACACCAAAAAAAATCAATAAAAACCTCAACATTGAAAAGCTCCAAGAATTTGAACAATTACCACAACAATGAAAAGCACCAAAAAATTCGACAACAAACTCAACATTGAAAATCACCAACAGATTTAAAAACCGCAACATTCAAATACACCAACAAATTCAACAACACCCTCGGCATTGAATAACACCAACAAATTCAACAACCTCAACATTGAAAATCACCAACAAATTCAACAACAACCTAAGGAATGAAAAACATCAAAAAATTCAGCAACAACCTCAACAATGAAAAACACCAACAAATTCAACAAGTACTGCAACAATGAAAAACACCAAAAAGTTCAACAAAAACCTCAATTTTGAAAAACACCAACAGATTTAACAACCTCAACATTCAAATACACCAACAAATTCAACAACAACCTCACCTTTGAATACACCAACAAATTCAACAACCTCAACATTGAAAAACTCCAACAAATTCAAAAACATCCTCAACAATGAAAAACATCAAAAAATTCAACAACTACCTCAACAATGAAAAACACCAAAAAAATTCAACAACAACCTCAACAATGAAATACACCAAAAAAATCAATAAAAACCTCAACATTGAAAAACTCCAAGAATTTGAACAATTACCACAACAATGAAAAGCACCAAAAAATTCGACAACAAGCTCAATATTGAAAATCACCAACACATTTAACAACCGCAACATTCAAAAAAACCAACAAATTCAACATAAACCTCAACATTGAAAAACACCAAAAAATTCCACAACATCCTCAACAATGAAAAACACCAAAAAATTCAACAACAACCTCTACATTCAAAAACACCAAAAAATAAAAAGAACAACCTCAACAATCAAAAACACCAACAAATTCATCCATAACCTCAACAATGAAAAACACCAAAAAATTCAACAACAACCTCAACTTTGAAAAACACGAACAAATTCAACAAACTCAACATTGAAAAACACCAACAATTTCAACAACCTCAACATTGAAAAACTCCAACAAATTCAACAACATCCTCAACAATGAAAAACATCAAAAAGTTCAACAACAACCTCAACAATAAAAAACACCAAAAAAATTCAACAAGAACCTCAACAATGAAATACACCAAAAAAATCAATAAAAACCTCAACATTGAAAAACTCCAAGAATTTGACCAATTACCGCAACAATGAAAAGCAGCAAAAAATTCGACAAAATACTCAATATTGAAAATCACCAACACATTAAACAACCGAAACATTCAAATACACCAACAAATTCAACAACACCCTCGGCATTGAAAAACACCAACAAATTCAACAACCTCAACATTGAAAATCACTAACAAATTCAACAACAACCTCAGGAATGAAAAACATCAAAAAATTCAACAACAACCTCAGCAATGAAAGACACCAACAGATTCAACAAGTACTGCAACAATGAAAAACACCAAAAAATTCAACAACAACCTCAATTTTGAAAAACACCAACAGATTTAACAACCTCAACATTCAAATACACCAACAAATTCAACAACAACCTCAACTTTGAATACACCAGCAAATTCAACAAACTCAACATTGAAAAACACTAACAAATTCAACAACAACCTCAACTCTTAAAAATACAAAAAGGTTCAACAAAATAAAAATTGATAACACCAACAAATTCAACAAAAACCTCAATGTTGAAAATCACCATCAAATTTAACAACAACCTCAACAATGGAAAACGTCAAATAATTCAACAACAACAACCTCAACAATGAAAAACACCGAACAATTCAACAACAACCTCAACATTCAAAAACACCAACAATTTCAACAAGAACCTCAGCAATGAAAAACACCAAAAAAATTCAAAAGCAACCTCAACATTCAAAAACACCAAAAAATAAAAACTACAACCTCAACAATCAAAAACACCAACAAATTCAACCAAAACCGCAACAATGAAAAACACCAAAAAAATTCAACGACAACCTCAACTTTGAAAATCACGAACAAATTCAACAACCTCAACATTGAAAAACACCAACAAATTCAACAACAACCTCAACATTGAAAAACTCCAACAAATTCAACAACATCCTCAACAATGAAAAACATCAAAAAATTCAACAACAACCTCAACAATGAAAAACACCAAAAAAATTCAACAACAACCTCAACAATGAAATACACCAAAAAAATCAATAAAAACCTCAACATTGAAAAACTCCAAGAATTTGAACAATTACCACAACAATGAAAAGCACCAAAAAATTCGACAACAAACTCAACATTGAAAATCACCAACAGATTTAACAACCGCAACATTCAAATACACCAACAAATTCAACAACACCCTCGGCATTGAAAAACACTAACAAATTCAACAACCTCAACTTTGAAAAACACTAACAAATTCAACAACCTCAACATTCAAAAACAAAAACAAATTCAACAAAAAACTCAACAATGAAAAACACCAAATAATTCAACTACAACCTCAAGTTTGAATAACACCAAAAATTCCAGAACCTCAACATTGAGAAACAACAACAAATTCAACTGCAATCTCAACTTTGAAAAATACAAAAAGATTAAAAGAAACACATTGAATACACCAATAAATTCAACAAGAACCTCAATATTTAAAATCACCAATAAATTCAACAACCAGCTCAACAATGAAAAACATCAATAAATTCAACAACAACAACCTCAACAATGAAAAACACCAAAAAATTCAACAACAACCTCAACATTCAAAAACACCAAAAAATTCAACAACAACCACAGCAATGAAAAACAGCAAATAATTCAACAACAACGACCTGCACAATGAAAAATACCAAAAAAATTCGTGAACAACCTCCACAACGAAAAACAGCAAAAAATTCAACATCAACGACATCAACAATGAAAAATACCAAAAAATTCAAAAACAACCTCAAAATTGAAAAGCTCCAACAATTTCAACAGCAACGTCAACAATGAAAAACACCAAAAAAATTCAACAACAAACACAACATTGAAAATCACCAACAAATTCAACAACAACCTCAAAAATGAAAACCATCAAAAAATTCAACAACAACCGCAACATTCAAAAACAACAACAAATTCAACATAAGCTCAACAATGAAAAAAACCAAAAATTTCAACAACAACTTAAACTTTGAAAAATACCAAAAAATTCAACAACCTCAACATTGAGAAACAGCAACAAATTCAACTGCAACCTCAACTTTGGAAAATACAAAAAGATTAAAAAAAAAACATTGAATACACCAATAAATTCAACAACAACCTCAATATTGAAAATCACCAAAAAATTCAACAACAACCTGAACTTTGAAAAGCACTAACAAATTCAAAAACCTCAACATCGAAAATCACCAACAAATTCAACAACAACATCAACTATGAAAAACACCAACATATTCCACAAAAAACTCAACAATGAAAAACATCAAAAAATTCAACAACAAACTCACAATTGAAAATCACCATCAAATTCAACAAAAATGTCAACATTGAAAAACATCAAAAAATGCAACAACAACCTCAACATTCCAAAACACCAACAAATCCAACAAAAACCTCAACAATGAAAACACCAAAACATTGAACAACAATCACAACTTTGAAAAACACCAAGAAATTCAACAACATCAACATTGATAAACACTAACAAATTAAAGGGCAAACTCAGCTTTGAAAAATACAAAAAAGTTTAAAAAAAAACATTGACAACACCAATAAATTCAACAACAACCTCAATATTGAAAATCACCAACAAATTCATCAACAACCTCAACAATGAAAACAGGCAAACAAATCAACATCATCGACCTCAACAATGAAAAACACCAAAAAATTCAACAACAACCTCAACATTGAAAAACTCCAACAATTTCAACAACAACCTCAACAATGAAAAACATCAAAAAATTCACAACAAACTCAACATTGAAAATCACCAACAAATTCAACAACAACCTCAGCAATGAAAAATATTAAAAAATTCAACAACAACCTCAACTTTGAAAAACACCAACAATTCAACAACCTCAGCTTTGAAAAACACCGACAAATTCAACTGCAACCTCAACTTTGAAAACTACAACAAAGTTCAAGCAAAATCATTGATAACACCAATAAATTCAACGAGAACATTAACATTGAAAAACACCAAAATATTCAACAACTACCTCAACTTTGAAAAACACCAACAAATTTAAAAACTCAACATGGAAAAACACCAACAAATTCAACTACAACCTCAATATTGAGAATCACCAACAAATTCAACAACAACCTCAACATTCGAAAACACCAACAATTTCAACACCAATCTCAACAATGAAAAACACCAAAGAATTCATCAACAACCTCAACATTCAAAAACACCAACAAATTCAACAACAACCTCAACAATGAAAAGCACCAAAAAATTCAACAAGAACCTCAACATTCAAACACAACAACAAATTCAACAAAAACCTCAACAATTAAAAACACCAAAAAAATCAACAACAACGTCAACTTTGAAAAACACCAACAAATTCAACAACAACCTCAACAATGAACAACACCAAAAAATTCAACAACAACCTCAACATTCAAAAACACCCAAAAATTCAACAAAAACCTCAACAATGAAAAACACCAAAAAATTCAACAAAAACCTCAACATTCAAAAACACCCAAAAATTCAACAACAACCTCAACAAAGAAAAACACAAAAACATTCAACAACAACCTCAACTTTGATAAACACCAACAAATTCAACAACCTCAACATTGAAAATCAGCAACAAATTCAACAACAACCTCAGCAATGAAAAACATCAAAAAATTCAACAAGAACCTCAAGAATGAAAAACATCAAAATATTCAACAACAACCTCAACAATGAAAAACACCAACATAATCAACAAAAACGTCAACAATGAAAAACACCAAAAAATTCAACAACAACCTCAATTTTGAAAAACGCCATTAGATTTAATAACCTCAACATTCAAATACACAAACAAATTCAACAACAACCTCAGCCTTGAAAATCACCAACAAATTTAACAACAACCTCAACAATGAAAAACACCAAAAAATTCAGCAACAACCTCAACTTGGAAAAACACCAACTAATTCAACAACCACAACATTGAAAAACACCAACAAATTCAACAACAACCTCAACATTGAAAAACTCCAACAAATTCAACAACAACCTCAACAATGAAAAACACCAAATAATTCAACAACAATCTCAACATTCAAAACACCAACAAATTCAACAACAACCTCAACATTCGAAAACACCAAAAAATTCAACAACAACCTCAACTTTGAAAAACGCCAACAAATTCAACAACCTCAACATTGAGAAACACGAACAAATTCAACTGCAAGCTCAACTTTGAAAAATACAAAAAAGATCAAAAGAAACCAATAAATTCAACAACCTCAACATTGAAAATCACCAACAAATTCAACTACAACTTCAATATTGAAAATCACCAACAAATTCAACAACAACCTCAACAATGAAAAACACCAACAAATTCAACTCAAACCTCAACAATGAAAAACACCAAAAAATTCAACAACAACCTCAATTTTGAAAAACTCCAACAGATTTAACAACCTCAACATTCAAATAAACCAAGAAATTCAACAACAAACTCAGCTTTGAAAAACACCAACAATTTCAACAACCTCAACATTGGAAAACACCAACAAATTCAACAACAAACTCAAAATTGATAATTATCATCAAATTCAACAAATAATCTCAACATTGAAAGCATCAAAAAATGCAACAACTGTTGAACATTCCAAAAGAGCAACAAATTCAACAAAAACCTCAACAACGAGAACACCGACAAATTCAACAACAAGCACAACTTTGAAAAGAACCAACAAATTCTTCAACATCAACATTGAAAAACACCAACAAATTAAAGTGCAAACACAACTTTGAAAAATACAAAAAAGTTTAAAAAAAACATTGATAACACCAATAAATTCAACAACAACCTCAATATTGAAAATCACCAACAAATTCATCAACAACCTCAACAATGTAAACAGGCAAACAATTCAACAACAACGACCTCAACAATGAAAAACACCAAAAAATTCAACAACAAACTCAACATTCAAAATCACCAACAAATTCAACAACAACCTCGACAATGAAAAACATCAAAAAATTCAACAACAACCTGAACATTCAAAAACAACAACAACTTCAACAAAAAAACTCAGCAAAGAAAAACAACAAAAAATTCAACAACAACCTCAATATTGAAAATCACCAACAAATTCATCAACAACCCCAACAATGAAAACAAGCAAACAATTCAACAACAACAACCTCAACAATGAAAAACACCAAAAAATTCAACAACAACCTCAACATTGAAAAACTCCAACAATTTCAACAACAACCTCAACAATGAAAAACACCAAAAAATTCAACAACAAACTCAACATTGAAAAATTTCCAACAAATTCAACAACAACCTCAACAATGAAAACCATCAAAAAATTGAACGAAAACCGCAACATTCAAAAACAACAACAAATTCAACAAAAAACTCAACAATGAAAAACACCAAAAATTTCAACAACAACCTCAACTTTGAAAAACACCAAAAAATTCAACTACCTCAACATTGAGAAACAGCAACAAATTCAACTGCAACCTCAACTTTGAATAATACAAAAAGATTCAAAAAAAAAACATTGAATACACCAATAAATACAACAACAACCTGAACAATGAAAGCAGGCAAACAATTCAACAACAACGACCTCAACAATAAAAAACACCAAAAAATTCAACAACAACCTCAACATTGAAAAAATCCAACAATTTCAACAACAACCTCAACAATAAAAAACACCAAAAATTTCAACAACAAACTCAACATTGAAAATCACCAACAAATTCAACAACAACCTCAACAAAGAAAACCATCAAAAAATTCAACAAAAACCGCAACATTCAAAAACAACAACAAATTCAACAAAAAACTCAACAATGAAACAAACCAAAAATTTCAACAACAACTTAAACTTTGAATAATACCAAAAAATTCAACAACCTCAACATTGAGAAACAGCAACAAATTCAACTGCAACCTCAACTTTGAAAAATACAAAAAGATTAAAAAAAAAACATTGAATACACCAATAAATTCAACAACAACCTCAATATTGAAAATCACCAACACATTCAACAACAACGTCAACAATGAAAAATGCCAACATATTCCACAAAAAACTCAACAATGCAAAACACCAAAATATTCAACTACAACCTCAATTTTGAAAAACACCAACAGATTTAAAAACCTCAACATTCAAATACACCAACAAATTTAACAACAACCTCAACAATGAAAAACATCAAAAAATTCAACAAAAAGAACCTCAACAATGACAAACACCAAACAATTCAACACCAACATCAACATTCAAAAACAACAACAAATTCAACAACAACCTCAACAATGAAAAAGACCAAAAAATTCAACAACAACCTCAACATTCAGAAACACCAACAAATTCAACAAAAACCTCAACAATGAAAAACACCAAAAAATTCAACAACAACCTCAACTTTGGAAAACATCAAGAAATTCAACAACCTCAACATTGAAAAAGACCAACAAATTCAACAGCAACCTCAACTTTGAAAAATACAAAAAAGATTAAAATAAACCATTGATAACACCAATAAATTCAACAACCTCAACATTGAAAATAACCAACAAATTCAACATCAACCTCAGCAATGAAAATAACCAACAATTCAACAACAACCTCAAAAATGCAAAACACCAACAAATTCAACAGGTACCGCAACAATGAAAAACATCATAAAATTCAACAACAACCTGAACATTCAAAAACAACAAGTTCAACAAAAAACTCAGCAAAGAAAAACACCAAAAAATTCAACAACTACCTCAATATTGAAAATCACCAACAAATTCATCAACAACCTCAACAATGAAAACAGGCAAACAATTCAACAACAACGACCTCAACAATGAAAAACACCAAAAAATTCAACAACAACCTCAACATTGAAAAAATCCAACAATTTCAACAACAACCTCAACAATGAAAAACACCAAAAAATTCAACAACAAACACAACATTGAAAATCACCAACATAATTCAACAACAACCTCAAAAATGAAAACCATCAAAAAATTCAACAAAAACCGCAACATTCAAAAACAACAACAAATTCAACATAAGCTCAACAATGAAAAAAACCAAAAATTTCAACAACAACTTAAACTTTGAAAAATACCAAAAAATTCAACAACCTCAACATTGAGAAACAGCAACAAATTCAACTGCAACCTCAACTTTGAAAAATACAAAAAGATTAAAAAAAACATTGAATACACCAATAAATTCAACAACAACCTCAATATTGAAAATCACCAAAAAATTCAACAACAACCTGAACTTTGAAAAGGACTAACAAATTCAAAAACCTCAACATCGAAAATCACCAACAAATTCAACAACAACATCAACGATGAAAAACACCAACAGATTTAAAAACCTCAACATTCAAATACACCAACAAATTTAACAACAACCTCAACAATGAAAAACATCAAAAAATTCAACACAAAGAACCTCAACAATGAAAAACACCAAACAATTCAACACCAACCTCAACATTCAAAAACAACAACAAATTCAACAACAACCTCAACAATGCAAAAGAATAAAAAATTCAACAACAACCTCAACATTCAGAAACACCAACAAATTCAACAAAAACCTCAACAATGAAAAACACCAAAAAATTCAACAACAACCTCAACTTTGGAAAACATCAAGAAATTCAACAACCTCAACATTGAAAAAGACCAACAAATTCAACAGCAACATGAACTGTGAAAAATACAAAAAAGATTAAAATAAACCATTGATAACACCAATAAATTCATCAACATCAGCAATGAAAAAAACCAACAATTCAACAACAACATCAAAAATGAAAAACACCAACAAATTCAACAAGTACCGCAAAAATGAAAAACATCAAAAAATTCAACAACAAACACAAAATTGAAAATAACCATCAAATTCAACAAAAACCTCTACATTGAAAAGCATCAAAAAATACAACAACAACCTCAACATTCCAAAGCACCAACAAATTCAACAAAAACCTCAACAATGAAAACACCAAAAAATTCAACAACAATAACAACATTGAAAAACACCAACAAATTCAACAACCTCAACATTCGAAAACACCAAATAATTCAACAAAAACCTCAACAATGAAAAACACCAAAAAATTCAACAACAATCTCAACTTTGAAAAACACCAACAACTTCAACAACCTCAACATTGAGAAACACCAACAAATTCAACAAAAACCTCAACATTGAAAGACATCAAAAAATTCAACAACAACCTCAACTTTGAAAAACATCAACAAATTCAACTGCAACCTCAACTTTGAAAAACACGAAAAAGCTCAAGAAAAATCATTGACAGCATAAATAAATTCAACAAGATCCTTAATATTGAAAATCACCAATAAATTCAACAACAACCTCAACAATGAAAAACATCAAAAAAAATTCAACAACAACAACAACCTCAACAATGAAAAACACCGAATAATTCAACAAAAATCTCAATATTCAAAACACCAACAAATTCAACAACAACATCAACATTCGAAAATACCAACAAATTTAACAACAACCTCAACAATGAAAAACACCAACATATTCAACAACAACCTCAGCAATGAAAAACAGCAAACAATTCAACAACAACGACCTCAACAATGAAAAACACCAAAAAATTCATTAACAACCACAGCAATGAAAAATAGGAATTAATTCAACTACAACGATCTCATCCATGAAAAATACCAAAAGATTCAACAACAACCTCAACATTGAAAGACTCCAACAATTTCAACAACAACCTCAACAATGAAGAACACGAAAAAATTGAACAACAAACTCAACATTGAAAATCACCAGCAAATTCAACAACAACCTCAACAATGAAAAACATCAATAAATTCAACAACAACCTCAACATTCAAAAACACCAACAAATTGAACAAAAACCACAACATTGAAAAACATCAAAAAATTCAACAACAACCTCAACTTTGAAAAACACCAACAAATTCAACTGCAACCTCAACTTTGAAAAATACAAAAAAGTTCAAGAAAAATCATTGATTACATCAATAAATTCAACAAGATCCTTAATATTGAAAATCACCAATAAATTCAACAACAACCTCAACAATGAAAAACATTAAAAAATTCAACAACAACAACAACCTCAGCAATGAAAAACACCGAATAATTCAACAAAAATCTCAATATTAAAAACACCAACATATTCAACAACAACATCAACATTCGAAAATAACAACAAATTCAACAACAACCTCAACTTTGAAAAACACCAAAAAATTCAACAACCTCAACATTGAGAAACACCAACTAATTCAAAAGCAACCTCAACATTGAAAAATGCAATAAGATTCAAAAAAGATAATTGAATACACCAATAAATTCAACAACAACCTCAACATTGAAAAACACCAAAATATTCAACAACAACCTCAACAATGAAAAACACCAACAAATTCAAAAACCTCAACATGCCAAAACACCAACAAATTCAACTACATCCTCAATATTTAAAATCACCAACAAATTCAACAACAACCTCAACACTGAAAACCAGCCACAAATTCAACAAAAACCTCAACAACGAAAAACACCAAAAAGTTCATTAACAACCTCAATATTCAAAAACGCCAACAAATTCAACAGCAACCTCAACAATGAAAAACACCAAAATATTCAACAACAACCTCAACATTCAAAAACACCAACATATTCAACAACAACCTCAGCAAGGAAAAACAGCAAACAATTCAACAACAACGACCTCAACAATCAAAAACACCAAAAAATTCATCAACAACCTCAGCAATGAAAAACAGGAATAAATTCAACAACAACGATCTCATCAATGAAAAATACCAAAAGATTCATCAACAACCTCAACATTGAAAAACTCCAACAATTTCAACAACAACCTCAACAATGAAAAACACCAAAAAATTCAACAACGAATTCAACATTGAAAATAACGAACAAGTTCAACAACAACCTTAACAATGAAAAACACCAAATAATTCAACAACAATCTCAATATTCAAAGCACCAACAAAATCAACAACAACATCAACATTCGAAAATACCACCAAATTCAACAACAACCTCAACACTGAAAACCAGCAACAAATTCAACACAAACCTCAACAACGAAAAACACCAAAAAATTCATTAACAACCTCAATATTCAAAAACGCCAACAAATTCAACTGTAACCTCAACAATGAAAAACATCAAAATATTCAACATCAACCTCAACATTCAAAAACACCAACATATTCAACAACAACCTCAGCAAGGAAAAACAGCAAACAATTCAACAACAACGACCTCAACAATCAAAAACACCAAAAAATTCATCAACAACCTCAGCAATGAAAAACAGGAATAAATTCAACAACAACGATCTCATCAATGAAAAATACCAAAAGATTCATCAACAACCTCAACATTGAAAAACTCTAACAATTTCAAAAACAACCTCAACAATGAAAAACACCAAAAAATTCAACAACAAATTCAACATTGAAAATAACGAACAAGTTCAACAACAACCTCAACAATGAAAAACACCAAATAATTCAACAACAATCTCAATATTCAAAGCACCAACAAAATCAACAACAACATCAACATTCGAAAATACCACCAAATTCAACAACAAACTCAACAGTGAAAAACACCAAAAAATTCAACAACAACCTCAACATTCAAAAACACCAACAAATTCAACAGCAACCTCAGCAATGAAAAACAACAAACAATTCAACAACAAAGACCTAAACAATGAAAAACACCAAAAAATTCATCCACAAACTCAGCAATGAAAAACAGGAATAAATTCAACAACAACGATCTCATCAATGAAAAATACCAAAAGATTCAACAACAACCTCAACATTCAAAAACACCAACAAATTGAACAAAAACCACAACATTGAAAAACATCAAAAAATTCAACTACAACCTCAACTTTGAAAAACACCAACAAATTCAACTGCAACCTCAACTTTGAAAAATACCAAAATATTCAACAACAACCTCAACAATGAAAAACACCAACAAATTCAAAAACCTCAACATGGAAAAACACCAACAAATTCAACTACATCCTCAATATTTAAAATCACCAACAAATTCAACAACAACCTCAACACTGAAAACCAGCAACAAATTCAACAAAAACCTCAACAACGAAAAACACCAAAAAATTCATTAACAACCTCAATATTCAAAAACGCCAACAAATTCAACAGCAACCTCAACAATAAAAAACACCAAAATATTCAACAACAACCTCAACATTCAAAAACACCAACATATTCAACAACAACGACCTCAACAATCAAAAACACCAAAAAATTCATCAACAACCTCAGCAATGAAAAACAGGAATGAATTCAACAACAACGATCTCATCAATGAAAAATACCAAAAGATTCACCAACAACCTCAACATTGAAAAACTCCAACAATTTCAACAACAACCTCAACAATGAAAAACACCAAAAAATTCAACAACAAATTCAACATTGAAAATAATGAACAAGTTCAACAACAACCTCAACAATGAAAAACACCAAAAAATTCAACAACAACCTCAACATTGAAAATCACCAACACATTCAACAAAAACCTCAACAATGAAAAACACAAAAAAATTCATCAACAACCTCAACATTCAAAAACACCAAATAATTCAACAAAAACCTCAACAATGGAAAACTCCAAAAAATTCAACAACAACCTCAACTTTGAAAAACAACAATAACTTCAACAACCTCAACCTTGAAAAACACCAACAACTTCAACCACCTCAACATGGAAGAACACCAACAAATTCAACTGCAACCTCAACTTTGAAAAATACATAAAAGATCAGAAAAAACCATTGATAACACCAATAAATTCAACAACCTCAACATTGTAAATTACCAACAAATTCAACAACAACCTCAGCAATGAAAAACATCTAAACACTCAACAACAACCTCAACTTTGAAAAACACCAAAAAATTCAACAAGCTCAAAATTGAGAAACAGCAATAAATTCAACTGCGACCTCAACTTTGAAAAATACAAAAAGATTACAAAAAAAACATTGAATGCACCAATAAATTCAACAACAACCTCAACATTGAAAATCACCAACAAATTCAACAACTACCTCAACAATGAAAAACACGAAAAAATTCATCAACAACCTCAACATTCAAAAACACCAAAAAATTCAACAAAAACCTCAACAATGAAAAACACCAAATAATTCAATAACAACCTCAACCTTGAAAAACACCAACAACTTCAACCACCTCAACATGGAAGAACACCAACAAATTCAATTGCAACCTCAACTTTGAAAAATACATAAAAGATCAAAAAAAACCATTGATAACACCAATAAATTCAACAACCTCAACATTGTAAATCAACAAAAAAATTCAACAACAACATCAGCAATGAAAAACATCTAAACACTCAACAACAACCTCAACTTTGAAAAACACCAAAAAATTCAACAAGCTCAACATTGAGAAACAGCAACAAATTCCACTTCAACCTCAACTTTGAAAAATACAAAAAGATTCAAAAAAAGACATAGAATACACCAATAAATTCAACAACAATCTCAATATTGAAAATCACAATAAAATTCAACAACAACCTCAACTTTGAAAAACACCAACAAATTCAAAACCCTCAACTTGGAAAAACACCAACAAATTCAACAAAAACCTCAACAATGAAAAACACCAAAAAATTCAAAAAAAAACCCCAACAATGAAAAACACCAAAAAATTCAAGAACAACCTCAATTTGAAAAACACCATCAAATTCAACAACCTCAACATTGAAAAACACCAACAAATTCAACAACAACCTCAACTTTAAAAAATACAAAACGGTTCAACAAAATAAAAATTGATAACACCAAAAAATTCAACTACAACCTCAATATTGAAAATTTCCAACAAATTTAACAACAACCCCAACAGTGAAAAACACCAACAAATTCAACAAAAACCTCAGCAATGAAAAACGCCAAAAAATTCACCAACAACCTCAACATTCAAAAACACCAACAAATTCAACAGAAACCTCAACAATGAGAAACACCAAAAAATTCAACAACAACCTCAACATTGAAAATCACCAACACATTCAACAAAAACCTCAACAATGAAAAACACAAAAAAATTCATCAACAACCTCAACATTCAAAAACACCAAATAATTCAACAAAAACCTCAACAATGGAAAACGCCAAAAAATTCAACAACAACCTCAACTTTGAAAAACAACAATAACTTCAACAACCTCAACATTGAAAAACAACAACAAATTCAACAACAAACTCAACATTGAAAATCACCAAAAAATTCAACAACAACCTCAACATTGAAAAACTCCAACAAGTGAAACAACAACCTCAACAAAGAAAAACAATAAAATATTCAACAAGAAACTCAACATTGAAAATCACCAACAAAATCTACAAAAACATCAACAATGGAAAACACCAAAAAATTCATCAACAACCTCAACATTCAAAAACACCAACAAATACAACAAAAACCTCAACAATGAAAAACACCAAAAAATTCTACAACAACATTAGCATTGAAAATCACGAACAAATTCAACATAAACCTCAACAATGAAAAACACTAAACCATTCATCAACAACCTCAACATTCAAAAACACCAAATAATTCAACAAAAACCTCAAGAATGAAAAACACCAACAGCTTCAACAACCTCAACATTGAAGAACACCAACAAATTCAACTGCAACCTCAACTTTGATAAATACAAAAAAAAAAATAAAAACCATTGAAAACACCAATAAATTCAACAAAATCAACATTGAAAATCACGAACAAATTCAACAACAACCTCAGCAATGAAAAACATCAAAAAATGTAACAACAACCTCAACTTTGAAAAACACCAAAACATTCAACAAGCTCAACATTGAGAAACAGCAACAAATTCCACTTCAAACTCAACTTTGAAAAATACAAAAAGATTCAAAAAAAGACATAGAATACACCAATAAATTCAACAACAATCTCAATATTGAAAATCACAAAAAAATTCAACAACAACCTCAACATTTAAAAACTCCAAATTATCAACAACAACCTCAAATTTGAAAAACACCAACAAATTCAAAACCCTCAACTTGGAAAAACACAAACAAATTCAACAAAAACCTCAACAATGAAAAACACCAAAAAATTCACGAACAACCTCAATTTGAAAAACACCATAAAATTCAATAACCTCAACATTGAAAAACACCAAAAAATTCAATAACAACCTCAATATGGAAAATCACCAACAAATTTAACAACAACCTCAACAATGAAAAACATCAAAAATTCAACAACAACAACCACAACAATGAAAAACACCAAACAATTCAACAACAACCTCAACATTCAAAAACACCAACAAATTCAACAACAACTTCAACATTAAAAAGCACCAACAAATTCAACAACATTCTCAACATTGAAAATCACAAAAAATTCAACAAAAACCTCAACATTGAAAAACTCCAACAATTTCAACAACAACCTCAACATTGAAAAACACCAAAAAATTCAAAAACAAACTCAACATTGAAAATCAACAACAAATTCAACAACAACCTCAACTTTGAAAATCACCAACAAATTCAAAAACCTCAACATTTAAAAACACCAACAAATTCAACCACAAACTCAATATTGAAAATCACCAACAAATTCAACAACAGCTTCAACAGTGAAAAACACCAACAAATTCAACAAAAATCTCAGCAATGAAAAACGCCAAAAAATTCACCAACAACCTCAACATTCAAAAGCACCAGCAAATTCAACAGAAACCTCAACAATGAGAAACACCAAAAAAATCAACAACAACCTCAACATTGAAAATCACCAACAAATTCAACAAAAACCTCAACAATGAAAAACACAAAAAAATTCATCAACAACCTCAACATTCAAAAACACCAAATAATTCAACAAAAACCTCAAAATGAAAAACTCCAAAAAATTCAACAACAACCTCAACTTTGAAAAACAACAACAACTTCAACAACCTCAACATAGAAAAACACCAACAAATTCAACAACAGACTCAACATTGAAAATCACCAAAAAATTCAACAACAACCTCAACATTGAAAAACTCCAACAAGTGAAACAACAACCTCAACAAACAAAAACACCAAAATATTCAACAAGAAACTCAACATTGAAAATCACCAACAAAATCAACAAAAACATCAACAATGGAAAACACCAAAAAATTCATCAACAACCTCAACATTCAAAAACACCAACAAATACAACAAAAACCTCAACAATGAAAAACACCAAAAAACTCTACAACAACCTCAACACTGAAAATCACTAACAAATTCAACATAAACCTCAACAATGAAAAACACTAAACCATTCATCAACAACCTCAACATTCAAAAACACCAAATAATTCAACAAAAACCTCAACAATGAAAAACACCAACAGCTTCAACAACCTCAACATTGAAGAACACCAACAAATTCAACTGCAACCTCAACTTTGATAAATACAAAAAAAAATAAAAACCATTGAAAACAACAATAAATTCAACAAAATCAACATTGAAAATCACGAACAAATTCAACAACAACCTCAGCCATGAAAAACATCATAAAATGTAACAACAACCTCAACTTTGAAAAACACCAAAAAATTCAACAAGCTCAACATTGAGATACAGCAACAAATTCAACTGCAACCTAAACTTTGAAAAATACAAAAAGATTCAAAAAAAACATTGAATACACCAATAAATTCAACAACAATCTCAACATTGAAAAACACCAAAAAATTCAACAATAACCTCAAAAATGAAAAACACCAAAAAATTCAATAACAACCTCAACCTTGAAAAACACCAACAACTTCAAGCACCTCAACATGGAAAAACACCAACAAATTCAACTGCAACCTCAACTTTGAAAAATACATGAAAGATCAAAAAAAACCATTGATAACACCAATAAATTCAACAACCTCAACATTGTAAATCACCAACAAATTCAACTACAACATCAGCAATGAAAAAAATCTAAACACTCAACAACAACCTCAACTTTGAAAAACACCAAAAAATTCAACAACCTCAACATTGAGAAACAGCAACAAATTCAACTGCGACCTCAACTTTGAAAAATACAAAAAGATTAAAAAAAAAACATTGAATGCACCAATAAATTCAACAACAACAACAACATTGAAAATCACCAACAAATTCAACAAAAACCTCAACAATGAAAAACACCAAAAAATTCATCAACAATCTCAATATTGAAAATCACAAAAAAATTCAACAACAACCTCACAATTGAAAAACATCAAATTATCAACAACAACCTCAACTTTGAAAAACACCAACAAATTCAAAACAGTCAACATGGAAAAACAGCAACAAATTCAACAACAACCTCAACAATGAAAAACACCAACAAATTCAAAAAAAACCTCAACAATGAAAAACACCAAAAAATTCAACAACAACCTCAGCAATGAAAAACATCAAAAAATGTAACAACAACCTCAACTTTGAAAAACAGCAAAATATTCAACAAGCTCAACATTGAGAAACAACAACAAATTCAACTGCGACCTCATCTTTGAAAAATACAAAAAGATTAAAAAAAAACATTGAATACACCAATAAATTCAACAACAACCTCAACATTGAAAATCACCAACAAATTCAACAAAAACCTCAACAATGAAAAACACGAAAAAATTCATCAACAAACTCAACATTCAAAAACACCAACAAATTCAACAAAAACCTCAACAATGAAAAACACCAAAAAATTCAATAACAACCTCAACCTTAAAAGACACCAACAACTTCAACCACCTCAACATGAAAGAACAACAACAAATTCAAATGCAACCTCAACTTTGAAAAATACATAAAAGATCAAAAAAAACCATTGATAACACCAATAAGTTCAACAACCTCAACATTGTAAATCACCAACAAATTCAACAACAACATCAACAATGAAAAATACAAAAAGATTCAAAAAAAACCTCAACAATGAAAAACACCAAAAAATTCAACAACAACCACAATTTGAAAAACACCATCAAATTCAACAACCTCAACATTGAAAAACACCAACAAATTCAACAACAACCTCAACTTTAAAAAATACAAAAAGGTTCAACAAAATAAAAATTGATAACACCAACAAATTCAACAACAACCTCAATATTGAAAATCACCAGCAAATTTAACAACAACCTCAACAATGAAATAAATCAATAATTCAACAACAACAACCACAAACATGAAAAACACCAAACAATTCAACAACAACCACAACAATTAAAAACACCAAACAATTCAACAACAACCTCAACATTCAAAAACACCAACTAATTCAACAACAACCTCAACATTGAAAAACACCAAAAAATTCAAAAACAAACTCAACATTGAAAATGACCAGCAAATTCAACAACAACCTCAACTTTGAAAAACACCAACAAATTCAAAAACCTCAACATGGAAAAACACCAACAAATTCAACCACAACCTCAATTTTGAAAATCACCAACAAATTCAACAACAACCTCAACAGTGAAAAACACCAACAATGTCAACAAAAACCTCAGCAATGAAAAACACCAATAAATTCACCAACAACCTCAACATTCAAAAACACCAACAAATTCAACAGAAACCTCAAAAATGAGAAACACCAAAAAATTCAACAACAACTTCAACATTGAAAATTACCAACAAATTCAATAAAAACCTCAACAATGAAAAAGACAAAAAAAATCATCAACAACCTCAACTTTGAAAAACACCAACAACTTCAAAAACCTCAACATTGAAAAACAGCAACAAATTCAACTGCAACCTCAACTTTGAAAATTACAAAAAAGATTAAAAAAAACCCATTGATAAAACCAATAAAGTCAACAACATCAACATTGAAAGTCATCAACTAATACAAAAACAACCTCAGCAATGAAAAACATCAAAAAATTCAACAACAGCCTCAACTTTGAATAACGCCAAAAAATTCAACATCCTCAACATTGAGAAACAGCAACAAATTCAACTGTAACATCAACTTTGAAAAATACAAAAAGATTCAAAAAAAGACATTGAACACACCAATAAATTCAACAACAATCTCAATATTGAAAATCACAAAAAAATTCAACAACAACCTCAACATTGGAAAACACCAAATTATCAACAACAACCTCAACTTTGAAAAACACCAAAAAATTCAACAACAACCTCAACAATGAAAAACACCAACAAATTCAAAAAAAACCTCAACAATGAATAACACCAAAAAATTCAACAACAACCTCAATTTGAAAAACACCAACAAATTCAACAACCTCAACATTGAAAAACACCAACAAATTCAACAACAACCTCAACATTAAAAAATACAAAACGGTTCAACAAAATAAAAATTGATAACACCAACAAATTCAACAACAACCTCAATATTGAAAATCACCAACAAATTTAACAACAACCTCAACAATGAAAAACATCAAAAATTCAACAACAACAACCACAACAATGAAAAACACCAAAAAATTAAACAACAACCTCAACATTCAAAAACACCAACAAATTCAACAAAAACCTCAACATTGAAAAATTCCAACAATTTCAACAACAACCTCAACAATGAAAAACACCAAAAAATTCAAAAACAAACTCAACATTGAAATTCACCAACAAATTCAACAACAACCTCATCTTTGAAAAACACCAACAAATTCAAAAACATCAAAATGGAAAAACACCAACAAATTTAACCACAACCTCAATATTGAAAATCACCAACAAATTCAACAACAGTCTCAACAGTGAAAAACACCAACAAATTCAACAAAAACCTCAACAATGAAAAACACAAAAAAATTCATCAACAACCTCAACATTCAAAAACACCAAATAATTCAACAAAAACCTCAACAATGAAAAACTCCAAAAAATTAAACAACAACCTCAACTTTGAAAAACAACAACAACTTCAACAGCCTCAACATTGAAAAACACCAACAAATTCAACAACAAACTCAACATTGAAAATCACCAAAAAATTCAACAACAACCTCAACATTGAAAAACTCCAAAAAGTTAAACAACAACCTCAACAAAGAAAAACGCTAAAAAATTCAACAAGAAACTCAACACTGAAAATCACCAAAAAAATCAACAAAAACATCAACAATGAAAAACACGAAAAAATTCATCAACAACCTCAACATTCAAAATCACCAACAAATTCAACAAAAACCTCAACAATGAAAAACACCAAAAAATTCTACAACAACCTCAACATTGAAAAACACCAACAAATTCAACAACAAACTCAACATTGAAAATCACCAAAAAATTCAACAACAACCTCAACATTGAAAAACTCCAAAAAGTTAAACAACAACCTCAACAAAGAAAAACGCTAAAAAATTCAACAAGAAACTCAACACTGAAAATCACCAAAAAAATCAACAAAAACATCAACAATGAAAAACACGAAAAAATTCATCAACAACCTCAACATTCAAAATCACCAACAAATTCAACAAAAACCTCAACAATGAAAAACACCAAAAAATTCTACAACAACCTCAACATTGAAAATCACCAACAAATTAAACAAATACCTCAACAATGAAAAACACGAAAAAATTCATCAACAACCTCAACATTCAAAAACACCAAAAAATTCAACAAAAACCTCAACAATGAAAAACACCAAAAAATTCAATAACAACCTCAACCTTGAAAAACACCAACAACTACAAGCACCTCAACATGGAAAAACACCAACAAATTCAACTGCAACCTCAACTTTGAAAAATACATGAAAGATCAAAAAAAACCATTGATAACACCAATAAATTCAACAACCTCAACATTGTAAATCACCAACAAATTCAACAACATCAGCAATGAAAAACATCTAAACACTCAACAACAACCTCAACTTTGAAAAACACCAAAAAATTCAACAACCTCAACATTGAGAAACAGCAACAAATTCAACTGCAACCTCAACTTTGAAAAATACAAAAAGATTCAAAAAAAGACATTGAATACACCAATAAATTCAACAACAATCTCAATATTGAAAATCACAAAAATATTCAACAACAACCTCAAAATTGAAAAACACCAAATTATCAACAACAACCTCAACTTTGAAAAACACCAACAAATTCAAAACCGTCAACATGGAAAAACACCAACAAATTCAACAACAACCTCAACAATGAAAAACATCAACAAATTCAAAAAAAACCTCAACAATGAAAAACACCAAAAAATTCAACAACAACCTCAATTTGAAAAACACCAACAAATTCAACACTCTCAACATAGAAAAACACCAACAAATTCAACTACAACCTCAACTTTAAAAAATACAAAAAGGTTCAACAAAATAAAAATTGATAACACCAACAAATTCAACAACAACCTCAATATTGAAAATCACTAACAAATTTAACAACAACCTCAACAATGAAAAACATCAAAAATCCAAAAACATCAACCACACCAATGAAAAACACCAAACAATTCAACAACAACCTCAACATTAAAAAACACCAAGAAATTCAACAACAACATCAACATTGAAAAACACCAACAAATTCAACAACATTCTCAACATTGAAAATCACATAAAATTCAACAACAACCTCAACAATGAAAAACACCAAAAAATACAAAAACAAACTCTACATTGAAAATCAACAACAAATTCAACAACAACCTCAACTTTGAAAAACACCAACAAATTCAAAAACCTCAACATGGAAAAATACCAACAAATTCAACCACAACCTCAATTTGAAAATCACCAACAAATTCAACAACAACCTCAACAGTGAAAAACACCAACAAATTCAACAAAAACCTCCGCAATGAAAAACAACAAAAAATTCAACAACAACCTCAACATTCAAAAACACCAACAAATTCAACAGAAACCTCAACAATGAGAAACATCAAAAAATTCAACAACAACCTCAACATTGAAAATCACCAACAAATTCAACAAAAACCTCAACAATGAAAAACACAAAAAAATTCATCAACAACCTCAACATTCAAGAACACCAAATAATTCAACAAAAACCTCAACAATGAAAAATATCAAAAAATTCAACAACAACCTCAACTTTGATAAACACCATCAACTTCAACAACCTCAACATTGTAAAACAGCAACAAATTCAACTGCAACCTCACCTTTGAAAAATACAAAAAATATCAATAAAAACCATTGATAACACCAATAAATTCAACAACCCCAACATTGAAAATCATCAACTAATTCAACAACAATCTCAGCAATGAAAAACATCAAAAAATTCAACAACAGCCTCAACTTTGAATAACACCAAAAAATTCAACAAGCTCAACATTGAGAAACAGCAACAAATTCAACTGCAACCTAAGGTTTGAAAAATACATAAAGATTCAAATAAAAACATTGAATACACCAATAATTTCAACAACAACCTCAACATTGAAAATCACCAACAAATTCAACAAAAACCTCAACAATGAAAAACACCAAAAAATTCAACAACAACCTCAACATTCAAAAACACCAAAAAATTCAACAAAAACCTCAACATTGAAAAATACCAAAAAATTCAACAACCTCAACATTGAAAAACACCAAGAAATTCAACTGCAACCACAACTTTGTTAAATACAAAAAAGGTAAAAAAAAACCATTGATAACACCAATAAATTCAACAACCTCAACATTAAAAAACACCAAAAATTCAACAACAAACGCAGCTTTGAAGAACACCAGCAAATTCAACAACCTAAACTTTGAAAAACATCATCAAATTCAACAACAACCTCAACTTTTTAAAATACAAAACGTTTCAACAAAATCAAAATTGATAACACCAACAAATTCAACCACAACCTCAATATTGAAAATCACCAACAAATTTAACAACAACATCAACAATTAAAAACATCAAAAAATTCAACAACAACAACCACAACAATGAAAAACACCAAACAATTCAACAACAACCTCAACATTCAAAAACACCAACAAATTCAACAACAACCTCGTCAATGAAAAACATCAAAAAATTCATCAACAACCTCAACATTCAAAAACACTAACAAATTCAACAAAAACCTCAACAATTAAAAAAACCAAAACATTCAACAAAAACGTCAACTTTGAAAAATAACAACAAGTTCAACAACCTCAACAGTGAAAAACACCAACAAATTCAACAACAACCTCAGCAATCAAAAACAGGCACAAATTCAATAACAACCTCTGCAATGAAAAACACACAAAAATTCAACAACAAACTAAACATTCAAAAACACCAACAAATTCAACAAAAACCTCAACAATGAAAATCACCAAATAAATCAACAACAACCTCAACATTGAAAAACTCCAACAATTTCAACAACAAACACAACATTGAAAATCACCAACAAATTCAACAACAACCTCAACAATGAGAAACATCAACAAATTCAACAACAACTTCAACATTCAAAAACAACAACAAATTCAAAAAAAAACTCAGCAATGAAAAACACCAAAAAATTCAACAACGAACTCAACTTTGAAAAAAACCAAAAAATTCAACAACCTCAACATTGAGAAACAGCAACAAATTGAACTGCAACCTCAACTTAGAAAAATACAAAAAGATTAAAAAAAAACATTGAATACACCAATGAATTGAACAACAACCTCAATATTGAAAATCACCAAAAAATTCAACAACAACCACAACATTGAAAAACACCAAAATATTCAACAACAACCTCAACTTTGAAAAACACCTACAAATTCAGAAACCTCAACATGGAAAAACACCATCAATTTAAACAACAACCTGAATATTGAAAATCACCAACAAATTCAACAACAACCTCAACATTCGAAGACACCAACAAAATCAACAACAACCTCAACAATGAAAAACACCAAAAACTGCAACAACAACCTCAACATTCAAAAACAGCAACAAATTCAACAAAAACCTCAACAATTAAAAAACCAAAAAATTCAACAACAACGTCAACTTTGAATAACACCAAAAAATTCAACAACCTCAACATTGAGAAACAGCAACAATTCAACTGTAACCTCAACTTTGAAAAATTTAAAAAGATTAAAAAAAAGCAACATTGAATACACCAATAAATTCAACAACAAACTCAATATTGAAAATCACCAACAAATTCAACAACAACCTCAACTTTGAAAAACACCAAAAAATTCAACAACATCAACATTGAAAAACAGCAAAAAATTCAACTGCAACCTCAACATTGAAAAATACAAAAAGATTCAAAAAAAAACATTGAATACACCAATAAATTCTACAACAATCTCATTATTGAAAACCACCAAAAAATTCAACAACAACCTCAACATTGAAAAACATCAAATTATCAACAACAACCTCAACTTTAAAAAACACCAACAAATTCAAAAACCTCAGCATGGAAAAACACCAACAAATTCAACTACAACCTCAATATTGAAAATCACCAACAAATTCAACAACAACCTCAACAATGAAAAACACCAACAAATTCAACAAAAAAATCAACAATGAAAAACACCAAAAAAATCAACAAAAACCTCAACTTTGAAAAACACCAACTACTTCAACAACCTCAACACTGAAAAACACCAAGAAATTCAACTGCAAACTCAACTTTGTTAAATACAAAAAGATCAAAAAAAACCATTGATAACACCAATAAATTCAACAACCTCAACATTGAAAAACACCAACAAATTCAACAACAACCTCAACTTTTAAAAGTACAAAAAGGTTCAACAAAATAAAAATTGAATGCACCAACAAATTCAACGACAACCTCAAAATTGAAAATCACCAACAAATTTAACAACAACCTCAACAATGAAAAATATCAAAAATTCAACAACAACAACCACAAGAATGAAAAACACCAACAAATTCAACAACAACCTCAATTTTGAAAATCACCAACAAATTTAACAACAACCTCAACATTGAAAAACATCAAAAATTCAACAACAACAACCACAACAATGAAAAACAACAAACAATTCAACAACAACCTCAACATTCAAAAACACCAACAAATTCAACAACAAGCTCAACATTGAAAAACACCAACAAATTCAACAACATTCTCAACATTGAAAATCACAAAAATATTCAACAACAACCTCAACATTGAAAAATTCCAACAATTTCAACAACAACCTCAACAATGAAAAACACCAAAAAATTCAAAAACAAACTCAACATTGAAAATCACCAACAAATTCAACAACAACCTCAACTTTGAAAAACACCAACAAATTCAAAAACCTCAACATGGAAAAACACCAACAAATTCAACCACAACCTCAATATTGAAAATCACCAACAAATTCAACAACAACCTCAACAGTGAAAAACACCAACAAATTCAACATAAAACTCAACAATGAAAAACACCAAAAAATTCATCAACAACCTCAACATTCAAAAACACATACAAATTCAACAGAAACCTCAACAATGAAAAACATCAAAAAATTCAGCAAAAACCTCAACATTGAAAATCACCAACAAATTCAACTAAAACCTCAACAATGAAAAACACCAAATAATTCATCGACGACCTCCACATTCAAAAACGCCAAATAATTCAACAAAAACCTCAAGAATGAAAAACACCAAAAAATTCAACAACAAACTCAACTTTGAAAAACAACAACAACATCAACAACCTTAACATAGAAAATCATCAACTAATTCAACAACAACCTCAGCAATGAAAAACATCAAAAAATCAACAACAACCTCAACTTTGAATAACACCAAAAAATTCAACAACCTCAACAATGAGAAACAGCAAGAAATTCATCTGCAACCTTAGGTTTGAAAACTACACAAAGATTCAAATAAAAACATTGATAACACCAATTAATTCAAAAACCTGAAGAATCAAAATCACCAAACAAATTCAACAAGAACCTCAGCAAGGAAAAACATTAAAAAATTGAACAAGAACCTCAACAGTGACAAACACCAACAAATTCAACAAGTACAGCAACAATGAAAAACATCAAAAAATTCAACAAAAAATTCAACTTTGAAAAACACCAACAAATTCAACAACCTCAACTTTGAGAAAGAGCAACAAATTCAAATGCAACATCAACTTTGAAAAATACAAAAAGATTAAAAAAAAAACATTGAATAGAGCAATAAATTCAACAACAACCTCAACATTGAAAATCACCAACAAATTCAAGAAAAACCTCAACAATGAAAAACACCAAAAAATTCATCAAACAACCTCAACATTCAAAAACACCAATAAATTCAACAAAAACCTCAACAATGAAGAACACCAAAAAATTCAACAACAACCTCAACATTGAAAAACTCCTACAATTTCAACAACAACCTCATCAATGAAAAACACCAAAAAATTCAACAACAAACTCAACATTGAAAATCACAAACAAATTCAGCAACAACCTCAACTTTGAAAAACACCAACAAATTCAAAAACCTCAACATGGAAAAACACCAACAATTTCAACCACAACCTCAACATTGTAAATCAACAACAAATTCAACAACAACCTCAACAATGAAAAACACCAACAAATTCAACAAAAACCTTAGCCAAGAAAAACACCAAAAAATTCATCAACAACCTCAACATTCAAAAACACCAACAAATTCAACAGAATTCTCAACAATGAAAACACCAAAAAATTCAAACACAACCTCAACATTGAAACTCACCAACAAATTCAACAAAAATCTCAAAAATGAAAAACACCAATAAAGTCAACAACCTCAACGTTGAAAATCACCAAAAAATTGAACAAATACCTCAACAGTGAAAAACACCAAAAAATTCAACAACAACCTCAAATTTGATAAACACCAAAAAATTCAACAACCTCAACTTTGAGAAACAGCAACAAATTCAACTGCAACCTCAACTTTGAAAAATACAAAAAGATTCAAGTAAAAACATTGAATGCACCAATAAATTCAACAACAACCTCAACATTGACAATCACCAACAAATTCAACAAAAACCTCAACAATGAAAAACATCTAAAAATTCATCAACAACCTCAACATTCAAAAACACCAAAAAAATTAACAATAACCTCAACATTGAAAAACACCAACATATTCAAATACCAGAACATGGAAAAACACCAACAAATTCAACTTCAAACTCAATATTGAAAATCACAAACAAATTCAACAACAACCTCAACTATGTAAAACACCAACAAATTCAACAAAAACCTCAACAATGAAAAAGAACAAAAAATTCAACAACAAATTCAATTTGAAAAACACCAACAGATTTAACAACCTCAACATTCAACTACATCAACAAATTCATCAACAAACGCAGCTTTGAAAAACACCTACAAATTCAACAACCTCAACATTGAAAAACACCAACAAATTCAACAACAACCTCAACTTTTACAAATACAAAAAGGTTCAACAAAAGAAAAATTGATAACACCAACAAATTCAACAACAACCGCAAAATTGAAAATCACCAACAAATTTAACATCAACCTCAACAATGAAAAACATCAAAAAATCAACAACAACCACGACAATGAAAAACACCAAAAAATTCAACAACAACCTCAATATTGAAAATCACCAACTAATTTAACAACAACCTCAACAATGAAAAACATCAATAATTCAACAACAAGAACCACAACAATGAAAAACACCAACAATTTCAACAAAAACCTCAACAATTAAAAACACCAAAAAATTCAACAACAACGTCAACTTTGAAAAATGCCAACAAATTCAACAACCTCAACATTGAAAAACACCAACAAATTCAACAACAAACGCAAAATTGAAAATCACCAAAAAATTCAACAACAACCTCAACATTGAAAAACTCCAGCAAATTCAACAACAACCTCAACAATGAAAAACACCAAAAAATTCAACAAGAAACACAACATTGAAAATCACCAACCAATTCAACAAAAACATCAGCAATGAAAAACACCGAAAAATTCATCAACAACCTCATCATTCAAAAACTGCAGCAACTTCAACAACAACCTCAACAATGAAAAACACCAAAAAATTCAACAAGAAACGCAACATGGAAAATCACCAAAAAATTCAACAAAAACCTCAACAATGAAAAACAGCGAAAAATTCATCAACAACCTCAACATTCAAAAACAAAAAAAAATTCAACAAAAACCTCAACAACGAAAAACACCAAAAAATTCAACAACAACCTCAACATTGAAAAACACCAAAAAATTCAACAAAAACCTCAACAACGAAAAACACCAAAAAAGTCAACAACAACCTCAACTTTGAAAAACACCAGCATATTCAACTGCACCCTCAACTTTGAAAAAAACAAAAAAGATCAAAAAAAACCATTGATAACACCAATAAATTCAACAACCTCAACATTGAAAATCACCAACAAATTCAACAACAACCTCAGCAATGAAAAACATCAAAAAATTCAACAACAACCTCAAATTAGAAAAACACCAAAAAATTCAACACCGTCAACATTGAGAAACAGCAACAAATTCAACTGCAACCTCAACTTTGAAATATACAAAAAGATTAAAAAAAAAACATTGAATAAACCAATAAATTCAACAACAACCACAATATTGAAAATCACCAACAAATTCTTCAACAACCTCAAATTTGATAAACAGCAAAAAATTCAACAACCTCAACTTTGAGAAACAGCAACAAATTCAACTGCAACCTCAACTTTGAAAAATACAAAAAGATTCAAGTAAAAACATTGAATGCACCAATAAATTCAACAACAACCTCAACATTGACAATCACCAACAAATTCAACAAAAACCTCAACAATGAAAAACATCTAAAAATTCATCAACAACCTCAACATTCAAAAACACCAAAAAAATTAACAACAACCTCAACATTGAAAAACACCAACATATTCAAATACCACAACATGGAAAAACACCAACAAATTCAACTTCAAACTCAATATTGAAAATCACAAACAAATTCAACAACAACCTCAACTATGTAAAACACCAACAAATTCAACAAAAACCTCAACAATGAAAAAGAACAAAAAATTCAACAACAACTTCAATTTCAAAAACACCAACAGATTCAGCAACCTCAACATTCAACTACATCAACAAATTCATCAACAAACGCAGCTTTGAAAAACACCTACAAATTCAACAACCTCAACATTGAAAAACACCAACAAATTCAACAACAACCTCAACTTTTACAAATACAAAGAGGTTCAACAAAAGAAAAATTGATAACACCAACAAATTCAACAACAACCGCAAATTGAAAATCACCAACAAATTTAACATCAACCTCAACAATGAAAAACATCAAAAAAACAACAACAACCACGACAATGAAAAACACCAACAAATTCAACAACAATCTCAACATTCAAAAATACCAACAAATTCAACAAAAACCTCAACAATTAAAAAAACCAAAAAATTCAACAACAACGTCAACTTTGAAAAATACCAATCAATTCAACAACCTCAACATTGAAAAACAGCAACAAATTCAACAACAAACTCAACATTGAAAATCACCAAAAAATTCAACAACAACCTCAACATTGAAAAACTCCTACAATTTCAACAACAACCTCATCAATGAAAAACACCAAAAAATTCAACAACAAACTCAACATTGAAAATCACAAACAAATTCAGCAACAACCTCAACTTTGAAAAACACCAACAAATTCAAAAACCTCAACATGGAAAAACACCAACAAATTCAACAACAACCTCAACAATGAAAAACACCAACAAATTCAACAAAAACCTTAGCCAAGAAAAACACCAAAAAATTCATCAACAACCTCAACATTCAAAAACACCAACAAATTCAACAGAATTCTCAACAATGAAAACACCAAAAAATTCAAACACAACCTCAACATTGAAACTCACCAACAAATTCAACAAAAATCTCAAAAATGAAAAACACCAATAAAGTCAACAACCTCAACATTGAAAATCACCAAAAAATTGAACAAATACCTCAACAATGAAAAACACCAAAAAATTCAACAACAACCTCAAATTTGATAAACACCAAAAAATTCAACAACCTCAACTTTGAGAAACAGCAACAAATTCAACTGCAACCTCAACTTTGAAAAATACAAAAAGATTCAAGTAAAAACATTGAATGCACCAATAAATTCAACAACAACCTCAACATTGACAATCACCAACAAATTCAACAAAAACCTCAACAATGAAAAACATCT
Source organism: Cetorhinus maximus (assembly GCF_964194155.1). Classification (NCBI taxonomy): domain Eukaryota; kingdom Metazoa; phylum Chordata; class Chondrichthyes; order Lamniformes; family Cetorhinidae; genus Cetorhinus; species Cetorhinus maximus. The sequence goes on along the minus strand of NW_027596182.1, from coordinate 48,787 downwards.
AAAAATTCATCAACAACCTCAACATTCAAAAACACCAAAAAAATTAACAATAACCTCAACATTGAAAAACACCAACATATTCAAATACCAGAACATGGAAAAACACCAACAAATTCAACTTCAAACTCAATATTGAAAATCACAAACAAATCAACAACAACCTCAACTATGTAAAACACCAACAAATTCAACAAAAACCTCAACAATGAAAAAGAACAAAAAATTCAACAACAACTTCAATTTGAAAAACACCAACAGATTTAACAACCTCAACATTCAACTACATCAACAAATTCATCAACAAACGCAGCTTTGAAAAACACCTACAAATTCAACAACCTCAACATTGAAAAACACCAACAAATTCAACAACAACCTCAACTTTTACAAATACAAAAAGGTTCAACAAAAGAAAAATTGATAACACCAACAAATTCAACAACAACCGCAAAATTGAAAATCACCAACAAAGTTAACATCAACCTCAACAATGAAAAACATCAAAAAATCAACAACAACCACGACAATGAAAAACACCAAAAAATTCAACAACATCCTCAATATTGAAAATCACCAACTAATTTAACAACAACCTCAACAATGAAAAACATCAATAATTCAACAACAAGAACCACAACAATGAAAAACACCAACAAATTCAACAAAAACCTCAACAATTAAAAACATCAAAAAATTCAACAACAACGTCAACTTTGAAAAATGCCAACAAATTCAACAACCTCAACATTGAAAAACACCAACAAATTCAACAACAAACGCAAAATTGAAAATCACCAAAAAATTCAACAACAACCTCAACATTGAAAAACTCCAGCAAATTCAACAACAACCTCAACAATGAAAAACACCAAAAAATTCAACAAGAAACACAACATTGAAAATCACCAACCAATTCAACAAAAACATCAGCAATGAAAAACACCGAAAAATTCATCAACAACCTCATCATTCAAAAACTGCAGCAACTTCAACAACAACCTCAACAATGAAAAACACCAAAAAATTCAACAAGAAACTCAACATGGAAAATCACCAAAAAATTCAACAAAAACCTCAACAATGAAAAACAGCGAAAAATTCATCAACAACCTCAACATTCAAAAACAAAAAAAAATTCAACAAAAACCGCAACAACGAAAAACACCAAAAAATTCAACAACAACCTCAACATTGAAAATCACCAACAAATTCAACAACAACCTCAGCAATGAAAAACATCAAAAAATTCAACAACAACCTCAAATTAGAAAAACACCAAAAAATTCAACACCGTCAACATTGAGAAACAGCAACAAATTCAACTGCAACCTCAACTTTGAAATATACAAAAAGATTTAAAAAAAAACATTGAATAAACCAATAAATTCAACAACAACCACAATATTGAAAATCACCAACAAATTCTTCAACAACCTCAAATTTGATAAACACCAAAAAATTCAACAACCTCAACTTTGAGAAACAGCAACAAATTCAACTGCAACCTCAACTTTGAGAAATACAAAAAGATTCAAGTAAAAACATTGAATGCACCAATAAATTCAACAACAACCTCAACATTGACAATCACCAACAAATTCAACAAAAACCTCAACAATGAAAAACATCTAAAAATTCATCAACAACCTCAACATTCAAAAACACCAAAAAAATTAACAACAACCTCAACATTGAAAAACACCAACATATTCAAATACCACAACATGGAAAAACACCAACAAATTCAACTTCAAACTCAATATTGAAAATCACAAACAAATTCAACAAAAACCTCAACAATGAAAAACATCTAAAAATTCATCAACAACCTCAACATTCAAAAACACCAAAAAAATTAACAACAACCTCAACATTGAAAAACACCAACATATTCAAATACCACAACATGGAAAAACACCAACAAATTCAACTTCAAACTCAATATTGAAAATCACAAACAAATTCAACAACAACCTCAACTATGTAAAACACCAACAAATTCAACAAAAACCTCAACAATGAAAAAGAACAAAAAATTCAACAACAACTTCAATTTGAAAAACACCAACAGATTCAGCAACCTCAACATTCAACTACATCAACAAATTCATCAACAAACGCAGCTTTGAAAAACACCTACAAATTCAACAACCTCAACATTGAAAAACACCAACAAATTCAACAACAACCTCAACTTTTACAAATACAAAAAGGTTCAACAAAAGAAAAATTGATAACACCAACAAATTCAACAACAACCGCAAAATTGAAAATCACCAACAAATTTAACATCAACCTCAACAATGAAAAACATCAAAAAATCAACAACAACCACGACAATGAAAAACACCAACAAATTCAACAACAACCTCAATATTGAAAATCACCAACTAATTTAACAACAACCTCAACAATGAAAAACATCAATAATTCAACAAAAACCTCAACAATTAAAAACACCAAAAAATTCAACAACAACGTCAACTTTGAAAAATGCCAACAAATTCAACAACCTCAACATTGAAAAACACCAACAAATTCAACAACAAACGCAAAATTGAAAATCACCAAAAAATTCAACAACAACCTCAACATTGAAAAACTCCAGCAAGTTCAACAACAACCTCAACAATGAAAAACACCAAAACATTCAACAAGAAACACAACATTGAAAATCACCAACCAATTCAACAAAAACCTCCACAATGAAAAACACCGAAAAATTCATCAACAACCTCATCATTCAAAAACTGCAGCAACTTCAACAACAACCTCAACAATGAAAAACACCAAAAAATTCAACAAGAAACTCAACATTGAAAATCACCAAAAAATTCAACAAAAACCTCAACAATGAAAAACAGCGAAAAATTCATCAACAACCTCAACATTGAAAAACACCAAAAAATTCAACAAAAACCTCAACAACGAAAAACACCAAAAAATTCAACAACAACCTCAACATTGAAAAACACCAAAAAATTCAACAAAAACCTCAACAACGAAAAACACCAAAAAAGTCAACAACAACCACAACTTTGAAAAACACCAACATCTTCAACAACCTCAACATTGAAAAACACCAGCATATTCAACTGCACCCTCAACTTTGAAAAATACAAAAAAGATAAAAAAAAACCATTGATAACACCAATAAATTCAACAACCTCAACATTGAAAATCACCAACAAATTCAACAACAACCTCAGCAATGAAAAACATCAAAAAATTCAACAACAACCTCAAATTAGAAAAACACCAAAAAATTCAACACCGTCAACATTGAGAAACAGCAACAAATTCAACTGCAACCTCAACTTTGAAATATACAAAAAGATTAAAAAAAACATTGAATAAACCAATAAATTCAACAACAACCACAATATTGAAAATCACCAACAAATTCTTCAACAACCTCAAATTTGATAAACACCAAAAAATTCAACAACCTCAACTTTGAGAAACAGCAACAAATTCAACTGCAACCTCAACTTTGAAAAATACAAAAAGATTCAAGTAAAATCATTGAATGCACCAATAAATTCAACAACAACCTCAACATTGACAATCACCAACAAATTCAACAAAAACCTCAACGATGAAAAACATCTAAAAATTCATCAACAACCTCAACATTCAAAAACACCAAAAAAATTAACAACAACCTCAACATTGAAAAACACCAACATATTCAAATACCACAACATGGAAAAACACCAACAAATTCAACTTCAAACTCAATATTGAAAATCACAAACAAATGCAACAACAACCTCAACTATGTAAAACACCAACAAATTCAACAACAACCTCAACTATGTAAAACACCAACAAATTCAACAAAAACCTCAACAATGAAAAAGAACAAAAAATTCAACAACAACTTCAATTTGAAAAACACCAACAGATTCAACAACCTCAACATTCAACTACATCAACAAATTCATCAACAAACGCAGCTTTGAAAAACACCTACAAATTCAACAACCTCAACATTGAAAAACACCAACAAATTCAACAACAACCTCAACTTTTACAAATACAAAAATGTTCAACAAAAGAAAAATTGATAACACCAACAAATTCAACAACAACGTCAACTTTGAAAAATGCCAACAAATTCAACAACCTCAACATTGAAAAACACCAACAAATTCAACAACAAACGCAAAATTGAAAATCACCAAAATATTCAACAACAACCTCAACATTGAAAAACTCCAGCAAGTTCAACAACAACCTCAACAATGAAAAACACCAAAACATTCAACAAGAAACACAACATTGAAAATCACCAACCAATTCAACAAAAACCTCCACAATGAAAAACACCGAAAAATTCATCAACAACCTCATCATTCAAAAACTGCAGCAACTTCAACAACAACCTCAACAATGAAAAACACCAAAAAATTCAACAAGAAACTCAACATTGAAAATCACCAAAAAATTCAACAAAAACCTCAACAATGAAAAACAGCGAAAAATTCATCAACAACCTCAACATTGAAAAACACCAAAAAATTCAACAAAAACCTCAACAACGAAAAACACCAAAAAATTCAACAACAACCTCAACATTGAAAAACACCAAAAAATTCAACAAAAACCTCAACAACGAAAAACACCAAAAAAGTCAACAACAACCACAACTTTGAAAAACACCAACATCTTCAACAACCTCAACATTGAAAAACACCAGCATATTCAACTGCACCCTCAACTTTGAAAAATACAAAAAAGATAAAAAAAAACCATTGATAACACCAATAAATTCAACAACCTCAACATTGAAAATCACCAACAAATTCAACAACAACCTCAGCAATGAAAAACATCAAAAAATTCAACAACAACCTCAAATTAGAAAAACACCAAAAAATTCAACACCGTCAACATTGAGAAACAGCAACAAATTCAACTGCAACCTCAACTTTGAAATATACAAAAAGATTAAAAAAAACATTGAATAAACCAATAAATTCAACAACAACCACAATATTGAAAATCACCAACAAATTCTTCAACAACCTCAAATTTGATAAACACCAAAAAATTCAACAACCTCAACTTTGAGAAACAGCAACAAATTCAACTGCAACCTCAACTTTGAAAAATACAAAAAGATTCAAGTAAAATCATTGAATGCACCAATAAATTCAACAACAACCTCAACATTGACAATCACCAACAAATTCAACAAAAACCTCAACGATGAAAAACATCTAAAAATTCATCAACAACCTCAACATTCAAAAACACCAAAAAAATTAACAACAACCTCAACATTGAAAAACACCAACATATTCAAATACCACAACATGGAAAAACACCAACAAATTCAACTTCAAACTCAATATTGAAAATCACAAACAAATGCAACAACAACCTCAACTATGTAAAACACCAACAAATTCAACAACAACCTCAACTATGTAAAACACCAACAAATTCAACAAAAACCTCAACAATGAAAAAGAACAAAAAATTCAACAACAACTTCAATTTGAAAAACACCAACAGATTTAACAACCTCAACATTCAACTACATCAACAAATTCATCAACAAACGCAGCTTTGAAAAACACCTACAAATTCAACAACCTCAACATTGAAAAACACCAACAAATTCAACAACAACCTCAACTTTTACAAATACAAAAATGTTCAACAAAAGAAAAATTGATAACACCAACAAATTCAACAACAACCGCAAAATTGAATTTAACATCAACCTCAACAATGAAAAACATCAAAAAATCAACAACAACCACGACAATGAAAAACACCAACAAATTCAACAACAACCTCAATATTGAAAATCACCAACTAATTTAACAACAACCTCAACAATGAAAAACATCAATAATTCAACAACAAGAACCACAACAATGAAAAACACCAACAAATTCAACAAAAACCTCAACAATTAAAAACACCAAAAAATTCAACAACAACGTCAACTTTGAAAAATGCCAACAAATTCAACAACCTCAACATTGAAAAACATCAACAAATTCAACAACAAACGCAAAATTGAAAATCACCAAAAAATTCAACAACAACCTCAACATTGAAAAACTCCAGCAAGTTCAACAACAACCTCAACAATGAAAAACACCAAAAAATTCAACAAGAAACACAACATTGAAAATCACCAAAAAATTCAACAAAAACCTCAACAATGAAAAACACCGAAAAATTCTTCAACAACCTCATCATTCAAAAACTCCAGCAACTTCAACAACAACCTCAACAATGAAAAACACCAAAAAATTCAACAAGAAACTCAACATTGAAAATCACCAAAAAATTCAACAAAAACCTCAACAATGAAAAACACCGAAAAATTCATCAACAACCTCAACATTCAAAAACAAAAAAAAATTCAACAAAAACCTCAACAATGAAAAACACCAAAAAATTCAACAACAACCTCAACATTGAAAAACACCAAAAAATTCAACAAAAACCTCAACAACGAAAAACACCAAAAAAGTCAACAACAACCTCAACTTTGAAAAACACCAACATCTTCAACAACCTCAACATTGAAAAACAACAGCATATTCAACTGCACCCTCAACTTTGAAAAGTACAAAAAAGTTCAAAAAAAACCATTGATAACACCAATAAATTCAACAACCTCAACATTGAAAATCACCAACAAATTCAACAACAAACTCAGCAATGAAAAACATCAAAAAATTCAACAACTTCAAATTTGAAAAACACCAAAAAATTCAACACCCTCAACATTGAGAAACAGCAACAAATTCAACTGCAACCTCAACTTTGAAATATACAAAAAGATTCAAAAAAAAAATTGAATAAACCAATAAATTCAACAACAACCACAATATTGAAAATCACCAACAAATTCTTCAACAACCTCAAGTTTGAAAAACACCAAAAAATTCAACACCATCAACATTGAGAAACAGCAACAAATTCAACTGCAACCTCAACTTTGAAAAATACAAAAAGATTCAAAAAAAAACATTGAATAAACCAATAAATTCAACAACAACCACAATATTGAAAATCACCAACAAATTCTTCAACAACCTCAAGTTTGAAAAACACCAAAAAATTCAACAACCTCAACATTGAGAAACAGCAACAAATTCAACTGCAACCACAACTTTGAAATATACAAAAAGATTCAAAAAAAAACATTGAATACACCAATAAATTCAACAACAACCACAATAATGAAAATCACCAAAAAGTTCAACAACAATCTCAACATTGAAAAACACCAAATTATCAACAACATCCTCAACTTTGAAAAACACCAACAAATTCAAAAACCTCAACATGGAAAAACACCAACAAATTCAACTACAACCTCAATATTGAAAATCACCAACAAATTCAAGAACAACCTCTAATTTGAAAAACACCAACAAATTCAACAATAACCTCAACAATGAAAAACGCCAAAAAATTCAACAACAACCTCAATTTGAAAAACACCGACAGATTTAACAACCTCTACATTCAAATAGACCAACAAATTCAACAACAAACTCAGCTTTGAAAAACACCAACAAATTCAACAACAACCTCAACTTTAAAAAATACAAAAAGGTTCAACAAAATAAAAATTTATTACACCAATAAATTCAACAACAACCTCAACAATGAATGACATCAAAAATTCAACAACAACAACCACAACAATGAAAATCAACAAAAAATTCAACAACAACCTCAACATTCTAAAACACCAACAAATTCAACAACAAGCTCAACATTGAAAAACACCAACAAATTCAACAACATTCTCAAAATTGAAAATCACCAAAAAATTCAACAACAACCTCAACATTGAAAAACTCCAACAATATCAACAACAACCTCAGCAATGAAAATCCAAAAAAATTCAAAAACAAACTCAACATTGAAAATCACCAACAAATTCAACAACAACCTCAACTTTGAAAAACTCCAACAAATTCAAAAACCTCAACATGGAAAAACACTAACAAATTCAACCACAACCTCAATATTGAAAATCACCAACAAATTCCACAATAATCTCAACAGTGAAAAACACCAACAAATTCAACAAAAACCTCAACAATGAGAAACACCAAAAAATTCAACAACAACCTCAACATTGAAAATCACCAACAAATTCAACAAAAACCTCAACAATGAAAAACACCAAAAAATTCATCAACAACCTCAACATTCAAAAACACCAAATAATTCAACAAAAACCTCAACATTGAAAAACAGCAAAAAATTCATCAACAACCTCAACTTTGAAAAACACCAACAACTTCAACAACCTCAACATTGAAAATCATCAACTAATTCAACAACAACCTCAGCAATGAAAAACATCAAAAAATTCAACAACAACCTCAACTTTGAATAACGCCAAAAAATTCAACAACCTCAACATTGAGAAACAGCAAGCAATTCAACTGCAACCTTAGGTTTGAAAAATAAAAAAGGATTCAAATAAAAACATTGAATACACCAATAAATTCAACAACAACTTCAACATTGAAAATCACCAACAAATTCAACTACAACCTCAATATTTTAAAATCACCAACAAATTCAACAACAACCTCAACTGTGAAAAACACCAACAAATTCAACAAAAACCTCAACAATGAAAAAGAACAAAAAATTCAACAACAACCTCAATTTGAAAAACACCAACAGATTTAACAACCTCAACATTCAAATACATCAACAAATTCAACAACAAACGCAGCTTTGAAAAACACCTACCAATTCAAAAACCTCAACATTGAAAAACACCATCAAATCCAACAACAACCTCAACTTTTACAAATACAAAAAGGTTCAACAAAAGAAAAATTGATAACACCAACAAATTCAACAACATCCGCAAAATTGAAAATCACCAACAAATTTAACAACAACCTCAACAATGAAAAACATCAAAAATTCAACAACAACAACCACAACAATGCAAAACACCAACAAGTTCAACAAAAACCTCAACAATTAAAAACACCAAAAAATTCAACAACAACGTCAACTTTGAAAAATACCAACAAATTTAACAACCTCAACATTGAAAAACACCAAGAAATTCAACAATAAACGCAATATTGAAAATCACCAAAAAATTCAACAACAACCTCTACATTGAAAAACTCCAACAAATTCAACAACAACCTCTACAAGGAAAAGCACCAAAAAATTCAACAAGAAACTCAACATTGAAAATCACCAACAAATTCAACAAAAACCTCAACAATGAAAAACACCGAAAAATTCATCAACAACCTCAACATTCAAAAACTCCAGCATTTCAACAACAACCTCAACAATGAAAAACACCAAAAAATTCAACAAGAAACTCAACATTGAAAAACACCAACAAATTCAACAAAAACCTCAACAATGAAAAACAACGAAAAATTGATCAACAACCTCAACATTCAAAAACACCAACAAATTCAACAAAAACCTCAACAATGAAAAACACCAAAAAATTCAACAACAACCTCAACATTCAAAAACACCAACAAATTCAACAAAAACCTCAACAATGAAAAACACCAAAAAAGTCAACAACAACCTCAACTTTGAAAAACACCAATAACTTCAACTACCTCAACTTTGAAAAACACCAGCATATTCAACTGCACCCTCAACTTTGAAAAATACAAAAAAGATCAAAAAAAACAATTGATAACACCAATAAATTCAACAACCTCAACATTGAAAATCACCAACAAATTCAACAACAACCTCAGCAATGAAAAAAACATCAAAAAATTCAACAACCTCAACATTGAGAAACAGCAACAAATTCAACTGCAACCTCAACTTTGAAAAATAAAAAAAGATTAAAAAAAATACATTGAATACACAAAAAAATTCAACAACAACTTCAACATTGAAAATCACCAAAAAATTCAACAAAAACCTCAGCAATGAAAAACACCAATAAATTCAAGAACCTCAACATTGAAAATCTCCAAAAAATTGAACAAAATCCTCAAAAATGAAAAACAGCAAAAAAATCAACAACAACCTCAACTTTGAAAAACACCAAAAAATTAAACAACCTCAACATTGAGAATCAGCAACAAATGCAACTGTACCTCAACTTTGAAAAATACAAAAAGATTCAAATAAATACATTGAATACACCAATAAATTCAAGAACAACCTCAACATTGAAAATCACCAACAAATACAACAAAAACCTCAACAGTGAAAAACATCAAAATATTCATCAACAACCTCAACATTCAAAAACGCCAAAAAATTCAACAAAAACCTCAATAATGAAAAACACCAAATAATTCAACAACAACCACAACTTTGAAAAACACCACCAACTTCAACAACCTCAACATTGACAAACACCAACAAATTCAACTGCGACCTCATCTTTGAAAAATACAAAAAGATTCAAAAAAAAACATTGAATACACCAATAAATTCAACAGCAAACTCAATATTGAAAATCACCAAAAAATTCAACAACAACCTCAAATTTGAAAAACACCAACAAATTCAAAAACGTCAACATGGAAAAACACCAACAAATTCAGCTACAACCTCAATATTGAAAATCACCAACAAATTCAACAACAACCTCAACTATGAAAAACACCAACAAATTCAACAAAAACCTCAACATTGAAAAACACCAACAAATTCAACAACAGACTCAACTTTAAAAAGTACAAAAAGGTTCAACAAAATAAAAATTGATAACACCAACAAATTCAACAACAACCTCAATATTGAAAATCACCAACAAATTTAACAACAACATAAGCAATGAAAAACATCAATAAATTAAACAACAACCTCAATTTCAAAAACACCAACAGATTTAACAACCTCAACATTCAAATACAGCAACAAATTCAACAACAAACGCAGCTCTGAAAAACACCGACAAATTCAACAACATCAACAATGAAAAACACCAACAAATTCAACAACAACCTCAACTTTTAAAAATACAAAAAGGTTCAACAATATAAAAATTGATAACACCAACAAATTCAACAACAACCTCAAAATTGAAAATCACCATAAAATTTAACATCAACCTCAACGATGAAAAACATCAAAAATTCAACAACAACAACCACAACAATGAAAAACACCAAACAATTCAACAACAAGCTCAACATTCAAAAACACCAACGAATTAAACAACAACCTCAACAATGAAAAACACCAAAAAATTCATCAACAACCTCAGCATTCAAAAACACCAACAAATTCAACAACAACCTCAACAATGAAAAACACCAAAAAATTCAACAAGAAACACAACATTGAAAATCACCAAAAAATTCAACAAAAACCTCAACAATGAAAAACACCGAAAAATTCTTCAACAACCTCATCATTCAAAAACTCCAGCAACTTCAACAACAACCTCAACAATGAAAAACACCAAAAAATTCAACAAGAAACTCAACATTGAAAATCACCAAAAAATTCAACAAAAACCTCAACAATGAAAAACACCGAAAAATTCATCAACAACCTCAACATTCAAAAACAAAAAAAAATTCAACAAAAACCTCAACAATGAAAAACACCAAAAAATTCAACAACAACCTCAACATTGAAAAACACCAAAAAATTCAACAAAAACCTCAACAACGAAAAACACCAAAAAAGTCAACAACAACCTCAACTTTGAAAAACACCAACATCTTCAACAACCTCAACATTGAAAAACAACAGCATATTCAACTGCACCCTCAACTTTGAAAAGTACAAAAAAGTTCAAAAAAAACCATTGATAACACCAATAAATTCAACAACCTCAACATTGAAAATCACCAACAAATTCAACAACAAACTCAGCAATGAAAAACATCAAAAAATTCAACAACAACTTCAAATTTGAAAAACACCAAAAAATTCAACACCCTCAACATTGAGAAACAGCAACAAATTCAACTGCAACCTCAACTTTGAAAAATACAAAAAGATTCAAAAAAAAAATTGAATAAACCAATAAATTCAACAACAACCACAATATTGAAAATCACCAACAAATTCTTCAACAACCTCAAGTTTGAAAAACACCAAAAAATTCAACACCATCAACATTGAGAAACAGCAACAAATTCAACTGCAACCTCAACTTTGAAAAATACAAAAAGATTCAAAAAAAAACATTGAATAAACCAATAAATTCAACAACAACCACAATATTGAAAATCACCAACAAATTCTTCAACAACCTCAAGTTTGAAAAACACCAAAAAATTCAACAACCTCAACATTGAGAAACAGCAACAAATTCAACTGCAACCACAACTTTGAAATATACAAAAAGATTCAAAAAAAAACATTGAATACACCAATAAATTCAACAACAACCACAATAATGAAAATCACCAAAAAGTTCAACAACAATCTCAACATTGAAAAACACCAAATTATCAACAACATCCTCAACTTTGAAAAACACCAACAAATTCAAAAACCTCAACATGGAAAAACACCAACAAATTCAACTACAACCTCAATATTGAAAATCACCAACAAATTCAAGAACAACCTCTAATTTGAAAAACACCAACAAATTCAACAATAACCTCAACAATGAAAAACGCCAAAAAATTCAACAACAACCTCAATTTGAAAAACACCGACAGATTTAACAACCTCTACATTCAAATAGACCAACAAATTCAACAACAAACTCAGCTTTGAAAAACACCAACAAATTCAACAACAACCTCAACTTTAAAAAATACAAAAAGGTTCAACAAAATAAAAATTTATTACACCAATAAATTCAACAACAACCTCAACAATGAATGACATCAAAAATTCAACAACAACAACCACAACAATGAAAATCAACAAAAAATTCAACAACAACCTCAACATTCTAAAACACCAACAAATTCAACAACAAGCTCAACATTGAAAAACACCAACAAATTCAACAACATTCTCAAAATTGAAAATCACCAAAAAATTCAACAACAACCTCAACATTGAAAAACTCCAACAATATCAACAACAACCTCAGCAATGAAAATCCAAAAAAATTCAAAAACAAACTCAACATTGAAAATCACCAACAAATTCAACAACAACCTCAACTTTGAAAAACTCCAACAAATTCAAAAACCTCAACATGGAAAAACACTAACAAATTCAACCACAACCTCAATATTGAAAATCACCAACAAATTCCACAATAATCTCAACAGTGAAAAACACCAACAAATTCAACAAAAACCTCAACAATGAGAAACACCAAAAAATTCAACAACAACCTCAACATTGAAAATCACCAACAAATTCAACAAAAACCTCAACAATGAAAAACACCAAAAAATTCATCAACAACCTCAACATTCAAAAACACCAAATAATTCAACAAAAACCTCAACATTGAAAAACAGCAAAAAATTCATCAACAACCTCAACTTTGAAAAACACCAACAACTTCAACAACCTCAACATTGAAAATCATCAACTAATTCAACAACAACCTCAGCAATGAAAAACATCAAAAAATTCAACAACAACCTCAACTTTGAATAACGCCAAAAAATTCAACAACCTCAACATTGAGAAACAGCAAGCAATTCAACTGCAACCTTAGGTTTGAAAAATAAAAAAGGATTCAAATAAAAACATTGAATACACCAATAAATTCAACAACAACTTCAACATTGAAAATCACCAACAAATTCAACTACAACCTCAATATTTTAAAATCACCAACAAATTCAACAACAACCTCAACTGTGAAAAACACCAACAAATTCAACAAAAACCTCAACAATGAAAAAGAACAAAAAATTCAACAACAACCTCAATTTGAAAAACACCAACAGATTTAACAACCTCAACATTCAAATACATCAACAAATTCAACAACAAACGCAGCTTTGAAAAACACCTACCAATTCAAAAACCTCAACATTGAAAAACACCATCAAATCCAACAACAACCTCAACTTTTACAAATACAAAAAGGTTCAACAAAAGAAAAATTGATAACACCAACAAATTCAACAACATCCGCAAAATTGAAAATCACCAACAAATTTAACAACAACCTCAACAATGAAAAACATCAAAAATTCAACAACAACAACCACAACAATGCAAAACACCAACAAGTTCAACAAAAACCTCAACAATTAAAAACACCAAAAAATTCAACAACAACGTCAACTTTGAAAAATACCAACAAATTTAACAACCTCAACATTGAAAAACACCAAGAAATTCAACAATAAACGCAATATTGAAAATCACCAAAAAATTCAACAACAACCTCTACATTGAAAAACTCCAACAAATTCAACAACAACCTCTACAAGGAAAAACACCAAAAAATTCAACAAGAAACTCAACATTGAAAATCACCAACAAATTCAACAAAAACCTCAACAATGAAAAACACCGAAAAATTCATCAACAACCTCAACATTCAAAAACTCCAGCATTTCAACAACAACCTCAACAATGAAAAACACCAAAAAATTCAACAAGAAACTCAACATTGAAAAACACCAACAAATTCAACAAAAACCTCAACAATGAAAAACAACGAAAAATTGATCAACAACCTCAACATTCAAAAACACCAACAAATTCAACAAAAACCTCAACAATGAAAAACACCAAAAAATTCAACAACAACCTCAACATTCAAAAACACCAACAAATTCAACAAAAACCTCAACAATGAAAAACACCAAAAAAGTCAACAACAACCTCAACTTTGAAAAACACCAATAACTTCAACTACCTCAACTTTGAAAAACACCAGCATATTCAACTGCACCCTCAACTTTGAAAAATACAAAAAAGATCAAAAAAAACAATTGATAACACCAATAAATTCAACAACCTCAACATTGAAAATCACCAACAAATTCAACAACAACCTCAGCAATGAAAAAAACATCAAAAAATTCAACAACCTCAACATTGAGAAACAGCAACAAATTCAACTGCAACCTCAACTTTGAAAAATAAAAAAAGATTAAAAAAAATACATTGAATACACAAAAAAATTCAACAACAACTTCAACATTGAAAATCACCAAAAAATTCAACAAAAACCTCAGCAATGAAAAACACCAATAAATTCAAGAACCTCAACATTGAAAATCTCCAAAAAATTGAACAAAATCCTCAAAAATGAAAAACAGCAAAAAAATCAACAACAACCTCAACTTTGAAAAACACCAAAAAATTAAACAACCTCAACATTGAGAATCAGCAACAAATGCAACTGTACCTCAACTTTGAAAAATACAAAAAGATTCAAATAAATACATTGAATACACCAATAAATTCAAGAACAACCTCAACATTGAAAATCACCAACAAATACAACAAAAACCTCAACAGTGAAAAACATCAAAATATTCATCAACAACCTCAACATTCAAAAACGCCAAAAAATTCAACAAAAACCTCAATAATGAAAAACACCAAATAATTCAACAACAACCACAACTTTGAAAAACACCACCAACTTCAACAACCTCAACATTGACAAACACCAACAAATTCAACTGCGACCTCATCTTTGAAAAATACAAAAAGATTCAAAAAAAAACATTGAATACACCAATAAATTCAACAGCAAACTCAATATTGAAAATCACCAAAAAATTCAACAACAACCTCAAATTTGAAAAACACCAACAAATTCAAAAACGTCAACATGGAAAAACACCAACAAATTCAGCTACAACCTCAATATTGAAAATCACCAACAAATTCAACAACAACCTCAACTATGAAAAACACCAACAAATTCAACAAAAACCTCAACATTGAAAAACACCAACAAATTCAACAACAGACTCAACTTTAAAAAGTACAAAAAGGTTCAACAAAATAAAAATTGATAACACCAACAAATTCAACAACAACCTCAATATTGAAAATCACCAACAAATTTAACAACAACATAAGCAATGAAAAACATCAATAAATTAAACAACAACCTCAATTTCAAAAACACCAACAGATTTAACAACCTCAACATTCAAATACAGCAACAAATTCAACAACAAACGCAGCTCTGAAAAACACCGACAAATTCAACAACATCAACAATGAAAAACACCAACAAATTCAACAACAACCTCAACTTTTAAAAATACAAAAAGGTTCAACAATATAAAAATTGATAACACCAACAAATTCAACAACAACCTCAAAATTGAAAATCACCATAAAATTTAACATCAACCTCAACGATGAAAAACATCAAAAATTCAACAACAACAACCACAACAATGAAAAACACCAAACAATTCAACAACAAGCTCAACATTCAAAAACACCAACGAATTAAACAACAACCTCAACAATGAAAAACACCAAAAAATTCATCAACAACCTCAGCATTCAAAAACACCAACAAATTCAACAAAAACCTCAACAATTAAAAACACCAAAAAATTCAACAACAACGTCAACTTTGAAAAATACCAACAAATTCAACAACCTCAACATTGAAAGACACCAACAAAATCGACAACAAACTCAAAATTGAAAATCACCAAAAAATTCAACATCAACCTCAACATTGAAAAACTCCAACAATTTCAACAACAACCTCAAAAATGAAAAACACCAAAAAATTCAACAACAAACTCAACATTGAAAATCACCAACATATTCAAACACAACCTCAAAATTGAAAATCAGCAACAAATTCAACAACAACCTCAACAATGAAAAACATCAACAAATTCAACAAAATGCTCAACCAAGAAAAACACCAAAAAATTCATCAAGGACCTCAACATTGAAAAACACCAACAAATTCAACAGAATCCTCAACAATGAAATACACCAAAAAATGCAACATGAACCTCAGCTTTGAAAAACACCAACAACTTCAACAACCTCAAAATTTAAAATCACCAACAAATTCAACAGCAACCTCAGCAATGAAAAACATCTAAAAATTCAACAACAACATCAACATTGAAAAACACCAAAAAATTCAACAACCTCAACATTGAGAAACAGCAACAAATTCAACTGCAACCTCAACTTTGAAAAATACAAAAAGATTCAACAACAACCTCAACATTGAAAAACTCCAACAATTTCAACAACAACCTCAACAATGAAAAACAACAAAAAATTAAACAACAAACTCAACATGAAACTCACCAACATATTCAACAACAACCTCAACTTTTAAAAACAACAACAAATTCAACAACAACCTCAACATTGAAAATCACCAACAAATTCAACAACAACCTCAACAATGAAAAACACTAACAAATTCAACAAAAACCTCAACAAAGAAAAACAACAAAAAATTCATCAACCCCCTCAACATTCAAAAACACCAACAAATTCAACAACAACCTCAACAATGAAAAACAACAAAAAAATTCATCAACAACCTCAACATTCAAAAATACCAGCAAATTCGCCAAAAACCTCAACAATTAAAAACACCAAAAAATTCAACAACAACGTCAACTTTGTAAAATACCAACAAATTCAACAACCTCAACATTGAAAAACGCCAACAAATTCAACAACAAACACAACATTGAAAAATTCCAACAATATCAACAAGAACCTCAACAATTAAAAACACCAAAAAATTCAACAACAAACTCAACATTGAAAATCACCAACAAATTCAACAACAACCTCAACTTTGAGAGACAGCAACAAATTCAAAAACCTCAACATGGAAAAACACCAACGAATTCAACAACCACCTCAACAATGAAATACACCAACAAATTCAACAAACACCTCAACCAAGAAAAACACCAAAAAATTCATCAACAACCTCAACATTCAAAAATACCAACAGATTCAACAGAATCCTCAAAAATGAAAGACACCAAAAAATTCAACAACAACCTCAACATTGAAAATCACCAACAATTTCAACAAAAATCTCAACAATGAAAAACACCAATAAATTCAACAACCTCAACATTGAAAATCACCAACAAATTGAACAAAAACCTCAACAATGAAAAACACCAAAAAATTCAACAGCGACCTCAACTTTGAAAAACACCAAAAAATTCAACAACATCAACAATGAGAAACAGCAACAAATTCAATTGCAACCTCAACTTTGAAAAATACAAAAAGATTCAAATAAAAACATCCAATACACCAATAAATTCAAAAACAACTTCAACATTGAAAATCACCAACAAATTCAAGAAAATCCTCAACAACAGAAAACATCAAAAAGTTCATCAACAACCTCAACATTCAAAAACACCAATAAGTACAACAAAAACCTCAACAAAGAAAAACACCAAAAATTTCAACAACAACCTCAACAATGAAAAACACCAAAAAATTCAACAACAAACTCAATATTGAAAATCACCAACAAATTCAACAACAACCTCAACTTTGAAAAACACCAACAAATTCAAAAACCTCAATATGGAAAAACACCATCAAATTCAAACACAACCTCAACATTGAAAATCACCAACAAATTCAACAACAACCTCAGCAATGAAGAACATCTAAAAATTCAACAACCTCAACTTTGAAAAACACCAAAAAATTCAACAACCTCAACATTGAGAAACTGCAACAAATTCAACTGCAACCTCAACTTTGAAAAATACAAAAAGATTCAACAACAACCTCAACATTGAAAAACTCCAACAATTTCAACAACAAACTCAACAATGAAAAACACCAAAAAATTCAACAACAAACTCAACATTGAAAATCACCAACAAATTCAACAACAACCTCAACTTTGAAAAACAATAGCAAATTCAACCACAACCTCAACATTGAAAATCACCAACAAATTCAACAACAACCTCAACAATGAAATACACCAACAAATTCAACAAAAACCTCAACAAAGAAAATCATCAAAAAATTCATCAACAACCTCAACATTCAAAAACACCAACAAATTCAACAACAACCTCAACAATGAAAAACACCAAAAAAATTCATCAACAAACTCAAACTTCAAAAACACCAGCAAATTCAACAAAAACCTCAACAATTAAAAACACCAAAAAATTCAACAACAACGTCAACTTTGAAAAATACCAACAAATACAACAACCTCAACATTTAAAAACGCCAACAAATTCAACAACAAACTCAACATTGAAAAACACCAACAAATTTAACAACAACCTCAACTTTGAGAGACAGCAACAAATTCAAAAACCTCAACATGGAAAAACACGAACAAATTCAACAACAACCTCAACAATGAAAAACACCAACAAATTCAACAAAAACCTTAACATGGAAAAACACGAACAAATTCAACAACAACCTCAACAATGAAAAACACCAACAAATTCAACAAAAACCTCAACCAAGAAAAACACCAAAAAATTCATGAACAACCTCAACATTCAAGAAGACCAACAGATTCAACAGAATCCTCACCAACGAAAAACACCAAAAAATTCAACAACAACCTCAACATTGAAAATCACCAACAAATTCAACAAAAACCTCAACAATGAAAAACACCAATAAATTCAACAACCTCAACATTGAAAATCACCAAAACATTGAGCAAAAACCTCAACAATGAAAAACACCAAAAAAATCAAAAGCGACCTCAACTTTGAAAAACACCAAAAAAGTCAACAACATCAACAATGAGAAACAGCAACAAATTCAATTGCAACCTCAACTTTGAAAAATACAAAAAGATTCAAATAAAAACATTGAATACACCAATAAATTCAAAAACAACCTCAACATTGAAAATCACCAACAAATTCAACAAAATCCTCAACAACGGAAAACATTAAAAAGTTCATCAACAACCTCAACATTCAAAAACACCAAAAAATTCAACAAAAACCTCAACAAAGAAAAACACCAAAAATTTCAACAATAACCTCAACAATGAAAAACACCAATAAATTCAACAACAAACTCAATATTGAAAATCACCAACAAATTCAACAACAACCTCAACTTTGAAAAACACCAACAAATTCAAAAACATCAACATGGAAAAACACCAACAAATTCAAACACAACCTCAACATTGAAAATCAACAACAAATTCAACAACAACCTCAGCAATGAATAACATCTAAAAATTCAACAACAACCTCAACTTTGAAAAACACCAGAAAATTCAACAACCTCAACATTGAGAAACAGCAACAAATTCAACTGCAACCTCAACTTTGAAAAATACAAAAAGATTCAACAACAACCTCAACATTGAAAAACTCCAACAATTTCAACAACAACCTCAACAATGAAAAACACCAAAAAATTCAACAACAAACTCAACATTGAAAATCACCAACAAATTTAACAACAACCTCAACTTTGAAAAACACCAACAAATTCAAAAACCTCAACATGGAAAAACACCAACAAATTCAACCACAACCTCAACATTGAAAATCACCAACAAATTCAACAACAACCTCAAAAATGAAATACACCAACAAATTCAACAAAAACCTCAACAAAGAAAAACACCAAAAAATTCATCAACAACCTCAACATTCAAAAACAACAAAAAATTGAACAAAAACCTCAACAATGATAAACACCAAAAAATTCAACAACAACCTCAACTTTGAAAAACACCAAAAAATTCAACAACCTCAACAATGAGAAACAGGAACAAATTCAATTGCAACCTCAACTTTGAAAAATACAAAAAGATTCAAATAAAAACATTGAATACACCAATAAATTCAACAACAACCTCAACATTGAAAATCACCAACAAATTCAACAATAACCTCAACAATGAAAAACATCAAAAAGTTCATCAACAACCTCAACATTCAAAAACACCAAAAAATTCAACAAAAACCTCAACAATGAAAAACACCAAAAATTTCAACAACAACCTCAAAAATGAAAACCACCAAAAAATTCAACAACAAACTCAACATTGAAAAATTCCAACAATTTCAACAAGAACCTCAACAATTAAAAACACCAAAAAATTCAACAACAAACTCAACATTGAAAATCACCAACAAATTCAACAACAACCTCAACTTTGAGAGACAGCAACAAATTCAAAAACCTCAACATGGAAAAAGACCAACGAATTCAACAACAACCTCAACAATGAAAAACACTAACAAATTCAACAAACACCTCAACCAAGAAAAACACCAAAAAATTCAACAACAACCTCAACATTGAAAATCACCAACAATTTCAACAAAAACCTCAACAATGAAAAACACCAATAAATTCAACAACCTCAACATTGAAAATCACCAACAAATTGAACAAAAACCTCAACAATTAAAAACACCAAATAATTCAACAGCGACCTCAACTTTGAAAAACACCAAAAAAGTCAACAACATCAACAATGAGAAACAGCAACAAATTCAATTGCAACCTCAACTTTGAAAGATACAAAAAGATTCAAATAAAAACATTGAATACACCAATAAATCCAAAAACAACCTCAACATTGAAAATCACCAACAAATTCAACAACAACCTCAACTATGAAAAACACCAACAAATTCAACAAAAACCTCAACATTGAAAAACACCAACAAATTCAACAACAGACTCAACTTTAAAAAGTACAAAAAGGTTCAACAAAATAAAAATTGATAACACCAACAAATTCAACAACAACCTCAATATTGAAAATCACCAACAAATTTAACAACAACATAAGCAATGAAAAACATCAATAAATTAAACAACAACCTCAATTTCAAAAACACCAACAGATTTAACAACCTCAACATTCAAATACAGCAACAAATTCAACAACAAACGCAGCTCTGAAAAACACCGACAAATTCAACAACATCAACAATGAAAAACACCAACAAATTCAACAACAACCTCAACTTTTAAAAATACAAAAAGGTTCAACAATATAAAAATTGATAACACCAACAAATTCAACAACAACCTCAAAATTGAAAATCACCATAAAATTTAACATCAACCTCAACGATGAAAAACATCAAAAATTCAACAACAACAACCACAACAATGAAAAACACCAAACAATTCAACAACAAGCTCAACATTCAAAAACACCAACGAATTAAACAACAACCTCAACAATGAAAAACACCAAAAAATTCATCAACAACCTCAGCATTCAAAAACACCAACAAATTCAACAAAAACCTCAACAATTAAAAACACCAAAAAATTCAACAACAACGTCAACTTTGAAAAATACCAACAAATTCAACAACCTCAACATTGAAAGACACCAACAAAATCGACAACAAACTCAAAATTGAAAATCACCAAAAAATTCAACATCAACCTCAACATTGAAAAACTCCAACAATTTCAACAACAACCTCAAAAATGAAAAACACCAAAAAATTCAACAACAAACTCAACATTGAAAATCACCAACATATTCAAACACAACCTCAAAATTGAAAATCAGCAACAAATTCAACAACAACCTCAACAATGAAAAACATCAACAAATTCAACAAAATGCTCAACCAAGAAAAACACCAAAAAATTCATCAAGGACCTCAACATTGAAAAACACCAACAAATTCAACAGAATCCTCAACAATGAAAAACACCAAAAAATGCAACATGAACCTCAGCTTTGAAAAACACCAACAACTTCAACAACCTCAAAATTTAAAATCACCAACAAATTCAACAGCAACCTCAGCAATGAAAAACATCTAAAAATTCAACAACAACATCAACATTGAAAAACACCAAAAAATTCAACAACCTCAACATTGAGAAACAGCAACAAATTCAACTGCAACCTCAACTTTGAAAAATACAAAAAGATTCAACAACAACCTCAACATTGAAAAACTCCAACAATTTCAACAACAACCTCAACAATGAAAAACAACAAAAAATTAAACAACAAACTCAACATGAAACTCACCAACATATTCAACAACAACCTCAACTTTTAAAAACAACAACAAATTCAACAACAACCTCAACATTGAAAATCACCAACAAATTCAACAACAACCTCAACAATGAAAAACACTAACAAATTCAACAAAAACCTCAACAAAGAAAAACAACAAAAAATTCATCAACCCCCTCAACATTCAAAAACACCAACAAATTCAACAACAACCTCAACAATGAAAAACAACAAAAAAATTCATCAACAACCTCAACATTCAAAAATACCAGCAAATTCGCCAAAAACCTCAACAATTAAAAACACCAAAAAATTCAACAACAACGTCAACTTTGTAAAATACCAACAAATTCAACAACCTCAACATTGAAAAACGCCAACAAATTCAACAACAAACTCAACATTGAAAAATTCCAACAATATCAACAAGAACCTCAACAATTAAAAACACCAAAAAATTCAACAACAAACTCAACATTGAAAATCACCAACAAATTCAACAACAACCTCAACTTTGAGAGACAGCAACAAATTCAAAAACCTCAACATGGAAAAACACCAACGAATTCAACAACCACCTCAACAATGAAATACACCAACAAATTCAACAAACACCTCAACCAAGAAAAACACCAAAAAATTCATCAACAACCTCAACATTCAAAAATACCAACAGATTCAACAGAATCCTCAAAAATGAAAGACACCAAAAAATTCAACAACAACCTCAACATTGAAAATCACCAACAATTTCAACAAAAATCTCAACAATGAAAAACACCAATAAATTCAACAACCTCAACATTGAAAATCACCAACAAATTGAACAAAAACCTCAACAATGAAAAACACCAAAAAATTCAACAGCGACCTCAACTTTGAAAAACACCAAAAAATTCAACAACATCAACAATGAGAAACAGCAACAAATTCAATTGCAACCTCAACTTTGAAAAATACAAAAAGATTCAAATAAAAACATCCAATACACCAATAAATTCAAAAACAACTTCAACATTGAAAATCACCAACAAATTCAAGAAAATCCTCAACAACAGAAAACATCAAAAAGTTCATCAACAACCTCAACATTCAAAAACACCAATAAGTACAACAAAAACCTCAACAAAGAAAAACACCAAAAATTTCAACAACAACCTCAACAATGAAAAACACCAAAAAATTCAACAACAAACTCAATATTGAAAATCACCAACAAATTCAACAACAACCTCAACTTTGAAAAACACCACCAAATTCAAAAACCTCAATATGGAAAAACACCATCAAATTCAAACACAACCTCAACATTGAAAATCACCAACAAATTCAACAACAACCTCAGCAATGAAGAACATCTAAAAATTCAACAACCTCAACTTTGAAAAACACCAAAAAATTCAACAACCTCAACATTGAGAAACTGCAACAAATTCAACTGCAACCTCAACTTTGAAAAATACAAAAAGATTCAACAACAACCTCAACATTGAAAAACTCCAACAATTTCAACAACAAACTCAACAATGAAAAACACCAAAAAATTCAACAACAAACTCAACATTGAAAATCACCAACAAATTCAACAACAACCTCAACTTTGAAAAACAATAGCAAATTCAACCACAACCTCAACATTGAAAATCACCAACAAATTCAACAACAACCTCAACAATGAAATACACCAACAAATTCAACAAAAACCTCAACAAAGAAAATCATCAAAAAATTCATCAACAACCTCAACATTCAAAAACACCAACAAATTCAACAACAACCTCAACAATGAAAAACACCAAAAAAATTCATCAACAAACTGAAACTTCAAAAACACCAGCAAATTCAACAAAAACCTCAACAATTAAAAACACCAAAAAATTCAACAACAACGTCAACTTTGAAAAATACCAACAAATACAACAACCTCAACATTTAAAAACGCCAACAAATTCAACAACAAACTCAACATTGAAAAACACCAACAAATTTAACAACAACCTCAACTTTGAGAGACAGCAACAAATTCAAAAACCTCAACATGGAAAAACACGAACAAATTCAACAACAACCTCAACAATGAAAAACACCAACAAATTCAACAAAAACCTTAACATGGAAAAACACGAACAAATTCAACAACAACCTCAACAATGAAAAACACCAACAAATTCAACAAAAACCTCAACCAAGAAAAACACCAAAAAATTCATGAACAACCTCAACATTCAAGAAGACCAACAGATTCAACAGAATCCTCACCAACGAAAAACACCAAAAAATTCAACAACAACCTCAACATTGAAAATCACCAACAAATTCAACAAAAACCTCAACAATGAAAAACACCAATAAATTCAACAACCTCAACATTGAAAATCACCAAAACATTGAGCAAAAACCTCAACAATGAAAAACACCAAAAAAATCAAAAGCGACCTCAACTTTGAAAAACACCAAAAAAGTCAACAACATCAACAATGAGAAACAGCAACAAATTCAATTGCAACCTCAACTTTGAAAAATACAAAAAGATTCAAATAAAAACATTGAATACACCAATAAATTCAAAAACAACCTCAACATTGAAAATCACCAACAAATTCAACAAAATCCTCAACAACGGAAAACATCAAAAAGTTCATCAACAACCTCAACATTCAAAAACACCAAAAAATTCAACAAAAACCTCAACAAAGAAAAACACCAAAAATTTCAACAATAACCTCAACAATGAAAAACACCAATAAATTCAACAACAAACTCAATATTGAAAATCACCAACAAATTCAACAACAACCTCAACTTTGAAAAACACCAACAAATTCAAAAACATCAACATGGAAAAACACCAACAAATTCAAACACAACCTCAACATTGAAAATCAACAACAAATTCAACAACAACCTCAGCAATGAATAACATCTAAAAATTCAACAACAACCTCAACTTTGAAAAACACCAGAAAATTCAACAACCTCAACATTGAGAAACAGCAACAAATTCAACTGCAACCTCAACTTTGAAAAATACAAAAAGATTCAACAACAACCTCAACATTGAAAAACTCCAACAATTTCAACAACAACCTCAACAATGAAAAACACCAAAAAATTCAACAACAAACTCAACATTGAAAATCACCAACAAATTTAACAACAACCTCAACTTTGAAAAACACCAACAAATTCAAAAACCTCAACATGGAAAAACACCAACAAATTCAACCACAACCTCAACATTGAAAATCACCAACAAATTCAACAACAACCTCAAAAATGAAATACACCAACAAATTCAACAAAAACCTCAACAAAGAAAAACACCAAAAAATTCATCAACAACCTCAACATTCAAAAACAACAAAAAATTGAACAAAAACCTCAACAATGATAAACACCAAAAAATTCAACAACAACCTCAACTTTGAAAAACACCAAAAAATTCAACAACCTCAACAATGAGAAACAGGAACAAATTCAATTGCAACCTCAACTTTGAAAAATACAAAAAGATTCAAATAAAAACATTGAATACACCAATAAATTCAACAACAACCTCAACATTGAAAATCACCAACAAATTCAACAATAACCTCAACAATGAAAAACATCAAAAAGTTCATCAACAACCTCAACATTCAAAAACACCAAAAAATTCAACAAAAACCTCAACAATGAAAAACACCAAAAATTTCAACAACAACCTCAAAAATGAAAACCACCAAAAAATTCAACAACAAACTCAACATTGAAAAATTCCAACAATTTCAACAAGAACCTCAACAATTAAAAACACCAAAAAATTCAACAACAAACTCAACATTGAAAATCACCAACAAATTCAACAACAACCTCAACTTTGAGAGACAGCAACAAATTCAAAAACCTCAACATGGAAAAAGACCAACGAATTCAACAACAACCTCAACAATGAAAAACACTAACAAATTCAACAAACACCTCAACCAAGAAAAACACCAAAAAATTCAACAACAACCTCAACATTGAAAATCACCAACAATTTCAACAAAAACCTCAACAATGAAAAACACCAATAAATTCAACAACCTCAACATTGAAAATCACCAACAAATTGAACAAAAACCTCAACAATTAAAAACACCAAATAATTCAACAGCGACCTCAACTTTGAAAAACACCAAAAAAGTCAACAACATCAACAATGAGAAACAGCAACAAATTCAATTGCAACCTCAACTTTGAAAGATACAAAAAGATTCAAATAAAAACATTGAATACACCAATAAATCCAAAAACAACCTCAACATTGAAAATCACCAACAAATTCAACAACAACCTCAACTATGAAAAACACCAACAAATTCAACAAAAACCTCAACATTGAAAAACACCAACAAATTCAACAACAGACTCAACTTTAAAAAGTACAAAAAGGTTCAACAAAATAAAAATTGATAACACCAACAAATTCAACAACAACCTCAATATTGAAAATCACCAACAAATTTAACAACAACATAAGCAATGAAAAACATCAATAAATTAAACAACAACCTCAATTTCAAAAACACCAACAGATTTAACAACCTCAACATTCAAATACAGCAACAAATTCAACAACAAACGCAGCTCTGAAAAACACCGACAAATTCAACAACATCAACAATGAAAAACACCAACAAATTCAACAACAACCTCAACTTTTAAAAATACAAAAAGGTTCAACAATATAAAAATTGATAACACCAACAAATTCAACAACAACCTCAAAATTGAAAATCACCATAAAATTTAACATCAACCTCAACGATGAAAAACATCAAAAATTCAACAACAACAACCACAACAATGAAAAACACCAAACAATTCAACAACAAGCTCAACATTCAAAAACACCAACGAATTAAACAACAACCTCAACAATGAAAAACACCAAAAAATTCATCAACAACCTCAGCATTCAAAAACACCAACAAATTCAACAAAAACCTCAACAATTAAAAACACCAAAAAATTCAACAACAACGTCAACTTTGAAAAATACCAACAAATTCAACAACCTCAACATTGAAAGACACCAACAAAATCGACAACAAACTCAAAATTGAAAATCACCAAAAAATTCAACATCAACCTCAACATTGAAAAACTCCAACAATTTCAACAACAACCTCAAAAATGAAAAACACCAAAAAATTCAACAACAAACTCAACATTGAAAATCACCAACATATTCAAACACAACCTCAAAATTGAAAATCAGCAACAAATTCAACAACAACCTCAACAATGAAAAACATCAACAAATTCAACAAAATGCTCAACCAAGAAAAACACCAAAAAATTCATCAAGGACCTCAACATTGAAAAACACCAACAAATTCAACAGAATCCTCAACAATGAAAAACACCAAAAAATGCAACATGAACCTCAGCTTTGAAAAACACCAACAACTTCAACAACCTCAAAATTTAAAATCACCAACAAATTCAACAGCAACCTCAGCAATGAAAAACATCTAAAAATTCAACAACAACATCAACATTGAAAAACACCAAAAAATTCAACAACCTCAACATTGAGAAACAGCAACAAATTCAACTGCAACCTCAACTTTGAAAAATACAAAAAGATTCAACAACAACCTCAACATTGAAAAACTCCAACAATTTCAACAACAACCTCAACAATGAAAAACAACAAAAAATTAAACAACAAACTCAACATGAAACTCACCAACATATTCAACAACAACCTCAACTTTTAAAAACAACAACAAATTCAACAACAACCTCAACATTGAAAATCACCAACAAATTCAACAACAACCTCAACAATGAAAAACACTAACAAATTCAACAAAAACCTCAACAAAGAAAAACAACAAAAAATTCATCAACCCCCTCAACATTCAAAAACACCAACAAATTCAACAACAACCTCAACAATGAAAAACAACAAAAAAATTCATCAACAACCTCAACATTCAAAAATACCAGCAAATTCGCCAAAAACCTCAACAATTAAAAACACCAAAAAATTCAACAACAACGTCAACTTTGTAAAATACCAACAAATTCAACAACCTCAACATTGAAAAACGCCAACAAATTCAACAACAAACTCAACATTGAAAAATTCCAACAATATCAACAAGAACCTCAACAATTAAAAACACCAAAAAATTCAACAACAAACTCAACATTGAAAATCACCAACAAATTCAACAACAACCTCAACTTTGAGAGACAGCAACAAATTCAAAAACCTCAACATGGAAAAACACCAACGAATTCAACAACCACCTCAACAATGAAATACACCAACAAATTCAACAAACACCTCAACCAAGAAAAACACCAAAAAATTCATCAACAACCTCAACATTCAAAAATACCAACAGATTCAACAGAATCCTCAAAAATGAAAGACACCAAAAAATTCAACAACAACCTCAACATTGAAAATCACCAACAATTTCAACAAAAATCTCAACAATGAAAAACACCAATAAATTCAACAACCTCAACATTGAAAATCACCAACAAATTGAACAAAAACCTCAACAATGAAAAACACCAAAAAATTCAACAGCGACCTCAACTTTGAAAAACACCAAAAAATTCAACAACATCAACAATGAGAAACAGCAACAAATTCAATTGCAACCTCAACTTTGAAAAATACAAAAAGATTCAAATAAAAACATCCAATACACCAATAAATTCAAAAACAACTTCAACATTGAAAATCACCAACAAATTCAAGAAAATCCTCAACAACAGAAAACATCAAAAAGTTCATCAACAACCTCAACATTCAAAAACACCAATAAGTACAACAAAAACCTCAACAAAGAAAAACACCAAAAATTTCAACAACAACCTCAACAATGAAAAACACCAAAAAATTCAACAACAAACTCAATATTGAAAATCACCAACAAATTCAACAACAACCTCAACTTTGAAAAACACCACCAAATTCAAAAACCTCAATATGGAAAAACACCATCAAATTCAAACACAACCTCAACATTGAAAATCACCAACAAATTCAACAACAACCTCAGCAATGAAGAACATCTAAAAATTCAACAACCTCAACTTTGAAAAACACCAAAAAATTCAACAACCTCAACATTGAGAAACTGCAACAAATTCAACTGCAACCTCAACTTTGAAAAATACAAAAAGATTCAACAACAACCTCAACATTGAAAAACTCCAACAATTTCAACAACAAACTCAACAATGAAAAACACCAAAAAATTCAACAACAAACTCAACATTGAAAATCACCAACAAATTCAACAACAACCTCAACTTTGAAAAACAATAGCAAATTCAACCACAACCTCAACATTGAAAATCACCAACAAATTCAACAACAACCTCAACAATGAAATACACCAACAAATTCAACAAAAACCTCAACAAAGAAAATCATCAAAAAATTCATCAACAACTTCAACATTCAAAAACACCAACAAATTCAACAACAACCTCAACAATGAAAAACACCAAAAAAATTCATCAACAAACTCAAACTTCAAAAACACCAGCAAATTCAACAAAAACCTCAACAATTAAAAACACCAAAAAATTCAACAACAACGTCAACTTTGAAAAATACCAACAAATACAACAACCTCAACATTTAAAAACGCCAACAAATTCAACAACAAACTCAACATTGAAAAACACCAACAAATTTAACAACAACCTCAACTTTGAGAGACAGCAACAAATTCAAAAACCTCAACATGGAAAAACACGAACAAATTCAACAACAACCTCAACAATGAAAAACACCAACAAATTCAACAAAAACCTTAACATGGAAAAACACGAACAAATTCAACAACAACCTCAACAATGAAAAACACCAACAAATTCAACAACAAACCTCAACCAAGAAAAACACCAACAAATTCAAGAAACAAACTGAAAATTC
The DNA here is from genome assembly GCF_964194155.1 of Cetorhinus maximus. NCBI lineage: Eukaryota > Metazoa > Chordata > Chondrichthyes > Lamniformes > Cetorhinidae > Cetorhinus > Cetorhinus maximus. The sequence goes on along the minus strand of NW_027596182.1, from coordinate 17,987 downwards.
AAAGAATCCTCACCAACGAAAAACACCAACAAAATCAACAACAACCTCAACATTGAAAATCACCAACAAATTCAACAACATCAATATTGAAAATCACCAACAAATTCAGCAACAACCTCAACATTGAAAATCACCAACAAATTCAACAACAACCTACATTGAGCAAAAACCTCAACAATGAAAAACACCAAAAAAATCAAAAGCGACCTCAACTTTGAAAAACACCAAAAAAGTCAACAACATCAACAATGAGAAACAGCAACAAATTCAATTGCAACCTCAACTTTGAAAAATACAAAAAGATTCAAATAAAAACATTGAATACACCAATAAATTCAAAAACAACCTCAACATTGAAAATCACCAACAAATTCAACAAAATCCTCAACAACGGAAAACATCAAAAAGTTCATCAACAACCTCAACATTCAAAAACACCAAAAAATTCAACAAAAACCTCAACAAAGAAAAACACCAAAAATTTCAACAATAACCTCAACAATGAAAAACACCAATAAATTCAACAACAAACTCAATATTGAAAATCACCAACAAATTCAACAACAACCTCAACTTTGAAAAACACCAACAAATTCAAAAACATCAACATGGAAAAACACCAACAAATTCAAACACAACCTCAACATTGAAAATCAACAACAAATTCAACAACAACCTCAGCAATGAATAACATCTAAAAATTCAACAACAACCTCAACTTTGAAAAACACCAGAAAATTCAACAACCTCAACATTGAGAAACAGCAACAAATTCAACTGCAACCTCAACTTTGAAAAATACAAAAAGATTCATCAACAACCTCAACATTGAAAAACTCCAACAATTTCAACAACAACCTCAACAATGAAAAACACCAAAAAATTCAACAACAAACTCAACATTGAAAATCACCAACAAATTTAACAACAACCTCAACTTTGAAAAACACCAACAAATTCAAAAACCTCAACATGGAAAAACACCAACAAATTCAACCACAACCTCAACATTGAAAATCACCAACAAATTCAACAACAACCTCAACAATGAAATACACCAACAAATTCAACAAAAACCTCAACAAAGAAAAACACCAAAAAATTCATCAACAACCTCAACATTCAAAAACAACAAAAAATTGAACAAAAACCTCAACAATGATAAACACCAAAAAATCCAACAACAACCTCAACTTTGAAAAACACCAAAAAATTCAACAACCTCAGCAATGAGAAACAGGAACAAATTCAATTGCAACCTCAACTTTGAAAAATACAAAAAGATTCAAATAAAAACATTGAATACACCAAGAAATTCAACAACAACCTCAACATTGAAAATCACCAACAAATTCAACAATAACCTCAACAATGAAAAACATCAAAAAGTTCATCAACAACCTCAACATTCAAAAACACCAAAAAATTCAACAAAAACCTCAACAATGAAAAACACCAAAAATTTCAACAACAACCTCAAAAATGAAAACCACCAAAAAATTCAACAACAAACTCAACATTGAAAAATTCCAACAATTTCAACAAGAACCTCAACAATTAAAAACACCAAAAAATTCAACAACAAACTCAACATTGAAAATCACCAACAAATTCAACAACAACCTCAACTTTGAGAGACAGCAACAAATTCAAAAACCTCAACATGGAAAAAGACCAACGAATTCAACAACAACCTCAACAATGAAAAACACTAACAAATTCAACAAACACCTCAACCAAGAAAAACACCAAAAAATTCAACAACAACCTCAACATTGAAAATCACCAACAAAAACCAACAAAAACCTCAACAATGAAAAACATCAAAAAGTTCATCAACAACCTCAACATTCAAAAACACCAAAAAATTCAACAAAAACCTCAACAAAGAAAAACACCAAAAATTTCAACATCAACCTCGACAATGAAATACACCAAAAAATTCAACAGAAACTCAACATTGAAAATGACCAACAAATTCAAAAACCTCAACATGTAAAAACACCAACAAATTCAAACACAACCTCAACATTGAAAATAACCAACAAATTCAACAACAACCTCAACAATGAAAAACACCAACAAATTCAACAAAAACCTCAACCAAGAAAAACACCAAAAAATTCATCAACAACCTCGACATTGAAAAACACCAACAGATTCAACAGAATCCTCAACAATGAAACACGCCAAAAAATTCAACAACAACCTCAACATTGAAAATCACCAACAAATTCAACAAAAATCTCAACAATGAAAAACACCAATAAATTCAAGAACCTCAACATTGAAAATCACCAAAAATTTGAACAAAAACCTCAACAATGAAAAACACCCAAACATTCAACAACAACCTCAACTTTGAAAAACAACAAAAAATTCAACAACCTCAACAATGAGAAAGAACAACAAATTCAATTGCAACCTCAACTTTGAAAAATGCAAAAAGATTCAAATAAAAACATTCAATACACCAATGAATTCAACAATAACCTCAACATTGAAAATCACCAAAAAAATCAACAAAAACCTCAACAATGAAAAACATCAAAAAGTTCATCAACAACCTCAACATTCAAAAACACCAAAAATTCAACAAAAACCTCAACAAAGAAAAACACCAAAAATTTCAACATCAACCTCGACAATGAAATACACCAAAAAATTCAACAGAAACTCAACATTGAAAATGACCAACAAATTCAAAAACCTAAACATGGAAAAACACCAACAAAGTCAAACACAACCTCAACATTGAAAATAACCAACAAATTCAACAACAACCTCAACAATGAAAAACACCAACAAATTCAACAAAAACCTCAACCAAGAAAAACACCAAAAAATTCATCAACAACCTCGACATTGAAAAACACCAACAGATTCAACAGAATCCTCAACAATGAAACACGCCAAAAAATTCAACAACAACCTCAACATTGAAAATCACCAAAAATTTGAACAAAAACCTCAACAATGAAAAACACCAAAAAATTCAACAACAACCTCAACTTTGAAAAACAACAAATTCAAAAACCTCAACATGGAAAAACACTAACAAATTCATCCACAACCTCAACATTGAAAAACACTAACAAATTCAACCACAACCTCAACATTGAAAATCACCAAAAAATTCTTCAACAACCTCAACATTCAAAAACACCAACAAATTCAACAGAATCCTTAACAATGAAAAAGAACAAAACATTCAACAACAACCTCAACATTGAAAATCACCAACATATTCAACAAAAACCTCAACAATGAATAACATCAAAAAATTCATCAACTACCTCCACATTCAAAAACAGCAAAAAATTCAACAACAACCTCAACATTCAAAAACACCAACAAATTCAACAAAAACCTCAACAATGAAAAACACCAATAAATTCATCAACCTCAAGATTGAAAATCACCAAAAAAATTGAACAGAAACCTCAGCAATGAAAAGCACCAATAAATTCAACAACAACCTCAATATTGAAAATCACCAACAAATTCAACAACAACCTCAACTTTGAAAAACTCCAACAATTTCAACAACAACCTCAACTTTGAAAAACACCAAAAAATTCAACAACAAACTCAACATTGAAAATCACCAACATATTCAACAACAACCTCAACTTTGAAAAACACCAACAAATTCAAAAACCTCAACATGGAAAAACACCAACAAATTCAACCACAACCTCAACATTGAAAATCACCAAAAATTCTAACAAAAACCTCAACAATGAAAAACAGCAATAAATTCAACAACCTCAACATTGAAAATCACCAACATATTCAACAAAAACCTCAACAATGAATAACATCAAAAAATTCATCAACTACCTCCACATTCAAAAACAGCAAAAAATTCAACAAAAACCTCAACAATGCAAAACACCAAAAAATTCAACAACAACCTCAACTTTGAAAAACAGCAAAAAATTCAACAACCTGAACAATGAGAAACAGCAACAAATTCAATTGCAACCTCAACTTTGAAAAGTACATAAAGATTCAAATAAAAACATTGAATACACCAATAAATTCAACAACAACCTCAATATTGAAAATCACCAACAAATTCAACAACAACCTCAACTTGGAAAAACACCAACAAATTCAAACACAACCTCAACATTGAAAATCACCAACAAATTCAACAACAACCTCAACAATGAAAAACACCAACAAATTCAACAAAAACCTCAACCAAGAAAAAAACCAAAAAATTCATCAACAACCTCGACATTCAAAAACACCAACAGATTCAACAGAATCCTCAACAATGAAACACGCCAAAAAATTCAACAACAACCTCAACATTGAAAATCACCAACAAATTCAACAACAACCTCAACAATGAAAAACACCATCAAATTCAACAAAAACCTCAACAAAGAAAAACACCAAAAAATTCATCAACAACCTCAACATTCAAAAACAACCAACAAATTCAACAGAATCCTTAACAATGAAAAAGACCGAAACATTCAACAACAACCTCAACATTGAAAATCACCAAAAATTCTAACAAAAACCTCAACAATGAAAAACAGCAATAAATTCAACAACCTCAACATTGAAAATCACCAACATATTCAACAAAAACCTCAACAATGAATAACATCAAAAAATTCATCAACTACCTCCACATTCAAAAACATCAAAAAATTCATCAACAACCTCAACTTTGAAAAACAGCAAAAAATTCAACAACCTCAACAATGAGAAACAGCAACAAATTCAATTGCAACCTCAACTTTGAAAAATACAAAAAGATTCAAATAAAAACATTGAATACACCAATAAATTCAACAACAACCTCAATATTGAAAATCACCAACAAATTCAACAACAACCTCAACTTTGAAAAACTCCAACAATTTCAACAACCTCAACATTTATTGGTGTTATCAATGGTTTTTTTTGATAGTTTTTGTTGTTGAATTTGTTGGTGTTTTTCAGAGCTGCGTTTGTTGTTGAATTTGTTGGCGTATTTGAATGTTGAGGTTGTTAAATCTGTTGGAGTTTTTCAAATTGAGGTTGTTGTTGAATTGTTTGGTGTTTTTCATTGTTTAGGTTTTTGTTGAATTTGTTGGTTTTTTTCTTAGTTTAGGTTGTTGTTGAATTTGTTGGTGATTTTCAATATTGAGGTTATCGTTGAATTTGTTGGTATTTTTCCATGTTGAGGTTTTTGAATTTGTTGGTGTTTTTTAAAGTTGAGGTTGTTCTTGAATTCATTGGTGTATTCAATGTTTTTTTTTTGAATCATTTTGTATTTTTCAAAGTTGAGGTTCCAGTTGAATTTGTTTGTGTTTTTCAATGTTGAGGTTGTTGAAGTTGTTGGTGTTTTTCAAATTTGAGGTTGTTGTTGAATTTTTTTGGTGTTTTTCATTGTTGAGGTTTTTGATGAATTTTTAAGTGTTTTTGAATGTTGAGGTTGTTGATGAATATTTTTGGTGTCTTTCATTCTTGAGGTTTTTGTTGAATTTGTTGGTGATTTTCAATGTTGAGGTTGTTGTTGAAATTATTGGTGTATTCAATGTTTTTATTTGAATCTTTTTGTATTTATCAAAGTTGAGGTTGCAGTTGAATTTGTTGCTGTTTCTCAATTTTGAGGTTGTTGAAGTTGTTGGTCTTTTTCAAAGTTCAGGTTGTTGAAGTTGTTGGTGTTTTTCAAAGTTGAGGTTGTTGTTGAATTTTTTGGTGTTTTTCATTGTTGAGGTTTTTGTTGAATTTTTTGGTGATTTTGAATGTTGAATTTTTTGATGTTATTCATTGCTGAGGTTGTTGTTGAACATAAACAAAAACAAAAATGAAAAACATAAACAAATTCAACAACAACCTCAACTTTTAGAAAAAAAAGGTTCAACAGAATAAAAATTGATAACACCAACAAATTCAACAACAACCTCAAAATTGAAAATCACCAACAAATTTAGCAACAACCTCAACAATGAAAAACATCAAAAATTCAACAACAACAGCCACAACAATGAAAAACACCATAAAATTCAACAACAACCTCAACATTCAAAAACACAAACAAATTCAACAACCTCAACATTGAAAAAGACCAACAAATTCAACTGCAACCTCAACTTTGAAAAATGCAAAAAAGATCAAAAAAAACCATTGATAACACCAATAAATTCAACAACCTCAACACTGAAAATCACCAGCAAATTCAACAACAACCGCAGCAATGACAAACATCAAAAAATTAACCAACAACCTCAACTTTGAATAACATCAAAAAATTCAACAACCTCAACATTGAGAAACAGCAACAAATTCACCTGCAACCTCAACTTTGAAAAATACAAAAAGATTCAAATAAAAACATTGAATACACCAATAAATTCAACAACAAACTCAACATTGAAAATCACCAACAAATTCAACAAAAACCTCAACAATGAAAAACACCGAGAATTTCATCAACAACCTCAACATTCAAAAACACCAAAAAATTCAACAAAAACCTCAACAATGAAAAACACCAAAAAATTCAACGACAACCTCAACTTTGAAAAACACCAACAACTTCAACAACCTCAACATTGAGAAACAGCAACAAATTCAACTGCAAACTCAACTTTGAAAAATACAAAAACTATCAAAAAAAACCATTGATAACACCAATAAATTCAACAACCTCAACATTGAAAATCACCATCAAATTCAACAACAACCTCAGCAATGAATAACATCAAAAAATTCAACATTCAAAATCACCAAAAAATTCAACAAAAACCTCAACAATGAAAAACACCAAAAAATTCAACAACAACCTCAACTTTGAAAAACACCAACAACTTCAACAACCTGAACTTTGAAAAAGACCAACAACTTCAACAACCTCAAAATTGAGAAACAGCAACAAATCCAACTGCAACCTCAACTTTGATAAATACAAAAAGATTCAAATAAAAACATTGAATACACCAATAATTTCAACAACAACCTCAACATTGAAAATCACCAACAAATTCAACAAAAACCTCAAGAATGAAAGACACCAAAAATATTCATCAACAACCTCAACATTCAAAAACACCAAAAAATTCATCAAAAACCTCAACAATGAAAAACACCAAAAAAATTCAACAACAACCTCAAATTTGAAAAACTCAACAACTTCAACAACCTCAACATTGAAAAACACAAACAAATTCAACAACCTCAACTTTGAAAAATACAAAAATATTCAAGTAAAAACGTTGAATACACCAATAAATTCAACAACAACCTCAACATTGAAAATCATCAACAAATTCAACATCAACCTCAACTTTGAAAAACACCAACAAATTCAAAAACCTCAACATGGAAAAAGACCAACAAATTCAACGACAACCACAATATTGAAAATCACCAACAAATTCAACAACAACCTCAACAATGAAAAACATCAAAAAATTCAACAACAACAGCCACAACAATGAAAAACACCATAAAATTCAACAACAACCTCAACATGCGAAAACACCAAATAATTCAACAAAAACCTCAACAATGAAAATCACCAAAAAATTCAACAACAATCTCAACTTTGAAAAACACCAACAACTTCAACAACCTCAACATTGAGAAACAGCAACAAATTCAACTGCAAACTCAACTTTGAAAAATACAAAAACTATCAAAAAAAAACCATTGATAACACCAATAAATTCAACAACCTCAACATTGAAAGTCACCATCAAATTCAACAACAACCTCAGCAATGAAAAACATCAAAAAATTCAACATTCAAAAACACCAAAAAAATTCAACAAAAAACTCAACAATGAAAAACACCAAAAAATTCAACAACAACCTCAACTTTGAAAAACACCAACAACTTCAACAACCTGAACTTTGAAAAAGACCAACAACTTCAACAACCTCAAAATTGAGAAACAGCAACAAATTCAACTGCAACCACAACTTTGAAAAATACAAAAAGATTCAAATAAAAACATTGAATACACCAATAAATTCAACAACAACCTCAACATTGAAAATCACCAACAACTTCAACAAAAACCTCAAGAATGAAAGACACCAAAAATATTCATCAACAACCTCAACATTCAAAATCACCAAAGAATTCAACAAAAACCTCAACAATGAAAAACAACAAAAAATTCAACAACAACCTCAAAATTGAAAAACACCAACAACTTCAACAACCTCAACATTGAAAAACACCAACAAATTCAACTGGAACCTCAACTTTGAAAAATACAAAATGATTCAAAAAAAAACATTGAATACACCAATAAATTCAACAACATCCTCAATATTGAAAATCACCAAAAAATTCAACAACAACCTCAACTTTAAAAAACACCAACAAATTCAAAAACCTCAACATGGAAAAATACCAACAAATACAACGACAACCATGATATTGAAAATCACCAACAAATTCAACAACAACCTAAACTAAGAAAAACACCAACAAATTCAACAAAAACCTAAACAATGAAAAACACCAAACAATTCAACAACAACCTCAATTTGAAAAACACCAACAGATTTAACAACCTCAACATTCAAATACACCAACAAATTCAACAACAAACGCAGCTCTGAAAAACACCAACAAATTCAACAACCTCAACATTGAAAAACATAAACAAATTCAACAACAACCTCAACTTTTAAAAATACAAAAAGGTTCAACAGAATAAAAATTCATAACACCAACAAATTCAACAACAACCTCAAAATTGAAAATCACCAACAAATTTAACAACAACCTCAACAATGAAAGACATCAAAAATTCAACAACAACAGCCACAACAATGAAAAACGACAAAAAATTCAACAACAACCTCAACATTCAAAAACACCAACAAATTCAACAACAACCTCAACAATGAAAAACACGAAAAAATTCAACAACAACCTCAACATTCAAAAACACCAACAAATTCAACAAAAACCTCAACAATTAAAAACATCAAAAAATTCAACAACAACGTCAACTTTGATAAATACCAACAAATTCAACAACCTCAACATTGAAAAACACCAACAAATTCAACAACAAACGCAGCTTTGAAAAGCACCAAAAATTCAACAACAAACTCAACATTGAAAATCACCAACAAATTCAACAACAACCTCAACTTTGAAAAACAACAACAAATTCAAAAACCTCAACATGGAAAAACACCAACAAATTGAACAACAACCTCAACAATGAAAAACACCAACAAATTCAACAAAAACCTCAACAAAGAAAAACACCAAAAAATTCATCAACAAACTCAACATTCAAAAACAACAACAAATTCAACAGAATCCTCAACAATGAAAAACACCAAAAAATTCAACAACAACCTCAACATTGAAAATCACCAACAAATTCAACAACAACCTCAACAATGGATAACACCAATACATTCAACAACCTCAACATTGAAAATCACCAAACAATTCAACAATAACCTCAACAATGAGAAACACCAACAAATTCAACAACAACCTCAACTTTGAAAAACACCAAAAAATTCAACAACCTCAACATTGAGAAACAGCAACAAATTGAACTGGAACCTCAACTTTGAAAAATACAAAAAGTTTCAAATAAAAACATTGAATACACCAATAAATTCAACAACAACCTCAACATTGAAAAACGACAAAAAATTCAACAACAAGCTCAACTTTGAAAAAAACCAACAACAAATTCAACAACCTCAACATTGAAAAACACCAACAAATTCAGGAACAACCTCAATATTGAAAATCACCGACAAATTCAACAACAACCTCAGCATTGAAAATCACCAGCAAATTCAACAACCTCAACATTGAAAAACAGCAACAAATTCAACAATAACCTCAAATTTTAAAAAGCCAAAAAGGTTCAACAAAATAAAAATTGATAACACCAACAAATTCAACAACAACCTCAATATTGAAAATCACCAACAAATTCAACAACACCCTCAACTTTCAAAAACTCCAGAAAATTCAACAACAACCTCAACAATGAAAAACACCAAAAAATTCAACAACAACCTCAACATTCAAAAACACCATCAAATTTAACTAAAACCACAACAATTAAAAACACCGGAAAATTCAACAAAAACCTCAACAATGAAAAACACCAAAAAATTCAACAACAACCTCAACTTTGAAAAACACCAACAACTTCAACAACCTTAACTTTGAAAAAGACCAACAACTTCAACAACCTCAAAATTGAGAAACAGCAACAAATTCAACTGCAACCACAACTTTGAAAAATACAAAAAGATTCAAATAAAAACATTGAATACACCAATAAATTCAACAACAACCTCAACATTGAAAATCACCAACAAATTCAACAAAAACCTCAAGAATGAAAGACACCAAAAATATTCATCAACAACCTCAACATTCAAAAACACCAAAAAATTCAACAAAAACCTCAACAATGAAAAACACCAAAAAATTCAACAACAACCTCAAAATTGAAAAACGCCAACAACTTCAACAACCTCAACATTGAAAAATACCAACAAATTCATCTGGAACCTCAACTTTGAAAAATACAAAATGATTCAAAAAAAAACATTGAATACACCAATAAATTCAACAACATCCTCAATATTGAAAATCACCAAAAAATTCAACAACAACCTCAACTTTAAAAAACACCAACAAATTCAAAAACCTCAACATGGAAAAATACCAACAAATTCAACGACAACCACAATATTGAAAATCACCAACAAATTCAACAAAAACCTCAACAATGAAAAACATCAAAAAATTCAACAACAACAGCCACAACAATGAAAAACACCATAAAATTCAACAACAACCTCAACATGCGAAAACACCAAATAATTCAACAAAAACCTCAACAATGAAAATCATCAAAAAATTCAACAACAATCTCAACTTTGAAAAACACCAACAACTTCAACAACCTCAACATTGAGAAACAGCAACAAATTCAACTGCAAACTCAACTTTGAAAAATAGAAAAACTATCAAAAAAAAACCATTGATAACACCAATAAATTCAACAACCTCAACATTGAAAGTCACCATCAAATTCAACAACAACCTCAGCAATGAATAACATCAAAAAATTCAACATTCAAAAACACCAAAAAAATTCATCAAAAACCTCAACAATGAAAAACACCAAAAAATTCAACAACAACCTCAACTTTGAAAAACACCAACAACTTCAACAACCTGAACTTTGAAAAAGACCAACAACTTCAACAACCTCAAAATTGAGAAACAGCAACAAATTCAACTGCAACCACAACTTTGAAAAATACAAAAAGATTCAAATAAAAACATTGAATACACCAATAAATTCAACAAAAACCTCAAGAATGAAAGACACCAAAAATATTCATCAACAACCTCAACATTCAAAATCACCAAAGAATTCAACAAAAACCTCAACAATGAAAAACAACAAAAAATTCAACAACAACCTCAAAATTGAAAAACACCAACAACTTCAACAACCTCAGCATTGAAAAACACCAACAAATTCAACTGGAACCTCAACTTTGAAAAATACAAAATGATTCAAAAAAAAACATTGAATACACCAATAAATTCAACAACATCCTCAATATTGAAAATCACCAAAAAATTCAACAACAACCTCAACTTTAAAAAACACCAACAAATTCAAAAACCTCAACATGGAAAAATACCAACAAATTCAACGACAACCATAATATTGAAAATCACCAACAAATTCAACAACAACCTAAACTAAGAAAAACACCAACAAATTCAACAAAAACCTAAACAATGAAAAACACCAAACAATTCAACAACAACCTCAATTTGAAAAACACCAACAGATTTAACAACCTCAACATGCAAATACACCAACAAATTCAACAACAAACGCAGCTCTGAAAAACACCAACAAATTCAACAACCTCAACATTGAAAAACATAAACAAATTCAACAACAACCTCAACTTTTAAAAATACAAAAAGGTTCAACAGAATAAAAATTCATAACACCAACAAATTCAACAACAACCTCAAAATTGAAAATCAACAACAAATTTAACAACAACCTCAACAATGAAAGACATCAAAAATTCAACAACAACAGCCACAACAATGAAAAGCACCATAAAATTCAACAACAACCTCAACATTCAAAAACACCAACAAATTCAACAACAACCTCAACAATGAAAAACACGAAAAAATTCAACAACAACCTCAACATTCAAAAACACCAACAAATTCAACAAAAACCTCAACAATTAAAAACATCAAAAAATTCAACAACAACGTCAACTTTGATAAATACCAACAAATTCAACAACCTCAACATTGAAAAACACCAACAAATTCAACAACAAACGCAGCTTTGAAAAGCACCAAAAATTCAACAACAAACTCAACATTGAAAATCACCAACAAATTCAACAACAACCTCAACTTTGAAAAACAACAACAAATTCAAAAACCTCAACATGGAAAAACACCAACAAATTGAACAACAACCTCAACAATGAAAAACACCAACAAATTCAACAAAAACCTCAACAAAGAAAAACACCAAAAAATTCATCAACAAACTCAACATTCAAAAACAACAACAAATTCAACAGAATCCTCAACAATGGATAACACCAATAAATTCAACAACCTCAACATTGAAAATCACCAAACAATTCAACAATAACCTCAACAATGAAAAACACCAACAAATTCAACAACAACCTCAACTTTGAAAAACACCAAAAAATTCAACAACCTCAACATTGAGAAACAGCAACAAATTGAACTGGAACCTCAACTTTGAAAAATACAAAAAGTTTCAAATAAAAACATTGAATACACCAATAAATTCAACAACAACCTCAACATTGAAAAACGACAAAAAATTCAACAACAAGCTCAACTTTGAAAAAAACCAACAACAAATTCAACAACCTCAACATTGAAAAACACCAACAAATTCAGGAACAACCTCAATATTGAAAATCACCGACAAATTCAACAACAACCTCAGCATTGAAAATCACCAGCAAATTCAACAACCTCAACATTGAAAAACAGCAACAAATTCAACAATAACCTCAAATTTTAAAAAGCCAAAAAGGTTCAACAAAATAAAAATTGATAACACCAACAAATTCAACAACAACCTCAATATTGAAAATCACCAACAAATTCAACAACACCCTCAACTTTCAAAAACTCCAGCAAATTCAACAACAACCTCAACAATGAAAAACACCAAAAAATTCAACAACAACCTCAACATTCAAAAACACCATCAAATTTAACTAAAACCACAACAATTAAAAACACCGGAAAATTCAACAACAACCTCAACATTGAAAAACACCAACAAATTCCACAACCTCAACATTGAAAAACAGCAACAAATTCAACAACAAACTCAACATTTAAAAACTCCAACAAATTCAACAACAACCTCAACAATGAAATACACCAAATAATTTAACCACAACCTCAACATTCAAAAACACCAACAAATTCAACAAAAACATCAACAAGATAAACACCAAAAAATTCAACAACAACCTCAACTTTGAAAACACCAACAAATTCAACAACCTCAACATTGAGAAACAGCAACAAATTGAACTGGAACCTCAACTTTGAAAAATACAAAAAGTTTCAAATAAAAACATTGAATACACCAATAAATTCAACAACAACTTCAACATTGAAAAACGACAAAAAATTCAACAACAAGCTCAACTTTGAAAAAAACCAACAACAAATTCAACAACCTCAACATTGAAAAACACCAACAAATTCAGGAACAACCTCAATATTGAAAATCACCGACAAATTCAACAACAACCTCAGCATTGAAAATCACCAGCAAATTCAACAACCTCAACATTGAAAAACAGCAACAAATTCAACAATAACCTCAAATTTTAAAAAGCCAAAAAGGTTCAACAAAATAAAAATTGATAACACCAACAAATTCAACAACAACCTCAATATTGAAAATCACCAACAAATTCAACAACACCCTCAACTTTCAAAAACTCCAGCAAATTCAACAACAACCTCAACAATGAAAAACACCAAAAAATTCAACAACAACCTCAACATTCAAAAACACCATCAAATTTAACTAAAACCACAACAATTAAAAATACCGGAAAATTCAACAACAACCTCAACATTGAAAAACACCAACAAATTCCACAACCTCAACATTGAAAAACAGCAACAAATTCAACAACAAACTCAACATTTAAAAACTCCAACAAATTCAACAACAACCTCAACAATGAAATACACCAAATAATTTAACCACAACCTCAACATTCAAAAACACCAACAAATTCAACAAAAACATCAACAGGATAAACACCAAAAAATTCAACAACAACCTCAACTTTGAAAACACCAACAAATTCAACAACAACCTCAGCAAGGATAAATATCAAAAAATTCAACAACAACAACCTCAACAATGATAAACTCAAAAAAATTCAACAACAACCTCAACAATGAAAAGCAGTGAAATAATCAATAAAAACCTCAACATTTAAAATCTCCAACAATTTCAACAACTACCGCAACAATTAAAATCCACAAAAAATTCAACAACAAACTCAACATTGATAATCAGCATCAAATTCACCTAAAATATCAACAATGATAAACATCAATAAATTCAAAATCAACCATAACATTCCAAAACAATAACAAATTCAACAAAAACCTCAGCAATGAAAACACCAAAAATTCAACAACAACCGCACCTTTGAATAACACCAAAAAATTCAACAACATCAATACTGAAAATCACCAACAAATTCATCAACAACCTCAACAATGAAAAACAGCAAAAAATTCAATAACAGCCTCAACATGTAAAAACTCCAACAATTTCAACAACAACCTCAAGAATGAAAAACACCAAAATATTGAACAACAAACTTAACATTGAAAATCACCAACAAATTCAACAACAACCTCAACAATGAATAACATCAAAAAATTCAACAACAACCTCAACATTCAAAAAAAACAAGTTCAACGAAAATCTCAAAAATGACAAACATCAAAAAATTCAACATCAACCTGAACATTCCAAAACACCAACAAATACAACAAAAACCTCAACAATGAAAACACCAAAATATTCAACAACAACCACAACTTTGAAAAACACCAACAAATTCAACAAACTCAATATCGAAAATCACCAACAAATTCATCAACAACCTCAACAATGAAAAAGAGCAAAAAATTCAACAACAACGACCTCAACAATGAAAAACGACAAAAAATTCAACAACAACCTCAACATTCAAAAACACCAACAAATTCAACAACAACCTCAACATTCAAAAACACCAACAAATTCAACAACAACCTCAACAATGAAAAACACGAAAAAATTCAACAACAACCTCAACATTCAAAAACACCAACAAATTCAACAAAAACCTCAACAATTAAAAACATCAAAAAATTCAACAACAACGTCAACTTTGATAAATACCAACAAATTCAACAACCTCAACATTGAAAAACACCAACAAATTCAACAACAAACGCAGCTTTGAAAAGCACCAAAAATTCAACAACAAACTCAACATTGAAAATCACCAACAAATTCAACAACAACCTCAACTTTGAAAAACAACAACAAATTCAAAAACCTCAACATGGAAAAACACCAACAAATTGAACAACAACCTCAACAATGAAAAACACCAACAAATTCAACAAAAACCTCAACAAAGAAAAACACCAAAAAATTCATCAACAAACTCAACATTCAAAAACAACAACAAATTCAACAGAATCCTCAACAATGAAAAACACCAAAAAATTCAACAACAACCTCAACATTGAAAATCACCAACAAATTCAACAACAACCTCAACAATGGATAACACCAATACATTCAACAACCTCAACATTGAAAATCACCAAACAATTCAACAATAACCTCAACAATGAGAAACACCAACAAATTCAACAACAACCTCAACTTTGAAAAACACCAAAAAATTCAACAACCTCAACATTGAGAAACAGCAACAAATTGAACTGGAACCTCAACTTTGAAAAATACAAAAAGTTTCAAATAAAAACATTGAATACACCAATAAATTCAACAACAACCTCAACATTGAAAAACGACAAAAAATTCAACAACAAGCTCAACTTTGAAAAAAACCAACAACAAATTCAACAACCTCAACATTGAAAAACACCAACAAATTCAGGAACAACCTCAATATTGAAAATCACCGACAAATTCAACAACAACCTCAGCATTGAAAATCACCAGCAAATTCAACAACCTCAACATTGAAAAACAGCAACAAATTCAACAATAACCTCAAATTTTAAAAAGCCAAAAAGGTTCAACAAAATAAAAATTGATAACACCAACAAATTCAACAACAACCTCAATATTGAAAATCACCAACAAATTCAACAACACCCTCAACTTTCAAAAACTCCAGAAAATTCAACAACAACCTCAACAATGAAAAACACCAAAAAATTCAACAACAACCTCAACATTCAAAAACACCATCAAATTTAACTAAAACCACAACAATTAAAAACACCGGAAAATTCAACAAAAACCTCAACAATGAAAAACACCAAAAAATTCAACAGCAACCTCAACTTTGAAAAACACCAACAACTTCAACAACCTTAACTTTGAAAAAGACCAACAACTTCAACAACCTCAAAATTGAGAAACAGCAACAAATTCAACTGCAACCACAACTTTGAAAAATACAAAAAGATTCAAATAAAAACATTGAATACACCAATAAATTCAACAACAACCTCAACATTGAAAATCACCAACAAATTCAACAAAAACCTCAAGAATGAAAGACACCAAAAATATTCATCAACAACCTCAACATTCAAAAACACCAAAAAATTCAACAAAAACCTCAACAATGAAAAACACCAAAAAATTCAACAACAACCTCAAAATTGAAAAACGCCAACAACTTCAACAACCTCAACATTGAAAAATACCAACAAATTCATCTGGAACCTCAACTTTGAAAAATACAAAATGATTCAAAAAAAAACATTGAATACACCAATAAATTCAACAACATCCTCAATATTGAAAATCACCAAAAAATTCAACAACAACCTCAACTTTAAAAAACACCAACAAATTCAAAAACCTCAACATGGAAAAATACCAACAAATTCAACGACAACCACAATATTGAAAATCACCAACAAATTCAACAAAAACCTCAACAATGAAAAACATCAAAAAATTCAACAACAACAGCCACAACAATGAAAAACACCATAAAATTCAACAACAACCTCAACATGCGAAAACACCAAATAATTCAACAAAAACCTCAACAATGAAAATCATCAAAAAATTCAACAACAATCTCAACTTTGAAAAACACCAACAACTTCAACAACCTCAACATTGAGAAACAGCAACAAATTCAACTGCAAACTCAACTTTGAAAAATAGAAAAACTATCAAAAAAAAACCATTGATAACACCAATAAATTCAACAACCTCAACATTGAAAGTCACCATCAAATTCAACAACAACCTCAGCAATGAATAACATCAAAAAATTCAACATTCAAAAACACCAAAAAAATTCATCAAAAACCTCAACAATGAAAAACACCAAAAAATTCAACAACAACCTCAACTTTGAAAAACACCAACAACTTCAACAACCTGAACTTTGAAAAAGACCAACAACTTCAACAACCTCAAAATTGAGAAACAGCAACAAATTCAACTGCAACCACAACTTTGAAAAATACAAAAAGATTCAAATAAAAACATTGAATACACCAATAAATTCAACAAAAACCTCAAGAATGAAAGACACCAAAAATATTCATCAACAACCTCAACATTCAAAATCACCAAAGAATTCAACAAAAACCTCAACAATGAAAAACAACAAAAAATTCAACAACAACCTCAAAATTGAAAAACACCAACAACTTCAACAACCTC